>NC_064642.1:838312199-838937199 GCF_023864345.2 Schistocerca serialis cubense
TCACAGGAATGGTCAGTAGGAAGAGTCAGTCTTATTGTCCTTAAGTCGGCATTGTGAGTTTTGTATTTAATTCGAATGCAATTTCTGTGTTTCATCGTCTATAAGAAGGTCCAAGGGATACAGTGAACCTGAAGTGAAGCATCGGAATCTATAACTAGTGTCACAGGATTGGTTCAAAACATAGTCAGTAAGAAGTGTCGGTCTTCATGTACTTAAGTCGGCATGGTGCCATTTGTATTTAATTCCGATGCAATTTCTGTGTTTCATCGTCAATAAGAAGGTCCAAGGGATATAGTTAACCTGAAGTGAAGCATCGGAATCTATAACTAGTGTCACAGGAATGGTTCAAAACATAGTCAGTAAGAAGTGTCGGTCTTCATGTACTTAAGTCGGCATGGTGCCTTTTGTATTTCATTCCGAACAATTTCTGTGTTTCGTCGTCAATAAGAAGGTCCAAGGGATATAGTAAACCTGAAGTGAAGCATCGGAATCTATAACTAGTGTCACAGGAATGGTTCAAAACATAGTCAGTAAGAAGTGTCGGTCTTCATGTACTTAAGTCGGCATTGTGCATTTTGTATTTAATTACGATGCAATTTCTGTGTTTCATCGTCAATAAGATGGTCCAAGGGATGCAGTAAACCTGAAGCGAAGCATCGGAATCTATAACTAGTGTCACAGGAATGGTCAGAAGGAAGAGACAGTCTTCTTGTCTGTAAGTCGGCATTGGGCCTTTTGTATTTAATTCCGATGCAGTTTCTGTGTTTCATCGTCAATAAGAAGGTCCAAGGGATACAGTAAACCTGAAGTGAAGCATCGGAATCTATAACTAGTGTCACAGGAATGGTCAGTAGGAAGAGTCAGTCTTCTTGTCCTTATGTCGGAATTGTGCCTTTTGTATTTAATTCCGATGCAATTTCTGTGTTTCATCGTCAATAAGAAGGTCCAAGGGATACAGTGTACCTGAAGTGAAGCATCGGAATCTATAACTAGTGTCACAGGAGTGGTTCAAAACATAGTCAGTAACTGGTGTCATAGGAATGGTCAGTGGGAAGAGTCAGACTTCTTGTCCTTAAATCGGCATTGTGCCTTTTGTATTTAATTCCGAAGCAATTTCAGTGTTTCATCGTCAATAAGAAGGTCCAAGTTATACAGTAAACCTGAAGTGAAGCATCGGAATCTATAACCAGTGTCACAGGAATGGTTCAGAACATAGTCAGTAAGAAGTGTCGGTCTTCATGTACTTAAGTCAGCATTGTGCCTTTTGTATTTAATTCCGATGCAATTTCTGTGTTTCATCGTCAATAAGAAGGTCCAAGGGATACAGTGAACCTGGAGTGAAGCATCAGAATCTATAACTAGTGTCACAGGAATGGTTCAAAACATAGTCAATAAGAAGTGTCGGTCTTCATGTACTTAGGTCGGCATTGTGCCTTTTGTATTTAATTCCGATGCAATTTCTGTGTTTCATCGTCAATAAGAAGGTCCAAGGGATACAGTAAACCTGAAGTGAAGCATCGGAATCTATAACTAGTGTCACAGGAATGGTCAATATGAAGAGTCAGTCTTCTTGTCCTTAAGTCGGCATTGTGCCTTTTGTATTTAATTCCGATGCATTTTCTGTGTTTCATCGTCAATAAGAAGGTCCAAGGGATACAGTAAACCTGAAGTGAAGCATCGGAATCTATAACTAGTGTTACAGGAATGGTTCAAAACATAGTCAGTTAGAAGTGTCGGTCTTCATGTACTTAATTACGATGCAATTTCTGTGTTTCATCGTCAATAAGATGGTCCAAGGGATACAGTAAACCTGAAGTGAAGCATCGGAATCTATAACTAGTGTCACAGGAATGGTCAGTAGGAAGAGTCAGTCTTATTGTCCTTAAGTCGGCATTGTGCCCTTTGTGTTTAATTCCGATGCAATTTCAGTGTTTCATCGTCAATAAGAAGGTCCAAGGGATACAGTGAACCTGAAGTGAAGCATCGGAATCTATAACTCGTGTCACAGGAATGGTTCAAAACATAGTCAGTAAGAAGTATCGGTCTTCATGTACTTAAGTCGGCATGGTGCCTTTTTTATTTAATTCCGATGCAAATTCTGTGTTTCATCGTCAATAAGAAGGTCCAAGGGATATAGTAAACCTGGTTGAAGCATCGGAATCTATAAATAGTGTCACAGGAATGGTCAGTAGGAAGAGTCAGTCTTCTTGTCCTTAAGTCGGCATTGTGCCTTTTGTATTTAATTCCCATGCAACTTCTGTGTTTCATCGTCAATACGAAGGTCCAAGGGATACAGTAAACATGAAGTGAAGCATCGGAATCTACAACTAGTGTTGCAGGAATCATTCAAAACATAGTCAGTAAGAAGTGTCGGTCTTCATGTACTTAAGTCGGCATTGTGCCTTTTGTATTTAATTCCGATGCAATTTCCGTGTTTCATCGGCAATAAGAAGGTCCAAGGGACACAGTAAACCTGGAGTGAAACATCGGAATCTATAACTAGTGACACAGGAATGTATCAAAGCATAGTCAGTAAGAAGTGTCGTTCTTCATGTACTTAAGTCGGCATTGCGCCTTTTGTATTTAATTCCGATGCAGTTTCTGTGTTTCATCGTCAATAAGAAGGTCCAAGGGATACAGTAAACCCGAAGTGAAGCATCGGAATCTATAACTAGTGTCACAGGAATGATCAGTAGGAAGAGGCAGTCTTCTTGCCCTTAAGTCGGCATTGTGCCTTTTGTATTTAATTCCGATGCAGTTTCTGTGCTTCATCGTCAATAAGAAGGTCCAAGGGATACAGTAAACCTGGAGTGAAGCATGGAAATCTATAACTAGTGTCACAGGAGTAGGTCAAAACATAGTCAGTAAGAAGTGTCAGTGTTCATGTACTTAAGTCGTCATTGAGCCTTTTGTATTCAATTCCGATTCAATTTCTGTGTTTCATCGTCAATAAGAAGGTCCAAGGGTTACAGTAAACCTGAAGTGAATCATCGGAATCTATAACTAGTGTCAGAGGAATGGTTCAAAACTGAGACAGTAGGAAGAGTCAGTCTTCTTGCCCTTAAGTCGGTATTGTGCGTTTCGTATTTAAATCCGATGCAATTTCTGTGTTTCATCGTCAAAAAGATGGTCCAAGGGATACAGTAAACCTGGAGTGAAGCATGGGAATCCATAACTAGTGTCACAGGAATGGTTCAAAACTTAGATAGTAGGAAGAGTCAGTCTTCTTGTACTTAACTCGGCATTGCGCATTTTGTATTTAATTCCGATGCAATTTCTGTGTTTCATCGTCAATAGGAAGGTCCAAGGGATACAGCAAACCTGAAGTGAAGCATAGGAATCTATAACTAGTGGCACAGGAATGGTCAGTAGAAGGAGTCAGTCTTCTTGTCCTTAAGTCGGCATTGTGCCTTTTGTATTTAATTCCGATGCAATTTCTGTGTTTCATCGTCAATAAGAACGTCCAAGGGATACAGTAAACCTGAAGTGAAGCATCGGAATCTATAACTAGTGTCTCAGGAATGGTTCTAAACATAGTCAGTAAGAAGTGTCGGTCTTCATGTACTTAAGTGGGCATTGTGCCTTTTGTATTAAATTCCGATGCAATTTCTGTGTCTCATCGTCAATAAGAAGGTCCAAGGGGTTCAGTAAACCTGGAGTGAAGCATCGGAATCTATAACTAGTGTCACAGGAATGGTCAGTAGGAAGAGTCAGTGTTCTTGTACTTTAATCGGCATTGTGCCTTTTGTATTTATTTCCGATGCAATTTCTGTGTTTCATCGTCAATAAGAAGGTCCAAGGGATACAGTTAACCTGAAGTGAAGCATCGGAATCTATAACTAGTGTCACAGGAATGGTCAGTACGAAGAGTCAGTCTTCTTGTCCTTAAGTCGGCATTGTGCCTTTCGTATTTAATTCCGATGCAATTTCTGTGTTTCATCGTCAATAAGAAAGTCCAAGGGATACAGTAAACCTGAAGTGAAGCATCGGAATCTATAACTAGTGTTGCAGGAATGGTTCAAAACTTAGTCAGTAAGAAGTGTCGGTCTTCATGTACTTAAGTCGGGATTGTGCCATTGGTATGTAATTCCGATGCAATTTCTGTGTTTCATCGTCAACAAGAAGGTCCAAGGGATACAGTAAACCTGAAGTGAAGCATCGGAATCTGTAACTAGTGTCACAGGAATGGTTCAAAACATAGTCAGTAGGAAGTGTCGGTCTTCATGTACTTAAGTCGGCATTGTGCCTTTTGTATTTAATTCCGAAGCAATTTCAGTGTTTCATCGTCAATAATAAGGTCCAAGTTATACAGTAAACCTTACGTGAAGCATCGGAATCTATAACTAGTGTCACAGGAATGGTTCAAAACATAGTCAGTAAGAAGTGTCGGTCTTCATGTACTTAAGTCAGCATTGTGCCTTTTGTATTTAATTCCGATGCAATTTCTGTGTTTCATCGTCAATAAGAAGGTCCAAGGGATACAGTGAACCTGGAGTGAAGCATCGGAATCTATAACTAGAGTCACAGGAATGGTTCAAAACATAGTCAATAAGAAGTGTCGGTCTTCATGTACTTAAGTCGGCATTGTGCCTTTTGTATTTAATTCCGATGCAATTTCTGTGTTTCATCGTCAATAAGAAGGTCCAAGGGGTACAGTAAACCAGGAGTGAAGCATCGGAATCTATAACTAGTGTCATAGGAATGGTCAGTAGGAAGAGTCAGTGTTCTTGTCCTTAAGCCGGCATTGTGCCTTTTGTATTTAATTCCGATGCAATTTCTGTGTTTCATCGTCAATAAGAAGGTCCAAGGGATACAGTAAACCTGAAGTGAAGCATTGGAATCTATAACTAGTGTCACAGGAATGGTCAGTATGAAGAGTCAGTCTTCTTGTCCTTAAGTCGGCATTGTGCCTTTTGTATTTAATTCCGGTGCATTTTCTGTGTTTCATCGTCAATAAGAAGGTCGAAGGGTTACAGTAAACCTGAAGTGAAGCATCGGAATCTATAACTAGTGTTGCAGGAATGGTTCAAAACATAGTCAGTTTGAAGTGTTGGTCTTCATGTACTTAAGTCGGCATTGTGCCTTTTGTATTTAATTCCGATGCAATTTCTGTGTTTCATCGTCAATAAGAAGGTCCAAGGGATACAGTAAACCTGAAGTGAATCATCGGGATCTATAACTAGTGTTGCAGGAATGGTTCAAAACTTAGTCAGTAGGAAGTGTCGGTCTTCATGTACTTAAGTCGGCATTGTGCCTTTTGTATTTAATTCCGATGCAATTTCTGTGTTTCATCATAAATAAGAAGGTCCAAGGGATACAGTGAATCTGAAGTGAAGCATCGGAATCTATAACTAGTGTCACAGGAATGGTTCAAAACATAGTCAGTAAGAAGTGTCGGTCTCCATGTACTTAAGTCGGCATGGTGCCTTTTGTATTTAATTCCGATGCAATTTCTGTGTTTCATCGTCAATAAGAAGGTCCAAGGGATATAGAAAACCTGAAGTGAAGCATCGGAATCCAAAAATAGTGTCACAGGAATGGTCAGTAGGAAGAGTCAGTCCTCTTGTCCTTAAGTCGGCATTGTGCCTTTTGTATTTAATTCCCATGCAACTTCTGTGTTTCATCGTCAATAAGAAGGTCCAAGGGATACAGTAAACCTGAAGTGAAGCATCGGAATCTATAACTAGTGTTACAGGAATGTTTCAAAACATAGTAAGAAGTGTCGGTCTTCATGTACTTAAGTCGGCATTGTGCCTTTTGTATTTACTTCCTATGCAATTTCCGTGTTTCATCGGCAATAAGAAGGTCCAAGGGATACAGTAAACCTGGAGTGAAACATCGGAATCTATAACTAGTGTCACAGGAATGTATCAAAACATAGTCAGTAAGAAGTGTCGTTCTTCATGTTCTTAAGTCGGCATTGCGCCTTTCGTATTTAATTCCCATGCAATATCTGTGTTTCACCGTCAATAAGAAGGTCCAAGGGATACAGCAAACCTGAAGTGAAGCATAGGAATCTATAACTAGTGGCACAGGAATGGTCAGTAGAAGGAGTCAGTCTTCTTGTCCTTAAGTCGGCATTGTGATTTTTGTATTTAATTCCGATGCAATTTCTGTGTTTTATCGTCAATAAGAACGTCCAAGGGATACAGTAAACCTGAAGTGAAGCATCGGAATCTATAACTAGTGTCTCAGGAATGGTTCTAAACATAGTCAGTAAGAAGTGTCGGTCTTCATGTACTTAAGTGGGCATTGTGCCTTTTGTATTAAATTCCGATGCAATTTCTGTGTTTCATCGTCAATAAGAAGGTCCAAGGGGTACAGTAAACCTGGAGTGAAGCATCGGAATCTATAACTAGTGTCACAGGAATGGTCAGTAGGAAGAGTCAGTGTTCTTGTACTTTAATCGGCATTGTGCCTTTTGTATTTATTTCCGATTCAATTTCTGTGTTTCATCGTCAATAAGAAGGTCCAAGGGATACAGTTAACCTGAAGTGAAGCATCGGAATCTATAACTAGTGTCACAGGAATGGTCAGTACGAAGAGTCAGTCTTCTTGTCCTTAAGTCGGCATTGTGCCTTTCGTATTTAATTCCGATGCAATTTCTGTGTTTCATCGTCAATAAGAAAGTCCAAGGGATACAGTAAACCTGAAGTGAAGCATCGGAATCTATAACTAGTGTTGCAGGAATGGTTCAAAACTTAGTCAGTAAGAAGTGTCGGTCTTCATGTACTTAAGTCGGGATTGTGCCATTGGTATGTAATTCCGATGCAATTTCTGTGTTTCATCGTCAACAAGAAGGTCCAAGGGATACAGTAAACCTGAAGTGAAGCATCGGATCTGTAACTAGTGTCACAGGAATGGTTCAAAACATAGTCAGTAGGAAGTGTCGGTCTTCATGTACTTAAGTCGGCATTGTGCCTTTTGTATTTAATTCCGAAGCAATTTCAGTGTTTCATCGTCAATAAGAAGGTCCAAGTTATACAGTAAACCTTACGTGAAGCATCGGAATCTATAACTAGTGTCACAGAAATGGTTCAAAACATAGTCAGTAAGAAGTGTCGGTCTTCATGTACTTAAGTCAGCATTGTGCCTTTTGTATTTAATTCCGATGCAATTTCTGTGTTTCATCGTCAATAAGAAGGTCCAAGGGATACAGTGAACCTGGAGTGAAGCATCGGAATCTATAACTAGAGTCACAGGAATGGTTCAAAACATAGTCAATAAGAAGTGTCGGTCTTCATGTACTTAAGTCGGCATTGTGCCTTTTGTATTTAATTCCGATGCAATTTCTGTGTTTCATCGTCAATAAGAAGGTCCAAGGGGTACAGTAAACCAGGAGTGAAGCATCGGAATCTATAACTAGTGTCATAGGAATGGTCAGTAGGAAGAGTCAGTGTTCTTGTCCTTAAGTCGGCATTGTGCCTTTTGTATTTAATTCCGATGCAATTTCTGTGTTTCATCGTCAATAAGAAGGTCCAAGGGATACAGTAAACCTGAAGTGAAGCATTGGAATCTATAACTAGTGTCACAGGAATGGTCAGTATGAAGAGTCAGTCTTCTTGTCCTTAAGTCGGCATTGTGCCTTTTGTATTTAATTCCGATGCATTTTCTGTGTTTCATCGTCAATAAGAAGGTCCAAGGGTTACAGTAAACCTGAAGTGAAGCATCGGAATCTATAACTAGTGTTGCAGGAATGGTTCAAAACATAGTCAGTTTGAAGTGTTGGTCTTCATGTACTTAAGTCGGCATTGTGCCTTTTGTATTTAATTCCGATGCAATTTCTGTGTTTCATCGTCAATAAGAAGGTCCAAGGGATACAGTAAACCTGAAGTGAATCATCGGGATCTATAACTAGTGTTGCAGGAATGGTTCAAAACATAGTCAGTAGGAAGTGTCGGTCTTCATGTACTTAAGTCGGCATTGTGCCTTTTGTATTTAATTCCGAAGCAATTTCTGTGTTTCATCGTCAATAATAAGGTCCAAGTTATACAGTAAACCTTACGTGAAGCATCGGAATCTATAACTAGTGTCACAGGAATGGTTCAAAACATAGTCAGTAAGAAGTGTCGGTCTTCATGTACTTAAGTCAGCATTGTGCCTTTTGTATTTAATTCCGATGCAATTTCTGTGTTTCATCGTCAATAAGAAGGTCCAAGGGATACAGTGAACCTGGAGTGATGCATCGGAATCTATAACTAGAGTCACAGGAATGGTTCAAAACATAGTCAATAAGAAGTGTCGGTCTTCATGTACTTAAGTCGGCATTGTGCCTTTTGTATTTAATTCCGATGCAATTTCTGTGTTTCATCGTCAATAAGAAGGTCCAAGGGGTACAGTAAACCAGGAGTGAAGCATCGGAATCTATAACTAGTGTCATAGGAATGGTCAGTAGGAAGAGTCAGTGTTCTTGTCCTTAAGCCGGCATTGTGCCTTTTGTATTTAATTCCGATGCAATTTCTGTGTTTCATCGTCAATAAGAAGGTCCAAGGGATACAGTAAACCTGAAGTGAAGCATTGGAATCTATAACTAGTGTCACAGGAATGGTCAGTATGAAGAGTCAGTCTTCTTGTCCTTAAGTCGGCATTGTGCCTTTTGTATTTAATTCCGGTGCATTTTCTGTGTTTCATCGTCAATAAGAAGGTCCAAGGGTTACAGTAAACCTGAAGTGAAGCATCGGAATCTATAACTAGTGTTGCAGGAATGGTTCAAAACATAGTCAGTTTGAAGCGTTGGTCTTCATGTACTTAAGTCGGCATTGTGCCTTTTGTATTTAATTCCGATGCAATTTCTGTGTTTCATCGTCAATAAGAAGGTCCAAGGGATACAGTAAACCTGAAGTGAATCATCGGGATCTATAACTAGTGTTACAGGAATGTTTCAAAACATAGTAAGAAGTTTCGGTCTTCATGTACTTAAGTCGGCATTGTGCCTTTTGTATTTACTTCCTATGCAATTTCCGTGTTTCATCGGCAATAAGAAGGTCCAAGGGATACAGTAAACCTCGAGTGAAACATCGGAATCTATAACTAGTGTCACAGGAATGTATCAAAACATAGTCAGTAAGAAGTGTCGTTCTTCATGTTCTTAAGTCGGCATTGCGCCTTTCGTATTTAATTCCCATGCAATATCTGTGTTTCATCATAAATAAGAAGGTCCAAGGGATACAGTGAATCTGAAGTGAAGCATCGGAATCTATAACTAGTGTCACAGGAATGGTTCAAAACATAGTCAGTAAGAAGTGTCGGTCTCCATGTACTTAAGTCGGCATGGTGCCTTTTGTATTTAATTCCGATGCAATTTCTGTGTTTCATCGTCAATAAGAAGGTCCAAGGGATATAGTAAACCTGAAGTGAAGCATCGGAATCCAAAAATAGTGTCACAGGAATGGTCAGTAGGAAGAGTCAGTCCTCTTGTCCTTAAGTCGGCATTGTGCCTTTTGTATTTAATTCCCATGCAACTTCTGTGTTTCATCGTCAATAAGAAGGTCCAAGGGATACAGTAAACCTGAAGTGAAGCATCGGAATCTATAACTAGTGTTACAGGAATGTTTCAAAACATAGTAAGAAGTTTCGGTCTTCATGTACTTAAGTCGGCATTGTGCCTTTTGTATTTACTTCCTATGCAATTTCCGTGTTTCATCGGCAATAAGAAGGTCCAAGGGATACAGTAAACCTGGAGTGAAACATCGGAATCTATAACTAGTGTCACAGGAATGTATCAAAACATAGTCAGTAAGAAGTGTCGTTCTTCATGTTCTTAAGTCGGCATTGCGCCTTTCGTATTTAATTCCCATGCAATATCTGTGTTTCACCGTCAATAAGAAGGTCCAAGGGATACAGCAAACCTGAAGTGAAGCATAGGAATCTATAACTAGTGGCACAGGAATGGTCAGTAGAAGGAGTCAGTCTTCTTGTCCTTAAGTCGGCATTGTGATTTTTGTATTTAATTCCGATGCAATTTCTGTGTGTTATCGTCAATAAGAACGTCCAAGGGATACAGTAAACCTGAAGTGAAGCATCGGAATCTATAACTAGTGTCTCAGGAATGGTTCTAAACATAGTCAGTAAGAAGTGTCGGTCTTCATGTACTTAAGTGGGCATTGTGCCTTTTGTATTAAATTCCGATGCAATTTCTGTGTTTCATCGTCAATAAGAAGGCCTAAGGGGTACAGTAAACCTGGAGTGAAGCATCGGAATCTATAACTAGTGTCACAGGAATGGTCAGTAGGAAGAGTCAGTGTTCTTGTACTTTAATCGGCATTGTGCCTTTTGTATTTATTTCCGATGCAATTTCTGTGTTTCATCGTCAATAAGAAGGTCCAAGGGATACAGTTAACCTGAAGTGAAGCATCGGAATCTATAACTAGTGTCACAGGAATGGTCAGTACGAAGAGCCAGTCTTCTTGTCCTTAAGTCGGCATTGTGCCTTTCGTATTTAATTCCGATGCAATTTCTGTGTTTCATCGTCAATAAGAAAGTCCAAGGGATACAGTAAACCTGAAGTGAAGCATCGGAATCTATAACTAGTGTTGCAGGAATGGTTCAAAACTTAGTCAGTAAGAAGTGTCGGTCTTCATGTACTTAAGTCGGGATTGTGCCATTGGTATGTAATTCCGATGCAATTTCTGTGTTTCATCGTCAACAAGAAGGTCCAAGGGATACAGTAAACCTGAAGTGAAGCATCGGATCTGTAACTAGTGTCACAGGAATGGTTCAAAACATAGTCAGTAGGAAGTGTCGGTCTTCATGTACTTAAGTCGGCATTGTGCCTTTTGTATTTAATTCCGAAGCAATTTCAGTGTTTCATCGTCAATAAGAAGGTCCAAGTTATACAGTAAACCTTACGTGAAGCATCGGAATCTATAACTAGTGTCACAGGAATGGTTCAAAACATAGTCAGTAAGAAGTGTCGGTCTTCATGTACTTAAGTCAGCATTGTGCCTTTTGTATTTAATTCCGATGCAATTTCTGTGTTTCATCGTCAATAAGAAGGTCCAAGGGATACAGTGAACCTGGAGTGAAGCATCGGAATCTATAACTAGAGTCACAGGAATGGTTCAAAACATAGTCAATAAGAAGTGTCGGTCTTCATGTACTTAAGTCGGCATTGTGCCTTTTGTATTTAATTCCGATGCAATTTCTGTGTTTCATCGTCAATAAGAAGGTCCAAGGGGTACAGTAAACCAGGAGTGAAGCATCGGAATCTATAACTAGTGTCATAGGAATGGTCAGTAGGAAGAGTCAGTGTTCTTGTCCTTAAGTCGGCATTGTGCCTTTTGTATTTAATTCCGATGCAATTTCTGTGTTTCATCGTCAATAAGAAGGTCCAAGGGATACAGTAAACCTGATGTGAAGCATTGGAATCTATAACTAGTGTCACAGGAATGGTCAGTATGAAGAGTCAGTCTTCTTGTCCTTAAGTCGGCATTGTGCCTTTTGTATTTAATTCCGATGCATTTTCTGTGTTTCATCGTCAATAAGAAGGTCCAAGGGTTACAGTAAACCTGAAGTGAAGCATCGGAATCTATAACTAGTGTTGCAGGAATGGTTCAAAACATAGTCAGTTTGAAGTGTTGGTCTTCATGTAATTAAGTCGGCATTGTGCCTTTTGTATTTAATTCCGATGCAATTTCCGTGTTTCATCGTCAATAAGAAGGTCCAAGGGATACAGTAAACCTGAAGTGAATCATCGGGATCTATAACTAGTGTTGCAGGAATGGTTCAAAACTTAGTCAGTAGGAAGTGTCGGTCTTCATGTACTTAAGTCGGCATTGTGCCTTTTGTATTTAATTCCGATGCAATTTCTGTGTTTCATCATCAATAAGAAGGTGCAAGGGATACAGTGAACCTGAAGTGAAGCATCGGAATCCAAAAATAGTGTCACAGGAATGGTCAGTAGGAAGAGTCAGTCCTCTTGTCCTTAAGTCGGCATTGTGCCTTTTGTATTTAATTCCCATGCAACTTCTGTGTTTCATCGTCAATAAGAAGGTCCAAGGGATACAGTAAACCTGAAGTGAAGCATCGGAATCTATAACTAGTGTTACAGGAATGTTTCAAAACATAGTAAGAAGTTTCGGTCTTCATGTACTTAAGTCGGCATTGTGCCTTTTGTATTTACTTCCTATGCAATTTCCGTGTTTCATCGGCAATAAGAAGGTCCAAGGGATACAGTAAACCTGGAGTGAAACATCGGAATCTATAACTAGTGTCACAGGAATGTATCAAAACATAGTCAGTAAGAAGTGTCGTTCTTCATGTCCTTAAGTCGGCATTGCGCCTTTCGTATTTAATTCCGATGCAATTTCTGTGTTTCACCGTCAATAAGAAGGTCCAAGGGATACAGTAAACCTGAAGTGAAGCACCGGAATCTATAACTACTATCACAGGAATGATCAGTAGGAAGAGTCAGTCTTCTTGCCCGTAAGTCGGCATTGTGCCTTTTGTATTTAATTTCGATGCAATTTCTGTGTTTCATCGTCAATAAGAAGGTCCAAGGGATACAGTAAACCTGAAGTGAAGCATCGGAATCTATAACGAGTGTTACAGGAATGGTTCATAACATAGTCAGTAAGATGTGTCGGTCTACATGTACTTAAGTCGGCATTGTGCCTTTTGTATTTCATTCCGATGCCATTTCTGTGTTTCATCGTCAATAAGTAGGTCCAAGGCATACAGTAAACCTGGAGTGAAACATGGAAATCAATAACTAGTGTCACAGGAATGGATCAAAACATAGTCAGTAAGAAGTGTCGGTCTTCATGTACTTAAGTCGGCATTGTGCATTTTGTATTTAATTACGATGCAATTTCTGTGTTTCATCGTCAATAAGATGGTCCAAGGGATACAGTAAACCTGAAGTGAAGCATCGGAATCTATAACTAGTGTCACAGGAATGGACAGTAGGAAGAGTCAGTCTTCTTGTCCTTAAGTCGGCATTGTGCCCTTTGTATTTATTTCCGATGCAATTTCAGTGTTTCATCGTCAATAAGAAGGTCCAAGGGATACAGTGAACCTGAAGTGAAGCATCGGAATCTATAACTAGTGTCACAGGAATGGTTCAAAACATAGTCAGTAAGAAGTGTCGGTCATCATGTACTTAAGTCGGCATTGTGCCTTTTGTATTTATTTCCGATGCAATTTCTGTGTTTCATCGTCAATAAGAAGGTCCAAGGGATATAGTAAACCTGAAGTGAAGCATCGGAATCTATAAATAGTGTCACAGGAATGGTCAGTAGGAAGAATCAGTCTTCTTGTCCTTAAGCCGGCATTGTGCCTTTTGTATTTAATTCCCATGCAACTTCTGTGTTTCATCGTCAATAAGAAGGTCCAAGGGATACAGTAAGCCTGAAGTGAAGCATCGGAATCTATAACTAGTGTTACAGGAATGGTTCAAAACATAGTCAGTAAGAAGTGTCGGTCTTCATGTACTTAAGTCGGCATTGTGCATTTTGTATTTAATTACGATGCAATTTCTGTGTTTCATCGTCAATAAGATGGTCCAAGGGATACAGTGAACCTGAAGTGAAGCATCGGAATCTATAACTAGAGTCACAGGAATGGTCAGTAGGAAGAGTCAGTCTTCTTGTCCTTAAGTCGGCATTGTGCCCTTTGTATTTAATTCCGATGCAATTTCAGTGTTTCATCGTCAATAAGAAGGTCCAAGGGATACAGTGAACCTGAAGTGAAGCATCGGAATCTATAACTCGTGTCACAGGAATGGTTCAAAACATAGTCAGTAGGAAGTGTCGGTCTTCATGTACTTAAGTCGGCATGGTGCCTTTTGTATTTAATTCCGATGCTATTTCTGTGTTTCATCGTCAATAAGAGGGTCCAGGGGATATAGTAAACCTGAAGTGAAGCATCGGAATCTATAAATAGTGTCACAGGAATGATCAGTAGGAAGAGTCAGTCTTCTTGTCCTTAAGTCGGCATTGTGCCTTTTGTATTTAATTCCCATGCAACTTCTGTGTTTCATCGTCAATAAGAATGTCCAAGGGATACAGTAAACCTGAAGTGAAGCATCGGAATCTATAACTAGTGTTACAGGAATGGTTCAAAACATAGTCAGTAAGAAGTGTCGGTCTTCATGTACTTAAGTCGGCATGGTGCCTTTTGTATTTAATTCCGATGCAATTTCCGTGTTTCATCGGCAATAAGAAGGTCCAAGGGACACAGTAAACCTGGAGTGAAACATCGGAATCTATAACTAGTGTCACAGGAATGTATCAAAACATAGTCAGTAAGAAGTGTCGTTCTTCATGTACTTAAGTCGGCATTGCGCCTTTTGTATTTAATTCCGATGCAATTTCTGTGTTTCATCGTCAATAAGAAGGTCCAAGGGATACAGTAAACCTGAAGTGAAGCATCGGATTCTATAACTAGTGTCACTGGAATGATCAGTAGGAAGAGTCAGTCTTCTTGCCCTTAAGTCGGCATTGTGCCTTTTGTATTTAATTCCGATGCAGTTTCTGTATTTCATCGTCAATAAGAAGGTCCAAGGGATACAGTAAACCTGGAGTGAAGCATGGAAATCTATACTAGTGTCACAGGAGTGGGTCAAAACATAGACAGTAAGAAGTGTCAGTCTTCATGTACTTAAGTCGGCATTGAGCCTTTTGTATTTAATTCCGATTCAATTTCTGTGTTTCATCGTAAATAAGAAGGTCCAAGGGATACAGTAAACCTGAAGTGAATCATCGGAATCTATAACTAGTGTCAGAGGAATGGTTCAAAACTGAGACAGTAGGAAGAGTCAGTCTTCTTGTACTTAAGCCGGCATTGTGCCTTTTGTACTTAATTCAGATGCAATTTCTGTGTTTCATCGTCAATAAGAAGGTCCAAGGGATACAGTAAACCTGGTGTGAAGAATCGGAATCTATAACTAGTGTCACAGGAATGGTCAGTAGGAAGAGTCAGTCTTCTTGTCCTTAAGTCGGCATTGTGCCTTTTGTATTTAATTCCGATGCAATTTCTGTGTTTCATCGTCAATAAGAAGGTCCAAGGGATACAGAAACCTGAAGTGAAGCATCGGAATCTATAACTAGTGTTACAGCAATGGTTCAAGACATAGTCAGTAAGAAGTGTCGGTCTTCATGTACTTAAGTCGGCATTGTGCCTTTTGTATTTAATTCCGATGCAATTTCTGTGTTTCATCGTCAATAAAAAGGTCCGAGGGATACCGTAAACCTGAAGTGAAGCATCGGAAACTATAACTAGTATCACAGGAATCGTTCAAAACTTAGACATTAGGAAGAGTCAGTCTTCTTGTCCTTAAGTCGGTATTGTGCGTTTCGTATTTAATTCCGATGCAATTTCTGTGTTTCATCGTCAAAAAGATGGTCCAAGGGATACAGTAAACCTGGAGTGAAGCATGGGAATCCATAACTAGTGTCACAGGAATGGTTCAAAACTTAGATAGTAGGAAGAGTCAGTCTTCTTGTACTTAACTCGGCATTGCGCATTTTGTATTTAATTCCGATGCAATTTCTGTGTTTCATCGTCAATAAGACGGTCCAAGGGATACAGCAAACCTGAAGTGAAGCATAGGAATCTATAACTAGTGGCACAGGAATGGTCAGTACGAAGAGTCACTCTTCTTGTCCTTAAGTCGGCATTGTGCCTTTCGTATTTAATTCCGATGCAATTTCTGTGTTTCATCGTCAATTAGAAGGTCCAAGGGATACAGTAAACCTGAAGTGAAGCATCGGAATCTATAACTAGTGTTGCAGGAATGGTTCAAAACTTAGTCAGTAAGAAGTGTCGGTCTTTATGTACTTAAGTCGGCAATGTGCCTTTTGTATGTAATTCCGATGCAATTTCTGTGTTTCATCGTCAATAAGAAGGTCCAAGGGATACAGAAAACCTGAAGTGAAGCATCGGAATCTGTAACTAGTGTCACAGGAATGGTTCAAAACATAGTCAGTAGGAAGTGTCGGTCTTCATGTACTTAAGTCGGCATTGTGCCTTTTGTATTTAATTCCGAAGCAATTTCAGTGTTTCATCGTCAATAAGAAGGTCCAAGTTATAAAGTAAACCTTACGTGAAGCATCGTAATCTATAACTAGAGTCACAGGAATGGTTCAAAACATAGTCAATAAGAAGTGTCGGTCTTCATGTACTTAAGTCGGCATTGTGCCTTTTGTATTTAATTCCGATGCAATTTCTGTGTTTCATCGTCAATAAGAAGGTCCAAGGGGTATAGTAAACCTGGAGTGAAGCATCGGATTTTATAACAAGTGTCACAGGAATGGTCAGTAGGAAGAGTCAGTGCTCTTGTCCTTAAGTCGGCATTGTGATTTTTGTATTTAATTCCGATGCAATTTCTGTGTTTCATCGTCAATAAGAAGGTCCAAGGGATACAGTAAACCTGAAGTGAAGCATCGGAATCTATAACTAGTGTTACAGGAATGTTTCAAAACATAGTAAGAAGTGTCGGTCTTCATGTACTTAAGTCGGCATTGTGCCTTTTGTATTTAATTCCGATGCAATTTCCGTGTTTCATCGTCAATAAGAAGGTCCAAGGGATATAGTAAACCTGAAGTGAAGCATCGGAATCTATAAATAGTGTCACAGGAATGGTCAGTAGGAAGAATCAGTCTTCTTGTCCTTAAGCCGGCATTGTGCCTTTTGTATTTAATTCCCATGCAACTTCTGTGTTTCATCGTCAATAAGAAGGTCCAAGGGATACAGTAAGCCTGAAGTGAAGCATCGGAATCTATAACTAGTGTTACAGGAATGGTTCAAAACATAGTCAGTAAGAAGTGTCGGTCTTCATGTACTTAAGTCGGCATTGTGCATTTTGTATTTAATTACGATGCAATTTCTGTGTTTCATCGTCAATAAGATGGTCCAAGGGATACAGTGAACCTGAAGTGAAGCATCGGAATCTATAACTAGAGTCACAGGAATGGTCAGTAGGAAGAGTCAGTCTTCTTGTCCTTAAGTCGGCATTGTGCCCTTTGTATTTAATTCCGATGCAATTTCAGTGTTTCATCGTCAATAAGAAGGTCCAAGGGATACAGTGAACCTGAAGTGAAGCATCGGAATCTATAACTCGTGTCACAGGAATGGTTCAAAACATAGTCAGTAGGAAGTGTCGGTCTTCATGTACTTAAGTCGGCATGGTGCCTTTTGTATTTAATTCCGATGCTATTTCTGTGTTTCATCGTCAATAAGAGGGTCCAGGGGATATAGTAAACCTGAAGTGAAGCATCGGAATCTATAAATAGTGTCACAGGAATGATCAGTAGGAAGAGTCAGTCTTCTTGTCCTTAAGTCGGCATTGTGCCTTTTGTATTTAATTCCCATGCAACTTCTGTGTTTCATCGTCAATAAGAATGTCCAAGGGATACAGTAAACCTGAAGTGAAGCATCGGAATCTATAACTAGTGTTACAGGAATGGTTCAAAACATAGTCAGTAAGAAGTGTCGGTCTTCATGTACTTAAGTCGGCATGGTGCCTTTTGTATTTAATTCCGATGCAATTTCCGTGTTTCATCGGCAATAAGAAGGTCCAAGGGACACAGTAAACCTGGAGTGAAACATCGGAATGTATAACTAGTGTCACAGGAATGTATCAAAACATAGTCAGTAAGAAGTGTCGTTCTTCATGTACTTAAGTCGGCATTGCGCCTTTTGTATTTAATTCCGATGCAATTTCTGTGTTTCATCGTCAATAAGAAGGTCCAAGGGATACAGTAAACCTGAAGTGAAGCATCGGATTCTATAACTAGTGTCACTGGAATGATCAGTAGGAAGAGTCAGTCTTCTTGCCCTTAAGTCGGCATTGTGCCTTTTGTATTTAATTCCGATGCAGTTTCTGTATTTCATCGTCAATAAGAAGGTCCAAGGGATACAGTAAACCTGGAGTGAAGCATGGAAATCTATACTAGTGTCACAGGAGTGGGTCAAAACATAGACAGTAAGAAGTGTCAGTCTACATGTACTTAAGTCGGCATTGAGCCTTTTGTATTTAATTCCGATTCAATTTCTGTGTTTCATCGTAAATAAGAAGGTCCAAGGGATACAGTAAACCTGAAGTGAATCATCGGAATCTATAACTAGTGTCAGAGGAATGGTTCAAAACTGAGACAGTAGGAAGAGTCAGTCTTCTTGTACTTAAGCCGGCATTGTGCCTTTTGTACTTAATTCAGATGCAATTTCTGTGTTTCATCGTCAATAAGAAGGTCCAAGGGATACAGTAAACCTGGTGTGAAGAATCGGAATCTATAACTAGTGTCACAGGAATGGTCAGTAGGAAGAGTCAGTCTTCTTGTCCTTAAGTCGGCATTGTGCCTTTTGTATTTAATTCCGATGCAATTTCTGTGTTTCATCGTCAATAAGAAGGTCCAAGGGATACAGAAACCTGAAGTGAAGCATCGGAATCTATAACTAGTGTTACAGCAATGGTTCAAGACATAGTCAGTAAGAAGTGTCGGTCTTCATGTACTTAAGTCGGCATTGTGCCTTTTGTATTTAATTCCGATGCAATTTCTGTGTTTCATCGTCAATAAAAAGGTCCGAGGGATACCGTAAACCTGAAGTGAAGCATCGGAAACTATAACTAGTATCACAGGAATCGTTCAAAACTTAGACATTAGGAAGAGTCAGTCTTCTTGTCCTTAAGTCGGTATTGTGCGTTTCGTATTTAATTCCGATGCAATTTCTGTGTTTCATCGTCAAAAAGATGGTCCAAGGGATACAGTAAACCTGGAGTGAAGCATGGGAATCCATAACTAGTGTCACAGGAATGGTTCAAAACTTAGATAGTAGGAAGAGTCAGTCTTCTTGTACTTAACTCGGCATTGCGCATTTTGTATTTAATTCCGATGCAATTTCTGTGTTTCATCGTCAATAAGACGGTCCAAGGGATACAGCAAACCTGAAGTGAAGCATAGGAATCTATAACTAGTGGCACAGGAATGGTCAGTACGAAGAGTCACTCTTCTTGTCCTTAAGTCGGCATTGTGCCTTTCGTATTTAATTCCGATGCAATTTCTGTGTTTCATCGTCAATTAGAAGGTCCAAGGGATACAGTAAACCTGAAGTGAAGCATCGGAATCTATAACTAGTGTTGCAGGAATGGTTCAAAACTTAGTCAGTAAGAAGTGTCGGTCTTTATGTACTTAAGTCGGCAATGTGCCTTTTGTATGTAATTCCGATGCAATTTCTGTGTTTCATCGTCAATAAGAAGGTCCAAGGGATACAGAAAACCTGAAGTGAAGCATCGGAATCTGTAACTAGTGTCACAGGAATGGTTCAAAACATAGTCAGTAGGAAGTGTCGGTCTTCATGTACTTAAGTCGGCATTGTGCCTTTTGTATTTAATTCCGAAGCAATTTCAGTGTTTCATCGTCAATAAGAAGGTCCAAGTTATAAAGTAAACCTTACGTGAAGCATCGTAATCTATAACTAGAGTCACAGGAATGGTTCAAAACATAGTCAATAAGAAGTGTCGGTCTTCATGTACTTAAGTCGGCATTGTGCCTTTTGTATTTAATTCCGATGCAATTTCTGTGTTTCATCGTCAATAAGAAGGTCCAAGGGGTATAGTAAACCTGGAGTGAAGCATCGGATTTTATAACAAGTGTCACAGGAATGGTCAGTAGGAAGAGTCAGTGTTCTTGTCCTTAAGTCGGCATTGTGATTTTTGTATTTAATTCCGATGCAATTTCTGTGTTTCATCGTCAATAAGAAGGTCCAAGGGATACAGTAAACCTGAAGTGAAGCATCGGAATCTATAACTAGTGTTACAGGAATGTTTCAAAACATAGTAAGAAGTGTCGGTCTTCATGTACTTAAGTCGGCATTGTGCCTTTTGTATTTAATTCCGATGCAATTTCCGTGTTTCATCGGCAATAAGAAGGTCCAAGGGACACAGTAAACCTGGAGTGAAACATGGGAATCTATAACTAGTGTCACAGGAATGTATCAAAACATAGTCAGTAAGAAGTGTCGTTCTTCATGTACTTAAGTCGGCATTGCGCCTTTCGTATTTATTTCCGATGCAATTTCTGTGTTTCATCGTCAATAAGAAGGTCCAAGGGATACAGTAAACCTGAAGTGAAGCATGGGAATCTATAACTAGTGTCACAGGAGTGATCAGTAGGAAGAGTCAGTCTTCTTGCCCTTAAGTCGGCATTGTGCCTTTTGTATTTAATTTCGATGCAATTTCTGTGTTTCATCGTCAATAAGAAGGTCCAAGGGATACAGTAAACCTGAAGTGAAGCATCGGAATCTATAACGAGTGTTACAGGAATGGTTCATAACATAGTTAGTAAGAAGTGTCGGCCTTCATGTACTTAAGTCAGCATTGTGCCTTTTGTATTTAATTCCGATGCAGTTTCTGTGTTTCATCGTCAATAAGAAGGTCCAAGGGATACAGTAAACCTGGAGTGAAGCATGGAAATCTATAACTAGTGTCACAGGAGTGGGTCAAATCATAGTAAGTAAGAAGTGTCAGTCTTCATGTACTTATGTCGGCATTGAGCCTTTTGTATTTAATTCCGATTCAATTTCTGTGTTTCATCGTCAATAAGAAGGTCCAAGGGATACAGTAAACCTGAAGTGAATCATCGGAATCTATAACTAGTGTCAGAGGAATGGTTCAAAACTGAGACAGTAGGAAGAGAGTCGACATTGTGCTTTTTGTTCTTAATTCCGATGCAATTTCTGTGTTTCACCGTCAATAAGAATGTCCAAGGGATACAGTACACCTGGTGTGAAGAATCAGAATCCATAACTAGTGTCACAGGAATGGTCAGTTGGAAGAGTCAGTCTTCTTGTCCTTAAGTCGGCATTGTGCCTTTTGTATTTAATTCCGAAGCAATTTCAGTGTTTCATCGTCAATAAGAAGGTCCAAGTTATACAGTAAACCTTACGTGAAGCATCGGAATCTATAACTAGTGTCATAGGAATGGTTCAAAACATAGTCAGTAAGAAGTGTCGGTCTTCATGTACTTAAGTCAGCATTGTGCCTTTTATATTTAATTCCGATGCAATTTCTGTGTTTCATCGTCAATAAGAAGGTCCAAGGGATACAGTGAACCTGGAGTGAAGCATCGGAATCTATAACTAGAGTCACAGGAATGGTTCAAAACATAGTCAATAAGAAGTGTCGGTCTTCATATACTTAAGTCGGCATTGTGCCTTTTGTATTTAATTCCGATGCAATTTCTGTGTTTCATCGTCAAAAAGAAGGTCTAAGGGATACAGTAAACCTGAAGTGAAGTATCGGAATCTATAACTAGTGTTACAGGAATGTTTCAAATCATAGTAAGAAGTGTCGGTCTTCATGTACTTAAGCCGGCATTGTGCCTTTTGTATTTATTTCCGATGCAATTTCCGTGTTTCATCGGCAATAAAAAGGTCCAAGGGACACAGTAAACCTGGAGTGAAACATCGGAATCTATAACTAGTGTCACAGGAATGTATCAAAACATAGTCAGTAAGAAGTGTCGTTCTTCATGTACTTCAGTCGGCATTGCGCCTTTCGTATTTAATTCCGATGCAATTTCTGTGTTTCATCGTCAATAAGAAGGTCCAAGGGATACAGTAAACGTGAAGTGAAGCATCGGAATCTATAACTAGTGTCACAGGAATGATCAGTAGGAAGAGTCAGTCTTCTTGCCCTTAAGTCGGCATTGTGCCTTTTGTATTTAATTTCGATGCAATTTCTGTGTTTCATCGTCAATAAGAAGGTCCATGGGATACAGTAAACCTGAAGTGAAGCATCGGAATCTATAACGAGTGTTACAGGAATGGTTCATAACATAGTCAGGAAGAAGTGTCGGTCTTCATGTACTTAAGTCGGCATTGTGAATTTTGTATTTCTTTCCGATGCCATTTCTGTGTTTCATCGTCAATAAGTAGGTCCAAGGCATACAGTAAACCTGGAATGAAACACGGAAATCAATAACTAGTGTCACAGGAATGGATCAAAACATAGTTAGTAAGAAGTGTCGGTCTTCATGTACTTAAGTCGGCATTGTGCCTTTTGTATTTAATTCCGATGCAGTTTCTGTGTTTCATCGTCAATAAGAAGGTCCAAGGGATACAGTAAACCTGGAGTGAAGCATGGAAATCTATAACTAGAGTCACAGGAGTGGGTCAAAACATAGTAAGTAAGAAGTGTCAGTCTTCATGTACTTAAGTCGGCATTGAGCCTTTTGTATTTAATTCCGATTCAATTTCTGTGTTTCATCGTCAATAAGAAGGTCCAAGGGATACAGTAAACCTAAAGTGAATCATCGGAATCTATAACTAGTGTCAGAGGAATGGTTCAAAACTGAGACAGTAGGAAGAGAGTCGACATTGTGCATTTTGTATTTAATTCCGATGCAATTTCTGTGTTTCACCGTGAATAAGAAGGTCCAAGGGATACAGTAAACCTGGCGTGAAGAATCGGAATCTATAACTAGTGTCACAGGAATGGTCAGTAGGAAGAGTCAGTCTTCTTGTCTTTAAGTCGGCATTGTGCCTTTCGTATTTAATTCCGATGCAATTTCTGTGTTTCATCGTCAATAGGAAGGTCCAAGGGATACAGTAAACCTGAAGTGAAGCATCGGAATCTATAACTAGTGTTACAGCAATGGTTCATATCATAGTCAGTAAGGAGAGTCGGTCTTCATGTACTTAAGTCGGCATTGTGCCTTTTGTATTTAATTCCGATGCAATTTCTGTGTTTCATCGTCAAAAAGATGGTCCAAGGGATACAGTAAACCTGGAGTGAAGCATGGGAATCCATAACTAGTGTCACAGGAATGGTTCAAAACTTAGATAGTAGGAAGAGTCAGTCTTCTTGTACTTAACTCGGCATTGCGCATTTTGTATTTAATTCCGATGCAATCTCTGTGTTTCATCGTCAATAAGAAGGTCCAAGGGATACAGTAAACCTGAAGTGAAGCATCGGAATCTATAACTAGTGTCACAGGAATGGTCAGTATGAAGAGTCAGTCTTCTTCTCCTTAAGTCGGCATTGTGCCTTTTGTATTTAATTCCGGTGCATTTTCTTTGTTTCATTGTCAATAAGATGGTCCAAGGGATACAGTAAACCTGAGGTGAAGCGTCGGAATCTATAACTAGTGTTGCAGGAATGGCTCAAAACATAGTCAGTATGAAGTGTTGGTCTTCATGTACTTAAGTCGGCATTGTGCCTTTTGTATTTAATTAGGATGCAATTTCTGTGTTTCATCGTCAATAAGAAGGTCCAAGGGATACAGTAAACCTGGAGGGAAGCATCGGAATCTATAACTAGTGCCACAGGAATGGTTCAAAACATAGTCAGTAAGAAGTGTCGCTCTTCATGTACTTAAGTCGGCATTGTGCTTTTTGTATATAATTCCGATGCAATTTTTGTGTTTCATCGTCAATAAGAAGGTCCAAGGGATACAGTAAATCTGAAGTGAAGCATCGGAATCTATAACTAGTGTCACAGGAATGGTCAGTAGGAAGAGTCTGACTTCTTGTCCTTAAGTTGGTATTGTGCCTTTTGTATTTAATTCCGATGCAATTTCTGTGTTTCATCGTCAATAAGAAGGTCCAAGGGATACAGTGAACCTGGAGTGAAGCATCGGAATCTATAACTATTGTTACAGGAATGGTTCAAAACATAGTCAGTAAGAAGTGTCGGTCTTCATGTACTTAAGTCGGCATTGTGCCTTTTGCATTTATTTCCGATGCAATTTCCGTGTTCCATCGTCAATAAGAAGGTCCAAGGGATACAGTAAACATGAAGTGAAGCATGGAAATCTATAACTAGTGTCACAGGAATGGTCAGTAGGAAGAGTCAGACTTCTTGTCCTTAAGTCGGCATTGTGCCTTTTGTATTTAATTCCGATGCAGGTTCTGTGTTTCATCGTCAAAAAGAAGGTCCAAGGTATACAGTAAACCTGAAGTGAAGCATCGGAATCTATAACTATTGATACAGGAATGGTTCAAAACATAGTCAGTAAGAAGTGTCGGTCTTCATGTACTTAAGTCGGGATTGTGCCTTTTGTATTTAATTCCGATGCAATTTCTGTGTTTCTTCGTCAATAAGAAGGTCCAAGGGATACAGTAATTCTGAAGTGAAGCATCGGAATCTGTAACTAGTGTCACAGGAATGGTCAGTAGGAAGAGTCAGTCTTCTTGTCCTTAAGTCGGCATTGTGCCTTTTGTATTTAATTCCGATGCAATTTCTGTGTTTCATCGTCAATAAGAAGGCCCAAGGGATACAGTAAACCTGAAGTGAAGCATCGGAATTTATAACTAGTGTCACAGGAATGGTTCGAGACATAGTCAGTAAGAAGTGTCGGTCTTCATGTACTTAAGTCGACATTGTGGCTTTTGTATTTAATTCCGATGCAATTTCTGTGTTTAATCGTCAATAAGAAGGACCAAGGGATACAGTAAACCTGAAGTGAAGCATCAGAATCTATAACTAGTGTCACAGGGATGGTCAGTAGGAAGAGTCAGTCTTCTTGTCCTTAAGTCGGGATTGTACTTTTGTACTTAATTCCGATGCAATTTCTGTGTTTCATCGTCAATAAGGAGGTCCAAGGGATACAGTAAAAATGAAGTGAAGCATCGGAACCAATAACTAGTGTCACTGGAATGGTCAGTAGGAATAGTCAGTCTTCTTGTCCTTAGGTCAGCATAGTGCCTTTTGTATTTAATTCCGATGCAATTTCTGTGTTTCATCGTCAATAAGAATGTCCAAGGGATACAGTAAACCTGAAGTGAAGCATCGGAATCTAGAACTAGTGTCACAGGAATGGTCAGTACGAGGAGTCATTCTTCTTGTCCTTAAGTCGGCATTGTGCCTTTTGTATTTAATTCCGATGCAATTTCTGTGTTTCATCGTCAATAAGAAGGTCCAAGGGATACAGTAAACCTGAAGTGAAGCATCGGAATCTATAACTAGTGTTGCAGGAATGGTTCAAAACTTAGTGAGTAAGAAGTGTCGGTCTTCATGTACTTAAGTCGGCATTGTGCCTTTTGTATTTAATTCCGATGCAATTTCTGTGTTTCATCGTCAATAAGAAGGTCCGAGAGATACAGTAAACCTGAAGTGAAGCATCGGAATCTATAACTAGTGTCACAGGAATGGTTCAAAACATAGTCAGTAGGAAGTGTCGGTGGTTATGTACTTAAGTCGGCATTGTGCCTTTTGTATTTAATTCCGATGCAATTTCTGTGTTTCATCGTCAATAAGAAGGTCCAAGGGATACAGTAAACCTGAAGTGAAGCATCGGATTTTATAACCAGTGTCACAGGAATGGTTCAAGACATAGTCAGTAAGAAGTGTTGGTCTTCATGTACTTAAGTCGGCATTGTGGCTTTTGTATTTAATTCCGATGCAATTTCTGTGTTTCATCGTCAATAAGAAGGACCAAGGGATACAGTAAACCTGAAGTGAAGCATCGGAATCTATAACTAGTGTCACAGGGATGGTCAGTAGGAAGAGTCAGTCTTCTTGTCCTTAAGTCGGCATTGTGCCTTTTGTATATAATTCCGATGCATTTTCCGTGTTTTGTATTTAATTCCGATGCAATTTCTGTGTTTCATCGTCAATAAGAAGGACCAAGGGATACAGTAAACCTGAAGTGAAGCATCGGAATCTATAACTAGTGTCACAGGGATGGTCAGTAGGAAGAGTCAGTCTTCTTGTCCTTAAGTCGGCATTGTGCCTTTTGTATATAATTCCGATGCATTTTCCGTGTTTCATCGTCAATAAGGAGGTCCAAGGGATACAGTAAACCTCAAGTGAAGCATCGGAATCTATAACTAGTGTTGCAGGAATGGTTCAAAACATAGTCATTAAGAAGTGTCGGTCTTCATGCACTTAAGTCGGCATTGTGCCATTTGTATTTAATTCCGATGCAATTTCTGTGTTTCATCGTCAGTAAGAAGGTCCAAGGGATACAGTAGACCTGGAGGGAAGCATCGGAATCTATAACTAGTGTCACAGGAATGGTTCAAAACATAGTCAGTAAGAAGTGTCGGTCATCATGTACTTAAGTCGGCATTGTGCCTTTTGTATTTATTTCCGATGCAATTTCTGTGTTTCATCGTCAATAAGAAGGTCCAAGGGATACAGTAAACCTGGTGTGAAGAATCGGAATCTATAACTAGTGTCACAGGAATGGTCAGAAGGAAGAGTCAGACTTCTTGCCCTAAAGTCGGTATTGTGCCTCTTGTATTTAATTC
Organism: Schistocerca serialis cubense; assembly: GCF_023864345.2. Classification (NCBI taxonomy): domain Eukaryota; kingdom Metazoa; phylum Arthropoda; class Insecta; order Orthoptera; family Acrididae; genus Schistocerca; species Schistocerca serialis. Next base: position 838,338,390 of record NC_064642.1, read on the forward strand.
CGATGCAACTTCTGTGTTTCATCGTCAATAAGAAGCCCAAGGGATACAGTAAACCTGAAGTGAAGCATCGGAATCTATAACTATTGTTACAGGAATGGTTCAAAACATAGTCAGTAAGAAGTGTCGATCTTCATGTACTTAAGTCGGCATTGTGCCTGTTGTATTTAATTCCGATGCAATTTCTGTGTTTCATCGTCAATAAGAAGGTCCAAGGGATACAGTAAGCCTGAAGTGAAGCATCGGAATCTGTAACTAGTGTTACAGGAATGGTCAGTAGGAAGAGTCTTTCTTCTTGTCCTTAAGACGGCATTGTGACTTTTGTAATTAATTCCGATGCAATTTCTGTGTTTCATCGTCAATAAGAAGGTCCAAGTTATACAGTAAACCTGAAGTGAAGCATCGGAATCTATAACTAGTGTCACAGGAATGGTTCAAAACAAAGTCAGTAAGAAGTGTCGGTCTTCATGTACTTATGTCGGCATTGTGCCTTTTGTATTTAGTTCCGATGCAATTTCTGTGTTTCATCGTCAATAAGAAATTCCAAGGGATACAGTAAACCTGAAGTGTAGCATCGGAATCTATAACTAGAGTTACAGGAATGGTTTAAAACATAGTCAGTAAGAAGTGTTGGTCTTCATGTACTTAAGTCGGCATTGTGCCTTTTGTATTTAATGCCGATGCAATTACTGTGTTTCATCGTCAATAAGAAGGTCCAAGGATACAGAAAACCTGATGTGAAGCATCGGACTCTATAAGTAGTGTCACAGGAATGGTTCAAAACATAGTCAGTAAGAAGTGTCTTTCTTCATGTACTTAAGACGGCATTGTGCTTTTTGTATTTAATTCCGATGCAATTTCTGTGTTTCTTCGCCAATAAGAAGGTCCAAGGGATACAGTAAACCAGATGTGAAGCCTCGGAATCTATAACTAGTGTCACAGGAATGGTCAGTAGGAAGAGTCAGTCTTCTTGCCCTTAAGTCGACATTGTGCCTTTTGTATTTAATTCCGAGCAATTTCTGTGTTTCATCGTCAATAAAAAGGTCCAAGGGGTACAGCAAACCTGAAGTGAAGCATAGGAATCTATAACTAGTGGCACAGGAATGGTCAGTAGAAAGAGTCAGTCTTCTTGTCCATAGGTCGGCATTGTGCCTTTTGTATTTAATTCCGATGCAATTCCTGTGTTTCATCGTCAATAAGAAGGTCCAAGGGATACAGGAAACCTGAATTGAAGCATCGGATTCTATAACTAGTGTCACAGGAATGGGAGCTAAACATAGTCAGTAAGAAGTGTCGGTCTTCATGTACTTAAGTCGGCATTGTGCCTTTTGTATTTAATTCCGATGCAATTTCTGTGTTTCATCGTCAATAAGAAGGTCCAAGGGATACAGTAAACCTGAAGTGAAGCATAGGAATCTATAACTAGTGTCACAGGAATGGTCAGTAGGAAGAGTCAGTCTTCTTGTCCTTAGGTCGGCATAGTGCTTTTTGAATTTAATTCCCATGCAATTTCTGTGTTTCATCGTCAATAAGAAGGTCCAAGGGATACAGTAAACCTGAAGTAAAGCATCGGAATCTATAACTAGTGTCACAGGAATGGTCAGTAGGAAGAGTCAGACTTCTTGTCCTTAAGTTGGTATTGTGCCTTTTGTATTTAATTCCGATGCAACTTCTGTGTTTCATCGTCAATAAGAAGGTCCAAGGGATACAGTAAACCTGAAGTGAAGCATCGGAATCTATAACTATTGTTACAGGAATGGTTCAAAACATAGTCAGTAAGAAGTGTCGAACTTCATGTACTTAAGTCGGCATTGTGCCTGTTGTATTTAATTCCGATGCAATTTCTGTGTTTCATCGTCAATAAGAAGGTCCAAGGGATACAGTAAACCTGAAGTGAAGCATCGGAATCTATAACTATTTTTACAGGAATGGTTCAAAACATAGTCAGTAAGAAGTGTCGGTCTTCATGTACTTAAGTCGGCATTGTGCCTTTTGTATTTATTTCCGATGCAATTTCTGTGTTCCATCGTCAATAAGAAGGTCCAAGGGATACAATAAACATGAAGTGAAGCATGGAAATCTATAACTAGTGTCACAGGAATGGTCCGTAGGAAGAGTCAGACTTCTTGTCCTTAAGTCGGAATTGTGCCTTTTGTATTTAATTCCGATGCAGTTTCTGTGTTTCATCGTCAAAAAGAAGGTCCAAGGGATACAGTAATTCTGAAGTGAAGCATCGGAATCTGTAACTAGTGTCACAGGAATGGTCAGTAGGAAGAGTCAGTCTTCTTGTCCTTAAGTCGGCATTGTGCCTTTTGTATTTAATTCCGATGCAATTTCTATGTTTCATCGTCAATAAGAAGGTCCAAGGGATACAGTAAACCTGAAGTAAAGCATCGGAATTTATAACTAGTGTCACAGGAATGGTTCAAGACATAGTCAGTAAGAAGTGTCGGTCTTCATGTAGTTAAGTCGGCATTGTGGCTTTTGTATTTAATTCCGATGCAATTTCTGTGTTTCATCGTCAATAAGAAGGACCAACGGATACAGTAAACCTGAAGTGAAGCATCGGAATCTATAACTAGTGTCACAGGGATGGTCAGTAGGAAGAGTCAGTCTTCTTGTCCTTAAGTCGGCATTGTGCTTTTGTATTTAATTCCGATGCAATATCTGTGTTTCATTGTCAATAAGAAGGTCCAAAGGATACAGTAAAAATGAAGTGAAGCATCGGAACCAATAACTAGTGACACTGGAATGGTCAGTAGGAATAGTCAGTCTTCTTGTCCTTTGGTCGGCATAGTGCCTTTTGTATTTAATTCCGATGCAATTTCTGAGTTTCATCGTCAATAAGAATGTCCAAGGGATACAGTAAACCTGAAGTGAAGCATCGGAATCTATAACTAGTGTCACAGGAATGGTCAGTACGAAGAGTCATTCTTCTTGTCCTTAAGTCGGCATTGTGCCTTTAGTATTTAATTCCGATGCAATTTCTGTGTTTCATCGTCAATAAGAAGGTCCAAGGGATTCAGTAAACCTGAAGTGAAGCATCGGAATCTATAACTAGTGTTGCAGGAATGGTTCAAAACTTAGTCAGTAAGAAGTGTCGGTCTTCATGTACTTAAGTCGGCATTGTGGCTTTTTGTATTTAATTCCGATGCAATTTCTGTGTTTCATCGTCATTAAGAAGGTCCAAGGGATACAGTAAACCTGAAGTGAAGCATCGGAATCTATAACTAGTGTCACAGGAATGGTTCAAAACATAGTCAGTAGGAAGTGTCGGTGGTTATGTACTTAAGACGGCATTGTGCCTTTTGTATTTAATTCCGATGCAATTTCTGTGTTTCATCGTCAATAAGAAGGTCCAAGGGATACAGTAAACCTGAAGTGAAGCATCGGAATTAATAACTAGTGTCACAGGAATGGTTCAAGACATAGTCAGTAAGAAGTGTCGGACTTCATGTACTTATGTCGGCATTGTGGCTTTTGTATTTAATTCCGATGCAATTTCTGTGTTTCATCGTCAATAAGAAGGACCAAGGGATACAGTAAACCTGAAGTGAAGCATCGGAATCTATAACTAGTGTCACAGGGATGGTCAGTAGGAAGAGTCAGTCTTCTTGACCTTAAGTCGGCATTGTGTTTTTGTATTTAATTCCGATGCAATTTCTGTGTTTCATCGTCAATAAGAAGGTCCAAGGGATACAGTAAAAATGAAGTGAAGCATCGGAACCAATAACTAGTGTCACTGGAATGGTCAGTAGGAATAGTCGGTCATCTTGTCCTTAGGTCGGCATAGTGCCTTTTGTATTTAATTCCGATGCAATTTCTGAGTTTCATCGTCAATAAGAATGTCCAAGGGATACAGTAAACCTGAAGTGAAGCATCGGAATCTGTAACTAGTGTCACAGGAATGGTCAGTAGGAAGAGTCAGTCTTCTTGTCCTTATGTCGGCATTGTGCCTTTTGTATTTAATTCCGATGCATTTTCCGTGTTTCATCGTCAATACGAAGGTCCAAGGGATACAGTAAACCTGAAGTGAAGCATCGGAATCTATAACTAGTGTTGCAGGAATGGTTCAAAACATAGTCAGTAAGAAGTGTCGGTCATCATGTACTTAATTCGGCATTGTGCCATTTGTATTTAATTCCGATGAAATTTCTGTGTTTCATCGTCAATAAGAAGCTCCAAGGGATACAGTAGACTTGGAGGGAAGCATCGGAATCTATAACTAGTGTCACAGGAATGGTTCAAAACATAGTCAGTAAGAAGATTCGCTCTTCATGTACTTAGGTCGGAATTATGCCTTTTGTATATAATTCCGATGCAATTTCTGTGTCTCATCGTCAATAAGAAGGTCCAAGGGATACAGTAAACCTGAAGTGAAGCATCGGAATCTCTAACTAGTGTCACAGGAATGGTCAGTAGGAAGAGTCAGTCTTCTTGTCCTTAAGTCGGCATTGTGCCTTTTGTATTTAATTCCGATGCAATTTCTGTGTTTCATCGTCAATAAGAAGGTACAATGGATACAGTAAACCTGAAGTGAAGCATCGTAATCTATAACTATTGTTACAGGAATGGTTCAAAACATAGTCAGTAAGAAGTGTCAGTCTTCAGGTACTTGAGTCGGCATTGTGCCTTTTGTATTTAATTCCGATGCAATTTCTGTGTTTCATCGTCAATAAGAAGGTCCAAGGGATACAGTGAACCTGGAGTGAAGCATCGGAATCTATAACTAGTGTCACAGGAATGGTTCAAAACATAGTCAGTACGAAGTGTCGGTCTTCATGTACTTAAGTCGGCATTGTGCCTTTTGTAATTATTTCCGATGCAATTTCTGTGTTTCATCGTCAATAAGAACGTCCAAGCGATACAGTAAACATGAAGTGAAGCATGGGAATCTATAACTAGTGTCACATAAATGGTCAGTAGGAAGAGTCAGACTTCTTGCCCTTAAGTCGGCATTGTGCCTTTTGTATTTAATTCCGATGCAGTTTCTGTGTTTTATCGTCAAAAAGAAGGTCCAAGGTATACAGTAAACCTGAAGTGAAGCATCGGAATCTATAACTAGTGTCACAGGTATGGTTCAAAACAAAGTCAGTAAGAAGTGTCGGTCTTCATGTACTTAAGTCGGCATTGTGCCTTTTGTATTTAATTCCGATGCAATTTCTGTGTTTCATCGTCAATACGAAGGTCCAAGGGATACAGTAAGCCTGAAGTGAAGCATCGGAATCTGCAACTAGTGTTACAGGAATGGTCAGTAGGAAGAGTCTTTCTTCTTGTCCATAAGACGGCATTGTGCCTTTTGTATTTAATTCCGATGCAATTTCTGTGTTTCATCGTCAATAATAATGTCCAAGGGATACAGTAAACCTGAAGTGCAGCATCGGAATCTATAACTAGTGTCACAGGAATGGTTCAAGACATAGTCAGAAAGAAGTGTCGGTCTTCATGTACTTAAGTCGGCATTGTGCCTTTTGTATTTAGTTCCGATGCAATTTCTGTGTTTCATCGTCAACAAGAAGGTCCAAGGGATACAGTAAACCTGAAGTGAAGCCTCGGAATCTATAACTAGTGTCACAGGAATGGTCAGTAGGAAGAGTCAGTCTTCTTGTCCTTAAGTCGGCATTGTGCTTTTGTATTTAATTCCGTTGCAATTTCTGTGTTTCATCGTCAATAAGAAGGTCCAAGGGATACAGTAAAAATGAAGTGATGCATCGGAACCTAAAACTAGTGTCACTGGAATGGTCAGTAGGAAGAGTCAGTCTTCGTGTCCTTAGGTCGGCATAGTGCCTTTTGAATTTAATTCCCATGCAATTTCTGTGTTTCATCGTCAATAAGAAGGTCCAAGGGATACAGTAAACCTGAAGTGAAGCATCGGAATCTATAACTAGAGTTACAGGAATGGTTTAAAACATAGTCAGTAAGAAGTGTCGGTCTTCATGTACTTAAGTCGGCATTGTGCCTTTTGTATTTAGTTCCGATGCAATTTCTGTGTTTCATCGTCAATAAGAAGGTCCAAGGGATACAGTAAACCTGAAGTGAAGCATCGGAATCTATAACTAGTGTCACAGGAATGGTCAGTAGGGAACAGTCAGTCTTCTTGTCCTTAAGTCGGCATTGTGCCTTTTGTATTTAATTCCGATGCAATTTCTGTGTTTCATCGTCAATAAGAAGGTCCAAGGGATACAGTAAACCTGAAGTGAAGCATCGGAATCTATAACTAGAGTTACAGGAATGGTTTAAAACATAGTCAGTAAGAAGTGTCGGTCTTCATGTACTTAAGTCGGCATTGTGCCTTTTGTATTTAATTCCCATGCAATTTCTGTGTTTCATCGTCTATAAGAAGGTCCAAGGGATACAGTAAACCTGAAGTGAAGCATCGGAATCTATAACTAGTGTTGCAGGAATGGTGCAAAGCATAGTCAGTAAGAAGTGTCGGTCTTCATGTACTTAAGTCGATATTGTGACTTTTGTATTTAATTCCGATGCAATTTCTGTGTTTCATCGTAAATAAGAAGGTCCAAGGGATACAGTAAACCTGAAGTGAAGCATCGGGATCTATAACTAGTGTCACAGGAATGGTCAGTAGGAAGAGTCAGTCATCTTGTCCTTAAGTCGGCATTGTGCCTTTTGTATTTAATTCCGATGCAATTTCTGTTTTTCATCGTCAATAAGAAGGTCCAAGGGATACAGTTAACCTGAAGTGAAGCATCGGAATCTATAACTAGTGTTGCAGGAATGGTTCAAAACATAGTCAGTAAGAAGCGTCGGTCTTCATGTACTTAAGTCGGCATTGTGCCTTTTGTATTTAATTCCGATGCAATTTCTGTGTTTCATCGTCAATGAGAAGGTCCATGGGTTACAGTGAACCTGGAGTGAAGCATCGGAATCTATAACTAGTGTCACAGGAATAGTTCAAAACATAGTCAGTAAGAAGTGTCGGTCTTTATGTACTTAAGTCGGCATTGTGCCTTTTGTATTTATTGCCGATGCAATTTCTGTGTATCATCGTCAATAAGAAGGTCCAAGGGATGCAGTAAACATGAAGTGAAGCATGGGAATCTATAACTTGTGTCACAGGAATAGTCAGTAGGAAGAGTCAGACTTCTTGCCCTTAAGTCGGCATTGTGCCTTTTGTAATTAATTCCGATGCAATTTCTGTGTTTCATCGTCAAAAAGAAGGTCCAAGGTATACAGTAAACCTGAAGTGAAGCATCGGAATCTATAACTAGTGTCACAGGAATGGTTCAAAACATAGTCGGTAAGAAGTGTCGGTCTTCATGTACTTAAGTCGCATTGTGCCTTTTGTATTTAATTCCGATTCAATTTCTGTGTTTCTTCGTCAATACGAAAGTCCAAGGTATACAGTAAAAATGAAGTGAAGCATCGGAACCTATAACTAGTGTCACTGAAATGGTCAGTAGGAAGAGTCAGTCTTCTTGTCCTTCGGTCGGCGTAGTGCCTTTTGTATTTAATTCCCATGCAATTTCTGTGTTTCATCGTCAATAAGAAGGTCCAAGGGATACAGTAAACCTGAAGTGAAGCATCGGAATCTATAACTAGTGTTACAGGAATGGTCAGTAGGAAGAGTCAGTCTTCTTGTCCTTAAGTCGGCATTGTGCCTTTTGTATTTAATTCCGATGCAATTTCTGTGTTTCATCGTCAATAAGAAGGTCCAAGGGATACAGTAAACCTGGAGTGAAGCAACGGAAACTGTAACTAGTGTCACAGGAATGGTTCAAATCTTAGACATTAGGAAGAGTCAGTCTTCTTGTCCTTAAGTCTTCATTGTGCCTTTTGTTTTTAACTCCGATAAAATTCCTGTGTTTCTTCGTCAATAAGAAGGTCCAAGGGATACAGTAAACCTGAAGTGAAGCATCGGAATCTATAACTAGTGTTACAGGAATGGTTCAAAACATAGTCAGTAAGAAGTGTCGGTCTTCATGTACATAAGTCGGCATTGTGACTTTTGTATTTAATTCCAATGCAATGTCTGTGTTTCATCGTCAATAAGAAGGTCCAAGGGATACAGTAAACCTGGAGTGAAGCATCGGAATCTATAACTAGTGTCTCTGGAATGGTTCAAAACAAAGTCAGTAAGAAGCGTCGGTCTTCATGTACTTATGTCGGCATTGTGCCTTTTGTATTTAATTCCGATGCAATTTCTGTGTTTCATCGTCAATAAGAAGGTCCAAGGATACAGTAAACCTGAAGTGAAGCATCGGAATCTATAACTAGTGTAACAGGAATGGTTCATAACATAGTCAGTAAGAAGTGTCGTTCTTCATGTACTCAAGTCGGCATTGTGCTTTTTGCAATTAATTCCGATGCAATTTCTGTGTTTCATCGTGAATAACAAGTTCCAAGGGATACAGTAAACCTGATGTGGAGCATCGGAATCTATAACTAGTGTCACAGGAATGGTCAGTAGGAAGAGTCAGTCTTCTTGCCCTTAAGTCGGCATTGTGCCTTTTGTATTTAATTCCGAAGCAACTTCTGTGTTTCATCGTCAATAAGAAGGTCCAAGGGATACAGTAAACTTGGAGTGAAGCATCGGAATCTATAACTAGTGTCACAGGAATGGTTCAAATCGTAGTCAGTAAGAAGTGTCGGTCTTCATGTACATAAGTCGGCATTGTGCCTTTTGTATTTAATTCCGATGCAATTTCTGTGTTTCATCGTCAATAAGAAGGTCCAAGGGATGCAGTAAACGTGAAGTGAGGCATCGGAATCTATAACTAGTGTCACAGGAATGGTCAGTAGGAAGAGCCAGTCTTCTTGTCCTTAAGTCGGCATTGTGCCTTTTGTATTTAATTCCGATGCAACTTCTGTGTTTCATCGTCAATAAGAAGGTCCAAGGGATACAGTAAACTTGGAGTGAAGCATCGGAATCTATAACTAGTGTCACAGGAATGGTTCAAATCGTAGTCAGTAAGAAGTGTCGGTCTTCATGTACATAAGTCGGCATTGTGCCTTTTGTATTTAATTCCGATGCAATTTTTGTGTTACATCGTCAATAAGAAGGTCCAAGGGATGCAGTAAACGTGAAGTGAGGCATCGGAATCTATAACTTGTGTCACAGGAATGGTCAGTAGGAAGAGTCAGTCTTCTTGTCCTTAAGTCGGCATTGTGCCTTTTGTATTTAATTCCGATTCAATTTCTGTGTTTCAACGTCAATAAGAAGGTCCAAGGGATACAGTAAACCTGAAGTGAAGCATCGGAATCTACAACTAGTGTCACAGGAATGGTTCAAGACATAGTCAGTAAGAAGTGTCGGTCTTCATGTACTTAAGTCGGCATTGTGCCTTTTGTATTTAGTTCCGATGCAATTTCTGTGTTTCATCGTCAATAAGAAGGTCCAAGGGATACAGTAAACCTGAAGTGAAGCCTCGGAATCTATAACTAGTGTCACAGGAATGGTCAGTAGGAGGAGTCAGTCTTCTTGTCCTTAAGTCGGCATTGTGCTTTTGTATTTAATTCCGTTGCAATTTCTGTGTTTCATCGTCAATAAGAAGGTCCAAGGGATACAGTAAAAATGAAGTGATGCATCGGAACCTAAAACTAGTTTCACTGGAATGGTCAGTAGGAAGAGTCAGTCTTCTTGTCCTTAGGTCGGCATAGTGCTTTTTGAATTTAATTCCCATGCAATTTCTGTGTTTCATCGTCAATAAGAAGGTCCAAGCGATACAGTAAACCTAAAGTGTAGCATCGGAATCTATAACTAGAGTTACAGGAATGGTTTAAAACATAGTCAGTAAGAAGTGTTGGTCTTCATGTACTTAAGTCGGCATTGTACCTTTTGTATTTAATGCCGATGCAATTACTGTGTTTCATCGTCAATAAGAAGGTCCAAGGATACAGAAAACCTGATGTGAAGCATCGGAATCTATAAGTAGTGTCACAGGAATGGTTCAAAACATAGTCAGTAATAAGTGTCGTTCTTCATGTACTTAAGACGGCATTGTGCTTTTTGTATTTAATTCCGATGCAATTTCTGTGTTTCTTCGTCAATAAGAAGGTCCAAGGGATACAGTAAACCAGATGTGAAGCCTCGGAATCTATAACTAGTGTCACAGGAATGGTCAGTAGGAAGAGTCAGTCCTCTTGCCCTTAAGTCGACTTTGTGCCTTTTGTATTTAATTCCGAGCAACTTCTGTGTTTCATCGTCAATAAGAAGGTCCAAGGGGTACAGAAAACCTGAAGTGAAGCATAGGAATCTATAACTAGTGGCACAGGAATGGTCAGTAGAAAGAGTCAGTCTTCTTGTCCTTAGGTCGGCATTGTGCCTTTTGTAATTAATTCCGATGCAATTCCTGTGTTTCATCGTCAATAAGAAGGTCCAAGGGATACAGGAAACCTGAATTGAAGCATCGGATTCTATAACTAGTGTTGCAGGAATTGTTCAAAACATAGTCAGTATGAAGTGTTGGTCTTCATGTACTTAAGTCGGCATTGTGCCTTTTGTATTTAATTCCGATGCAATTTCTGTGCTTCATCGTTAATAAGAAGGTCCAAGGGATACAGTAAACCTGGAGGGAAGCATCGGAATCTATAACTAGTGTCACAGGAATGGTTGAAAACATAGTCAGTAAGAAGTGTCGCTCTTCATGTACTTAAGTTGGCATTGTGCCTTTTGTATATAATTCCGATGCAATTTCTGTGTTTCATCGTCAATAAGAAGGTCCAAGGGATACAGTAAACCTGAAGTAAAGCATCGGAATCTATAACTAGTGTCACAGGAATGGTCAGTAGGAAGAGTCAGACTTCTTGTCCTTAAGTCGGTATTGTGCCTTTTGTATTTAATTCCGATGCAATTTCTGTGTTTCATCGTCAATAAGAAGGTCCAAGGGATACAGTAAACCTGAAGTGAAGCATCGGAATCTATAACTATTGTTACAGGAATGGTTCAAAACATAGTCAGTAAGAAGTGTCGGTCTTCATGTACTTAAGTCGGGATTGTGCCTTTTGTATTTAATTCCGATGCAATTTCTGTGTTTCATCGTCAATAAGAAGGTCCAAGGGATACAGTAATTCTGAAGTGAAGCATCGGAATCTGTAACTAGTGTCATAGGAATGGTCAGTAGGAAGAGTCAGTCTTCTTGTCCTTAAGTCGGCATTGTGCCTTTTGTATTTAATTCCGATGCAATTTCTATGTTTCATCGTCAATAAGAAGGTCCAAGGGATACAGGAAACCTGAAGTAAAGCATCGGAACTTATAACTAGTGTCACAGGAATGGTTCAAGACATAGTCAGTAAGAAGTGTCGGTCTTCATGTAGTTAAGTCGGCATTGTGGCTTTTGTATTTAATTCCGATGCAATTTCTGTGTTTCATCGTCAATAAGAAGGACCAACGGATACAGTAAACCTGAAGTGAAGCATCGGAATCTATAAGTAGTGTCACAGGGATGGTCAGTAGGAAGAGTCAGTCTTCTTGTCCTTAAGTCGGCATTATGCTTTTGTATTTAATTCCGATGCAATATCTGTGTTTCACCGTCAATAAGAAGGTCCAAAGATTACAGTAAAAATGAAGTGAAGCATCGGAAACAATAACTAGTGACACTGGAATGGTCAGTAGGAATAGTCAGTCTTCTTGTCCTTTGGTCGGCATAGTGCCTTTTGTATTTAATTCCGATGCAATTTCTGAGTTTCATCGTCAATAAGAATGTCCAAGGGATACAGTAAACCTGAAGTGAAGCATCGGAATCTATAACTAGTGTCACAGGAATGGTCAGTACGAAGAGTCATTTTTCTTGTCCTTAAGTCGGCATTGTGCCTTTAGTATTTAATTCCGATGCAATTTCTGTGTTTCATCGTCAATAAGAAGGTCCAAGGGATACAGTAAACCTGAAGTGAAGCATCTGAATCTATAACTAGTGTTGCAGGAATGGTTCAAAACTTAGTCAGTAAGAAGTGTCGGTCTTCATGTACTTAAGTCGGCATTGTGGCTTTTTGAATTTAATTCCGATGCAATTTCTGTGTTTCATCGTCAATAAGAAGGTCCAAGGGATACAGTAAACCTGAAGTGAAGCATCGGAATCTATAACTAGTGTCACAGGAATGGTTCAAAGCATAGTCAGAAGGAAGTGTCGGTGGTTATGTACTTAAGACGGCATTGTGCCTTTTGTATTTAATTCCGATGCAATTTCTGTGTTTCATCGTCAATAAGAAGGTCCAAGGGATACAGTAAACCTGAAGTGAAGCATCGGAATTAATAACTAGTGTCACAGGAATGGTTCAAGACATAGTCAGTAAGTAGTGTCGGACTTCATGTACTTAAGTCGGCATTGTGGCTTTTGTATTTAATTCCGATGCAATTTCTGTGTTTCATCGTCAATAAGAAGGACCAAGGGATACAGTAAACCTGAAGTGAAGCATCGGAATCTATAACTAGTGTCACAGGGATGGTCAGTAGGAAGAGTCAGTCTTCTTGACCTTAAGTCGGCATTGTGCTTTTGTATTTAATTCCGATGCAATTTCTGTGTTTCATCGTCAATAAGAAGGTCCAAGGGATACAGTAAAAATGAAGTGAAGCATCGGAACCAATAACTAGTGTCACTGGAATGGTCAGTAGGAATAGTCGGTCATCTTGTCCTTAGGTCGGCATAGTGCCTTTTGTATTTAATTCCGATGCAATTTCTGTGTTTCATCGTCAATAAGAAGCTCCAAGGGATACAGTAGACTTGGAGGGAAGCATCGGAATCTATAACTAGTGTCACAGGAATGGTTCAAAACATAGTCAGTAAGAGGATTCGCTCTTCATGTACTTAGGTCGGAATTATGCCTTTTGTATATAATACCGATGCAATTTCTGTGTCTCATCGTCAATAAGAAGGTCCAAGGGATACAGTAAACCTGAAGTGAAGCATCGGAATCTCTAACTAGTGTCACAGGAATGGTCAGTAGGAAGAGTCAGTCTTTTTGTCCTTAAGTCGGCATTGTGCCTTTTGTATTTAATTCCGATGCAATTTCTGTGTTTCATCGTCAATAAGAAGGTCCAATGGATACAGTAAACCTGAAGTGAAGCATCGGAATCTATAACTATTGTTACAGGAATGGTTCAAAACATAGTCAGTAAGAAGTGTCGGTCTTCATGTACTTAAGTCGGCATTGTGCCTTTTGTATTTAATTCCGATGCAATTTCTGTGTTTCATCGTCAATAAGAAGGTCCAAGGGATACAGTGAACCTGGAGTGAAGCATCGGAATCTATAACTAGTGTCACAGGAATGGTTCAAAACATAGTCAGTACGAAGTGTCGGTCTTCATGTACTTAAGTCGGCATTGTGCCTTTTGTAATTATTTCCGATGCAATTTCTGTGTTTCATCGTCAATAAGAACGTCCAAGGGATACAGTAAACATGAAGTGAAGCATGGGAATCTATAACTAGTGTCACAGGAATGGTCAGTAGAAAGAGTCAGACTTCTTGCCCTTAAGTCGGCATTGTGCCTTTTGTATTTAATTCCGATGCAGTTTCTGTGTTTCATCGTCAAAAAGAAGGTCCAAGGTATACAGTAAACCTGAAGTGAAGCATCGGAATCTATAACTAGTGTCACAGGTATGGTTCAAAACAAAGTCAGTAAGAAGTGTCGGTCTTCATGTACTTAAGTCGGCATTGTGCCTTTTGTATTTAATTCCGATGCAATTTCTGTGTTTCATCGTCAATACGAAGGTCCAAGGGATACAGTGACCCTGAAGTGAAGCATCGGAATCTGCAACTAGTGTTATAGGAATGGTCAGTAGGAAGAGTCTTTCTTCTTTTCCATAAGACGGCATTGTGCCTTTTGTATTTAATTCCGATGCAATTTCTGTGTTTCATCGTCAATAATAAGGTCCAAGGGATACAGTAAACCTGAAGTGTAGCATCGGAATCTATAACTAGTGTCACAGGAATAGTTCAAGACATAGTCAGTAAGAAGTGTCGGTCTTCATGTACTTAAGTCGGCATTGTGCCTTTTGTATTTAGTTCCGAAGCAATTTCTGTGTTTCATCGTCAATAAGAAGGTCCAAGGGATACAGTAAACCTGAAGTGAAGCCTCGGAATCTATAACTAGTGTCACAGGAATGATCAGTAGGAAGAGTCAGTCTTCTTGTCCTTAAGTCGGCATTGTGCTTTTGTACTTAATTCCGTTGCAATTTCTGTGTTTCATCGTCAATAAGAAGGTCCAAGGGATACAGTAAAAATGAAGTGATGCATCGGAACCTAAAACTAGTGTCACTGGAATGGTCAGTAGGAAGAGTCAGTCTTCGTGTCCTTAGGTCGGCATAGTGCCTTTTGAATTTAATTCCCATGCAATTTCTGTGTTTCATCGTCAATAAGAAGGTCCAAGGGATACAGTAAACCTGAAGTGAAGCATCGGAATCTATAACTAGAGTTACAGGAATGGTTTAAAACATAGTCAGTAGGAAGTGTCGGTCTTCATGTACTTAAGTCGGCATTGTGCCTTTTGTATTTAGTTCCGATGCAATTTCGGTCTTTCATCGTCAATAAGAAGGTCCAAGGGATACAGTAAACCTGATGTGAAGCCTCGGAATCTATAACTAGTGTCACAGGAATTGTCAGTAGGAAGAGTCAGTCTTCTTGCCCTTAAGTCGGCATTGTGCCTTTTGTATTTAATTGCGAGCAATTTCTGTGTTTCATCGTCAATAAGAAGGTCCAAGGGATACAGTAAACCTGAAGTGAAGCATCGGAATCTATAACTAGTGTCACAGGAATGGTCAGTAGGGAACAGTCAGTCTTCTTGTCCTTAAGTCGGCATTGTGCCTTTTGTATTTAATTCCGATGCAATTTCTGTGTTTCATCGTCAATAAGAAGGTCCAAGGGATACAGTAAACCTGAAGTGAAGCATCGGAATCTATAACTAGAGTTACAGGAATGGTTTAAAACATAGTCAGTAAGAAGTGTCGGTCTTCATGTACTTATGTCGGCATTGTGCCTTTTGTATTTAATTCCCATGCAATTTATGTGTTTCATCGTCTATAAGAAGGTCCAAGGGATACAGTAAACCTGAAGTGAAGCATCGGAATCTATAACTAGTGTTGCAGGAATGGTTCAAAACATAGTCAGTAAGAAGTGTCGGTCTTCATGTACTTAAGTCGATATTGTGACTTTTGTATTTAATTCCGATGCAATTTCTGTGTTTCATCGTAAATAAGAAGGTCCAAGGGATACAGTAAACCTGAAGTGAAGCATCGGAATCTATAACTAGAGTTACAGGAATGGTTTAAAACATAGTCAGTAAGAAGTGTCGGTCTTCATGTACTTATGTCGGCATTGTGCCTTTTGTATTTAATTCCCATGCAATTTATGTGTTTCATCGTCAATAAGAAGGTCCAAGGGATACAGTAAAACTGAAGTGAAGCATCGGAAATTATAACTAGTGTCACAGGAGTGGTCAGTAGGAAGAGTCAGTCATCTTGTCCTTAAGTCGGCATTGTGCATTTTGTATTTAATTCCGATGCAATTTCTGTGTTTCATCGTCAATAAGAAGGTCCAAGGGATACAGTAAACCTGAAGTGAAGCATCGGAATCTATAACTAGTGTTACAGGAATGGTTCAAAACATAGTCAGTAAGAAGTGTCGGTCTTCATGTACTTAAGTCGGCATTGTGCCTTTTGTATTTAATTCCGATGCAATTTCTGTGTTTCATCGTCAATAAGAAGGTCCAAGGGATACAGTAAACCTGGAGTGAAGCATCGGAATCTATAACTAGTGGCACAGGAATGGTTCAAAACATAGTCAGTAAGATGTTTCGGTCTTCATGTACTTAGGTCGGCATTGTGCCTTTTGCATTTAATTCCGATGCAATTTCAGTGTTTCGTCGTCAATAAGAAGGTCCAAGGGATACAGTAAACCGGAAGTGAAGCATCGGAATCTATAACTAGTGTTACAGGAATGGTTCAAAACATAGTCAGTAAGAAGTGTCGGTCTTCATGTACTTAAGTCGGCATTGTGACTTTTGTATTTAATTCCGATGCAATGTCTATGTTTCATCGTCAATAAGATGGTCCAAGGGATACAATAAACCTGGAGTGAAGCATCGGAATCTATAACTAGTGTCTCTGGAATGATTCAAAACAAAGTCAGTAAGAAGTGTCGGTCTTCATGTACTTAAGTCGGCATTGTGCCTTTTGTATTTAATTCCGATGCAATTTCTGTGTTTCATCGTCAATAAGAAGGTCCAAGGATACAGAAAACTTAAAATGAAGCATCGGAATCCATAACTAGTGTCACAGGAATGGTTCAAAACATAGTTAGTAAGAAGTGTCGTTCTTCATGTACTCAATTCGGCATTGTGCTTATTGTATTTAATTCCGGTGCAATTTCTGTGTTTCATCGTCAATAAGAAGTTCGAAGGGATACAGTAAACCTGAAGTGAAGCATCATAATCTATAACTAGTGTCACAGGAATGGTCAGTAGGAAGAGTCAGTCTTCTTGCCCTTAAGTCGGCATTGTGCCTTTTAAATTTAATTCCGATGTAATTTCCGTGTTTCATCGTCAATAAGAAGATCCAAGGGATACAGTAAACCTCAAGTGAAGCATCGGAATCTATAACTAGTGTCACAGGAATGGTTCAAAAACATAGTCAGTAAGAAGTGTCCTTCTTCATGTACCTAAGTCGGCATTGTGCCTTTTGTATTTAATTCCCATGCAATTACTGTGCTTCATCGTCAATAAGAAGGTCCAAGGGATACAGTAAACCTGAAGTGAAGCATCGGAATCTATAACTAGTGTCACAGGAATGGTTCAAACCTTAGACATTAGGAAGAGTCAGTCCTCTTGTACTTAAGTCGGCATTGTGCTTTTGTATTTAATTCCGATGCAATTTCTTTGTTTCATCGTCAATAAGAAGGTCCAAGGGATACAGTAAACCTGGAGTGAAGCATCGGAATCTATAACTAGTGTCACAGGAATGGTTCAAAACATAGTCAGTACGAAGTGTCGGTCTTCATGTACTTAAGTCGGCATTGTGCCTTTTGTAATTATTTCCGATGCAATTTCTGTGTTTCATCGTCAATAAGAACGTCCAAGGGATACAGTAAACATGAAGTGAAGCATGGGAATCTATAACTAGTGTCACAGGAATGGTCAGTAGAAAGAGTCAGACTTCTTGCCCTTAAGTCGGCATTGTGCCTTTTGTATTTAATTCCGATGCAGTTTCTGTGTTTCATCGTCAAAAAGAAGGTCCAAGGTATACAGTAAACCTGAAGTGAAGCATCGGAATCTATAACTAGTGTCACAGGTATGGTTCAAAACAAAGTCAGTAAGAAGTGTTGGTCTTCATGTACTTAAGTCGGCATTGTGCCTTTTGTATTTAATTCCGATGCAATTTCTGTGTTTCATCGTCAATACGAAGGTCCAAGGGATACAGTAACCCTGAAGTGAAGCATCGGAATCTGCAACTAGTGTTATAGGAATGGTCAGTAGGAAGAGTCTTTCTTCTTGTCCATAAGACGGCATTGTGCCTTTTGTATTTAATTCCGATGCAATTTCTGTGTTTCATCGTCAATAATAAGGTCCAAGGGATACAGTAAACCTGAAGTGTAGCATCGGAATCTATAACTAGTGTCACAGGAATGGTTCAAGACATAGTCAGTAAGAAGTGTCGGTCTTCATGTACTTAAGTCGGCATTGTGCCTTTTGTATTTAGTTCCGAAGCAATTTCTGTGTTTCATCGTCAATAAGAAGGTCCAAGGGATACAGTAAACCTGAAGTGAAGCCTCGGAATCTATAACTAGTGTCACAGGAATGATCAGTAGGAAGAGTCAGTCTTCTTGTCCTTAAGTCGGCATTGTGCTTTTGTACTTAATTCCGTTGCAATTTCTGTGTTTCATCGTCAATAAGAAGGTCCAAGGGATACAGTAAAAATGAAGTGATGCATCGGAACCTAAAACTAGTGTCACTGGAATGGTCAGTAGGAAGAGTCAGTCTTCGTGTCCTTAGGTCGGCATAGTGCCTTTTGAATTTAATTCCCACGCAATTTCTGTGTTTCATCGTCAATAAGAAGGTCCAAGGGATACAGTAAACCTGAAGTGAAGCATCGGAATCTATAACTAGAGTTACAGGAATGGTTTAAAACATAGTCAGTAAGAAGTGTCGGTCTTCATGTACTTAAGTCGGCATTGTGCCTTTTGTATTTAGTTCCGATGCAATTTCGGTCTTTCATCGTCAATAAGAAGGTCCAAGGGATACAGTAAACCTGATGTGAAGCCTCGGAATCTATAACTAGTGTCACAGGAATTGTCAGTAGGAAGAGTCAGTCTTCTTGCCCTTAAGTCGGCATTGTGCCTTTTGTATTTAATTCCGAGCAATTTCTGTGTTTCATCGTCAATAAGAAGGTCCAAGGGATACAGTAAACCTGAAGTGAAGCATCGGAATCTATAACTAGTGTCACAGGAATGGTCAGTAGGGAACAGTCAGTCTTCTTGTCCTTAAGTCGGCATTGTGCCTTTTGTATTTAATTCCGATGCAATTTCTGTGTTTCATCGTCAACAAGAAGGTCCAAGGGATACAGTAAACCTGAAGTGAAGCATCGGAATCTATAACTAGAGTTACAGGAATGGTTTAAAACATAGTCAGTAAGAAGTGTCGGTCTTCATGTACTTATGTCGGCATTGTGCCTTTTGTATTTAATTCCCATGCAATTTATGTGTTTCATCGTCTATAAGAAGGTCCAAGGGATACAGTAAACCTGAAGTGAAGCATCGGAATCTATAACTAGTGTTGCAGGAATGGTTCAAAACATAGTCAGTAAGAAGTGTCGGTCTTCATGTACTTAAGTCGATATTGTGACTTTTGTATTTAATTCCGATGCAATTTCTGTGTTTCATCGTAAATAAGAAGGTCCAAGGGATACAGTAAACCTGAAGTGAAGCATCGGAATCTATAACTAGAGTTACAGGAATGGTTTAAAACATAGTCAGTAAGAAGTGTCGGTCTTCATGTACTTATGTCGGCATTGTGCCTTTTGTATTTAATTCCCATGCAATTTATGTGTTTCATCGTCAATAAGAAGGTCCAAGGGATACAGTAAAACTGAAGTGAAGCATCGGAAATTATAACTAGTGTCACAGGAGTGGTCAGTAGGAAGAGTCAGTCATCTTGTCCTTAAGTCGGCATTGTGCATTTTGTATTTAATTCCGATGCAATTTCTGTGTTTCATCGTCAATAAGAAGGTCCAAGGGATACAGTAAACCTGAAGTGAAGCATCGGAATCTATAACTAGTGTTACAGGAATGGTTCAAAACATAGTCAGTAAGAAGTGTCGGTCTTCATGTACTTAAGTCGGCACTGTGCCTTTTGTATTTAATTCCGATGCAATTTCTGTGTTTCATCGTCGATAAGAAGGTCCAAGGGATACAGTAAACCTGGAGTGAAGCATCGGAATCTATAACTAGTGGCACAGGAATGGTTCAAAACATAGTCAGTAAGATGTTTCGGTCTTCATGTACTTAGGTCGGCATTGTGCCTTTTGCATTTAATTCCGATGCAATTTCAGTGTTTCGTCGTCAATAAGAAGGTCCAAGGGATACAGTAAACCGGAAGTGAAGCATCGGAATCTATAACTAGTGTTACAGGAATGGTTCAAAACATAGTCAGTAAGAAGTGTCGGTCTTCATGTACTTAAGTCGGCATTGTGACTTTTGTATTTAATTCCGATGCAATGTCTATGTTTCATCGTCAATAAGATGGTCCAAGGGATACAATAAACCTGGAGTGAAGCATCGGAATCTATAACTAGTGTCTCTGGAATGATTCAAAACAAAGTCAGTAAGAAGTGTCGGTCTTCATGTACTTAAGTCGGCATTGTGCCTTTTGTATTTAATTCCGATGCAATTTCTGTGTTTCATCGTCAATAAGAAGGTCCAAGGATACAGAAAACTTAAAATGAAGCATCGGAATCTATAACTAGTGTCACAGGAATGGTTCAAAACATAGTTAGTAAGAAGTGTCGTTCTTCATGTACTCAATTCGGCATTGTGCTTATTGTATTTAATTCCGGTGCAATTTCTGTGTTTCATCGTCAATAAGAAGTTCGAAGGGATACAGTAATCCTGAAGTGAAGCATCATAATCTATAACTAGTGTCACAGGAATGGTCAGTAGGAAGAGTCAGTCTTCTTGCCCTTAAGTCGGCATTGTGCCTTTTAAATTTAATTCCGATGTAATTTCCGTGTTTCATCGTCAATAAGAAGATCCAAGGGATACAGTAAACCTCAAGTGAAGCATCGGAATCTATAACCAGTGTCACAGGAATGGTTCAAAAACATAGTCAGTAAGAAGTGTCCTTCTTCATGTACCTAAGTCGGCATTGTGCCTTTTGTATTTAATTCCCATGCAATTTCTGTGCTTCATCGTCAATAAGAAGGTCCAAGGGATACAGTAAACCTGAAGTGAAGCATCGGAATCTATAACTAGTGTCACAGGAATGGTTCAAACCTTAGACATTAGGAAGAGTCAGTCCTCTTGTACTTAAGTCGGCATTGTGCTTTTGTATTTAATTCCGATGCAATTTCTTTGTTTCATCGTCAATAAGAAGGTCCAAGGGATACAGTAAACCTGGAGTGAAGCATCGGAATCTATAACTAGTGTCACAGGAATGGTTCAAAACTTAGACAGTAGGAAGAGTCAGCCTTCTTGTACTTAAGTCGGCATTGTGCCTTTTGTATTTAATTCCGATGCAATTTCTGTGTATCATCGTCAATTGGATGGTCCAAGGGATACAGAAAACCTGAAGTGAAGCATCGGAATCTATAACTAGTGTCACAGGAATGGTTCAAAACATAGACAGTAGGAAGGGTCACGCTTCTTGTACTTAAGTCGGCAATGTGCCTTTTGTATTTAATTCCGATGCAATTTCTGTGTTTCATCGTCAATAAGGAAGTCCAAGGGATACGGTAAACCTGGAGTGAAGCATCGGAATCTATAACTAGTGTCACAGGAATGGTTCAAACCTTAGACATTAGGAAGAGTCAGTCCTCTTGTACTTAAGTCGGCATTGTGCTTTTGTATTTAATTCCGATGCAATTTCTTTGTTTCATCGTCAATAAGAAGGTCCAAGGGATACAGTAAACCTGGAGTGAAGCATCGGAATCTATAACTAGTGTCACAGGAATGGTTCAAAACTTAGACAGTAGGAAGAGTCAGTCTTCTTGTACTTAAGTCGGCATTGTGCCTTTTGTATTTAATTCCGATGCAATTTCTGTGTATCATCGTCAATTGGATGGTCCAAGGGATACAGAAAACCTGAAGTGAAGCATCGGAATCTATAACTAGTGTCACAGGAATGGTTCAAAACATAGACAGTAGGAAGGGTCACGCTTCTTGTACTTAAGTCGGCAATGTGCCTTTTGTATTTAATTCCGATGCAATTTCTGTGTTTCATCGTCAATAAGGAAGTCCAAGGGATACGGTAAACCTGGAGTGAAGCATCGGAATCTATAACTAGTGTCACAGGAATGGTTCAAAACGTAGTCAGTAAGAAGTGTCGGTCTTCATGTACATAAGTCGGCATTGTGCCTTTTGTATTTAATTCCGATGCAATTTTTGTGTTTCATCGTCAATAAGAAGGTCCAAGGGATACAGTAAACCTGAAGTGAAGCATCGGAATCTATAACTAGAGTCATAGGAGTGGTCAGTATGAACAGTCAGTCTTCTTGTCCTTAAGTCAGCATTGTGCTTTTTGTATTTAATTCCAATTCAATTTCTGTGTTTCATCGTCAATAAGAAGGTTGAAGGGATACAGTATACCTGAAGTGAAGCATCGTAATCTATAACTAGTGTCACAGCAATGGTTCAAAACGTAGTCAGTAAGAAGTGTCGGTCTTCATGTACTTAAGTCGGCATTGTGCCTTCTGTATTTAATTCCGATGCAATTTCTGTGTTTCATCGTCAATAAGATGGTCCAAGAGATACAGTAAACCTCGTGTGAAGAATCGGAATCTATAACTAGTGTCACAGGAACGGTCAGAAGGAAGAGTCAGTCTTCTTGTCCTTAAGTCGGCATTGTGCCTTTTGTATTTAATTCCGATGCAATTTCTGTGTTTTATCGTCAATAAGAGGGTCCAAGAAATACAGTAAACCTGAAGTGAAGCATCGGAATCTATAACTAGTGTTACAGGGATGGTTCAAAACATAGTAAGACGTGTCGGTCTTCATGTACTTAAGTCGGCATTGAGCCTTTTGTATTTAATTCCGATGCAATTTCTGTGTTCCATCGTCAATAAGAGGGTCCAAGGGATACAGTAAACCTGAAGTGAAGCATCGGAATCTATAACTAGTGTCACAGGAATGGTTCAAAACATAGTCGGTAAGATGTGTCGGTCTTCATGTACTTAAGTCGGCATTGTGCCTTTTGTATTTAATTCCGATGCAATTTCTGTGTTTCATCGTCAATACGAAGGTCCAAGGGATACAGTAAAAATTAAGTGAAGCATCGGAACCTATAACTAGTGTCACTGGAATGGACAGTAGGAAGATTCAGTCTTCTTGTCCTTAGGTCGGCATAGTTCCTTTTGTATTTATTTCCCATGCAATTTCTGTGTTTCATCGTCAGTAAGAAGTTCCAAGGGATACAGTAAACCTGGAGTGAAGCATCGGAATCTATAACTAGTGTCACAGGAATGGTTCTAAACTTAGACATTAGGAAGAGTCAGTCCCCTTGTACTTAAGTCGGAATTTTGCTTTTGTATTTAATTCCGATGCAATTTCTGCGTTTCATCGTCAATAAGACGGTCCAAGGGATACAGTAAACCTGGAGTGAAGCATCGGAATCTATAACTAGTGTCACAGGAATGGTTCAAAACTTAGACAGTAGGAAGAGTCAGTCTTCTTGTACTTAAGTCGGCATTGTGCCTTTTGTATTTAATTCCGATGCAATTTCTGTGTTTCATCGTCAATAAGAAGGTCCAAGGGATACAGTAAACATGAAGTGAAGCATCGGAATCTATAACTAGTGTCACAGGAATTGTTCAAAACTTAGACAGTAGGAAGAGTCAGTCTTCTTGTACTGAAGTCGGCATTGTGCCTTTTGCATTTTTTTCCGATGCAATTACTGGGTTTCATCGTCAATAAGAAGGTCCAAGGGATACAGTAAACCTGGAGTGAAGCATCGGAATCTATAACTAATGTCACAGGAATGGTTCAAAAATTAGACAGTAGGAAGAGTCAGTCTTCTTGTCCTTAAGTCGGCATTGTGCCTTTTGTATTTAATTCCGATGCAATTTCTGTGTTTCATCGTCAATAAGAAGGTCCAAGGGATACAGTAAACCTGGAGTGAAGCAACGGAAACTATAACTAGTGTCACAGGAATGGTTCAAATCTTAGACATTAGGAAGAGTCAGTCTTCTTGTCCTTAAGTCCTCATTGTGCCTTTTGTTTTTAATTCCGATGAAATTCCTGTGTTTCTTCGTCAGTAAGAAGGTCCAAGGGATACAGTAAACCTGGAGTGAAGCATCGGAATCTATAACTAGTGTCTCTGGAATGGTTCAAAACAAAGTCAGTAAGAAGTGTTGGTCTTCATGTACTTAAGTCGGCATTGTGCCTTTTGTATTTAATTCCGATGCAATTTCTGTGTTTCATCGTCAATAAGAAGGTCCAAGGATGCAGTAAACGTGAAGTGAGGCATCGGAATCTATATCTAGTGTCACAGGAATGGTCAGTAGGAAGAGTCAGTCTTCTTGTCCTTAAGTCGGCATTGTGCCTTTTGTATTTAATTCCGATTCAATTTCTGTGTTTCAACGTCAATAAGAAGGTCCAAGGGATACAGTAAACCTGAAGTGAAGCATCGGAATCTACAACTAGTGTCACAGGAATGGTTCAAAACATAGTCAGTAGGATGTGTCGGTCTTCATGTACTTAAGTCGGCATTATGCCCGTTGTATTTAATTCCGATGCAATTTCTGTGTTTCATCGTCAATAAGATGGTCCAAGGGATACAGTAAACCTGGTGTGAAGAATCGGAATCTGTAACTAGCGTCACAGGAATGGTCAGTAGGAAGAGTCAGTGTTCTTGTCCTTAAGTCGGCATTGTGCCTTTTGTATTTAATTCCGATGCAATTTCTGTATTTCATCGTCAATAAGAAGGTCCAAGGGATACAGTAAACCTGAAGTGAAGCATCGGAATCCATAACTAGTGTTATAGGAATGGTTCAAAGCATAGTAAGAAGTGTCGGTGTTCATGTACTTAAGTCGGCATTGATCCTTTTGTATTTAATTCCGATGCAATTTCTGTGTTTCATCGTCAATAAGAAGGTCCAAGGGATACAGTAAACCTGAAGTGAAGCATCGGAATCTATAACTAGTGTCACAGGAATGGTTCAAAACGTAGACATTAGGAAGAGTCAGTGTTCTTGTACTTAAGTCGGCATTGTGCCTTTGTATTTAATTCCGATGCAATTTCTGTGTTTCTTCGTCAATAAGTAGGTCCAAGGGATACAGTAAACCTGGAGTGAATCATCGGAATCTGTAACTAGTGTCACAGGAATGGTTCAAAACTTAGACAGTAGGAAGAGTCAGTCTTCTTGTACTTAAGTCGGCATTGTGCCTTTTGTATTTAATTCCGATGCTATTTCTGTGTTTCATCGTCAATAAGATGGTCCAAGGGATACAGTAACCTGAAGTGAAGCATCGGAATCTATAACTAGTGTCTCAGGAATGGTTCAAAACTTAGACAGTAGGAAGAGTCAGTCATCTTGTACTTCAGTCGGCTTTGTGCCTTTTGTATTTAATTCCGATGCAATTTCTGTGTTTCATCGTCAATAAGAAGGTCCAAGGGAAACAGTAAACCTGAAGTGAAGCATCGGAATCTATAACTAGTGTCACAGGAATTGTTCAAAACTTAGACAGTAGGAAGAGTCAGTCTTCTTGTACTGAAGTCGGCATTGTGCCTTTTGCATTTATTTCCGATGCAATTACTGTGTTTCATCGTCAATAAGAAGGTCCAAGGGATACAGTAAACCTGGAGTGAAGCATTGGAATCTATAACTAATGACACAGGAATGGTTCAAAACTTAGACAGTAGGAAGAGTCAGTCTTCTTGTCCTTAAGTCGGCATTGTGCCTTTTGTATTTAATTCCGATGCAATTTCTGTGTTTCATCGTCAATAAGAAGGTCCAAGGTATACAGTAAACCTGGAGTGAAGCGACGGAATCTATAACTAGTGTCACAGGAATGGTTCAAATCTTAGACATTAGGAAGAGTCAGTCTTCTTGTCCTTAAGTCCTCATTGTGCCTTTTGTTTTTAATTCCGATGCAATTTCAGTGTTTCATCGTCAGTAAGAAGGTCCAAGGGATACAGTAAACCTGGAGTGAAGCATCGGAATCTATAACTAGTGTCTCTGGAATGGTTCAAAACAAAGTCAGTAAGAAGTGTCGGTCTTCATGTACTTAAGTCGGCATTGTGCCTTTTGTATTTAATTCCGATGCAATTTCTGTGTTTCATCGTCAATAAGAAGGTCCAAGGATACAGTAAACCTGAAGTGAAGCATCGGAATCTATAACTAGAGTCATAGGAGTGGTCAGTATGAAGAGTCAGTCTTCTTGTCCTTAAGTCAGCATCGTGCTTTTTGTATTTAATTCCAATTCAATTTCTGTGTTTCATCGTCAATAAGAAGGTTGAAGGGATACAGTATACCTGAAGTGAAGCATCGTAATCTATAACTAGTGTCACAGCAATGGTTCAAAACGTAGTCAGTAAGAAGTGTCGGTCTTCATGTACTTAAGTCGGCATGGTGCCTTCTGTATTTAATTCCGATGCAATTTCTGTGTTTCATCGTCAATAAGATGGTCCAAGAGATACAGTAAACCTCGTGTGAAGAATCGGAATCTATAACTAGTGTCACAGGAATGGTCAGAAGGAAGAGTATGTCTTCTTGTCCTTAAGTCGGCATTGTGCCTTTTGTATTTAATTCCGATGCAATTTCTGTGTTTTATCGTCAATAAGAGGGTCCAAGGGATATAGTAAACCTGAAGTGAAGCATCGGAATCTATAACTAGTGTTACAGGGATGGTTCAAAACATAGTAAGACGTGTCGGTCTTCATGTACTTAAGTCGGCATTGAGCCTTTTGTATTTAATTCCGATGCAATTTCTGTGTTTCATCGTCAATAAGAAGGTCCAAGGGATACAGTAAACATGAAGTGAAGCATGGGAATCTATAACTAGTGTCACAGGAATGGTCAGTATTAAGAGTCAGACTTCTTGTCCTTAAGTCGGCATTGTGCCTTTTGTATTTAATTCCGATGCAATTTCTGTGTTTCATCGTCAAAACGAAGGTCCAAGGTATACAGTAAACCTGAAGTGAAGCTTCGGAATCTATAACTAGTGTCACAGGAATGGTTCAAAACATAGTCGGTAAGTTGTGTCGGACTTCATGTACTTAAGTCGGCATTGTGCCTTTTGTATTTAATTCCGATGCAATTTCTGTGTTTCATCGTCAATACGAAGGTCCAAGGGATACAGTAAAAATTAAGTGAAGCATCGGAACCTATAACTAGTGTCACTGGAATGGACAGTAGGAAGATTCAGTCTTCTTGTCCTTAGGTCGGCATAGTTCCTTTTGTATTTATTTCCCATGCAATTTCTGTGTTTCATCGTCAATAAGAAGTTCCAAGGGATACAGTAAACCTGGAGTGAAGCATCGGAATCTATAACTAGTGTCACAGGAATGGTTCAAAACTTAGACATTAGGAAGAGTCAGTCCCCTTGTACTTAAGTCGGAATTTTGCTTTTGTATTTAATTCCGATGCAATTTCTGCGTTTCATCGTCAATAAGACGGTCCAAGGGATACAGTAAACCTGGAGTGAAGCATCGGAATCTATAACTAGTGTCACAGGAATGGTTCAAAACTTAGACAGTAGGAAGAGTCAGTCTTCTTGTACTTAAGTCGGCATTGTGCCTTTTGTATTTAATTCCGATGCAATTTCTGTGTTTCATCGTCAATAAGAAGGTCCAAGGGATACAGTAAACATGAAGTGAAGCATCAGAATCTATAACTAGTGTCACAGGAATTGTTCAAAACTTAGACAGTAGGAAGAGTCAGTCTTCTTGTACTGAAGTCGGCATTGTGCCTTTTGCATTTATTTCCGATGCAATTACTGTGTTTCATCGTCAATAAGTAGGTCCAAGGGATACAGGAAACCTGGAGTGAAGCATCGGAATCTATAACTAATGTCACAGGAATGGTTCAAAAATTAGACAGTAGGAAGAGTCAGTCTTCATGTCCTTAAGTCGGCATTGTGCCTTTTGTATTTAATTCCGATGCAATTTCTGTGTTTCATCGTCAATAAGAAGGTCCAAGGGATACAGTAAACCTGGAGTGAAGCAACGGAAACTATAACTAGTGTCACAGGAATGGTTCAAATCTTAGACATTAGGAAGAGTCAGTCTTCTTGTCCTTAAGTCCTCATTGTGCCTTTTGATTTTAATTCCGATGAAATTCCTGTGTTTCTTCGTCAATAAGAAGGTCCAAGGGATACAGTAAACCTGGAGTGAAGCATCGGAATCTATAACTAGTGTCTCTGGAATGGTTCAAAACAAAGTCAGTAAGAAGTGTCGGTCTTCTTGCCCTTAAGTCGGCATTGTGCCTTTTGTATTTAATTCCGATGCAACTTCTGTGTTTCATCGTCAATAAGAAGGTCCAAGGGATACAGTAAACTTGGAGTGAAGCATCGGAATCTATAACTAGTGTCACAGGAATGGTTCAAATCGTAGTCAGTAAGAAGTGTCGGTCTTCATGTACATAAGTCGGCATTGTGCCTTTTGTATTTAATTCCGATGCAATTTCTGGGTTTCATCGTCAATAAGAAGGTCCAAGGGATGCAGTAAACGTGAAGTGAGGCATCGGAATCTATATCTAGTGTCACAGGAATGGTCAGTAGGAAGAGTCAGTCTTCTTGTCCATAAGTCGGCATTGTGCCTTTTGTATTTAATTCCGATTCAATTTCTGTGTTTCAACGTCAATAAGAAGGTCCAAGGGATACAGTGAACCTGAAGTGAAGCATCGCAATCTACAACTAATGTCACAGGAATGGTTCAAAACATAGTCAGTAGGATGTGTCGGTCTTCATGTACTTAAGTCGGCATTATGCCCGTTGTATTTAATTCCGATGCAATTTCTGTGTTTCATCGTCAATAAGATGGTCCAAGGGATACAGTAAACCTGGTGTGAAGAATCGGTATCTATAACTAGTGTCACAGGAATGGTCAGTAGGAAGAGTCAGTGTTCTTGTCCTTAAGTCGGCATTGTGCCTTTTGTATTTAATTTCGATGCAATTTCTGTGTTTCATCGTCAATAAGAAGGTCCAAGGGATACAGTAAACCTGAAGTGAAGCATCGGAATCCATAACTAGTGTTATAGGAATGGTTCAAAGCATAGTAAGAAGTGTCGGTGTTCATGTACTTAAGTCGGCATTGATCCTTTTGTATTTAATTCCGATGCAATTTCTGTGTTTCATCGTCAATAAGAAGGTCCAAGGGATACAGTAAACCTGAAGTGAAGCATCGGAATCTATAACTAGTGTCACAGGAATGGTTCAAAACGTAGACATTAGTAAGAGTCAGTGTTCTTGTACTTAAGTCGGCATTGTGCCTTTGTATTTAATTCCGATGCAATTTCTGTGTTTCTTCGTCAATAAGAAGGTCCAAGGGATACAGTAAACCTGGAGTGAATCATCGGAATCTATAACTAGTGTCACAGGAATGGTTCAAAACTTAGACAGTAGGAAGAGTCAGTCTTCTTGTACTTAAGTCGGCATTGTGCCTTTTGTATTTAATTCCGATGCAATTTCTGTGTTTCATCGTCAATAAGATGGTCCACGGGATACAGTAACCTGAAGTGAAGCATCGGAATCTATAACTAGTGTCTCAGGAATGGTTCAAAACTTAGACAGTAGGAAGAGTCAGTCATCTTGTACTTAAGTCGGCTTTGTGCCTTTTGTATTTAATTCCGATGCAATTTCTGTGTTTCATTGTCAATAAGAAGGTCCAAGGGAAACAGTAAACCTGAAGTGAAGCATCGGAATCTATAACTAGTGTCACATTAATTGTTCAAAACTTAGACAGTAGGAAGAGTCAGTCTTCTTGTACTGAAGTCGGCATTGTGCCTTTTGCATTTATTTCCGATGCAATTACTGTGTTTCATCGTCAATAAGAAGGTCCAAGGGATACAGTAAACCTTTAGTGAAGCATCGGAATCTATAACTAATGTCACAGGAATGGTTCAAAACTTAGACAGTAGGAAGAATCAGTCTTCTTGTCCTTAAGTCGGCATTGTGCCTTTTGTATTTAATTCCGATGCAATTTCTGTGTTTCATCGTCAATAAGAAGGTCCAAGGTATACAGTAAACCTGGAGTGAAGCGACGGAATCTATAACTAGTGTCACAGGAATGGTTCAAATCTTAGACATTAGGAAGAGTCAGTCTTCTTGTCCTTAAGTCCTCATTGTGCCTTTTGTTTTTAATTCCGATGAAATTTCTGTGTTTCATCGTCAATAAGAAGGTCCAAGGGATACAGTAAACATGAAGTGAAGCATCGGAATCTATAACTAGTGTTACAGGAATGGTTCAAAACATAGTCAGTAAGAAGTGTCGGTCTTCATGTACATAAGTCGGCATTGTGACTTTTGTATCTAAATCCAATGCAATGTCTGTGTTTCATCGTCAATAAGAAGGTCCAAGGGATACAGTAAACCTGGAGTGAAGCATCGGAATCTATAACTAGTGTCTCTGGAATGGTTCAAAACAAAGTCAGTAAGAAGTGTCGGTCTTCATGTACTTAAGTCGGCATTGTGCCTTTTGTATTTAATTCCGACGCAATTTCTGTGTTTCATCGTCGATAAGAAGGTCCAAGGATACAGTAAACCTGAAGTGAAGCATCGGAATCTATAACTAGTGTCACAGGAATGGTTCAAAACATAGTCAGTAAGAAGTGTCGTTCTTCATGTACTCAAGTCGGCATTGTGCTTTTTGCTATTAATTCCGACGCAATTTCTGTGTTTCTTCGTGAATAACAAGTTCCAAGGGATACAGTAAACCTGATGTGAAGCATCGGAATCTTCAACTAGTGTCACAGGAATGGTCAGTAGGAAGAGTCAGTCATCTTGACATTAAGTCGGCATTGTGCCTTTTGTATTTAATTCCGATGCAACTTCTGTGTTTCATCGTCAACAAGAAGATCCAAGGGATACAGTAAACTTGGAGTGAAGCATCGGAATCTATAACTAGTGTCACAGGAATGGTTCAAATCGTAGTCAGTAAGAAGTGTCGGTCTTCATGTACATAAGTCGGCATTGTGCCTTTTGTATTTAATTCCGATGCAATTTCTGTGTTTCATCGTCAATAAGAAGGTCCAAGGGATACAGTAAACGTGAAATGAGGCATCGGAATCTATAACTAGTGTCACAGGAATGGTCAGTAGGAAGAGTCAGTCTTCTTGTCCTTAAGTCGGCATTGTGACTTTTGTATTTAATTCCGATTCAATTTCTGTGTTTCAACGTCAATAAGAAGGTCCAAGGGATACAGTAAACCTGAAGTGAAGCATCGGAATCTACAACTAGTGTCACAGGAATGGTTCAAAACATAGTCAGTAGGATGTGTCGATCTTCATGTACTTAAGTCGGCATTGTGCCCGTTGTATTTAATTCCGATGCAATTTCTGTGTTTCATCGTCAATAAGATGGTCCAAGGGATACAGTAAACCTGGTGTGAAGAGTCGGAATCTATAACTAGTGTCACAGGAATGGTCAGTAGGAAGAGTCAGTGTTCTTGTCCTTAAGTCGGCATTGTGCCTTTTGTATTTAATTCCGATGCAATTTCTGTGTTTCATCGTCAATAAGACTGTCCAAGGGATACAGTAAACCTGGAGTGAAGCATCGGAATCCATAACTAGTGTCACAGGAATGGTTCAAAACTTAGACAGTAGGAAGTGTCAGTCTTCTTGTACTTAAGTCGGCATTGTGCCTTTTGTATTTAATTCCGATGCAATTTCTGTGTTTCATCGTCAATTAGAAGGTCCAAGGGATACAGTAAACCTGAAGTGAAGCATCGGAATCTATAACTAGTGTCACAGGAATTGTTCAAAACTTAGACAGTAGGAAGAGTCAGTCTTCTTGTACTGAAGTCGGCATTGTGCCATTTGCATTTATTTCCGATGCAATTACTGTGTTTCATCGTCAATAAGAAGGTCCAAGGGATACAGTAAACCTGGAGTGAAGCATCGGAATCTATAACTAGTGTCACAGGAATGGTTCGAAACTTAGACCGTAGGAAGAGTCAGTCTTCTTGTCCTTAAGTCGGCATTGTGCCTTTTGTATTTATTTCCGATGCAATTTCTGTGTTTCATCGTCAATAAGAAGGTCCAAGGGATACAGTAAACCTGAAGTGAAGCATCGGAATCTATAACTAGTATCACAGGAATGGTTCCAAACTTAGTCAGTAAGAAGTGTCGTTCTTCACGTACTCAAGTCAGCATTGTGCATTTTGTATTTAATTCCGATGCAATTTCTGTGTTTCATCGTCAACAAGAAGTTCCAAGGGATACAGTAAATTTGATGTGAAGCATCGGAATCTATAACTAGTGTCACAGGAATGGTCAGTAGGAAGAGTCAGTCTTCTTGCCTTTAAGTCGGCATTGTGCCTTTTGTATTTAATTCCGATGCAATTTCTGTGTTTCATCGTCAATAAGAAGGTCCAAGGGATACACTAAACCTGGAGTGAAGCATCGGAATCTATAACTAGTGTCACAGGAATGGTTCAAAACTTAGACAGTAGGAAGAGTCAGTCTTCTTGTACTTAAGTCGGCATTGTGCCTTTTGTATTTAATTCCGATGCAATTTCTGTGTTTCATCGTCAATAAGATGGTCCAAGGGATACAGTAACCTGAAGTGAAGCATCGGAATCTATAACTAGTGTCACAGGAATGGTTCAAAACTTAAACATTAGAAAGAGTCAGTCCCCTTATACTTAAGTCGGAATTTTCCTTTTGTATTTAATTCCGATGCGATTTCTGTGTTTCATCGTCAATAAGACGGTCCAAGGGATACAGTAAACCTGGAGTGAAGCATCGGAATCCATAACTAGGGTCACAGGAATGGTTCAAAACTTAGACAGTAGGAAGAGTCAGTCTTCTTGTACTTAAGTCGGCATTGTGCCTTTTGTATTTAATTCCGATGCAATTTCCGTGTTTCATCGTCAATTAGAAGGTCCAAGGGATACAGTAAACCTGAAGTGAAGCATCGGAATCTATAACTAGAGTCACAGGAATTGTTCAAAACTTAGACAGTAGGAAGAGTCAGTCTTCTTGTACTGAAGTCGGCATTGTGCCTTTTGCATTTATTTCCGATGCAATTACTGTTTTTCATCGTCAATAAGAAGGTCCAAGGGATACAGTAAACCTGGAGTGAAGCATCGGAATCTATAACTAGTGTCACAGGAATGGTTCGAAACTTAGACAGTAGGAAGAGTCAGTCTTCTTGTCCTTAAGTCGGCATTGTGCCTTTTGTATTTAATTCCGATGCAATTTCTGTGTTTCATCGTCAATAAGAAGGTCCAAGGGATACAGTAAACCTGAAGTGAAGCATCGGAATCTATAACTAGTGTTACAGGAATGGTTCAAAACATAGTCAGTAAGAAGTGTCGGTCTTCATGTACTTAAGTCGGCATTGTGCCTTTCGTATTTAATTCCGATGCAATTTCTGTGTTTCATCGTCAATAAGAAGGTCCAAGGGATACAGTCAACCTGGAGTGAAGCAACGGAATCTATAACTAGTGGCACAGGAATGGTTCAAATCATAGTCAGTAAGATGTGTCGGTCTTTATGTACTCAAGTCGGCATTGTGCCTTTTGCATTTAATTCCGATGCAATTTCTGTGTTTCATCGTCAATAAGAAGGTCCAAGGGATACAGTAAACCTGAAGTGAAGCATCGGAATCTATAACTAGTGTTACAGGAATGGTTCAAAACATAGTCTGTAAGAAGTGTCGGTCTTCATGTACATAAGTCGGCATTGTGACTTTTGTATTTTAATTCCAATGCAATGTCTGTGTTTCATCGTCAATAAGAAGGTCCAAGGGATACAGTAAACCTGGAGTGAGGCATCGGAATCCATAACTAGTGTCTCTGGAATGGTTCAAAACAAAGTCAGTAAGAAGTGTCGGTCTTCATGTACTTAAGACGGCATTGTGCCTTTTGTATTTAATTCCGATGCAATTCCTTGTTGCATCGTCAATAAGAAGGTCCAAAGATACAGAAAACCTGAAGTGAAGCATCGGAATCTATAACTAGTATCACAGGAATGGTTCAAAACATAGTCAGTAAGAAGTGTCGTTCTTCATGTACTCAAGTCAGCATTGTGCATTTTGTATTTAATTCCGATGCAATTTCTGTGTTTCATCGTCAACAAGAAGTTCCAAGGGATACAGTAAATCTGATGTGAAGCATCGGAATCTATTACTAGTGTCACAGGAATGGTCAGTAGGAAGAGTCAGTCTTCTTGCCCTTAAGTCGGCATTGTGCCTTTTGTATTTAATTCCGATGCAATTTCTGTGTTTCATCGTCAATAAGAAGGTCCAAGGGATACACTAAACCTGGAGTGAAGCATGGGAATCTATAACTAGTGTCACAGGAATGGTTCAAAGCATAGTCAGTAAAAAGTCTCGGTCTTCATGTACTTAAGTCGGTATTGTGCCTTTTGAATGTAATTCCGATGCAATTTCTGTGTTTCATCGTCAATAAGAAGGTCCAAAAGATGCAGTAAACCTGAAGTGAAGCGTCGGAATCTATAACTAGTGTCACAGGAATGGTTCAAAACATAGTCAGTAAGAAGTGTCCTTCTTCATGTACTTAAGTCGGCATTGTGCCTTTTGTACTTAATTCCGATGCAATTTCTGTGTTTCATTGTCAATAAGAAGGTCCATGGGATACAGTAAACCTGAAGTGAAGCATCGGAATGTATAACTAGTGTCACAGGAACGGTTCAAAACCTAGACAGTAGGAAGAGTCGGTCTTCTTGTACTTAAGTCGGCATTGTGCCTTTTGTATTTAATTCCGATGCAATTTCTGTGCTTCTTCGTCAATAAGAAGGTCCAAGGGATACAGTAAACCTGAAGTGAAGCATCGGAATCTATAACTAGTGTCACAGGAATGGTTCAAAACATAGACAGTAGGAAGAGTCAGTCTTCTTGTACTTAAGAGGGCATCGTGCCTTTTGTATTTGATTCCGATGCAATTTCTGTGTTTCATCGTCAATAAGAAGGTCCAAGGGATGCAGTAAACCTGAAGTGAAGCATCGGAATCTATAACTAGTGTCACAGGAATGGTTCAAAACATAGGCAGTAGGAAGAGTCAGTCTTCTTGTACTTAAGTCGGCATTGTGCCTTTTGTATTTAATTCCGATGGAATTTCTGTGTTTCATCGTCAATTAGAAGGACCAAGGGATACAGTAAACCTGGAGTGAAGCATCGGAATCTATAACTAGTGTCACAGGAATGGTTCAAATCGTAGTCAGTAAGAAGTGTCGGTCTTCATGTAAATAAATCGGCATTGGGCCTTTTGTATTTAATTCCGATGCAATTTCTGTGTTTCATCGTCAATAAGAAGGTCCAAGGGATACACTAAACGTGAAGTGAAGCATCGGAATCTATAACTAGTGTCACAGGAATTTTTCAATAACTTAGACAGTAGGAAGAGTGAGTCTTCTTGTACTTAAGTCGGCATTGTGCTTTTTGTATTTAATTCCGATGCAATATCTGTGTTTCATCGTCAATACGATGGTCCAAGGGATACAGTAACCTGAAGTGAAGCATCGGAATCTATAACTAGTGTCTCAGGAATGGTTCAAAACTTAGACAGTGGGAAGAGTCAGTCATCTTGTACTTAAGTCGGCTTTGTGCCTTTTGTATTTAATTCCGATGCAATTTCTGTGTTTCATCGTCAATAAGAAGGTCCAAGGGAAACAGTAAACCTGAAGTGAAGCATCGGAAACTATAACTAGTGTCACAGGAATGGTTCAAAACTTAGACATTAGGAAGAGTCAGTCCCCTTGTACTTATGTCCAAATTTTGCTTTTGTATTTAATTCCGATGCAATTTCTGTGTTTCATCGTCAATAAGAAGGTCCAAGGGATACAGTAAACCTGAAGTAAATTATCGGAATCTATAACTAGTGTCACAGGAAAGGTTCAAAACATAGACAGTAAGAAGAGCCAGTCTCATTGTACTTGAGTCGTCATTGTGCCTTTTGTATTTAATTCCGATGCAATTTCTGTGTTTCATCGTCAATAAGAAGGTCCATGGGATACAGTAAACCTGAAGTGAAGCATCGGAATCTATAACTTATGTCACAGGAATGGTTCAAAGCATAAACGGTAAGAAGTGTCAGTTTTCTTACAATTAAGTCGGCATTGTGCCTTCTGTATTTAATTCCGAAGCAATTTCTGTGTTTCATCGTCAATAAGAAAGTCAGAGGGATACAGTAAACCTGAAAAGAAGCATCGGAATCTATAACTAGTGTCACAGGAATGGTTCAAATCATAGACTGTGAGGAGCGTCAGTTTTCTTGTACTTAAGTCGGCATTGTGCCTTTTGAATTTAAATTCGATGCAATTTCTGTGTTTCATCGTCAATAAGAAGGTCCAAGGGATACAGTAAACCTGAAGTAAAGCATCGGAGTCTATAAGTGGAGTCACAGGAATGGTTCAAAACATAGACAGTAGGAAGAGTCAGTCTTCTTGTGCTTAAGTCGGCATTGTGCCTTTTGTATTTCATTCCGATGCAATTTCTGTGTTTAATCGTCAATAAGTAGGTCCAAGCGATACAGTAAACCTGGAGTGAAGCATCGGAATCTATAACTAGTGTCACAGGAATGGTTCTAAACGTAGACAGTAAGAAGTGTCGGTCTTCATGTACTTAAGTCGGCATTGTGCAGTTTGTATTTAATTCCGATGCAATTTCTGTGTTTCATCGTCAATAAGAAGGTCCAAGGGATACAGTAAAGCTGAAGTGAAGCATCGGAATCTATAGCTAGTGTCAAAGGAATGATTCAAAACATAGTCAGTAAGAAGTGTCAGTCTTCATGTACTTAAGTCGGCATTGTGACTTTTGTATTTAATTCCGATGCAATTTCTATTTTTCATCGTCAATATGAAGGTCCAAGGGATACAGTAAACCTGAAGTGAAGCATCGGAATATATAAGTAGTGTCACAGGAATGGTCAGTAGGAAGAGTCAGTCTTCTTGACCTTAAGTCGGCATTGTGCCTTTTGTATTTAATTCCGATGCAAATTCTGTGTTTCATCGTCAATGAGAAGGTCCAAGGGATACAGTAAACATGGTGTGAAGAATCGGAATCTATAACTAGTGTCACAGGAATGGTCAGTAGGAAAAGTCAGTCTTCTTGTCCATAAGTCGGCATTGTGCCGTTTGTATTTAATTCCGATGCAATTTCTGTGTTTCAACGTCAATAAGAAGGTCCAAGGGATACAGTAAATCTGAAGTGAAGCATCGGAATCTACAACTAGCGTTACAGGAATGGTTCAAAGCATAGTCAGTAAGAAGTGTCGGTCTTCATGTACTTAAGTCGGCATTGAGCATTTTGTATTTAATTCCCATGCAATTTCTGTGTTTCATCGTCAATAAGAAGGTCCAAGGGATACAGTAAACATGAAGTGAAGCATCGGAATCTTTAACTAGTGTCACAGGAATGGTTCAAATCTTAGACATTAGGAAGAGTCAGTCTTCTTGTCCTTAAGTCCTCATTGTGCCTTTTGTATTTAATTCCGATGAAATTTCTGTGTTTCATCGTCAATAAGAAGGTCCAAGGGATACAGTAAACCTGAAGTAAAGTATCGGAATCTATAACTAGTGTCACAGGAAAGGTTCAAAGCATAAACTGTAAGAAGTGTCAGTTTTCTTATAATTAAGTCGGCATTGTGCCTTTTGTATTTAACTCCGATGCAATTTCTGTGTTTCATCGTCAATAAGAATGTCAGAGGGATACAGTAAACCTGAAAAGAAGCATCGGAATCTATAACTAGTGTCACAGGAATGGTTCAAATCATAGACTGTAAGGAGGGTCAGTTTTCTTGTACTTAAGTCGGCATTGTGCCATTTGTATTTAATTCCGATGCAATTTATGTGTTTCATCGTTAATAAGAAGGTCCAAGGGATACAGTAAACCTGAAGTAAAGCATCGGAATCTATAACTAGTGTTACAGGAATGGTTCAAAACATAGACAGTAGGAAGAGTCAGTCATCTTGTGCTTAAGTCGGCTTTGTGCCTTTTGTAGTTAATTCCGATGCAATTTCTGTGTTTCATCGTCAATAAGAAGGTCCAATCGATACAGTAAACCTGGAGTGAAGCATCGGAAACTATAACTAGTGTCACAGGAATGGTTGTTAACGTAGACAGTAAGAAGTGTCGGTCTTCATGTACTTAAGTCGGCATTGTGCATTTCGTATTTAATTCCGATGCAATTTCTGTGTTTCATCGTCAATAAGAAGGTCCAAGGGATACAGTAAACCTGGTGTGAAGATTCGTAATCTATAACTAGTTTCGCAGGAATGGTCAGTAGGAAGAGTCAGTCTTCTTGTCCATAAGTCGGCATTGTGCCGTTTGTATTTAATTCCGATGCAATTTCTGTGTTTCATCGACAATAAGAAGGACAGAGGGATACAGTAAACCTGAAGTGAAGCATCGGAATCTATAACTAGTGTTACAGGAATGGTTCAAAACATAGTCTGTAAGAAGTGTCGGTCTTCATGTACTTAAGTCGGCATTGAGCATTTTGTATTTAATTCCCATGCAATTTCTGTGTTTCATCGTCAATAAGAAGGTCCAAGGGATACAGTAACCTGAAGTGAAGCATCGGTATCTATAACTAGTGTCACAGGAAAGGTTCAAATCTTAGACATTAGGAGAGTCAGTCTTCTTGTACTTAAGTCGGCATTGTGCCTTTTGTATGTATTTCCGATGCAATCTCTGTGTTTCATCGTCAATAAGAAGGTCCAAGGGATACAGTAAACCTGGAGTGATGCATCGGAATCTATAACTAGTGTCACAGGAATTGTTCAAAACTTAGACAGTAGGAAGAGTCAGTCTAATTGTACTTAAGTCGGCATTGTGCCTTTTGAATTTAATTCCGATGCAATTTCTGTGTTTCAACGTCAATAAGAACGTCCAAGGGATACAGTAAACCTGAAGTGAAGCATCGGAATCTATAACTAGTGTTACAGGAATGGTTCAAAGCATAGTCAGTAAGAAGTGTCGGTCTTCATGTACTTAAGTCGGCATTGAGCATTTTGTATTTAATTCCCATGCAATTTCTGTGCTTCATCGTCAATAAGAAGGTCCAAGGGATACAGTAAACATGAAGTAAAGCATCGGAATCTTTAACTAGTGTCACAGGAATGGTTCAATCTTAGACATTAGGAAGAGTCAGTTTTCTTGTCCTTAAGTCCTCATTGTGCCTTTTGTATTTAATTCCGATGAAATTTCTGTGTTTCATCGTCAATAAGAAGGTCCAAGGGATACAGTAAACCTGAAGTAAAGTATCGGAATCTATAACTAGTGTCACAGGAAAGGTTCAAAGCATAAACTGTAAGAAGTGTCAGTTTCCTTATAATTAAGTCGGCATTGTGCCTTTTGTATTTAACTCCGATGCAATTTCTGTGTTTCATCGTCAATAAGAATGTCAGAGGGATACAGTAAACCTGAAAAGAAGCATCGGAATCTATAACTAGTGTCACAGGAATTGTTCAAATCATAGACTGTAAGGAGGGTCAGTTTTCTTGTACTTAAGTCGGCATTGTGCCATTTGTATTTAATTCCGATGCAATTTCTGTGTTTCATCGTTAATAAGAAGGTCCAAGGGATACAGTAAACCTGAAGTAAAGCATCGGAATCTATAACTAGTGTCACAGGAATGGTTCAAAACATAGACAGTAGGAAGAGTCAGTCATCTTGTGCTTAAGTCGGCTTTGTGCCTTTTGTATTTAATTCCGATGCAATTTCTGTGTTTCATCGTCAATAAGAAGGTCCAATCAATACAGTAAACCTGGAGTGAAGCATCGGAAACTATAACTAGTGTCACAGGAATGGTTGTTAACGTAGACAGTACGAAGTGTCGGTCTTCATGTACTTAAGTCGGCATTGTGCATTTCGTATTTAATTCCGATGCAATTTCTATGTTTCATCGTCAATAAGAAGGTCCAAGGGATACAGTAAACCTGGTGTGAAGAATCGTAATCTATAACTAGTTTCGCAGGAATGGTCAGTAGGAAGAGTCAGTCTTCTTGTCCATAAGTCGGCATTGTGCCGTTTGTATTTAATTCCGATGCAATTTCTGTGTTTCATCGTCAATAAGAAGGTCAGAGGGATACAGTAAACCTGAAGTGAAGCATCGGAATCTATAACTAGTGTTACAGGAATGGTTCAAAACATAGTCTGTAAGAAGTGTCGGTCTTCATGTACTTAAGTCGGCATTGAGCATTTTGTATTTAATTCCCATGCAATTTCTGTGTTTCGTCGTCAATAAGAAGGTCCAAGGGATACAGTAAACCTGAAGTGAAGCATCCGTATCTATAACTAGTGTCGCAGGAAAGGTTCAAATCTTAGACATTAGGAGAGTCAGTCTTCTTGTACTTAAGTCGGCATTGTGCATTTTGTATTTAATTCCCATGCAATTTCTGTGTTTCGTCGTCAATAAGAAGGTCCAAGGGATACAGTAAACCTGAAGTGAAGCATCGGTATCTATAACTAGTGTCGCAGGAAAGGTTCAAATCTTAGACATTAGGAGAGTCAGTCTTCTTGTACTTAAGTCGGCATTGTGCCTTTTGAATTTAATTCCGATGCAATTTCTGTGTTTCATCGTCAATAAGAAGGTCCAAGGGATACAGTAAACCTGGTGTGAAGAATCGTAATCTATAACTAGTTTCGCAGGAATGGTCAGTAGGAAGAGTCAGTCTTCTTGTCCATAAGTCGGCATTGTGCCGTTTGTATTTAATTCCGATGCAATTTCTGTGTTTCATCGTCAATAAGAAGGTCAGAGGGATACAGTAGACCTGAAGTGAAGCATCGGAATCTATAACTAGTGTTACAGGAATGGTTCAAAACATAGTCAGTAAGAAGTGTCGGTCTTCATGTACTTAAGTCGGCATTGAGCATTTTGTATTTAATTCCCATGCAATTTCTGTGTTTCATCGTCAATAAGAATGTCCAAGGGATACAGTAAACCTGAAGAGAAGCATCGGTATCTATAACTAGTGTCACAGGAAAGGTTCAAATCTTAGACATTAGGAGAGTCAGTCTTCTTGTACTTAAGTCGGCATTGTGCCTTTTGTATGTATTTCCGATGCAATCTCTGTGTTTCATTGCCAATAAGAAGGTCCAAGGGATACAGTAAACCTGGAGTGATGCATCGGAATCTATAACTAGTGTCACAGGAATTGTTCAAAACTTAGACGGTAGGAAGAGTCAGTCTAATTGTACTTAAGTCGGCATTGTGCCTTTTGAATTTAATTCCGATGCAATTTCTTTGTTTCATCGTCAATAAGAAGGTCCATGGGATACAGTAAACCTGAAGTGAAGCATCGCAATCTATAACTAATGTCACAGGAATGGTTCAAAGCATAAACAGTAAGAAGTGTCAATTTTCTTATACTTAAGTCAGCATTGTGCCTTTTGTATTTAATTCCGATGCAATTTCTGTGTTTCATCGTCAATAAGAAGGTCCAAGGGATACAGTAAACCTGGAGTGAAGCATCGGAATCTATAACTAGTGTCACAGGAATGGTTCAAAACTTAGACAGTAGGAAGAGTCAGTCTACTTGTACTTAAGTCGGCATTGTGCCTTTTGAATTTAATTCCGATGCAATTTCTGTGTTTCATCGTCAATAAGAAGGTCAAAGGTATACAGTAAACCTGGTGTGAAGAATCGGAATATATAACTAGTGTCACAGGAATGGTCAGTAGGAAGAGTCAGTCTTCTTGTCCTTAAGTCGGCATTGTGCCGTTTGTATTTAATTCCGATGCAATTTCAGTGTTTCATCGTCAGTAAGAAGGTCCAAGGGATACAGTAAACCTGAAGTGAAGCATCGGAATCTATAACTAATGTTACAGGAATGGTTCAAACATAGTAAGCAAGAAGTGTCGGTCTTCATGTACTTAAGTCGGCATTGAGCCTTTGTATTTAATTCCGATGCAATATCTGTGTTTCATCGTCAATAAGACGGTCCAAGGGATACAGTAAACCTGAAGTGAAGCATCGGAATCTTTAACTAGTGTCACAGGAGTGGTCAGTAGGAAGAGTCAGTCTTCTTGACCTTAAGTCGGCATTGTGCCTTTTGTATTTAATTCCGATGCCAATTCTGTGTTTCTTCGTCAATAAGAAGGTCCAAGGGATACAGTAAACCTGGTGTGAAGAATCGGAATCTATAACTAGTGTCACAGGAATGGTCAGTAGTAAGAGTCAGTCTTCTTGTCCACAAGTCGGCATTGTGCCGTTTGTATTTAATTCCGATGCCATTTCTGTGTTTCAACGTCAATAAGAAGGTCCAAGGGATACAGTAAACCTGAAGTAAAGCATCGCAATCTATAACTAGTGTTACAGGAATGGTTCAAAGCATAGTCAGTAAGAAGTGTCGGTCTTCATGTACTTAAGTTGGCATTGAGTATTTTGTATTTAATTCCCATGCAATATCTGTGTTTCATCGTCAATAAGAAGGTCCAAGGGATACAGTAAACGTGAAGTGAAGCATCGGAATCTTTAACTAGTGTCACAGGAATGGTTCACATCTTAGACATTAGGAAGAGTCAGTCTTCTTGTCCTTAAGTCGGCATTGTGCCTTTTGTATATAATTCCGATGCAATTTCTGTGTTTCATCGTCAATAAGAAGGTCCAAGGGATACAGTAAACCTGAAGTAAAGCATCGGACTCTATAAGTGGTGTCACAGGAATCTTTCAAACATAGACAGTAGGAAGAGTCAGTCTTCTTGTGCTTAAGTCGGCATTGTGCCTTTTGTATTTAATTCCGATGCAATTTCTGTGATCCATCGTCAATAAGAAGGTCCAAGGGATACAGTGAAGATGAAGTGAGGCATCGGAATCTATAGCTAGTATCAAAGGAATGGTTCAAAACATAGTCAGTAAGAAGTGTCGGTCTTCATGTACTTAAGTCAGCATTGTGCCTTTTGTATTTAATTCCGATGCAATTTCTATTTTTCATCGTCAATAAGAAGGTCCAAGGGATACAGTAATCCTGAAGTGAAGCATCGGAATTTATAAGTAGTGTCACAGGAATGGTCAGTAGGAAGAGTCAGTCTTCTTGACCTTAAGTCGGCATTGTGCCTCTTGTATTTAATTCCGATGCAAATTCTGTGTTTCATCGTCAATAAGAAGGTCCAAGGGATACAGTAAACCTGGTGTGAAGAATCGGAATCTATAACTAGTGTCACAGGAATGGTCAGTAGGAAGAGTCAGTCTTCTTGTCCATAAGTCGGCATTGTGCCGTTTGTATTTAATTCCGATGCAATTTCTGTGTTTCAACGTCAATAAGAAGGTCCAAGGGATACAGTAAACCTGAAGTGAAGCATCGGAATCTATAAGTAGTATCACAGGAGTGGTCAGTAGGAAGAGTCAGTCTTCTTGACCTTAAGTCGGCATTGTGCCTTTTGTATTTAATTCCGATGCCAATTCTGTGTTTCATCGTCAATAAGAAGGTCCAAGGGATACAGTAAACCTGGTGTGAAGAATCGGAATCTATAACTAGTGTCACAGGAATGGTCAGTAGTAAGAGTCAGTCTTCTTGTCCACAAGTCGGCATTGTGCCGTTTGTATTTAATTCCGATGCCATTTCTGTGTTTCAACGTCAATAAGAAGGTCCAAGGGATACAGTAAACCTGAAGTAAAGCATCGCAATCTATAACTAGTGTTACAGGAATGGTTCAAATCATAGTCAGTGAGAAGTGTCGGTCTTCATGTACTTAAGTCGGCATTGTCCCTTTTGTATTTAACTCCGATGCAATTTCTGTGTTTCATCGTCAATAAGAAGGTCCAAGCGATACAGTAAACCTGGAGTCAAGCATCGCAATCTATAACTAGTGTCACAGGAATGGTTCTAAACGTAGACAGTAAGAAGTGTCGGTCTTCATGTACTTAAGTCGGCATTGTGCATTTTGTATTTCATTCCGATGCAATTTCTGTGTTTCATCGTCAATAAGAAGGTCCAAGGGATACAGTAAAGCTGAAGTGAAGCATCGGCGTCTATAGCTAGTGTCACAGGAATGGTTTAAAACATAGTCAGTAAGAAGTGTCGGTCCTCATGTACTTAAGTCGGCATTGTGCCTTTTGTATTTAATTCCGATGCTATTTCTGTGTTTCATCGTCAATAAGAAGGTCCAAGGGATACAGTAAACCTGAAGTGAAGCATCGGAATCTATAAGTAGTGTCACAGGAGTGGTCAGTAGGAAGAGTCAGTCTTCTTGACCTTAAGTCGGCATTGTGCCTTTTGTATTTAATTCCGATGCCAATTCTGTGTTTCATCGTCAATAAGAAGGTCCAAGGGATACAGTAAACCTGGTGTGAAGAATCGGAATCTATAACTAGTGTCACAGGAATGGTCAGTAGTAAGAGTCAGTCTTCTTGTCCACAAGTCGGCATTGTGCCGTTTGTATTTAATTCCGATGCCATTTCTGTGTTTCAACGTCAATAAGAAGGTCCAAGGGATACAGTAAACCTGAAGTAAAGCATCGCAATCTATAACTAGTGTTACAGGAATGGTTCAAAGCATAGTCAGTAAGAAGTGTCGGTCTTCATGTACTTAAGTTGGCATTGAGCATTTTGTATTTAATTCCCATGCAATTTCTGTGTTTCATCGTCAATAAGAAGGTCCAAGGGATACAGTAAACGTGAAGTGAAGCATCGGAATCTTTAACTAGTGTCACAGGAATGGTTCACATCTTAGACATTAGGAAGAGTCAGTCTTCTTGTCCTTAAGTCGGCATTGTGCCTTTTGTATATAATTCCGATGCAATTTCTGTGTTTCATCGTCAATAAGAAGGTCCAAGGGATACAGTAAACCTGAAGTAAAGCATCGGACTCTATAAGTGGTGTCACAGGAATCTTTCAAACATAGACAGTAGGAAGAGTCAGTCTTCTTGACCTTAAGTCGGCATTGTGCCTCTTGTATTTAATTCCGATGCAAATTCAGCGTTTCATCGTCAATAAGAAGGTCCAAGGGATACAGTAAACCTGGTGTGAAGAATCGGAAACTATAACTAGTGTCACAGGAATGGTCAGTAGGAAGAGTCAGTCTTCTTGTCCATAAGTCGGCATTGTGCCGTTTGTATTTAATTCCGATGCAATTTCTGAGTTTCAACGTCAATAAGAAGGTCCAAGGGATACAGTAAACCTGAAGTGAAGCATCGTAATCTGTAACTAGTGTTACAGGAATGGTTCAAAGCATAGTCAGTAAGAAGTGTCGGTCTTCATGTACTTAAGTCATTGTGCCTTTTGTATTTAATTCCGATGCAATTTCTGTGTTCCATCGTCAATAAGAAGGTCCAAGGGATACAGTAAAGCTGAAGTGAAGCATCGGAATCTATAGCTAGTATCAAAGGAATGGTTCAAAACATAGTCAGTAAGAAGTGTCGGTCTTCATGTACATAAGTCAGCATTGTGCCTTTTGTATTTAATTTCGATGCAATTTCTATTTTTCATCGTCAATAAGAAGGTCCAAGGGATACAGTAAACCTGAAGTGAAGCATCGGCATATAT
The DNA here is from genome assembly GCF_023864345.2 of Schistocerca serialis cubense. Classification (NCBI taxonomy): domain Eukaryota; kingdom Metazoa; phylum Arthropoda; class Insecta; order Orthoptera; family Acrididae; genus Schistocerca; species Schistocerca serialis. The sequence continues at coordinate 838,383,145 of NC_064642.1, forward strand.
AAGTAGTGTCACAGGAATGGTCAGTAGGAAGAGTCAGTCTTCTTGACCTTAAGTCGGCATTGTGCCTTTTGTATTTAATTCCGATGCAAATTCTGTGTTTCATCGTCAATAAGAAGGTCCAAGGGATACAGTTAACCTGGTGTGAAGAATCGGAATCTATAACTAGTGTCACAGGAATGGTCAGTAGGAAGAGTCAGTCTTCTTGTCCATAAGTCGGCATTGTGCCTTTTGTATTTAATTCCGATGAAATTTCTGTGTTTCATCGTCAATAAGAAGGTCCTGAAGTAAAGTATTGGAATCTATAGCTAGTGTCACAGGAAAGGTTCAAATCATAAACTGTAAGAAGTGTCAGTTTTCTTATAATTAAGTCGGCATTGTGCCTTTTGTATTTAAATCCGATGCAATTTCTGTGTTTCATCGTCAATAAGAATGTCAGAGGGATACAGTAAACCTGAAAAGAAGCATCGGAATCTATAACTAGTGTCACAGGAATGGTTCAAATCATAGACTGTAAGGAGGGTCAGTTTTCTTGTACTTAAGTGGGCATTGTGCCATTTGTATTTAATTCCGATGCAATTTCTGTGTTTCATCGTCAATACGAAGGTCCAAGGGATACAGTAAACCTGAAGTAAAGCATCGGAATCTATAACTAGTGTCACAGGAATGGTTCAAAACATAGACAGTAGGAAGAGTCAGTCATCTTGTGCTTAAGTCGGCTTTGTGCCTTTTGTATTTAACTCCGATGCAATTTCTGTGTTTCATCGTCAATAAGAAGGTCCAATCGATACAGTAAACCTGGAGTGAAGCATCGGAATCTATAACTAGTGTCACAGGAATGGTTGAAAACGTAGACAGTAAGAAGGGTCGGTCTTCATGTACTTAAGTCGGCATTGTGCATTTCGTATTTAATTCCGATGCAAATTCTGAGTTTCATCGTCAATAATAAGGTCCAAGGGATACAGTAAACCTGGTGTGAAGAATCGTAATCTATAATTAGTTTCGCAGGAATGGTCCGTAGGAAGAGTCAGTCTTCTTGTCCATAAGTCGGCATTGTGCCGTTTATATTTAATTCCCATGCAATTTCTGTGTTTCATCGTCAATAAGAAGGTCCAAGGGATACAGTAAACCTGAAGTGAAGCATCGGTATCTATAACTAGTGTCACAGGAAAGGTTCAAATCTTAGACATTAGGAGAGTCAGTCGTCTTGTACTGAAGTCGGCATTGTGCCTTTTGTATGTATTTCCGATGCAATCTCTGTGTTTCATCGTCAATAAGAAGGTCCAAGGGATACAGTACACCTGGAGTGAAGCATCGGAATCTATAACTAGTGTCACAGGAATGGTTCAAAACTTAGACAGTAGGAAGAGTCAGTCTACTTGTACTTAAGTCGGCATTGTGCCTCTTGAATTTAATTCCGATGCAATTTCTGTGTTTCATCGTCAATAAGAAGGTCCAAGGGATACAGTAAAGCTGAAGTGAAGCATCGGAATCTATAGCTAGTGTCAAAGGAATGGTTCAAAACATAGTCAGTAAGAAGTGTCGGTCTTCATGTACTTAAGTCGGCATTGTGCCTTTTGTATTTAATTCCGATGCAATTTCTGTGTTTCATCGTCAATAAGAAGGTCCAAGGGAAACAGTAAACCTGAAGTGAAGCATCGGAATCTATAACTAGTGTTACAGGAACGGTTCAAATCATAGTCAGTAAGAAGTGTCGGTCTTCATGTACTTAAGTCGGCATTGTGCATTTTGTATTTCATTCCGATGCAATTTCTGTGTTTCATCGTCAATAAGAAGGTCCAAGGGATACAGTAAAGCTGAAGTGAAGCATCGGAATCTATAGCTAGTGTCTATGGAATGGTTCAAAACATAGTCAGTAAGAAGTGTCGGTCTTCATGTACTTAAGTCGGCATTGTGCCTTTTGTATTTAATTCCGATGCAATTTCTGTGTTTCATCGTCAATAAGAAGGTCCAAGGGATACAGTAAACCTGAAGTGAAGCATCCGAATCTATAAGTAGTGTCACAGGAGTGGTCAGTAGGAAGAGTCAGTCTTCATGACCTTAAGTCGGCATTGTGCCTTTTGTATTTAATTCCGATGCAAATTCTGTGTTTCATCGTCAATAAGAAGGTCCAAGGGATACAGTAAACCTGGTGTGAAGAATCGGAATCTATAACTATTGTCACAGGAATGGTCAGTAGTAAGAGTCAGTCTTCTTGTCCATAAGTCGGCATTGTGCCGTTTGTATTTAATTCCGATGCAATTTCTGTGTTTCAACGTCAATAAGAAGGTCCAAGGGATACAGTAAACCTGAAGTGAAGCATCACAATCTATAACCAGTGTTACAGGAATGGTTCAAAAAATAGTCAGTAAGAAGTGTCGGTCTTCATGTACTTAAGTCGGCATTGAGCATTTTGTATTTAATTCCCATGCAATTTCTGTGTTTCATCGTCAATAAGAAGGTCCAAGGGATACAGTAAACCTGAAGTGAAGCATCGGAATCTTTAACTAGTGTCACAGGAATGGTTCACATCTTAAACATTAGGAAGAGTCAGTCTTCTTGTCCTTAAGTCGGCATTGTGCCTTTTGTATTTAATTCCGATGCAATTTCTGTGTTTCATCGTCAATATGAAGGTCCAAGGGATACACTAAACCTGAAGTGAAGCATCGGAATCTTTAACTAGTGTCACAGGAATGGTTCACATCTTAGACATTAGGAAGAGTCAGTCTTCTTGTCCTTAAGTCGGCATTGTGCCTTTTGTAATTAATTCCGATGCAATTTCTGTGTTTCATCGTCAATAAGAAGGTCCAATTGATACAGTAAACCTGGAGTGAAACATCGGAATCTATAACTAGTGTCACAGGAATGGTTCAAAACTTAGACAGTAGGAAGAGTCAGTCTTCTTGTACTTAAGTCGGCATTGTGCCTTTTGTATTTAATTCCGATGCCACTTCTGTATTTTATCGTCAATAAGAAGGTCCAAGGGATACAGTAAACCTGAAGTGAAGCATCGGAATCTATAACTAGTGTCACAGGAATGGTTCAAAACTTAGACAGTAGGAAGAGTCAGTATTCTTGTACTTACGTCGGCATTGTGCCTTTTGTATTTAATTCCGATGCAATATCTGTGTTTCATCGTCAATAAGAAGGTCCATGGGATACAGTAAACCTGGAAAGAAGCATCGGAATCTACAACTAGTGCCACAGGAATGGATCAAAGCATAAACAGTAAGAAGTGTCAGTTTTCTTATAATTAAGTCGGCATTGTGCCTTTTGTATTTAATTCCGATGCAATTTCTGTGTTTCATCGTCAATAAGAAAGTCAGAGGGATACAGTAAACCTGAAGTGAAGCATCGGAACCTATAACTAGTGTCACACGATTGGTTCAAATCATAGACAGTAAGGAGAGTCAGTTTTCTTGTACTTAAGTCGGCATTGTGCGTTTTGTATTTAATTCCGATGCAATTTCTGTGTTTCATCGTCAATAAGAAGGTCAGAGGGATACAGTTAACCTGAAGTGAAGCATCGGAAACTATTACTAGTGTCACATGAATGGTTCAAACCATAGACAGTAAGAAGAGTCAGTTTTCTTGTACATAAGTCGGCATTGCGCCTTTTCTATTTAAATCCGATGCAATTTCTGTGTTTCATCGTCAATTAGAAGGTCCAAGGGATACAGTAAACCAGAAGTGAAGCATCGGAATCTATAACTAGTGTCACAGGAGTGGTCAGTAGGAAGAGTCACTCTTCTTGTCCTTAAGTCGGCATTGTGCCTTTTGTATTTAATTCCGATGCAATTTCTGTGTTTCATCGTCAATAAGAAGGTCCCAGGGATACAGTAAACCTGAAGTGAAGCACCGGAATCTATAACTAGTGTCAGAGGAATGGTTCAAAACTTAGAAAGTAGGAAGAGTCAGTCCCCTTGTACTTAAGTCGGCATTTTGCTTTTGTATTTAATTCCGATGCAATTTCTGTGTTACATCGTCCATAAGAAGGTCCAAGGGATACAGTAAACCTGGTGTGAAGAATCGGAATCTATAACTAGTGTCACAGGAATGGTCTGTAGGAAGAGTCAGTCTTCTTGTACTTAAGGCGGCATTGTGCCTCTTGTATTTAATTCCGATGCAATTTCTGTGTTTCATCGTCAATAAGAGAGTCGGAGGGATACAGTAAACCTGAAGTGAAGCATCGGAAACTATAACTAGTGTCACAGGAAAGGTTCAAAAGATAGACAATAAGAAAAGCCAGTCTCCTTGTACTTGAGTCGTCACTGTGCCTCTTGTATTTAATTCCGATGCAATTCCTGTGCTTCATCGTCAATAAGAAGGTCAGAGGGATACAGTAAACCTGACGTGAAGCATCGGAATCTATAACTAGTGTCACAGGAATTGTTCAAACTTAGACATTAGGAAGAGTCAGTCCCCTTGTACTTAAGTCGGCATTTTGCTTTTGTATTTAATTCCGATGCAATTTCTGTGTTACATCGTCCATAAGAAGGTCCAAGGTATACAGTAAACCTGGAGTGAAGCATCGGAATCTATAACTAGTGTCACAGGAATGGTTCAAAACTTAGACAGTAGGAAGAGTCAGTCTTCTTGTACTTAAGTCGGCATTGTGCCTTTTGTATTTAATTCCGATGCCATTTCTGTGTTTCATCGTCAATAAGAAGGTCCAAAGGATACAGTAAACCTGAAGTGAAGCATCGGAGTCTATAACTAGTGTCACAGGAATGGTTCAAATCTTAGACAGTAGGAAGAGTCAGTCTTCTTGTACGTACGTCGGCATTGTGCCTTTTGTATTTAATTCCGATGCAATTTCTGTGTTTCATCGTCAATAAGAAGGTCCATGGGATACAGTAAACCTGGAGGGAAGCATCGGAATCTATAACTAGTGTCACAGGAATGGTTCAAAACTTAGACAGTAGGAAGAGTCAGTCTTCTTGTACTTAAGTCGGCATTTGCCTTTTGTATTTAATTCCGATGCAATTTCTGTGTGTCATCGTCAATAAGAAGGTCCAAGGGATACAGTAAACGTGAAGTGAAGCATTGGAATGTATAACTAGTGTCACAGGAATGGTTCAAAACATAGTCAGTAGGAAGTGTCGGTCTTCATGTACATAAGTCGGCATTGTGAATTTTGTATTTAATTCCGATGCAATTTCTGTGATTCATCGTCAATAAGAAGGTCCAAGGGATACAGTAAACCTGAAGTGAAGCATCGGAATCTGTAACTAGTGTCAGAGGAATGGTTAAAAACTTAGACAGTAGGAAGAGTCAGTCCTTTTGTACTTAAGTCGGCATTGTGACTTTTGTATTTAATTCCGATGCAATTTCTGTGTTTCTTCGTCAATAAGAAGGTCCAAGGGATACAGTAAACCTCGTGTGAAGAATCTGAATCTGTAACTAGTGTCACAGGAATGGTCAGTAGGAAGAGTCAGTCTTCTTGTCCTTAAGTCATCATTGTGCCTTTTGTATTTAATTCCCATGCAATTTCTGTGTTTCATCGTCAATAAGAAGGTCCAAGGGATACAGTAAACCTGAAGTGAAGCATCGGAATCTATAACTAGTGTTACAGGAATGGTTGAAATCATAGTCAGTAAGAAGTGTCGGTCTTCATGTACTTAAGTCGGCATTGAGCATTTTGTATTTAATTCCGATGCAATTTCTGTGTTTCATCGACTATAAGAAGGGCCAAGGGATACAGTAAACCTGAAGTGAAGCATCGGAATCTATAACTAGTGTCACAGGAATGGTTCAAAACATAGACAGTAAGAAGAGCCAGTCTCCTTGTGCTTGAGTCGTCATTGTGCCTTTTGTATTTAATTCCGATGCAATTCCTGTGTTTCATCGTCAATAAGAAGGTCAGAGGGATACAGTAAACCTGAAGTGAAACATCGGAATCCATAAGTAATGTCACAGGAATGGTTCAAAGCATAAACAGTAAGAAGTGTCAGTTTTCTTATAAATAAGTTGGCATTGTGCCTTTTGTATTTAATTCCGATGCTATTTCTATTTTTCATCGTCAATAAGAAAGTCAGAGGGATACAGTAAACCTGAAAAGAAGCATCGGAATCTATAACTAGTGTCATAGGAATGATTCAAACACAGACAGTAGGAGGAGTCAGTTTTCTTGTATATAAGTCGGCATTGTGCGTTTTCTATTTAATTCCGATGCAATTTCTGTGTTTCATCGTCAATAAGAAGGTCCAAGGGATACAGTAAACCTTAAGTGAAGCATCGGAATCTATTACTAGTGTCACAGGAATGGTTCAAAACATAGTCAGTAAGAAGTGTCGGTCTTCATGTACTTAAGTCGGCATTGTGCCTTTTGTATTTAATTCCGATGCAATTTCTGTGTTTCATCGTCAATAAGATGGTCCAAGGGATACAGTAACCCTGAAGTGAAGCATCGGAATCTATAACTAGTGTCACAGGAATGGTCAGTAGGAAGAGTCAGTCTTCTTGTCCTTGAGTCGGCATTGTGCCTTTTGTATTTAATTCCGATGCAATTTCTGTGTTTCATCGTCAATAAGAAGGTCCAAGGGTACAGTAGACCTGAAGTGAAGCATCGGAATCTATAACTAGTGTCACAGGAATGGTTCAAAACATAGTCAGTAGGAAATGTCGGTCTTCATGTACTTAAGTCGGCATTGTGCCTTTTGTATTTAATTATGATGCAATTTCTGTGTTTCATCGTCAATAAGAAGGTCCAAGGGATACAGTAAACCTGGTGTGAAGAATCGGAATCTATAACTAGTGTCACAGGAATGGTCAGTAGGAAGAGTCGGTCCTCTTGTCCTTAAGTCGGCATTGTGCCTTTTGTATTTAATTCCGATGCAATTTCTGTGTTTCATCGTCAATAAGAAGGTCCAAGGGATACAGTAAACCTGAAGTGAAGCATCGGAATCTATAACTAGTGTTACAGGAATGGTTGAAATCATAGTCAGTAAGAAGTGTCGGTCTTCATGTACTTAAGTCGGCATTGAGCATTTTGTATTTAATTCCGATGCAATTTCTGTGTTTCATCGACTATAAGAAGGGCCAAGGGATACAGTAAACCTGAAGCGAAGCATCGGAATCTATAACTAGTGTCACAGGAATGGTTCTAATCATAGACAGTATGAAGTGACAGTTTTCTTGTACTTAGTTCGGCATTGTGCGTTTTGTATTTAATTCCGATGCAATTTCTGTGTTTCGTCGTCGATAAGAAGGTCCAAGGGCTACAGTAAACCTGAAGTGAAGAATCGGAATCTATAACTAGTGTCACAGGAATGGTCAGTAGGAAGAGTCAGTGTTCTTGTCCTTAAGTCGGCATTGTGCCTTTTGTATTTAATTCCGATGCAATTTATGTGTTTCATCGTCAATAAGAAGGTACAAGGGATACATTAAACGTGAAGTGAAGCATTGGAATGTATAACTAGTGTCACAGGAATGGTCAGTAGGAAGAGTCAGTGTTCTTGTCCTTAAGTCGGCATTGTGCCTTTTGTATTTAATTCCGATGCAATTTATGTGTTTCATCGTCAATAAGAAGGTCCAAGGGATACAGTAAACGTGAAGTGAAGCATTGGAATGTATAACTAGTGTCACAGGAATGGTTCAAAACATAGTCAGTAGGAAGTGTCGGTCTTCATGTACATAAGTCGGCATTGTGCCTTTTGTATTTAATTCCGATGCAATTTCGGTGATTCATCGTCAATAAGAAGGTCCAAGGGATACAGTAATTCTGAAGTGAAGCATCGGAATTTGTAACTAGTGTCAGGGAATGGTTAAAAACGTAGACAGTAGGAAGAGTCAGTCCTCTTGTACTTAAGTCGGCATTGTGCCTTTTGTATTTAATTCCGACGCAATTTCTGTGTTTCTTCGTCAATAAGAAGGTCCAAGGAATACAGTAAACCTGGTGTGAAGAATCGGAATCTGTAACTAGTGTCACAGGAATGGTCAGAAGGAAGAGTCAGTCTTCTTGTCCTTAAGTCGGCATTGTGCCTTTTGTATTTAATTCCGATGCAATTTCTGTGTTTCATCGTCAATAAGAAGGTCCAAGGGATATAGTAAACCTGAAGTGAAGCATCGGAATCTATAACTAGTGTTACATGAATGGTTGAAATCATAGTCAGTAAGAGGTGTCGGTCTTCATGTACTTAAGTCGGCATTGAGCCTTTTGTATTTAATTCCAATGCAATTTCTGTTTTTCATCGTCTATAAGAAGGGCCAAGGGATACAGTAAACCTGAAGTGAAGCATCGGAATCTATAACTAGTGTCACAGGAATGGTTCAAAGCTTAGACAGTAGGAAGAGTCAGTCCCCTTGACCTTAAGTCGGCAATTTGCTTTTGTATTTAATTCCGATGCAATTTCTGTGTTTCATCGTCAATAAGAAGGTCCAAGGGATACAGTAAACCTGGAGTGAAGCATCGGAATCTATAACTAGTGTCACAGGAATGGTTCAAAACTTAGACAGTAGGAAGAGTCAGTCTTCTTGTACTTAAGTCGGCATTGTGCCTTTTGTATTTAATTCCGATGCAATTTCTGTGTTTCATCGTCAATAAGAAGGTCCAAGGGATACAGTACACCTGAAGTGAAGTATCGGAATCTATAACTAGTGTCACAGGAAAGATTCAAAACATAGACAGTAAGAAGAGCCAGTCTCTTTGTGCTTGAGTCGTCATTGTGCCTTTTGTATTTAATTCCGATGCAATTCCTGTGTTTCATCGTCAATAAGAAGGTCAGAGGGATACAGTAAACCTGAAGTGAAGCATCGGAATCCATAAGTAATGTCACAGGAATGGTTCAAAGCATAGACAGTAAGAAGTGTCAGTTTTCTTATAAATAAGTTGGCATTGTGCCTTTTGTATTTAATTCCGATGCAATTTCTGTGTTTCATCGTCAATACGAAAGTCAGAGGGATACAGTAAACCTGAAAAGAAGCATCTTAATCTATAACTAGTGTCATAGGAATGGTTCAAAACATAGACAGTAAGAAGAGTCAGTTTTCTTGTATATAAGTCGGCATTGTGCGTTTTCTATTTAATTCCGACGCAATTTCTGTGTTTCATCCTCAATAAGAAGGTCCAAGGGATACAGAAAACCTGAAGTGAAGCATCGGAATCTATAACTAGTGTCATAGGAATGGTTCAAAACATAGTCAGTAAGAAGTGTCGGTCTTCATGTACTTAAGTCGGCATTGTGCCTTTTGTATTTAATTCCGATGCAATTTCTGTGTTTCATCGTCAATAAGATGGTCCAAGGGATACAGTAACCCTGAAGTGAAGCATCGGAATCTATAACTAGTGTCACAGGAATGGTCAGTAAGAAGAGTCAGTCTTCTTGTCCTTGAATCATCATTGTGCCTTTTGTATTTAATTCCGATGCAATTTCTGTGTTTTACCGTCAATAAGACGGTCCAAGGGTACAGTAGACCTGAAGTGAAGCATCGGAATCTATAACTAGTGTCACAGGAATGGTTCAAAACATAGTCAGTAGGAAATGTCGGCCTTCATGTAATTAAGTCGGCATTGTGCCTTTTGTATTTAATTCCGATGCAATTTCTGTGTTTCATCGTCAATAAGATAGTCCAAGGGATACAGTAAACCTGGTGTGAAGAATCGGAATCTATAACTAGTGTCACAGGAATGGTCAGTAGGAAGAGTCAGTCCTCTTGTCCTTAAGTCGGCATTGTGCCTTTTGTATTTAATTCCGATGCAATTTCTGTGTATCATCGTCAATAAGAAGGTCCAAGGGATACAGTAAACCTGAAGTGAAGCATCGGAATCTGTAACTAGTGTCACAGGAATGGTTCAAAACTAAGACAGTAGGAAGAGTCAGTTCTCTTGTACATAAGTCGGCTTTTTGCCTTTTGTATTTAATTCCGATGAAATTTCTGTGTTTCATCGTCAATAAGAATGTCCAAGGGATACAGTAAACCTGAAGTGAAGCATCGGAATCTGTAACTAGTGTCACAGGAATGGTTCAAAACTTAGACATTAGGAAGAGTCAGTCCCCTTGTACTTAAGTCGGCATTATATTTTGTATTTAATTACGATACATTTTCTGTGTTTCATCGTCAATAAGAAGGTCCAAGGGATACAGTAAACCTGGAGAGAAGCATCGTAATCTATAACTAGTGTCACAGGAATGGTTCAAAGCTTAGACAATTGGAAGAATCGGTCATCTTGTACTTAAGTCGGCATTGGGCCTTTTGTATTTAATTCCGATGCAATTTCTGTGTTTGATCGTCAATAAGAAGGTCCAAGGGATACAGTAAACCTGAAGTGAAGTATCGGAATCTATAACTAATGTCACAGGAATGGTTCAATGCATAAACAGTAAGAAGTGTCAGTTTTCTTATAATTAAGTCGGCATTGTGACTTTTGTATTCAATTCCGATGCAATTTCTGTGTTTCATCGATAAATAAGAAAGTCGGAGGGATACAGTAAACCTGAAAAGAAGCATCGGAATCTATAACTAGTGTCACAGGAATGGTTCTAAACTTAGACAGCAGGAAGAGTCAGTCTTCTTGTACTTAATTCGGCAGTGTGCCTTTTGTATTTAATTCCGATGCAATTTCTGTGTTTCATCGTCAATAAGGAGGTCCAAGGTATATAGTAAACCAGGAGTGAGGCATCGGAATCTATAACTAGTGTCACAGGAATGGTTCAAATCTTAGACAGTAGGAAGAGTCAGTCTTCTTGTACTTCTGTCGGCATTGTGTCTATTGTATTTAATTCCGATGCAATTTCTGTGTTTCATCGTCAATTAGAAGGTCCAAGGGATACAGTAAACCTGAAGTGAAGAATTGGATTCTATGACTTATGTCACAGGAATGGTTCAAAGCATAAACAGTAAGAAGTGTCAGTTTTCTTATAATTAAGTCGGCATTGTGACTTTTGAATTTAATTATGATGCAATTTCTGAGTTTCATCGCCAATAAGAAAGTCGGAGGGATACAGTAAACCTGGAAAGAAGCATCGGAATCAATAACTAGTGTCACAGGAATGGTTGACATCATAGACAGTAAAGAGAGTCAGTTTTCTTGTACTTACGTCGGCATTGTGCCTTTCGTATTTAATACCGATGCAATTTATGTGTTTCATCGTCAATAAGAAAGTCAGAGGGATACAGTAGACCTGAAGTGAAGCATCGGAATCTATAACTACTGTCACAGGAATGGTTCTAATCATAGACAGTATGAAGTGACAGTTTTCTTGTACTTAGGTCGGCATTGTGCGTTTTGTATTTAATTTCGATGCAATTTCTGAGTTTCGCCGTCGATAAGAAGGTCCAAGGGCTACAGTAAACCTGAAGTGAAGCATCGGAATCGAAAACAGGTCTCACAGGAAAGGTTTAGAACATAGACAGTAAGAAGAGCCCGTCTTCTTGTACTTGAGTCGGCATTGAGCCTTTTGTATTGAATTCCTGTGCAATTACTGTGTCTCATCGTCAATAAGAAGACAGAGGGATACAGTAAACCTGAAGTGAAGCATCGGAATCTGTAACTAGTGTCACAGGAATGGTTCAAAACATAGACAGTAAGAAGAGTCAGTTTTTTTGTACTTAAGGCGGCATTGTGCCTTTTGTATTTAATTCCGATGCAGTTTCAGTGTTTCATCGTCAATAAGAAGGTCAGAGGGTTACAGTAAACCTGAAGTGAAGTATCGGAATCTATAACTAGTGTCAGAGGAATGGTTCAAATCATAGACAGTAAGAAGCGTCAGTTTTCTTGTACTTAAGTCGGCATTGTGCCTTTTGTATTTAATTCCGATGTAATTTCTGTGTTTCATCGTCAATAAGTAGGTCAGAGGGATACAGTAAACCTGAAGTGAAGCATCGGAATCTATAACTTGTGTCACAGAAATGGCTCAAGACATAGACAGTAAGAAGAGTCAGTTTTCTTATACTTATGTCGGCACTGTGCCTTTTGAATTTAATTCCAAAGAAATTTCTGTGTTTCATCGTCAATAAGAAGGTCAGAGGGATACAGTAAACCTGAAGTGAAGCATCGGAATCTATAACTAGTGTCACAGGAATGGTTCAAACCATAGACAGTAAGAACAGTCAGTTTTCTTGTACATAAGTCGGCATTGTGCGTTTTGTATTTAATTCCGATGCAATAGCTGTTTTTCATCGTCAATAAGATGGTCAGAGGGATACAGTAAACCTGAAGTGAAGCATCGGAATCTATAACTAGTGTCACAGGAATGGTTAAAAACATACACAGTAAGAAGAGTCAGTTTTCTTCTACTTAAGTTGGCATTGTGCGTTTTCTATTTAATTCCGATGCAATTTCTGTGTTTCATCGTCAATAAGAAGGTCGGAGGGATACAGTACACTTGAAGTGAAGCATCGGAATCTATAACTAGTGTTACAGGAATGGTTCAAAACATAGACAGTAAGAAGAGTCAGTTTTCTTGTTCTTAAGTCGGCATTGTGACTTTTGTATTTAATTCCGATGCAATTTCTGTGTTTCATCGTCAATAAGAAGGTCCAAGGGATACAGTAAACCTGAAGTGAAGCATCGGAATCTAAAACTGGTCTCACAGGAAAGGTTCAAAACATTGACAGTAAGAAGAGCCGATCTTCCTGTACTTGAGTCGTCAAAGTGCTTTTTGTGTTTATTTCCGATGCAATTTCTGTGTTTCATCGTGAATACGAAGGTCAGAGGGACACAGTAAACCTGAAGTGAAGCATCGGTATCTATAACTAGTGTCACAGGAATGGTTCAAAACATAGACAGTAAGAAGAGTCAGTTTTCGTGTACTTAAGTCGGCATTGTGCCTTTTGTATTTAATTCCGATGCAATTTCTGTGTTTCGTCGTCGACAAGAAGGTCCAAGGGATACAGTAAACCTGAAGTGAAGCATCGGAATCCAAAATCGGTCTCACAGGAAAGGTTCAAAACATAGACAGTAAGAAGAGCCAGTCCTCTTGTACTTGAGTCGGCATTGAGCCTTTGGTATTGAATTCCCGTGCAATTACTGTGTTTCATCGTCAATAAGAAGGTCAGAGGGATACAGTAAACCTGAAGTGTAGCATCCGAATCTGTAACTAGTGTCACAGGAATGGTTCAAAACATAGACAGTAAGAAGACTAAGTTTTTTTGTACTTAATACGGCATTGTGCCTTTTGTATTTAATTCCGATGCAATTTCAGTGTTTCATCGTCAATAAGAAGGTCAGAGGGATACAGTAAACCTGAAGTGAAGCATCGGAATCTATAACTAGTGTCACAGAAATGGTTCAAGACATAGACAGTAAGAAGAGTCAGTTTTCTTGTACTTATGTCGGCATTGTGCCTTTTGTATTCAATTCCGATGAAATTTCTGTGTTTCATCGTCAATAAGAAGGTCAGAGGGATACAGTAAACCTGAAGTGAAGCATCGGAATCTATAACTAGTGTCACAGGAATGGTTCAAAATATAGACAGTAAGAAGAGTCGGTTTTCTTGTACATAAGTCGGCATTGTGCCTTTTGTATTTAATTCCGATCCAATTTTTGTGTTTCATCGTCAATAAGAAGGTCCAAGGGATACAGTAAACCTGGAGAGAAGCATCGTAATCTATAACTAGTGTCACAGGTATGGTTCAAAGCTTAGACAATTGGAAGAATCGGTCATCTTGTACTTAAGTCGGCATTGTGCCTTTTGTATTTAATTCCGATGCAATTTCTGTGTTTCATCGTCAATAAGAAGGTCAGAGGGATACAGTAAACCTGAAGTGAAGCATCGGAAACTATAACTAGAATCACAGGAAAGGTTGAAATCATAGACAGTAAGAAGAGTCAGTTTACTTGTAGTTACTTCGGCATTGTCCCTTTTGTATTTAATTCCGATGCAATTTCTGTGTTTCATCGTCAATAAGAAGGTCAGAGGGATACAGTAAACCTGAAGGGAAGCATCGGAATCTATAACTAGTGTCACAGGAATTGTTCTAAACTTAGACAGTAGGAAGAGTCAGTCTTCTTGTACTTAAGTCGGCATTGTGCCTTTTGTATTTAATTCCGAACCAATTTTTGTGTTTCATCGTCAATAAGAAGGTCCATGGGATACAGTATACCTGGACTGAGGCATCGGAATCTATAACTAGTGACACAGGAATGGTTCATATCTTAGACAGTAGGAAGAGTTAGTCTTCTTGTACTTAAGTCGGCATTGTGCCTTTTGTATTTAATTCCGATGCAATTTCTGTGTTTCATCGTCAATATGAAAGTCCAAGGGATACAGTAAACCTGAAGTGAAGTATCGGAATCTATAACTAATGTCACAGGAATGGTTCAATGCATAAACAGTAAGAAGTGTCAGTTTTCTTATAATTTAGTCGGCATTGTGACTTTTGTATTCAATTCCGATGCAATTTCTGTGTTTCATCGATAAATAAGAAAGTCGGAGGGATACAGTAAACCTGAAAAGAAGCATCGGAATCTATAACTAGTGTCACAGGAATGGTTCAGATCATAGACAGTAAGTGGAGTCAGTTTTCTTGTACTTACGTCGGCATTGTGCCTTTCGTATTTAATACCGATGCAATTTCTGTGTTTCATCGTCAATAAGAAAGTCAGAGGGATACAGTAGACCTGAAGTGAAGCATCGGAATCTATAACTGCTGTCACAGGAATGGTTCAAAACATAGACAGTAAGAAGAGTCAGTTCTCTTGTACTTAAGTCAGCATTGTGCCTTTTGTATTTAATTCCGATGCAATTTCTGTGTTTCATCGTCAATAAGAAGGTCAGAGGGATACAGTAAACCTGAAGAGAAGCATCGGAAACTATAACTAGTGTCACATGAATGGTTCAAAACATAGACAGTAAGAAGATTCAGTTCTCTTGTACTTAAGTCAGCATTGTGCCTTTTGTATTTAATTCCGATGCAATTTCTGTGTTTCATCGTCAATAAGAAGGTCAGAGGGATACAGTAAACCTGAAGTGAAGCATCGGAATCTATAACTAGTGTCACAGGAAAGGTTCAAAACATAGACAGTAAGAAGAGTCAGTTTACTTGTACTTACTTCGGCATTGTGCCTTTTGTATTTAATTCCGATGCAATTTCTGTGTTTCATCGTCAATAAGAAGGTCAGAGGGATAAAGTAAACCTGAAGTGAAGCATCGGAATCTATAACTAGTGTCACAGGAATTGTTCTAAACTTAGACAGTAGGAAGAGTCAGTCTTCTTGTACTTAAGTCGGCATTGTGCCTTTTGTATTTAATTCCGATGCAATTTATGTGTTTCATCGTCAATAAGAAGGACCAAGGGATACAGTAAACCTGGAGTGAGGCATCGGAATCTACAACTAGTGTCACAGGAATGGTTCAAATCTTAGACAGTAGGAGGAGTCAGTCTTCTTGTACTTCTGTCGGCATTGTGTCTATTGTATTTAATTCCGATGCAATTTCTGTGTTTCATCATCAATAAGAAGGTCCAAGGGATACAGTAAACCTGAAGTGAAGTAATGGATTCAATAACTAATGTCACTGGAATGGTTCAAAGCACAAACAGTAAGAAGTGTAAGTTTTCTTATAATTCAGTCGGCATTGTGACTTTTGAATTTAATTCCGATGCAATTTCTGTGTTTCATCGCCAATAAGAAAGTCGGAGGGATACAGTAAACCTGAAAAGAAGCATCAGAATCAATAACTAGTGTCACAGGAATGGTTCAAATCATAGACAGTAAGGAGAGTCAGTTTTCTTGTACTTACGTCGGCATTGTGCCTTTCGTATTTAATACCGATGCAATTTCTGTGTTTCATCGTCAATAAGAAAGTCAGAGGGATACAGTAGACCTGAAGTGAAGCATCGGAATCTATAACTACTGTCACAGGAATGGTTCAAAACATAGACAGTAAGAAGATTCAGTTCTCTTGTACTTAAGTCGGCATTGTGCCTTTTGTATTTATTCCGATGCAATTTCTGTGTTTCATAGTCAATAAGAAGGTCCCGAGGGATGCAGGAAACCTGAAGTGAAGCATCAGAATCTATAACTAGTGTCACAGGAATGGTTCAAAACATAGACAGTAAGAACAGTCAGTTTTCTTGTACTTAAGTCGGCATTGTGCCTTTTGTATTTATTCATATGCAATTTCTGTGTTTCATCGTCAATAAGAAGGTCCCGAGGGATGCAGGAAACCTGAAGTGAAGCATCAGAATCTATAACTAGTGTCACAGGAATGGTTCAAAACATAGACAGTAAGAGCAGTCAGTTTTCTTGTACTTAAGTCGGCATTGTGCCTTTTGTATTTGATTCCGAGGCAATTTCTGTGTTTCATTGTCAATAAGGGTCTGCGGGATACAGTAAACCTCAAGTGAAGCATCGGAAACTATAACTAGTGTCACATGAATGGTTCAAAACATAGACAGTAAGAAGAGTCAGTTTTCTTGTACTTAAGTCGGCATTGTGCCTTTTCTATTTAAATCCGATGCAATTTCTGTGTTTCATCGTCAATACGAAGGTCAGAGGGATACAGTAAACCTGAAGTGAGGCATCGGAATCTATAACTAGTGTCACAGGAATGGTTCTAATCATAGTCAGTAAGAAGTGTCAGTTTTCTTGTACTTAGGTCGGCATTGTGCGTTTTGGACTTAATTCCGACGCAATTTCTGTGTTTCGTCGTCGATAAGAAGGTCCAAGGGATACAGTAAACCTGAAGTGAAGCATCGCAATTCAAAACCGGTCTCACAGGAAAGGTTGAAAACATAGACAGTAAGAAGAGCGAGTCTTCTTGTACTTGAGTCGGCATTGAGCCTTTTGTATTGAATTCCCATGCAATTACTGTGTTTCATCGTTAATAAGAAGGTCAGAGGGATACAGTAAACCTGAAATGAAGCATCGGAATCTGTAACTAGTGTCACAGGAATGGTTCAAAACATAGACAGTAAGCAGAGTCAGTTTTTTTGTACTTAAGGCGGCATTGTGCCTTTTGTATTTAATTCTGATGCAATTTCAGTGTTTCATCGTCAATAAGAAGGTCAGAGGGATACAGTAAACCTTAAGTGAAGTATCGGAATCTATAACTAGTGTCAGAGGAATAGTTCAAATCATAGACAGTAAGAAGCGTCAGTTTTCTTGTACTTAAGTCGGCATTGTGCCTTTTGTATTTAATTCCGATGCAATTTCTGTGTTTCATCGTCAATAAGAAGGTCAGAGGGATACAGTAAACCTAAAGTGAAGCATCGGAATCTATAACTAGTGCCACAGGAATGGTTCAAGACATACACAGTAAGAAGAGTCAGTTTTCTCGAACTTAAGTTGGCATTGTGCCTTTTCTTTTTAATTCCGATGCAATTTCTGTGTTTCATCGTCAATAAGAAGGTCCACGGGATACAGTAAACCTGAAGTCAAGCATCGGAATCTAAAACTGGTCTCACAGGAAAGGTTCAAAACATAGACAGTAAGAGTGGCCGATCTTCCTGGACTTGAGTCGTCAAAGTGCTTTTTGTGTTTATTTCCGATGCAATTTCTGTGTTTCATTGTCAATACGAAGGTCAGAGGGATACAGTAAACCTGAAGTGAAGCATCGGTATATATAACTAGTGTCACAGGAATAGTTCAAGACATAGACAGTGCGAAGAGTCAGTTTTCTTGTACTTAAGTCGGCATTGTGCCTTTTGTATTTAATTCCGAAGCAATTTCTGTGTTTCATTGTCAATAAGAAGGTCAGAGGGATACAGTAAACCTGAAGTGAAGTATCGGAATCTATAACTAGTGTCACAGGAATGGTTCAAAGCATAGACAGTAGGAGGCGTCAGTTTTCTTGTACTGAAGTCGGCATTGTGCCCTTTGTATTTAATTCCGATGCAATTTCTGTGTTTCATTGTCAATAAGAAGGTCAGAGGGATACAGTAAACCTGAAGTGAAGTATCGGAATCTATAACTAGTGTCAGAGGAATGGTTCAAATCATAGACAGTAAGAAGCGTCAGTTTTCTAGTACGTAAGTCGGCATTGTGCCTTTTGTATTTAATTCCGATGCAATTTCTGTGTTTCATCGTCAATAAGAAGGTCAGAGGGATACAGTAAACCAAAAGGGAAGCATCGGAATCTATAACTAGTGTCACAGGAATGGTTCAAGACATACACAGTAAGAAGATTCAGTTTTCTCGTACTTAAGTTGGCATTGTGCGTTTTCTTTTTAATTCCGATGCAATTTCTGTGTTTCATCGTCAATAAGAAGGTCCACGGGATACAGTAAACCTGAAGTGAAGCATCGGAATCTAAAACTAGTGTCACAGGAAAGGTTCAAAACATAGACAGTAAGAAGAGTTAGTTTACTTGTACTTACTTCGGCATTGTGCCTTTTGTATTTAATTCCGAAGCAATTTCTGTGTTTCATCGTCAATAAGAAGGTCAGAGGGATACAGTAAACCTGAAGTGAAGCATCGGAATCTATAACTAGTGTCACAGGAATTGTTCTAAACTTAGACAGTAGGAAGAGTCAGTCTTCTTGTACTTAAGTCGGCATTGTGCTTTTTGTATTTAATTCCGATGCAATTTCTGTGTTTCATCGTCAATAAGAAGGACCAAGGGATACAGTAAACCTGGAGTGAGGCATCGGAATCTATAACTAGTGTCACAGGAATGGTTCAAATCTTAGACAGTAGGAAGAGTCAGTCTTCTTGTACTTCTGTCGGCATTGTGTCTATTGTATTAATTTCCGATGCAATTTCTGTGTTTCATCGTCAATAAGAAGGTCCAAGGGATACAGTAAACCTGAAGTGAAGTAATGGATTCTATAACTAATGTCACAGGAATGGTTCAAAGCATAAACAGTAAGAAGTGTAAGTTTTCTTATAATTCAGTCGGCATTGTGACTTTTGAATTTAATTCCGATGCAATTTCTGTGTTTCATCGCCAATAAGAAAGTCGGAGGGATACAGTCAACCTGAAAAGAAGCATCGGAATCAATAACTAGTGTCACAGGAATGGTTCAAATCATAGACAGTAAGGAGAGTCAGTTTTCTTGTACTTGCGTCGGCATTGTGCCTTTCGTATTTAATACCGATGCAATTTCTGTGTTTCATCGTCAATAAGGAAGTCAGAGGGATATAGTAGACCTGAAGTGAAGCATCGTAATCTATAACTACTGTCACAGGAATGGTTCAAAACATAGACAGTAAGAAGAGGCAGTTCTCTTGTACTTAAGTCGGCATTGTGCCTTTTCTATTTAAGTCCGATGCAATTTCTGTGTTTCATCGTCAATAAGAAGGTCCACGGGATACTGTAAACCTGAAGTCAAGCATCGGAATCTAAAACTGGTCTCACAGGAAAGGTTCAAAACATAGACAGAAAGAGTGGCCGATCTTCCTGGACTTGAGTCGTCAAAGTGCTTTTTGTGTTTATTTCCGATGCAATTTCTGTGTTTCATTGTCAATACGAAGGTCAGAGGGATACAGTAAACCTGAAGTGAAGCATCGGTATATATAACTAGTGTCACAGGAATGGTTCAAGACATAGACAGTGCGAAGAGTCAGTTTTCTTGTACTTAAGTCGGCATTGTGCCTTTTGTATTTAATTCCGAAGCAATTTCTGGGTTTCATCGTCAATAAGAAGGTCAGAGGGATACAATAACCATGAAGTGAAGAATCGGCATCTATAACTAGTGTCACAGGAATGGTTCAAAGCATAGACAGTAAGAGGCGTCAGTTTTCTTGTACTGAAGTCGGCATTGTGCCCTTTGTATTTAATTCCGATGCAATTTCTGTGTTTCATTGTCAATAAGAAGGTGAGAGGGATACAGTAAACCTGAAGTGAAGTATCGGAATCTATAACTAGTGTCAGAGGAATGGTTCAAATCATAGACAGTAAGAAGCGTCAGTTTTCTAGTACGTAAGTCGGCATTGTGCCTTTTGTATTTAATTCCGATGCAATTTCTGTGTTTCATCGTCAATAAGAAGGTCAGAGGGATACAGTAAACCAAAAGGGAAGCATCGGAATCTATAACTAGTGTCACAGGAATGGTTCAAGACATACACAGTAAGAAGATTCAGTTTTCTCGTACTTAAGTTGGCATTGTGCGTTTTTTTTTTAATTCCGATGCAATTTCTGTGTTTCATCGTCAATAAGAAGGTCCACGGGATACAGTAAACCTGAAGTCAAGCATCGGAATCTAAAACTGGTCTCACAGGAAAGGTTCATAACATAGAGAGTAAGAATGGCCGATCTTCCTGGACTTGAGTCGTCAAAGTGCTTTTTGTGTTTATTTCCGATGCAATTTCTGTGTGTCGTTGTCAATACGAAGGTCAGAGGTATACAGTAAACCTGAAGTGAAGCATCGGAATCTATAACTAGTGTCACAGGAATTGTTCTAAACTTAGACAGTAGGAAGAGTCAGTCTTCTTGTACTTAGGTCGGCATTGTGCGTTTTGTATTTAATTCCGATGCAATTTCTGTGTTTCATCGTCAATAAGAAGGTCCAAGGGATACAGTAAACCTGAAGTGAGGCATCGGAATCTATTACTAGTGTCACAGGAATGGTTCAAATCTTAGACAGTAGGAAGAGTTAGTCTTCTTGTACTTAAGTCGGCATTGTGCCTTTTGTATTTAATTCCGATGCAATTTCTGTGTTTCATCGTCAATATGAAGGTCCAAGGGATACAGTAAACCTGAAGTGAAGTATCGGAATCTATAACTAATGTCACAGGAATGGTTCAATGCATAAACAGTAAGAAGTGTCAGTTTTCTTATAATTAAGTCGGCATTGTGACTTTTGAATTTAATTCCGATGCAATTTCTGTGTTTCATCGCCAATAAGAAAGTCGGAGGGATACAGTAAACCTGAAAAGAAGCATCGGAATCTATAACTAGTGTCACAGGAATGGTTCAGATCATAGACAGTAAGTAGAGACAGTTTTCTTGTACTTACGTCGGCAATGTGCCTTTCGTATTTAATACCGATGCAATTTCTGTGTATCATCGTCAATAAGAAAGTCAGAGGGATACAGTAGACCTAAAGTGAAGCATCGGAATCTATAACTGCTGTCACAGGAATGGTTCAAAACATAGACAGTAAGAAGAGTCAGTTCTCTTGTACTTAAGTCAGCATTGTGCCTTTTGTATTTAATTCCGATGCAATTTCTGTGCTTCATCGTCAATAAGAAGGTCAGAGGGATACAGTAAACCTGAAGTGAAGCATCGTAATCTAAAACTAGTGTCACAGGAAAGGTTCAAAACATAGACAGTAAGAAGAGTTAGTTTACTTGTACTTACTTCGGCATTGTGCCTTTTGTATTTAATTCCGATGCAATTTCTGTGTTTCATCGTCAATAAGAAGGTCAGAGGGATACAGTAAACCTGAAGTGAAGCATCGGAATCTATAACTAGTGTCACAGGAATTGTTCTAAACTTAGACAGTAGGAAGAGTCAGTCTTCTTGTACTTAAGTCGGCATTGTGCTTTTTGTATTTAATTCCGATGCAATTTCTGTGTTTCATCGTCAATAAGAAGGACCAAGGGATACAGTAAACCTGGAGTGAGGCATCGGAATCTATAACTAGTGTCACAGGAATGGTTCAAATCTTAGACAGTAGGAAGAGTCAGTCTTCTTGTACTTCTGTCGGCATTGTGTCTATTGTATTAATTTCCGATGCAATTTCTGTGTTTCATCGTCAATAAGAAGGTCCAAGGGATACAGTAAACCTGAAGTGAAGTAATGGATTCTATAACTAATGTCACAGGAATGGTTCAAAGCATAAACAGTAAGAAGTGTAAGTTTTCTTATAATTCAGTCGGCATTGTGACTTTTGAATTTAATTCCGATGCAATTTCTGTGTTTCATCGCCAATAAGAAAGTCGGAGGGATACAGTCAACCTGAAAAGAAGCATCGGAATCAATAACTAGTGTCACAGGAATGGTTCAAATCATAGACAGTAAGGAGAGTCAGTTTTCTTGTACTTGCGTCGGCATTGTGCCTTTCGTATTTAATACTGATGCAATTTCTGTGTTTCATCGTCAATAAGAAAGTCAGAGGGATATAGTAGACCTGAAGTGAAGCATCCCAATCTATAACTACTGTCACAGGAATGGTTCAAAACATAGACAGTAAGAAGAGGCAGTTCTCTTGTACTTAAGTCGGCATTGTGCCTTTTGTATTTATTCCGATGCAATTTCTGTGTTTCATCGTCAATAAGTAGGTCCCGAGGGATGCAGTAAACCTGAAGTGAAGCATCAGAATCTATAACTAGTGTCACAGGAATGGTACAAAACATAGACAGTAAGAACAGTCAGTTTTCTTGTACTTAAGTCGGCATTGTGCCTTTTGTATTTAATTCCGATGCAATTTCTGTGTTTCATTGTCAATAAGAAGGTCAGAGGGATACAGTAAACCTGAAGTGAAGCATCGGAAACTATAACTAGTGTCACATGAATGATTCAAAACATTGACAGTAAGAAGAGTCAGTTTTCTTGTACGTAAGTCGTCATTGTGCCTTTTCTATTTCAATCCGATGCAATTTCTGTGTTTCATCGTCAATACGAAGGTCAGAGGGATACAGTAAACCTGAAGTGAGGCATCGGAATCTATAACTAGTGTCACAGGAATGGTTCTAATCACAGAGAGTAAGAAGTGTCAGTTTTCTTGTACTTAGGTCGGCATTGTGCGTTTTGTATTTAATTCCGATGCAATTTCTGTGTTTCGCCGTCGATAAGAAGGTCCAAGGGATACAGTAAACCTGAAGTGAAGCATCGGAATTCAAAACCGGTCTCACAGGAAAGGTTCAAAACATAGACAGTAAGAAGACCCAGTCTTCTTGTACTTGAGTGGGCATTGTGCCTTTTGTATTGAATTCCCATGCAATTACTGTGTTTCATCGTCAATAAGAAGGTCAGAGGGATACAGTAAACCTGAAGTGAAGCATCGGAATCTGTAACTAGTGTCACAGCAATGGTTTAAAACATAGACTGTAAGCAGAGTCAGTTATTTAGTACTTAAGGCGGCATTGTGCCTTTTGTATTTAATTCTGATGCAATTTCAGTGTTTCATCGTCAATAAGAAGGTCAGAGGGATACAGTAAACCTGAAGTGAAGTATCGGAATCTATAACTAGTGTCAGAGGAATGGTTCAAATCATAGACAGTAAGAAGCGTCAGTTTTCTTCTACTTAAGTCGGCATTGTGCCTTTTGTATTTAATTCCGATGCAATTTCTGTGTTTCATCGTCAATAAGAAGGTCAGAGGGATACAGTAAACCTAAAGTGAAGTATCGGAATCTATAACTAGTGTCACAGGAATGGTTCAAAATGTACACAGTAAGAAGAGTCAGTTTTCTCGTACTTAAGTTGGCATTGTGCGTTTTCTTTTTAATTCCGATGCAATTTCTGAGTTTCATCGTCAATAAGAAGGTCCACGGGATACAGTAAACCTGAAGCCAAGCATCGGAATCTAAAACTGGTCTCACAGGAAAGGTTCAAAACATAGACAGTTAGAATGGCCGATCTTCCTGGACTTGAGTCGTCAAAGTGCTTTTTGTGTTTATTTCCGATGCAATTTCTGTGTTTCATTGTCAATACGAAGGTCAGAAGGATACAGTAAACCTGAAGTGAAGCATCGGTATCTATAACTAGTGTCACAGGAATGGTTCAAGACATAGACAGTAAGAAGAGTCAGTTTTCTTGTACTTAAGTCGGCATTGTGCCTTTTGTATTTAATTCCGATGCAATTTCTGGGTTTCCACGTCAATAAGAAGGTCAGAGGGATACAATAAACATGAAGTGAAGTATCGGCATCTATAACTAGTGTCACAGGAATGGTTCAAAGCATAGACAGTAAGAAGCGTCAGTTTTCTTGTACTGAAGTCGGCATTGTGCCTTTTGTATTAAATTCCGATGCAATTTCTGTGTTTCATCGTCAATAAGAAGGTCAGAGGGATACAGTAAACCTGAGGTGAAGCATCGGAATCTATAACTAGAGTCACAGAAAGGTTCAAAACATAGACAGTAAGAAGAGTCAGTTTACTTGTACTTACTTCGGCATTGTGCCTTTTGTATTTAATTCCGATGCATTTTCTGTGTTTCATCGTCAATAAGAACGTCAGAGGGATACAGTAAACCTGAAGTGAAGCATCGGAATCTATAACTAGTGTCACAGGAAATGTTCAAAACATAGACAGTAAGAAGAGTCAGTTTACTTGTACTTACTTCGGCATTGTGCCTTTTGTATTTAATTCCGATGCAATTTCTGTGTTTCATCGTCAATAAGAACGTCAGAGGGATACAGTAAACCTGAAGTGAAGCATCGGAATCTATAACTAGTGTCACAGGAATTGTTCTAAACTTAGACAGTAGGAAGAGTCAGTCTTCTTGTACTGAAGTCGGCATTGTGATTTTTGTATTTAATTCCGATGCAATTTCTGTGTTTCATCGTCAATAAGAAGGACCAAGGGATACAGTAAACCTGGAGTGAGGCATCGGAATCTACAACTAGTGTCACAGGAATGGTTCAAATCTTAGACAGTGGGAAGAGTCAGTCTTCTTGTACTTCTGTCGGCATTGTGTCTACTGTAGTTAATTCCGATGCAATTTCTGTGTTTCATCGCCAATAAGAAGGTCCAAGGGATACAGTAAACCTGAAGTGAAGTAATGGATTCTATAACTAATGTCACAGGAATGGTTCAAACCATATACAGTAAGAAGTGTAAGTTTTCTTATAATTCAGTCGGCATTGTGACCTTTGAATTTAATTCCGATTCAATTTCTGTGTTTCATCGCCAATAAGAAAGTCGGAGGGATACAGTAAACCTGAAAAGAAGCATCGGAATCAATAACTAGTGTCACAGGAATGGTTCAAATCATAGACAGTAAGGAGAGTCAGTTTTCTTGTACTTACGTCGGCATTGTGCCTTTCGTATTTCATACCGATGCAATTTCTGTGTTTCATCGTCAATAAGAAAGTCAGAGGGATACAGTAGACCTGAAGTGAAGCATCGGAATGTATAACAACTGTCACAGGAATGGTTCAAAACATAGACAGTAAGAAGAGTCAGTTCTCTTGTACTTCAGTCGGCATTGTGCCTTTTGTATTTATTTCGATGCAATTTCTGTGTTTCATCGTCAATGAGAAGGTCCCGAGGGATGCAGAAAACCAGAAGTGAAGCATCAGAATCTATAACTAGTGTCACAGGAATGGTTCAAAACATAGACAGTAAGAACAGTCAGTTTTTTTGTACTTAAGGCGGCATTGTGCCTTTTGTATTTAATTCTGATGCAATTTCAGTGTTTCATCGTCAATAAGAAGGTCAGAGGGATACAGTAAACCTGAAGTGAAGTATCGGAATCTATAACTAGTGTCAGAGGAATGGTTCAAATCATAGACAGTAAGAAGCGTCAGTTTTCTTCTACTTAAGTCGGCGTTGTGCCTTTTGTATTTAATTCCGATGCAATTTCTGTGTTTCATCGTCAATAAGAAGGTCAGAGGGATACAGTAAACCTAAAGTGAAGCATCGGAATCTATAACTAGTTTCACAGGAATGGTTCAAAACGTACACAGTAAGAAGAGTCAGTTTTCTCGTACTTAAGTTGGCATTGTGCGTTTTCTTTTTAATTCCGATGCAATTTCTGAGTTTCATCGTCAATAAGAAGGTCCACGGGATACAGTAAACCTGAAGCCAAGCATCGGAATCTAAAACTGGTCTCACAGGAAAGGTTCAAAACATAGACAGTTAGAATGGCCGATCTTCCTGGACTTGAATCGTCAAAGTGCTTTTTGTGTTTATTTCCGATGCAATTTCTGTGTTTCATTGTCAATACGAAGGTCAGAAGGATACAGTAAACCTGAAGTGAAGCATCGGTATCTATAACTAGTGTCACAGGAATGGTTCAAGACATAGACAGTAAGAAGAGTCAGTTTTCTTGTACTTAAGTCGGCATTGTGCCTTTTGTATTTAATTCCGATGCAATTTCTGGGTTTCCACGTCAATACGAAGGTCAGAGGGATACAATAAACATGAAGTGAAGTATCGGCATCTATAACTAGTGTCACAGGAATGGTTCAAAGCATAGACAGTAAGAAGCGTCAGTTTACTTGTACTGAAGTCGGCATTGTGCCTTTTGTATTAAATTCCGATGCAATTTCTGTGTTTCATCGTCAATAAGAAGGTCAGAGGGATACAGTAAACCTGAGGTGAAGCATCGGAATCTATAACTAGAGTCACAGAAAGGTTCAAAACATAGACAGTAAGAAGAGTCAGTTTACTTGTACTTACTTCGGCATTGTGCCTTTTGTATTTAATTCCGATGCATTTTCTGTGTTTCATCGTCAATAAGAACGTCAGAGGGATACAGTAAACCTGAAGTGAAGCATCGGAATCTATAACTAGTGTCACAGGAAAGGTTCAAAACATAGACAGTAAGAAGAGTCAGTTTACTTGTACTTACTTCGGCATTGTGCCTTTTGTATTTAATTCCGATGCAATTTCTGTGTTTCATCGTCAATAAGAACGTCAGAGGGATACAGTAAACCTGAAGTGAAGCATCGGAATCTATAACTAGTGTCACAGGAATTGTTCTAAACTTAGACAGTAGGAAGAGTCAGTCTTCTTGTACTGAAGTCGGCATTGTGCCTTTTGTATTTAATTCCGATGCAATTTCTGTGTTTCATCGTCAATAAGAAGGACCAAGGGATACAGTAAACCTGGAGTGAGGCATCGGAATCTACAACTAGTGTCACAGGAATGGTTCAAATCTTAGACAGTGGGAAGAGTCAGTCTTCTTGTACTTCTGTCGGCATTGTGTCTACTGTAGTTAATTCCGATGCAATTTCTGTGTTTCATCGCCAATAAGAAGGTCCAAGGGATACAGTAAACCTGAAGTGAAGTAATGGATTCTATAACTAATGTCACAGGAATGGTTCAAACCATATACAGTAAGAAGTGTAAGTTTTCTTATAATTCAGTCGGCATTGTGACCTTTGAATTTAATTCCGATTCAATTTCTGTGTTTCATCGCCAATAAGAAAGTCGGAGGGATACAGTAAACCTGAAAAGAAGCATCGGAATCAATAACTAGTGTCACAGGAATGGTTCAAATCATAGACAGTAAGGAGAGTCAGTTTTCTTGTACTTACGTCGGCATTGTGCCTTTCGTATTTCATACCGATGCAATTTCTGTGTTTCATCGTCAATAAGAACGTCAGAGGGATACAGTAGACCTGAAGTGAAGCATCGGAATGTATAACAACTGTCACAGGAATGGTTCAAAACATAGACAGTAAGATGAGTCAGTTCTCTTGGACTTCAGTCGGCATTGTGCCTTTTGTATTTATTTCGATGCAATTTCTGTGTTTCATCGTCAATGAGAAGGTCCCGAGGGATGCAGAAAACCAGAAGTGAAGCATCAGAATCTATAACTAGTGTCACAGGATTGGTTCAAAACATAGACAGTAAGAACAGTCAGTTTTCGTGTACTTAAGTCGGCATTGTGCCTTTTGTATTTAATTCCGATGCAATTTCTGTGTTTCATTGTCAATAAGAAGGTCAGAGGGATACAGTAAACCAGAAGTGAGGCATCGGAAACTATAACTAGTGTCACATGAATGGTTCAAAACATAGACAGTAAGAAGAGTCAGTTTTCTTGTACTTAAGTCGGCATTGTGCCTTTTCTATATAAATCCGATGCAATTTCTGTGTTTCATCGTCAATACGAAGGTCAGAGGGATACAGTAAACCTGAAGTGATTCATCGGAATCTATAACTAGTGTCATAGGAATGGTTCTAATCATAGACAGTAAGAGGTGTCAGTTTTCTTGTACTTAGGTCGGCATTGTGCGTTTTGTACCTAATTCCGATGCAATTTCTGTGTCTCGTCGTCGATAAGAAGGTCCAAGGGATACAGTAAACCTGAAGAGAGGCATCGGAATTCAAAACCGGTCTCACAGGAAAAGTTCAAAACATAGACAGTAAGAAGAGCCAGTCTTCTTGTACTTGAGTCGGCATTGAGCCTTTTGTATAGAAATCCCATGCATTTACTGTGTTTCATCGTCAATAAGAAGGTCAGAGGGATACAGTAAACCTGAAGTGAAGCATCCGAATCTGTAACTAGTGTCACAGGAATGGTTCAAAACATAGACAGTAAGCAGAGTCAGTTTTTTTGTACTTAAGGCGGCATTGTGCCTTTTGTATTTAATTCTGATGCAATTTCAGTGTTTCATCGTCAATAAGAAGGTCAGAGGGATACAGTAAACCTGAAGCGAAGTATCGGAATCTATAACTAGTGTCAGAGGAATGGTTCAAATCATAGACAGTAAGAAGCGTCAGTTTTCTTGTACTTAAGTCGGCATTGTGCCTTTCCTATTTAATTCCGATGCAATTTCTGTGTTTCATCGTCAATAAGAAGGTCAGAGGGATACAGTAAACCTAAAGTGAAGCATCGGAGTCTATAACTAGTGTCACAGGAATGGTTCAAGACATAGACAGTAAGAAGAGTCAGTTTTCTTGTACATAAGTCGGCATTGTGCGTTTTGTATTAAATTCTGATGCAATTTCAGTGTTTCATCGTCAATAAGAAGGTCAGTGGGACACAGTAAACCTGAAGTGACGCATCGGAATTCAAAACCGGTCTCACAGGAAAGGTTCAAAACATAGACAGTAAGAAGAGCCAGTCTTCTTGTACTTGAGTCGGCATTGAGCTTTTTGTATTGAATTCCCATGCAATTACTGTGTTTCATCGTCAATAAGAAGGTCAGAGGGATACAGTAAACCTGAAGTGAAGCATCGGAATCTGTAACTAGTGTCACAGGAATGGTTCAATACATAGACAGTAAGCAGAATCAGTTTTTTTGTACTTAAGGCGGCATTGTGCCTTTTGTATTTAATTCTGATGCAATATCAGTGTTTCGTCGTCAATAAGAAGGTCAGAGGGATACAGTAAACCTGAAGTGAAGTATCGGAATCTATAACTAGTGTCAGAGGAATGGGTCAAATCATAGACAGTAAGAAGCGTCAGTTTTCTTGTACTTAAGTCGGCATTGTGCCTTTTGTATTTAATTCCGATGCAATTTCTGTGTTTCATCGTCAATAAGAAGGTCAGAGGGATACAGTAAACCTAAAGTGAAGCAACGGAATCTATAACTAGTGTCACAGGAATGGTTCAAGACATACACAGTAAGAAGAGTCAGTTTTCTCGTACTAAAGTTGGCATTGTGCGTTTTCTTTTTAATTCCGATGCAATTTCTGTGTTTCATCGTCAATAAGAAGGTCCACGGGATACAGTAAACCTGAAGTCAAGCATCGGAATCTAAAACTGGTCTCACAGGAAAGGTTCAAAACATAGACAGTAAGAATGGCCGATCTTCCTGGACTTGAGTCGTCAAAGTGCTTTTAGTGTTTGTTTCCGATGCAATTTCTGTGTTTCATTGTCAATACGAAGGTCAGAGGGATACAGTAAACCTGAAGTGAAGCATCGGTATCTATAACTAGTGTCACAGGAATGGTTCAAGACATAGACAGTAAGAAGAGTCGGTTTTCCTGTACTTAAGTCGGCATTGTGCCTTTTGTATTTAATTCCGATGCAACTTCTGGGTTTCATCGTCAATAAGAAGGTCAGAGGGATACAATAAACATTAAGTGAAGTATCGGCATCTATAACTAGTGTCACAGGAATGGTTCAAAGCATAGACAGTAAGAAGCGTCAGTTTTCTTGTACAGAAGCCGGCATTGTGCCTTTTGTATTTAATTCCGATGCAATTTCTGTGTTTCATCGTCAATAAGAAGGTCAGAGGGATACAGTAAACCTGAAGTGAAGCATCGGAATCTATAACTAGAGTCACAGGAAAGGTTCAAAACATAGACTGTAAGAAGAGTCAGTTTACTTGTACTTACTTCGGCATTGTGCCTTTTGTATTTATTTCCGATGCAATTTCTGTGTTTCATCGTCAATAAGAAGGTCAGAGGGATACAGTTAACCTGAAGTGAAGCATCGGAATCTGTAACTAGTGTCACAGGAATTGCTCTAAACTTAGACAGTAGGAAGAGTCAGTCTTCTTGTACTTAAGTCGGCATTGTGCCTTTTGTATTTAATTCCGATGCAATTTCTGTGTTTCATCGTCAATAAGAAGGTCCAAGGGATACTGTAAACCTGGAGTGAGGCATCGGAATCTATAACTAGTGTCACAGGAATGGTTCAAATCTTAGAAAGTAGGAAGAGTTAGTCTTCTTGTACTTAAGTCGGCATTGTGCCTTTTGTATTTAATTCCTATGCAATTTCTGTGTTTCATCGTCAATATGAAGGTCCAAGGGATACAGAAAAACCTGAAGTGAAGCATCGGAATCTATAACTGCTGTCACAGGAATGGTTCAAAACATAGACAGTAAGAAGAGTCAGTTCTCTTGTACTTAAGTCAGCATTGTGCCTTTTGTATTTAATTCCGATGCAATTTCTGTGTTTCATCGTCAATAAGAAGGTCAGAGGGTACAGTAAACCTGAAGTGAAGCATCGGAAACTATAACTAGTGTCACACGAATGGTTCAGAACATAGACAGTAAGAAGAGTCAGTTCTCATGTACTTAAGTCAGCATTGTGCCTTTTGTATTTAAATAATTACTATTAAAAACAGTCTTGATCACAATTTATTTTATAAGGTCACCGGTTTCGACCACTGCTGTGGTCATCTTCAGACCATTGAGTGGAAACCCCTTTCTGTTGGAGAATCACATGCAGATGCATATAAAGAAAAAGATACATTAAATCTTGAAATGTACAATTTACATTTAAAAATTAGCAGTCAGTTGTCACCATTAATATTTTCACAGCTACTTAACTTTACAGATGAGAAAATTAATGCAGTGCGAGAAACTATTTTTAATAAGCATAATAAAAAAATTGCAGCCCTTGTTAGTCATCAAAATATGTGTTCACAAGATGTTTCACCAAATGTACATCACTTTCATCCAAGAGTAACCAATCTAACCAAAATTTCTTTTACTCCTGCCGAGACAACACTTTTAAACAAAGGCCTAAAATATAATTTAGCTCCACAATTGAGCAATGCAAATATTAAACGTGTGGTTGCTGATGTAAAGATTGCTGCAAAACATGCACAATTTAGTAGGTCTGAAATATGTGACATTGCACGTAAAACTAAGAATGTTATTACTAATGAAAAAGATAAAAATAAATATAATAATGAATTAAAACTTGTAAAGCAAATCAACCAGAAGTTAATAACTAATAAAGCTATTGCAATCAAGGCAGATAAAGGGAATACTCTAGTCATTGTTAGCGAAGAGGATTATGTTTCTAAAACTTTACAATTTTTTAACGCTAATGGAATAACTGAGGTTAATAAAGACCCGACTTCAAGATTTCAAACAAAAATTAGAAAACTGATTGATGATAATGACTCTTTACTTTCACCTAAAGATAAAATAACACTTAAAGTTATGAACCCCACTTTACCTAAGTTGAGATCGCAAATCAAATTACACAAACAAAACTTACCAATTCGTCCAATTGTTAATAATACCAACTGTCCCTCTTATAACTTAAACAAAAAGCTCAATCAAATCTTAAAATCCTTCTATGTTTATGAAGAAAATTATAGTATTAAAAACAGTTTCGAATTAACTAAGTTAATTTATGATGTGGATATTCCAAAAAACGCAAGGTTTGCATCGTTAGACATCACAAATCTTTACACAAATATACCTATTCAAGAGACTATCTCTATTATTAATGATAACCTAACGCATCACAAAATCATGAGCCCCAAAGAAATAGTAGAATTCATTGAACTGTTAAGAATTTCTCTAGATTTTAATTATTTTTCATTTAATAATAAAATATACATACAAGAAGATGGACTTGCAATGGGAAATTCCCTGGCTAGCACTATAGCAGATATCTTCGTCAACTATGTTGAAATCCAATTTTTCAAAAATAATCCAGAAATAACAAATAAAATTATATACTACAAAAGATATGTTGATGACACACTGCTATTATATAACGGCTCTAAGGAAGAAATTAATGCTTTCGCTAACAACTTAAATAATTTACATCCAAAACTTGTATTTACAGTAGAACATGAAAGTAAAAATAGTATTAATTTTCTTGACCTCACAATTACAAAACAGAATGGAAGACATAATATTTCTATTTATAGAAAACCCACATCAACCGACGTAATAATAAATGCTACATCATGCCATCCATTAAGATACAAAATGGCATTTTTTAAAACTATGATACATAGGATACTGAAATTACCTCTCCAACATGATGCTATCCAAAAGGAAATTGATACATTAAAACAGATAGCAGTTGCTAACAATTATAATTCCCATCAAGTTGATCTGTTATATAAAAAATTACAAGAAAAAAATGATGCCGTTATAAATTCCAAGAAGAGATTTACACAAATGACATACATGGGACCTATCTCAGATAAAATAAATAAATTATTTAAGAACACAAGCGTGGCAATAGCATTTAAAACTAATAACCCCCTACAGATGAAACTGAAACACACAATTGGAGACTCAAATAGATACCAAAAGTCAGGTGTTTATAAAATAATATGTAATGACTGTGAGAAACAGTATATTGGCCAAACTGGCCGAAACTTTTTAACACGTTTCAGAGAACATACTACTGGTGCTGCACGTATCAAATCAATATTCGGTCAACATCTTGATGAATACAATCATTCTGAGGGTTGCATTTCTAGGAATTTGAAAATATTACATACTGTGCCAAAAGGACCACTGCTAAATACCTTAGAAGAAATTGAAATTTTTTCACTTCACAAAAGTAATCCATTATCTGTTTTAAACGAACAACTTCAGTTCAAAGACAAACATTTCTTTGAGCTTTTCGATGATCTGCTTTAGAATGTCTACTCTTCTGTATTTGTTTAAAAAAAAAAAAAAAAAAGGTCTTTCTAATTATTAAGACTTTTAGCAAATAATTTTATCTTTACATTGTAATTGTATTTTACCAAACATTATTTTATGATTGACTACCTGTTTTAGAATTATTGATTCTCCAACAGAAAGGGGTTTCCACTCAATGGTCTGAAGATGACCACAGCAGTGGTCGAAACCGGTGACCTTATAAAATAAATTGTGATCAAGACTGTTTTTAATAGTAATTATTTACAATTTTATTGATCACTGCTGTTCCCATAATGCATTCAAAAGTAATACTTTTGTATTTAATTCCGATGCAATTTCTGTGTTTCATCGTCAATAAGAAGGTCAGAGGGATACAGTAAACCTGAAGTGAAGCATCGGAATCTATAACTAGTGTCACAGGAAAGGTTCAAAACATAGACAGTAAGAGGAGTCAGTTTACTTGTACTTACTTCGGCATTGTGCCTTTTGTAATTAATTCCGATGCAATTTCTGTGTTTCATCGTCAATAAGAACGTCAGAGGGATACAGTAAACCTGAAGTGAAGCATCGGAATCTATAACTAGTGTCACAGGAATTGTTTTGAACTTAGACAGTAGGAAGAGTTAGTCTTCTTGTACTTAAGTCGGCATTGTGCCTTTTGTATTTAATTCCGATGCAATTTCTGAGTTTCATCGTCAATAAGAAGGACCAAGGGATACAGCAAACCTGGAGTGAGGCATCGGAATCTATAACTAGTGTCACAGGAATGGTTCAGATCTTAGACAGTAGGAAGAGTCAGTCTTCTTGTACTTCTGTCGGCATTGCGTCTATTGTATTTAATTCCGATGCAATTTCTGTGTTTCATCGTCAACAAGAAGGTCCAAGGGATACAGTAAACGTGAAGTGAAGTAATGGATTCTATAACTAATGTCACAGGAATGGTTCAAAGCATAAACAGTAAGAAGTGTAAGTTTTCTTATAATTCAGTCGGCATTGTGACTTTTGAATTTAATTCCGATGCAATTTCTGTGTTTCATCGCCAATAAGAAAGTCGGAGGGATAAAGTAAACCTGAAAAGAAGCATCGGAATCAATAACTAGTGTCACAGGAATGGTTCAAATCATAGACAGTAAGGAGAGTCAGTTTTCTTGTACTTACGTCGGCATTGTTCCTTTCGTATTTCATACCGATGCAATTTCTGTGTTTCATCGTCAATAAGAAAGTCAGAGGGATACAGTAGACCTGAAGTGAAGCATCGGAATCTATAACTACTGTCACAGGAATGGTTCAAAACATAGACAGTAAGAAGAGTCAGTTCTCTTGTACTTAAGTCGGCATTGTGCCTTTTGTAATTATTCCGATGCAATTTCTGTGTTTCATCGTCAATAAGAAGGTCCCGAGGGATGCAGTAAACCTGAAGTGAAGCATCAGAATCTATAACTAGTGTCACAGGAACGGTTCAAAACATTGACAGTAAGAACAGTCAGTTTTCTTGTACTTAAGTCGGCATTGTGCCTTTTGTATTTAATTCCGATGCAATTTCTGGGTTTCATTGTCAATAAGAAGGTCAGAGGGATACAATAAACATGAAGTGAAGTATCGGCATCTATAACTTGTGTCACAGGAATGGTTCAAACCATAGACAGTAAGAAGCGTCAGTTTTCTTGTACTGAAGTCGGCATTGTGCCTTTTGTATTTAATTCCGATGCAATTTCTGTGTTTCATCGTCAATAAGAAGGTCAGAGGGATACAGTAAACCTGAAGTGAAACATCTGAATCTATAACTAGAGTCACAGGGAAGGTTCAAAACATAGACAGTAAGAAGAGTCAGTTTACTTGTACTTACTTCGGCATTGTGCCTTTTGTATTTAATTCCGATGCAATTTCTGTGTTTCATCGTCAATATCAAGGTCAGAGGGATACAGTAAACCTGAAGTGAAGCATCGGAATCTATAACTAGTGTCACAGGAATTGTTCTAAACTTAGACAGTAGGAAGAGTCAGTCTTCTTTTACTTAAGTCGGCATTGTGCCTTTCGTATTTAATACCGATGCAATTTCTGTGTTTCATCGTCAATAAGAAAGTCTGAGGGATACAGAAGACCTGAAGTGAAGCATCGGAATCTATAACTGCTGTCACAGGAATGGTTCAAAACATAGACAGTAAGAGGAGTCAGTTCTCTTGTACTTAAGTCAGCATTGTGCCTTTTGTATTTAATTCCGATGCAGTTTCTGTGTTTCATCGTCTATAAGAAGGTCAGATGGATACAGTAAACCTGAAGTGAAGCATCGGAAACTATAACTAGTGTCACAAGAATGGTTCAAAACATAGACAGTAAGAAGAGTCAGTTTTCTTGTACTTAAGTCGACATTGTGACTTTTGTATTTCAATCCGATGCAATTTCTGTGTTCCATCGTCAATACGAAGGTCAGAGGGATACAGTAAACCTGAAGTGAAGTATCGTAATCTATAACTAGTGTCAGAGGAATGATTCAAATCACAGACAGTAAGAAGCGTCAGTTTACTTGTACTTAAGTCGGCATTGTGCCTTTTGTATTTAATTCCGATGCAATTTCTGTGTTTCATCGTCAATAAGAAGGTCAGAGGGATACAGTAAACCTAAAGTGAAGCATCGGAATCTATAACTAGTGTCACAGGAATGGTTCAAGACATAGACAGTAAGAAGAGTCAGTTTTCTTGTACTTATGTCGGCATTGTGCCTTTTGTATTTAATTCCGATGAATTTTCTGTGTTTCATCGCCAATAAGAAGGTCAGAGGGATACAGTAAACCTGAAGTGAAGCTACGGAATCTATAACTAGTGTCAGAGGAATGGTTCAAATCATAGACAGTAAGAAGCGTCAGTTTTCTTGTACTGAAGTCGGCATTGTGCCTTTTGTATTTAATTCCGATGCAATTTCTGTGTTTCATCGTCAATAAAAAGCTCAGAGGGATACAGTAAACCTGAAGTGAAGCATCGGAATCTATAACAAGTGTCACAGGAATTGTTCTAAACTTAGACAGTAGGAAGAGTCAGTCTTCTTGTACTTAAGTCGGCATTGTGCCTTTTGTATTTAATTCCGATGCAATTTCTGTGTTTCATCGTCAATAAGAAGGTCCAAGGGATACAGTAAACCTGGAGTGAGGCATCGGAATCTATAACTAGTGTCACAGGAATGGTTCAAATCTTTGACAGTAGGAAGAGTTAGTCTTCTTGTACTTAAGTCGGCATTGTGCCTTTTGTATTTAATTCCGATGCAATTTCTGTGTTTCATCGTCAATATGAAGGTCCAAGGTATACAATAAACCTGAAGTGAAGTATCGGAATGTATAACTAATGTCACAGGAATGGTTCAATGCATAAACAGTAAGAAGTGTCAGTTTTCTTATAATTAAGTCGGCATTGTGACTTTTGTATTTAATTCCGATGCAATTTCAGTGTTTCATCGTCAATAAGAAGGTCAGAGGGATACAGTAAACCTGAAAGAAGCATCGGAATCTATAACTAGTGTCACAGGAATGGTTCTAATCATAGACACTAAGAAGTGTCAGTTTTCTTGCACTTAGGTTGGCATTGTGGGTTTTGTATTTAATTCCGATGCAATTTCTGTGTTTCGTCGTCGATAAGAAGGTCCAAGGGATACAGTAAACCTGAAGTGAAGCATCGGAATCCAAAACCGGTCTCACAGGAAAGTTTCAAGACATAGACAGTAAGAAGAGCCTGTCTACTTGTACTTGAGTCGGCATTGAGCCTTTTGTATTGAATTCCCATGCAATTACTGTGTTTCATTGTCAATAAGAAGGTCAGAGGGATACAGTAAACCTGAAGTGAAGCAACGGAATCTATAAATAGTGTTACAGGAATGGTTCAAAACATAGACAGTAAGAAGAGTCAGTTTTCTTGTACTTAAGTCGGCATTGTGCCTTTTGTATTTAATTCCGATGCAATTTCAGTGTTTCATCGTCAATAAGAAGGTCAGAGGGATACAGTAAACCTGAAAAGAAGCATCGGAATCTATAACTAGTGTCAACGGAATGGTTCAGATCATAGACAGTAAGTAGAGTCAGTTTTCTTGTACTTACGTCGGCATTTTGCCTTTCGTATTTAATACCGATGCAATTTCTGTGTTTCATAGTCAATAAGAAAGTCAGAGGGATACAGTAGAACTGAAGTGAAGCATCATAATCTATAACTACTGTCACAGGAATGGTTCAAAACATAGACAGTAAGAAGAGTCATTTCTCTTGTACTTAAGTCGGCATTGTGCCTTTTGTATTTATTCCGATGCAATTTCTGTGTTTCATCGTCAATAAGAAAGTCCCGAGGGATACAGTAAACCTGAAGTGAAGCATCAGAATCTATAACTAGTGTCACAGGAATGGTTCAAAACATAGACAGTAAGAACAGTCAGTTTTCTTGTACTTAAGTCGGCATTGTGCCTTTTGTATTTAATTCCGATGCAATTTCTGTGTTTCATCGTCAATAAGAAGGTCAGAGGGATACAGTAAACCTGAAGTGAAGCATCGGAAACCATAACTAGTGTCACATGAATGGTTCAAAACATAGACAGTAAGAAGAGTCAGTTTTCTTGTACTTAAGTCGCCATTGTGCCTTTTCTATTTAAATCCGATGCAATTTCTGTTGTTCATCGTCAATACGAAGGTCATAGGGATACAGTAAACCTGAAGTGAGGCATCGGAATCTATAACTAGTGTCACAGGAATGGTTCTAATCGTAGACAGTAAGAAGTGTCAGTTTTCTTGTACTTAGGTCGGCATTGTGCGTTTTGTATTTCATTCCGATGCAATTTCTGTGTTTCGTCGTCGATAAGAAGGTCCAAGGGATACAGTAACCTGAAGTGAAGCATCGGAATTCAAAACCGGTCTCACAGGAAAGGTTCAAAGCATAGACAGTAGGAAGAGCCAGTCTTCTTGTACTTGAGTCGGCATTGAGCCTTTTGTATTGAATTCCCATGCAATTACTGTGTTTCATCGTCAATAAGAAGGACAGAGGGATACAGTAAACCTGAAGTGAAGCATCGGAATCTGTCACTAGTGTCACAGGAATGGTTCAAAACATAGACAGTAAGAAGAGTCAGTTTTTTTGTACTTAAGGCGGCATTGTGCCTTTTGTATTTAATTCCGATGCAATTTCAGTGTTTCATCGTCAATAAGAAGGTCAGAGGGATACAGTAAACCTGAAGTGAAGTATCGGAATCTGTAACTAGTGTCAGAGGAATGGTTAAAATCATAGACAGTAAGAAGCGTCAGTTTTCTTGTACTTAAGTCGGCATTGTGCCTTTTGTATTTAATTCCGATGCAATTTCTGTGTTTCATCGTCTATAAGAAGGTCAGAGGGAAACAGTTACCCTGAAGTGAAGCATCGGAATCTATAACTAGTGTCACAGGAATGGTTCAAGACATACACAGTAAGAAGAGTCAGTTTTCTTGTACTTAAGTTGGCATTGTGCGTTTTCTATTTAATTCCGATGCAATTTCTGTGTTTCATCGTCAATAAGAAGGTCAGAGGGATACAGTAAACCTGAAGTGAAGCATCGGAATCTATAACTAGTGTCACAGGAATTGTTCTGAACTTAGACAGTAGGAAGAGTCAGTCTTCTTGTACTTAAGTCGGCATTGTGCCTTTTGTATTTAATTCCGATGCAATTTCTGTGTTTCATCGTCAATAAGAAGGTCCAAGGGATACAGTAAACCTGGAGTGGGGCATCGGAATCTATAACTAGTGTCACAGGAATGGTTCAAATCTTAGACAGTAGGAAGAGTTAGTCTTCTTGTACTTAAGTCGGCATTGTGCCTTTTGTATTTAATTCCGATGCAATTTCTGTGTTTCATCGTCAATATGAAGTTCCAAGGGATACAGTAAACCTGAAGTGAAGTATCGGAATCTATAACTAATGTCACAGGAATGGTTCAATGCATAAACGGTAAGAAGTGTCAGTTTTCTTATAATTAAGTCTGCATTGTGACTTTTGTATTTAATTCCGATGCAATTTCTGTGTTTCATCGTCAATAAGAAAGTCAGAGGGATACAGTAGACCTGAAGTGAAGCATCGGAATCTCTAACTGCTGTCACAGGAATGGTTCAAAACATAGACAGTAAGAAGAGTCAGTTCTCTTGTACTTAAGTCGGCATTGTGCCTTTTGTATTTAATTCCGATGCAATTTCTGTGTTTCATCGTCAATAAGGTCAGAGGGATACAGTAAACCTGAGGTGAAGAATCGGAAACTATAACTAGTGTCACATGAATGGTTCAAAACATAGACAGTAAGAAGAGTCAGTTTTCTTGTACTTAAGTCGACATTGTGACTTTTCTATTTAAATCCGATGCAATTTCTGTGTTTCATCGTCAATACGAAGGTCAGAGGGATACAGTAAACCTGAAGTGAAGCATCGGAATCTATAACTAGTGTCACAGGAATGGTTCAAAACGGAGACAGTAAGATGAGCCAGCCTTCTTGTACTTGAGTCGGCATTGTGCCTTTGGTATTTAATTCCGAAGCAATTTCTGTGTTTCATCGTCTATAAGAAGGTCAGAGGGATACAGTAAACCTGAAGTGAAGCATCGGAACCTTTAACTAGTGTCACAGGAATGGTTCAAGACATACACAGTAAGAAGAGTCAGTTTTCTTGTACTTATGTCGGCATTGTGCTTTTGTATTTAATTCCGATGAGTTTTCTGTGTTTCATCGCCAATAAGGTCAGAGGGATACAGTAAACATGAAGTGAAGTATCGGAACCTATAACTAGTGTCACAGGAAGGGTTCGAAACATAGACAGTAAGAAGAGTCAGTATTCTTGTACATAAGTCGGCATTGTGCGTTTTGTATTTAATTCCGATGCAATAGCTGTTTTTCATCGTCAATAAGATGGTCAGAGGGATACAGTAAACCTGAAGTGAACCATAGGAATCTATAACTAGTGTCACAGGAATGGTTAAAAACATACACAGTAAGAAGAGTCAGTTTTCTTGTACTTAAGTTGGCATTGTACGTTTTCTATTTAATTCCGATGCAATTTCTGTGTTTCATCGTCAATAAGAAGGTCCACGGGATACAGTAAACCTGGAGTGAAGCATCGGAATCTATAACTAGTGTCTCTGGAATGGTTCAAAACTTAGACAGTAGGAAGAGTCAGTCATCTTGTACTTAAGTCTGCTTTGTGCCTTTTGTATTTAATTCCGACGCAATTTCTGTGTTTCATCGTCAATAAGAAGGTCCAAGGGAAACAGTAAACCTGAAGTGAAGCATCGGAATCTATAAGTAGTGTCACAGGAATGGTTCAAAACTTAGACATTAGGACGAGTTAGTCTTCTTGTACTTAAGTCGGCATTGTGCCTTTTGTATTTAATTCCGATGCAATTTCTGGGTTTCATCGTCAATAAGAAGGTCACAGGGATACAATAAACATGAAGTGAAGTATCGGCATCTATAACTAGTGTCACAGGAATGGTTCAAAGCATAGACAGTAAGAAGCGTCAGTTTTCTTTTACTGAAGTCGGCATTGTGCCTTTTGTATTTAATTCCGATTCAATTTCTGTGTTTCATCGTCAATAAGAAGGTCAGAGGGATACAGTAAACCTGAAATGAAGCATCGGAATCTATAACTAGAGTCACAGGAAAGGTTCAAAACATAGACAGTAAGACGAGTCAGTTTACTTGTACTTACTTCGGCATTGTGCCTTTTGTATTTAATTCCGATGCAATTTCTGTGTTTCATCGTTAATAAGAAGGTCAGAGGGATACAGTAAACCTGAAGTGAAGCATCGGAATCTATAACTAGTGTCACAGGAATTGTTCTGAACTTAGACAGTAGCAAGAGTCAGTCTTCTTGTACTTAAGTCGGCAATGTGCCTTTTGTATGTAATTCCGATGCAATTTCTGTGTTTCATCGTCAATAAGAAGGTCCAAGGGATACAGTAAACCTGGAGTGAGGCATCGGAATCTATAACTAGTGTCACAGGAATGGTTCAAATCTTAGACAGTAGGAAGAGTTAGTCTTCTGGTACTTAAGTCGGCATTGTGCCTTTTGTATTTAATTCCGATGCAATTTCTGTGTTTCATCGTCAATATGAAGGTCCAAGGGATACAGTAAACCTGAAGTGAAATATCGGAATCTATAACTAATGTCACAGGAATGGTTCAATGCATAAACAGTAAGAAGTGTCAGTTTTCTTATAATTAAGTCGGCATTATGACTTTTGTATTTAATTCCGACGCAATTTCTGTGTTTCATCGTCAATAAGAAAGTCAGAGGGATACAGTAGACCTGAAGTGAAGCATCGGAATCTCTAACTGCTGTCACAGGAATGGTTCAAAACATAGACAGTAAGAAGAGTCAGTTCTCTTGTACTTAAGTCGGCATTGTGCCTTTTGTATTTAATTCCGATGCAATTTCTGTGTTTCATCGTCAATACGAAGGTCAGAGGGATACAGTAAACCTGAAGTGAAGCATCGGAAACTATGACTAGTGTCACATGAATGGTTCAAGACATAGACAGTAAGAAGAGTCAGTTTTCTTGTACTTAAGTCGACATTGTGACTTTTCTATTTAAATCCGATGCAATTTCTGTGTTTCATCGTCAATAAGAAGGTCAGAGGGATACAGTAAACCTGAAGTGAAGCATCGGAATCTATAACTAGTGTCACCGGAATGGTTCAAAACGTAGACAGTAAGATGAGCCAGCCTTCTTGTACTTGAGTCGGCATTGTGCCTTTTGTATTTAATTCCGATGCAATTTCTGTGTTTCATCGTCAATAAGAAGGTCAGAGGGATACAGTAAACCTGAAGTGAAGCATCGGAAACTATAACTAGTGTCACATGAATGGTTCAAAACATAGACAGTAAGAAGTGTCAGTTTTCTTGTACTTAGGTCGGCATTGTGCGTTTTGTATTTAATTCCAATGCAATTTCTGTGTTTCGTCGTCGATAAGAAGGTCCAAGGGATACAGTAAACCTGAAGTGAAGCATCGGAATTCAAAACCGGTCTCACAGGAAAGGTTCAAAGCATAGACAGTAGGAAGAGCCAGTCTTCTTGTACTTGAGTCGGCATTGAGCCTTTTGTATTGAATTCCCATGCAATTACTGTGTTTCATCGTCAATAAGAAGGACAGAGGGATACAGTAAACCTGAAGTGAAGCATCGGAATCTGTCACTAGTGTCACAGGAATGGTTCAAAACATAGACAGTAAGCAGAGTCAGTTTTTTTGTACTTAAGGCGGCATTGTGCCTTTTGTATTTAATTCTGATGCAATTTCAGTGTTTCATCGTCAATAAGAAGGTCAGAGGGATACAGTAAACCTGAAGTGAAGTATCGGAATGTATAACTAGTGTCAGAGGAATGGTTAAAATCATAGACAGTAAGAAGCGTCAGTTTTCTTGTACTTAAGTCGGCATTGTGCCTTTTGTATTTAATTCCGATGCAATTTCTGTGTTTCATCGTCTATAAGAAGGTCAGAGGGAAACAGTAAACCTGAAGTGAAGCATCGGAATCTATAACTAGTTTCACAGGAATGGTTCAAGACATACACAGTAAGAAGAGTCAGTTTTCTTGTACTTAAGTTGGCATTGTGCGTTTTCTATTTAATTCCGATGCAATTTCTGTGTTTCATCGTCAATACGAAGGTCAGCGGGATACAGTAAACCTGGAGTGAAGCATCGGAATCTATAACTAGTGTCTCTGGAATGGTTCGAAACTTAGACACTAGGAAGAGTTAGTCTTCTTGTACTTAAGTCGGCATTGTGCCTTTTGTATTTAATTCCGATGCAATTTCTGGGTTTCATCGTCAATAAGTAGGTCAGAGGGATACAATAAACATGAAGTGAAGTATCGGCATCTATAACTAGTGTCACAGGAATGGTTCAAAGCATAGACAGTAAGAAGCGTCAGTTTTCTTGTACTGAAGTCGGCATTGTGCCTTTTGTATTTAATTCCGATGCAATTTCTGTGTTTCATCGTCAATAAGAAGGTCAGAGGGATACAGTAAACCTGAA
This sequence comes from Schistocerca serialis cubense, assembly GCF_023864345.2. Taxonomy (NCBI): domain Eukaryota; kingdom Metazoa; phylum Arthropoda; class Insecta; order Orthoptera; family Acrididae; genus Schistocerca; species Schistocerca serialis. The sequence goes on from NC_064642.1 coordinate 838,425,947, forward strand.
GTGAAGCATCGGAATCTATAACTAGAGTCACAGGAAAGGTTCAAAACATAGACAGTAAGAAGAGTCAGTTTACTTTTACTTACTTCGGCATTGTGCCTTTTGTATTTAATTCCGATGCAATTTCTGTGTTTCATCGTCAATAAGAAGGTCAGAGGGATACAGTAAACCTGAAGTGAAGCATCGGAATCTATAACTAGTGTCACAGGAATTGTTCTGAACTTAGACAGTAGGAAGAGTCAGTCTTCTTGTACTTAAGTCGGCATTGTGCCTTTTGTATTTAATTCCGATGCAATTTCTGTGTTTCATCGTCAATAAGAAGGTCCAAGGGATACAGTAAACCTGGAGTGGGGCATTGGAATCTATAACTAGTGTCACAGGAATGGTTCAAATCTTAGACAGTAGGAAGAGTTAGTCTTCTTGTACTTAAGTCGGCATTGTGCCTTTTGTATTTAATTCCGATGCAATTTCTGTGTTTCATCGTCAATATGAAGTTCCAAGGGATACAGTAAACCTGGAGTGAGGCATCGGAATTTATAACTAGTGTCACAGGAATGGTTCAAATCTTTGACAGTAGGAAGAGTTAGTCTTCTTGTACTTAAGTCGGCATTGTGCCTTTTGTATTTAATTCCGATGCAATTTCTGTGTTTCATCGTCAATATGAAGGTCCAAGGGATACAATAAACCTGAAGTGAAGTATCGGAATCTATAACTAATGTCACAGGAATGGTTCAATGCATAAACAGTAAGAAGTGTCAGTTTTCTTATAATTAAGTCGGCATTGTGACTTTTGTATTTAATTCCGATGCAATTTCAGTGTTTCATCGTCAATAAGAAGGTCAGAGGGATACAGTAAACCTGAAAAGAAGCATCGGAATCTATAACTAGTGTCACAGGAATGGTTCTAATCATAGACACTAAGAAGTGTCAGTTTTCTTGCACTTAGGTTGGCATTGTGGGTTTTGTATTTAATTCCGATGCAATTTCTGTGTTTCGTCGTCGATAAGAAGGTCCAAGGGATACAGTAAACCTGAAGTGAAGCATCGGAATCCAAAACCGGTCTCACAGGAAAGTTTCAAGACATAGACAGTAAGAAGAGCCTGTCTACTTGTACTTGAGTCGGCATTGAGCCTTTTGTATTGAATTCCCATGCAATTACTGTGTTTCATTGTCAATAAGAAGGTCAGAGGGATACAGTAAACCTGAAGTGAAGCAACGGAATCTATAAATAGTGTTACAGGAATGGTTCAAAACATAGACAGTAAGAAGAGTCAGTTTTCTTGTACTTAAGTCGGCATTGTGCCTTTTGTATTTAATTCCGATGCAATTTCAGTGTTTCATCGTCAATAAGAAGGTCAGAGGGATACAGTAAACCTGAAAAGAAGCATCGGAATCTATAACTAGTGTCAACGGAATGGTTCAGATCATAGACAGTAAGTAGAGTCAGTTTTCTTGTACTTACGTCGGCATTTTGCCTTTCGTATTTAATACCGATGCAATTTCTGTGTTTCATAGTCAATAAGAAAGTCAGAGGGATACAGTAGAACTGAAGTGAAGCATCATAATCTATAACTACTGTCACAGGAATGGTTCAAAACATAGACAGTAAGAAGAGTCATTTCTCTTGTACTTAAGTCGGCATTGTGCCTTTTGTATTTATTCCGATGCAATTTCTGTGTTTCATCGTCAATAAGAAAGTATCGAGGGATACAGTAAACCTGAAGTGAAGCATCAGAATCTATAACTAGTGTCACAGGAATGGTTCAAAACATAGACAGTAAGAACAGTCAGTTTTCTTGTACTTAAGTCGGCATTGTGCCTTTTGTATTTAATTCCGATGCAATTTCTGTGTTTCATCGTCAATAAGAAGGTCAGAGGGATACAGTAAACCTGAAGTGAAGCATCGGAAACTATAACTAGTGTCACATGAATGGTTCAAAACATAGACAGTAAGAAGAGTCAGTTTTCTTGTACTTAAGTCGCCATTGTGCCTTTTCTATTTAAATCCGATGCAATTTCTGTTGTTCATCGTCAATACGAAGGTCATAGGGATACAGTAAACCTGAAGTGAGGCATCGGAATCTATAACTAGTGTCACAGGAATGGTTCTAATCGTAGACAGTAAGAAGTGTCAGTTTTCTTGTACTTAGGTCGGCATTGTGCGTTTTGTATTTCATTCCGATGCAATTTCTGTGTTTCGTCGTCGATAAGAAGGTCCAAGGGATACAGTAAACCTGAAGTGAAGCATCGGAATTCAAAACCGGTCTCACAGGAAAGGTTCAAAGCATAGACAGTAGGAAGAGCCAGTCTTCTTGTACTTGAGTCGGCATTGAGCCTTTTGTATTGAATTCCCATGCAATTACTGTGTTTCATCGTCAATAAGAAGGACAGAGGGATACAGTAAACCTGAAGTGAAGCATCGGAATCTGTCACTAGTGTCACAGGAATGGTTCAAAACATAGACAGTAAGCAGAGTCAGTTTTTTTGTACTTAAGGCGGCATTGTGCCTTTTGTATTTAATTCCGATGCAATTTCAGTGTTTCATCGTCAATAAGAAGGTCAGAGGGATACAGTAAACCTGAAGTGAAGTATCGGAATCTGTAACTAGTGTCAGAGGAATGGTTAAAATCATAGACAGTAAGAAGCGTCAGTTTTCTTGTACTTAAGTCGGCATTGTGCCTTTTGTATTTAATTCCGATGCAGTTTCTGTGTTTCATCGTCTATAAGAAGGTCAGAGGGAAACAGTTACCCTGAAGTGAAGCATCGGAATCTATAACTAGTGTCACAGGAATGGTTCAAGACATACACAGTAAGAAGAGTCAGTTTTCTTGTACTTAAGTTGGCATTGTGCGTTTTCTATTTATTTCCGATGCAATTTCTGTGTTTCATCGTCAATAAGAAGGTCAGAGGGATACAGTAAACCTGAAGTGAAGCATCGGAATCTATAACTAGTGTCACAGGAATTGTTCTGAACTTAGACAGTAGGAAGAGTCAGTCTGCTTGTACTTAAGTCGGCATTGTGCCTTTTGTATTTAATTCCGATGCAATTTCTGTGTTTCATCGTCAATAAGAAGGTCCAAGGGATACAGTAAACCTGGAGTGGGGCATCGGAATCTATAACTAGTGTCACAGGAATGGTTCAAATCTTAGACAGTAGGAAGAGTTAGTCTTCTTGTACTTAAGTCGGCATTGTGCCTTTTGTATTTAATTCCGATGCAATTTCTGTGTTTCATCGTCAATATGAAGTTCCAAGGGATACAGTAAAGATGAAGTGAAGTATCGGAATCTATAACTAATGTCACAGGAATGGTTCAATGCATAAACGGTAAGAAGTGTCAGTTTTCTCATAATTAAGTCTGCATTGTGACTTTTGTATTTAATTCCGATGCAATTTCTGTGTTTCATCGTCAATAAGAAAGTCAGAGGGATACAGTAGACCTGAAGTGAAGCATCGGAATCTCTAACTGCTGTCACAGGAATGGTTCAAAACATAGACAGTAAGAAGAGTCAGTTCTCTTGTACTTAAGTCGGCATTGTGCCTTTTGTATTTAATTCCGATGCAATTTCTGTGTTTCATCGTCAATAAGGTCAGAGGGATACAGTAAACCTGAGGTGAAGAATCGGAAACTATAACTAGTGTCACATGAATGGTTCAAAACATAGACAGTAAGAAGAGTCAGTTTTCTTGTACTTAAGTCGACATTGTGACTTTTCTATTTAAATCCGATGCAATTTCTGTGTTTCATCGTCAATACGAAGGTCAGAGGGATACAGTAAACCTGAAGTGAAGCATCGGAATCTATAACTAGTGTCACAGGAATGGTTCAAAACGGAGACAGTAAGATGAGCCAGCCTTCTTGTACTTGAGTCGGCATTGTGCCTTTGGTATTTAATTCCGAAGCAATTTCTGTGTTTCATCGTCTATAAGAAGGTCAGAGGGATACAGTAAACCTGAAGTGAAGCATCGGAACCTATAACTAGTGTCACAGGAATGGTTCAAGGCATACACAGTAAGAAGAGTCAGTTTTCTTGTACTTATGTCGGCATTGTGCTTTTGTATTTAATTCCGATGAGTTTTCTGTGTTTCATCGCCAATAAGGTCAGAGGGATACAGTAAACATGAAGTGAAGTATCGGAACCTATAACTAGTGTCACAGGAAGGGTTCGAAACATAGACAGTAAGAAGAGTCAGTATTCTTGTACATAAGTCGGCATTGTGCGTTTTGTATTTAATTCCGATGCAATAGCTGTTTTTCATCGTCAATAAGATGGTCATAGGGATACAGTAAACCTGAAGTGAACCATAGGAATCTATAACTAGTGTCACAGGAATGGTTAAAAACATACACAGTAAGAAGAGTCAGTTTTCTTGTACTTAAGTTGGCATTGTACGTTTTCTATTTAATTCCGATGCAATTTCTGTGTTTCATCGTCAATAAGAAGGTCCACGGGATACAGTAAACCTGGAGTGAAGCATCGGAATCTATAACTAGTGTCTCTGGAATGGTTCAAAACTTAGACAGTAGGAAGAGTCAGTCATCTTGTACTTAAGTCTGCTTTGTGCCTTTTGTATTTAATTCCGACGCAATTTCTGTGTTTCATCGTCAATAAGAAGGTCCAAGGGAAACAGTAAACCTGAAGTGAAGCATCGGAATCTATAAGTAGTGTCACAGGAATGGTTCAAAACTTAGACATTAGGACGAGTTAGTCTTCTTGTACTTAAGTCGGCATTGTGCCTTTTGTATTTAATTCCGATGCAATTTCTGGGTTTCATCGTCAATAAGAAGGTCACAGGGATACAATAAACATGAAGTGAAGTATCGGCATCTATAACTAGTGTCACAGGAATGGTTCAAAGCATAGACAGTAAGAAGCGTCAGTTTTCTTGTACTGAAGTCGGCATTGTGCCTTTTGTATTTAATTCCGATTCAATTTCTGTGTTTCATCGTCAATAAGAAGGTCAGAGGGATACAGTAAACCTGAAGTGAAGCATCGGAATCTATAACTAGAGTCACAGGAAAGGTTCAAAACATAGACAGTAAGACGAGTCAGTTTACTTGTACTTACTTCGGCATTGTGCCTTTTGTATTTAATTCCGATGCAATTTCTGTGATTCATCGTTAATAAGAAGGTCAGAGGGATACAGTAAACCTGAAGTGAAGCATCGGAATCTATAACTAGTGTCACAGGAATTGTTCTGAACTTAGACAGTAGCAAGAGTCAGTCTTCTTGTACTTAAGTCGGCAATGTGCCTTTTGTATTTAATTCCGATGCAATTTCTGTGTTTCATCGTCAATAAGAAGGTCCAAGGGATACAGTAAACCTGGAGTGAGGCATCGGAATCTATAACTAGTGTCACAGGAATGGTTCAAATCTTAGACAGTAGGAAGAGTTAGTCTTCTGGTACTTAAGTCGGCATTGTGCCTTTTGTATTTAATTCCGATGCAATTTCTGTGTTTCATCGTCAATATGAAGGTCCAAGGGATACAGTAAACCTGAAGTGAAATATCGGAATCTATAACTAATGTCACAGGAATGGTTCAATGCATAAACAGTAAGAAGTGTCAGTTTTCTTATAATTAAGTCGGCATTATGACTTTTGTATTTAATTCCGACGCAATTTCTGTGTTTCATCGTCAATAAGAAAGTCAGAGGGATACAGTAGACCTGAAGTGAAGCATCGGAATCTCTAACTGCTGTCACAGGAATGGTTCAAAACATAGACAGTAAGAAGAGTCAGTTCTCTTGTACTTAAGTCGGCATTGTGCCTTTTGTATTTAATTCCGATGCAATTTCTGTGTTTCATCGTCAATACGAAGGTCAGAGGGATACAGTAAACCTGAAGTGAAGCATCGGAATCTATAACTAGTGTCACCGGAATGGTTCAAAACGTAGACAGTAAGATGAGCCAGCCTTCTTGTACTTGAGTCGGCATTGTGCCTTTTGTATTTAATTCCGAAGCAATTTCTGTGTTTCATCGTCAATAAGAGGGTCAGAGGGATACAGTAAACCTGAAGTGAGGCATCGGAATCTATAACTAGTGACACAGGAATGGTTCTAATCATAGTCACTAAGAAGTGTCAGTTCTCTTCTACTTAGGTCGGCATTGTGCGTTTTGTATTTAATTCCGATGCAATTTCGGTGTTTCGTCTTCGATAAGGAGGTCCAAGGGATACAGTAAACCTGAAGTGAAGCATCGGAATCCAAAACCGGTCTCACAGGAAAGGTTCAAGACATAGACAGTAAGAATAGCCTGTCTACTTGTACATGAGTCGGCATTGAGCCTTTTGTATGGAATTCCCATGCAATTACTGTGTTTCATTGTCAATAAGAAGGTCAGAGGGATACAGTAAACCTGAAGTGAAGCAACTTAATCTATAAATAGTGTCACAGGAATGGTTCAAAAATAGACAGTAAGAAGAGTCAGTTTTCTTGTACTTAAGTCGGCATTGTGCCTTTAGTATTTAATTACGATGCAATTTCAGTGTTTCATCGTCAATAAGAAGGTCAGAGGGATACAGTAAACCTGAAGTGAAGCATCGGAATCTATAACTAGTGTCAGAGGAATGGTTCAAATCATAGACAGTAAGAAGCGTCAGTTTTCTTGTACTAAAGTCGGCATTGTGCCTTTTGTATTCAGTTCCGATGCATTTTCTGTGTTTCATCGTCAATAAGAAGGTCAGAGGGATACAGTAAACCTGAAGTGAAGCATCGGAATCTATAACTAGTGTCACAGGAATGGTTCAAAACATAGACAGTAAGAAGAGACAGTTTTCTTGTATTTATGTCGGCATTGTGCCTTTTGTATTTAAGTATGATGTAATTTCTGTGTTTCATCGTCAATAAGAAGGTTAGAGGGATACAGTAAACCTGAAGTGAAGCATCGGAATCTATAACTAGTGTCACAGGAATGGTTCAAAACATAGATAGTAAGAAGAGTCAGTTTTCTTGTACTTATGTCGGCATTGTGCCTTTTGTATTTAATTCCGATGTAATTTCTGTGTTTCATCGTCAATAAGAAGGTTAGAGGGATACAGTAAACCTGAAGTGAAGCATCGGAATCTATAACTAGTGTCACAGGAATGGTCCAAAACATAGACAGTAAGAAGAGTCAGTTTTCTTGTACTTAAGTCGGCATTGTGCGTTTTGTATTTAATTCCGATGCAACTGCTGTTTTTCATCGTCAATAAGAAGGTCAGAGGGATACAGTAAACCTGAAGTGAAGCTTCGGAATCTATAACTAGAGTCACAGGAATGGTTAAAAACATACACAGGAAGAAGAGTCAGTTTTCTTGTACATAAGTCGGCATTGTGCATATTCTATTTAATTCCGATGCAATTTCTGTGTTTCATCGTCAATATGAATGTCAGAGGGATACAGTAAACCTGAAGTGAAGCATCGGAATCTATATCTAGTGTCACAGGAGTGGTTCAAAACTTAGACAGTAAGAACAGTCAGTTTTCTTGTACATACGTCGGCATTGTGCCTTTTGTATTTAATTCCGATGCAATTTCTGTGTTTCATCGTCAATAAGAAGGTCAGAGGGATACAGTAAACTTGAAGTGAAGCATCGGAATCTATAACGGGTCTCACAGGAAAGGTTCAAAACATAGACAGTAAGAAGTGGCAGTCTTCTTGTACTTGAGTCGGCATTGAGCCTTTTGTATTGAATTCCCATGCAATATCTGTGTTTCATCGTCAATAAGAAGGTCAGAGGGATACAGTAAACCTGAAGTGAAGCATCGGAATCTATAACCGGTCTCACAGGAAAGGTTCAAAACATAGACAGTAAGAAGAGGCAGTCTTCTTGTACTTGAGCCGGCAATGAGCTTTTTGTATTGAATTCCCATGCAATATCTGTGTTTCATCGTTAATAAGTAGGTCAGAGGGATACAGTAAACCTGAAGTGATGCATCGGAATCTATAACTAGTGTCACAGGAATGGTTCAAAACATAGACAGTAGGAGGAGTCAGTTTTCTTGTACTTAACCCGGCATTGTGCCTTTTCTATTTAATTCCGATGCAATTTCTGTGTTTCGTCGTCAATAAGACGGTCCAAGGGATACAGTAAACCTGAAGTGAAGCATCGGAATCTAAAACCGGTCTCACAGGAAAGTATCATAGCATAGACTGTAAGAAGAGCCAGTCTTCTGGCACATGAGTCGGCATTGTGCCTTTTGTATTTCATTCCGATGCAATTTCTGTGTTTCATCGTCAATAAGACGGTCAGATGGATAGAGTAAACCTGAAGTGAAGCATCGGAATCTATAACTAGTGTCACAGGTATGGTTCAAAACATACATAGTAAGAAGAGTCAGTTTGCTTGTACTTAAGTCGGCATTGTGCCTTTTCTATTTCATTCCGATGCAATTTCTGTATTTCGTCGTCAATAAGTAGGGCCAAGCGATACAGTAAACCTCAAGAGAAGCATCGGAATCTAAAACCGCTCTCACAGGTAAGGTTCAAATCATAGACAGTAAAAAGAGCCAGTTTTCTAGTACTTGAGTCGGCATTGTGCATTTTGTATTTAATTCCGATGCAATTTCTGTATTTCATCGTCAATAAGAAGGTCCGAGGGATACAGTAAACCTGAAGTGAAGTATCGGAATCTATAACTAGTGTCACAGGAATGATTCAAACCATAGACAGTAAGAAGAGTCAGTTTTCTTGTACATAAGTCGGCATTGTGCATATTCTATTTAATTCCGATGCAATTTCTGTGTTTCATCGTCAATAAGAATGTCAGAGGGATACAGTAGACCTGAAGTGAAGCATCGGAATCTCTAACTGCTGTCACAGGAATGGTTCAAAACATAGACAGTAAGAAGAGTCAGTTCTCTTGTACTTAAGTCGGCATTGTGCCTTTTGTATTTAATTCCGATGCAATTTCTGTGTTTCATCGTCAATAAGGTCAGAGGGATACAGTAAACCTGAGGTGAAGAATCGGAAACTATAACTAGTGTCACATGAATGGTTCAAAACATAGACAGTAAGAAGAGTCAGTTTTCTTGTACTTAAGTCGACATTGTGACTTTTCTATTTAAATCCGATGCAATTTCTGTGTTTCATCGTCAATACGAAGGTCAGAGGGATACAGTAAACCTGAAGTGAAGCATCGGAATCTATAACTAGTGTCACAGGAATGGTTCAAAACGGAGACAGTAAGATGAGCCAGCCTTCTTGTACTTGAGTCGGCATTGTGCCTTTGGTATTTAATTCCGAAGCAATTTCTGTGTTTCATCGTCTATAAGAAGGTCAGAGGGATACAGTAAACCTGAAGTGAAGCATCGGAACCTATAACTAGTGTCACAGGAATGGTTCAAGACATACACAGTAAGAAGAGTCAGTTTTCTTGTACTTATGTCGGCATTGTGCTTTTGTATTTAATTCCGATGAGTTTTCTGTGTTTCATCGCCAATAAGGTCAGAGGGATACAGTAAACATGAAGTGAAGTATCGGAACCTATAACTAGTGTCACAGGAAGGGTTCGAAACATAGACAGTAAGAAGAGTCAGTATTCTTGTACATAAGTCGGCATTGTGCGTTTTGTATTTAATTCCGATGCAATAGCTGTTTTTCATCGTCAATAAGATGGTCAGAGGGATACAGTAAACCTGAAGTGAACCATAGGAATCTATAACTAGTGTCACAGGAATGGTTAAAAACATACACAGTAAGAAGAGTCAGTTTTCTTGTACTTAAGTTGGCATTGTACGTTTTCTATTTAATTCCGATGCAATTTCTGTGTTTCATCGTCAATAAGAAGGTCCACGGGATACAGTAAACCTGGAGTGAAGCATCGGAATCTATAACTAGTGTCTCTGGAATGGTTCAAAACTTAGACAGTAGGAAGAGTCAGTCATCTTGTACTTAAGTCTGCTTTGTGCCTTTTGTATTTAATTCCGACGCAATTTCTGTGTTTCATCGTCAATAAGAAGGTCCAAGGGAAACAGTAAACCTGAAGTGAAGCATCGGAATCTATAAGTAGTGTCACAGGAATGGTTCAAAACTTAGACATTAGGACGAGTTAGTCTTCTTGTACTTAAGTCGGCATTGTGCCTTTTGTATTTAATTCCGATGCAATTTCTGGGTTTCATCGTCAATAAGAAGGTCACAGGGATACAATAAACATGAAGTGAAGTATCGGCATCTATAACTAGTGTCACAGGAATGGTTCAAAGCATAGACAGTAAGAAGCGTCAGTTTTCTTGTACTGAAGTCGGCATTGTGCCTTTTGTATTTAATTCCGATTCAATTTCTGTGTTTCATCGTCAATAAGAAGGTCAGAGGGATACAGTAAACCTGAAGTGAAGCATCGGAATCTATAACTAGAGTCACAGGAAAGGTTCAAAACATAGACAGTAAGACGAGTCAGTTTACTTGTACTTACTTCGGCATTGTTCCTTTTGTATTTAATTCCGATGCAATTTCTGTGTTTCATCGTTAATAAGAAGGTCAGAGGGATACAGTAAACCTGAAGTGAAGCATCGGAATCTATAACTAGTGTCACAGGAATTGTTCTGAACTTAGACAGTAGCAAGAGTCAGTCTTCTTGTACTTAAGTCGGCAATGTGCCTTTTGTATTTAATTCCGATGCAATTTCTGTGTTTCATCGTCAATAAGAAGGTCCAAGGGATACAGTAAACCTGGAGTGAGGCATCGGAATCTATAACTAGTGTCACAGGAATGGTTCAAATCTTAGACAGTAGGAAGAGTTAGTCTTCTGGTACTTAAGTCGGCATTGTGCCTTTTGTATTTAATTCCGATGCAATTTCTGTGTTTCATCGTCAATATGAAGGTCCAAGGGATACAGTAAACCTGAAGTGAAATATCGGAATCTATAACTAATGTCACAGGAATGGTTCAATGCATAAACAGTAAGAAGTGTCAGTTTTCTTATAATTAAGTCGGCATTATGACTTTTGTATTTAATTCCGACGCAATTTCTGTGTTTCATCGTCAATAAGAAAGTCAGAGGGATACAGTAGACCTGAAGTGAAGCATCGGAATCTCTAACTGCTGTCACAGGAATGGTTCAAAACATAGACAGTAAGAAGAGTCAGTTCTCTTGTACTTAAGTCGGCATTGTGCCTTTTGTATTTAATTCCGATGCAATTTCTGTGTTTCATCGTCAATACGAAGGTCAGAGGGATACAGTAAACCTGAAGTGAAGCATCGGAAACTATGACTAGTGTCACATGAATGGTTCAAGACATAGACAGTAAGAAGAGTCAGTTTTCTTGTACTTAAGTCGACATTGTGACTTTTCTATTTAAATCCGATGCAATTTCTGTGTTTCATCGTCAATAAGAAGGTCAGAGGGATACAGTAAACCTGAAGTGAAGCATCGGAATCTATAACTAGTGTCACCGGAATGGTTCAAAACGTAGACAGTAAGATGAGCCAGCCTTCTTGTACTTGAGTCGGCATTGTGCCTTTTGTATTTAATTCCGAAGCAATTTCTGTGTTTCATCGTCAATAAGAGGGTCAGAGGGATACAGTAAACCTGAAGTGAGGCATCGGAATCTATAACTAGTGACACAGGAATGGTTCTAATCATAGTCACTAAGAAGTGTCAGTTCTCTTGTACTTAGGTCGGCATTGTGCGTTTTGTATTTAATTCCGATGCAATTTCGGTGTTTCGTCTTCGATAAGGAGGTCCAAGGGATACAGTAAACCTGAAGTGAAGCATCGGAATCCAAAACCGGTCTCACAGGAAAGGTTCAAGACATAGACAGTAAGAATAGCCTGTCTACTTGTACATGAGTCGGCATTGAGCCTTTTGTATGGAATTCCCATGCAATTACTGTGTTTCATTGTCAATAAGAAGGTCAGAGGGATACAGTAAACCTGAAGTGAAGCAACTTAATCTATAAATAGTGTCACAGGAATGGTTCAAAAATAGACAGTAAGAAGAGTCAGTTTTCTTGTACTTAAGTCGGCATTGTGCCTTTAGTATTTAATTACGATGCAATTTCTGTGTTTCATCGTCAATAAGAAGGTCAGAGGGATACAGTAAACCTGAAGTGAAGTATCGGAATCTATAACTAGTGTCAGAGGAATGGTTCAAATCATAGACAGTAAGAAGCGTCAGTTTTCTTGTACTAAAGTCGGCATTGTGCCTTTTGTATTCAGTTCCGATGCATTTTCTGTGTTTCATCGTCAATAAGAAGGTCAGAGGGATACAGTAAACCTGAAGTGAAGCATCGGAATCTATAACTAGTGTCACAGGAATGGTTCAAAACATAGACAGTAAGAAGAGACAGTTTTCTTGTATTTATGTCGGCATTGTGCCTTTTGTATTTAAGTATGATGTAATTTCTGTGTTTCATCGTCAATAAGAAGGTTAGAGGGATACAGTAAACCTGAAGTGAAGCATCGGAATCTATAACTAGTGATACAGGAATGGTCCAAAACATAGACAGTAAGAAGAGTCAGTTTTCTTGTACTTAAGTCGGCATTGTGCGTTTTGTATTTAATTCCGATGCAACTGCTGTTTTTCATCGTCAATAAGAAGGTCAGAGGGATACAGTAAACCTAAAGTGCAGCATCGGAATCTATAACTAGTGTCACAGGAATGGTTCAAAACATAGACAGTAAGAAGAGTCAGTTTTCTTGTACATAAGTCGGCATTGTGCCTTTTCTATTTAATTCCGATGCAACTACTGCGTTTCATCATCAATAAGAATGTCAGAGGTATACAGTAAAAATGAAGTGAAGCATCGGAATCTATTTCTAGTGTCACAGGAGTGGTTCAAAACATAGACAGTAAGAACAGTCAGTTTTCTTGTACTTATGTCGGCATTGTGCCTTTTGTATTTAATTCCGATGCAATTTCTGTGTTTCATCGTCAATAAGAAGGTCAGAGGGATACAGTAAAACTGAAGTGAAGCATCGGAAACTATAACTAGTGTCACATGAATGGTTCAAAACATAGACAGTAAGTACAGTCAGTTTTCGTGTACTTAAGTCGGTATTGTGCCTCTTCTATTTAAATCCGATGCAATTTCTGTGTTTCATCGTCAATACGAAGGTCAGAGGGATACAGTAAACTTGAAGTGAAGCATCGGAATCTATAACTAGTGCCACAGGAATGGTTCAAAACATAGATAGTAAGAAGAGTCAGTTTTCTTGTACTTATGTCGGCATTGTGCGTTTTGTATTTAATTCCGATGCAATTTCTGTGTTTCGTCGTCGATAAGAAGGTCCAAGGTATACAGTAAACCTGAAGTGAAGCATCGGAATCCAAAACCGGTCTCACAGGAAAGGTTAAAGACATAGACAGTAAGAAGAGCCTGTCTACTTGTACTTGAGTCGGCATTGGGCCTTTTGTATTGAATTCCCATGCAATTACTGTGTTTCATCGTCAATAAGAAGGTCAGAGGGATACAGCAGACCTGAAGTGAAGCAACGGAATCTATAACTAGTGTCACAGGAATGGTTCAAAACATAGACAGTAATAAGAGTCAGTTTTCTTGTACCTAAGTCGGCATTGTGCCTTTTGTATTTAATTCCGATGCAATTTCAGTGTTTCATAGTCAATAAGAAGGTCAGAGGGATACAGTAAACCTGAAGTGAAGTATCGGAATCTATAACTAGTGTCAGAGGAATGGTTCAAATCATAGACAGTAAGAAGCGTCAGTTTTCTTGTACTTAAGTCGGCTTTGTGCCTTTTGTATTTAATTCCGATGCATTTTCTGTGTTTCATCGTCAATAAGAAGGTCAGAGGGATACAGTAAACCTGAAGTGAAGCATCGGAATCTATAACTAGTGTCACAGGAATGGTTCAAAACATAGATAGTAAGAAGAGTCAGTTTTCTTGTACTTATGTCGGCATTGTGCCTTTTGTATTTAATTCCGATGTAATTTCTGTGTTTCATCGTCAATAAGAAGGTTAGAGGGATACAGTAAACCTGAAGTGAAGCATCGGAATCTATAACTAGTGTCACAGGAATGGTCCAAAACATAGACAGTAAGAAGAGTCAGTTTTCTTGTACTTAAGTCGGCATTGTGCGTTTTGTATTTAATTCCGATGCAACTGCTGTTTTTCATCGTCAATAAGAAGGTCAGAGGGATACAGTAAACCTGAAGTGAAGCTTCGGAATCTATAACTAGAGTCACAGGAATGGTTAAAAACATACACAGGAAGAAGAGTCAGTTTTCTTGTACATAAGTCGGCATTGTGCATATTCTATTTAATTCCGATGCAATTTCTGTGTTTCATCGTCAATATGAATGTCAGAGGGATACAGTAAACCTGAAGTGAAGCATCGGAATCTATATCTAGTGTCACAGGAGTGGTTCAAAACTTAGACAGTAAGAACAGTCAGTTTTCTTGTACATACGTCGGCATTGTGCCTTTTGTATTTAATTCCGATGCAATTTCTGTGTTTCATCGTCAATAAGAAGGTCAGAGGGATACAGTAAACTTGAAGTGAAGCATCGGAATCTATAACGGGTCTCACAGGAAAGGTTCAAAACATAGACAGTAAGAAGTGGCAGTCTTCTTGTACTTGAGTCGGCATTGAGCCTTTTGTATTGAATTCCCATGCAATATCTGTGTTTCATCGTCAATAAGAAGGTCAGAGGGATACAGTAAACCTGAAGTGAAGCATCGGAATCTATAACCGGTCTCACAGGAAAGGTTCAAAACTTAGACAGTAAGAAGAGGCAGTCTTCTTGTACTTGAGCCGGCAATGAGCCTTTTGTATTGAATTCCCATGCAATATCTGTGTTTCATCGTTAATAAGTAGGTCAGAGGGATACAGTAAACCTGAAGTGATGCATCGGAATCTATAACTAGTGTCACAGGAATGGTTCAAAACATAGACAGTAGGAGGAGTCAGTTTTCTTGTACTTAACCCGGCATTGTGCCTTTTCTATTTAATTCCGATGCAATTTCTGTGTTTCGTCGTCAATAAGACGGTCCAAGGGATACAGTAAACCTGAAGTGAAGCATCGGAATCTAAAACCGGTCTCACAGGAAAGTATCATAGCATAGACTGTAAGAAGAGCCAGTCTTCTGGCACATGAGTCGGCATTGTGCCTTTTGTATTTCATTCCGATGCAATTTCTGTGTTTCATCGTCAATAAGACGGTCAGATGGATAGAGTAAACCTGAAGTGAAGCATCGGAATCTATAACTAGTGTCACAGGTATGGTTCAAAACATACACAGTAAGAAGAGTCAGTTTGCTTGTACTTAAGTCGGCATTGTGCCTTTCTTATTTCATTCCGATGCAATTTCTGTATTTCGTCGTCAATAAGTAGGGCCAAGCGATACAGTAAACCTCAAGAGAAGCATCGGAATCTAAAACCGCTCTCACAGGTAAGGTTCAAATCATAGACAGTAAAAAGAGCCAGTTTTCTAGTACTTGAGTCGGCATTGTGCCTTTTGTATTAAATTCCGATGCAATTTCTGTGTTTCATCTTCAATAAGAAGGTCAGAGGGATACAGCAAACCTGAAGTGAAGCATCGGAATCTATAACTAGTGTCACAGGAATTTTTCAAATCATAGACAGTAAGAAGTGTCAGTTATCTTGTACTTAGGTCGGCATTGTGCGTTTTGTATTTAATTCCGATGCAATTTCTGTGTTTCATCGTCAACAAGAAGGTCCAAATCATACAGTAAACCTGAAGTGAAGCATTGGAATCTGAAACCTGTCTCACAGGAAAGGTTCAAAACATAGATAGTAAGAAGAGGCAGTCTTCTTGTACTTGAGTCGGCATTGTGCCTTTTGTATTGAATTCCCATGCAATATCTGTGTATCATCGTCAATAAGAAGGTCAGAGGGATACAGTAAACCCGAAGTGAAGCATCGGAATCTATAATTAGTGTCACAGGACTGGTTCAGAACATAGACAGTAAGAAGAGTCAGTTTTCTTGTACTTGAGTCGGCATTGTGCCTTTTGTATTTAATTCCGCTGCAATTTCTGTGTTTCATCGTCAATAAGAAGGTCCGAGGGATACAGTAAACCTGAAGTGAGGAATCGGAATCTATAACTAGTGTCACAGGAATGGTTCAAAACATAGACATTAAGAAGAGTCGGTTTTTTTGTACTTATGTCGCCATTGTGACTTTTCTCTTTAATTCCGATATAATTTCTGTGTTTCATCGTCAATAAGAAGGTCAGAGGGACACAGTAAATCTGAAGTGAAGCATCGGAATCTATAACTAGTGTCACAGGAATGGTTCCAAACATAGACAGTAAGAGGAGTCAGTATTCTTGTACTTATGTCGGCATTGTGCCTTTTGTATTTAATTCCGATGCAATTTCTGTTTTTCATCGTCAATAAGAAGGTGAGAGGGATACAGTAAACCGGATGTGAAGCATCGGAATCTATAACTAGTGTCACAGGAATGGTTCAAAACATAGACAGTAAGAAGAGTCAGTTTACTTGTACTTAATTCGGCATTGTGCCTTTTGTATTTAATTCCGATGCAATTTCCGTGTTTCTTCGTCAATAAGAAGGTCAGAGGGATACAGTAAACCTGTAGTGAAGCATCGGAATCCATAACTACTGTCACAGGATTGGTTCAGAACTTAGACAGTAAGAAGAGTCAGTTTACTTGTACTTAAGTTGGCATTGCGCCTTTTGTATTTAATTCCAATGAAATTCCTGCGTTTCATCGTCAATAAGACGGTCAGAGGGATAGAGTAAACCTGAAGTGAAGCATCGGAATCTATAACTAGTGTCACAGGTATGGTTCAAATCATAGACAGTAAGAAGAGTCAGTTTTCTTGTACTTAAGTCGGCATTGTGCCTTTTCTATTTAATTCCGATGCAATGTCTGTGTTTTGTCGTCAATAAGAAGGGCCAAGGAATACAGTAAACGTAAAGTGAAGCATCGGAATCTAAAACCGGTCACACAGGAAAGGTTCAAAACATAGACAGTAAGAAGAGCCAGTCTTCTTGTACTTGAGTCGGCATTGTGCCTTTTGTATTTAATTCCGATGCAATTTCTGTGTTTCATCGTCAATAGATAGGTCAGAGGGATGCAGTAAACCTGAAGTGAAGAATCGTAATCTATAACTAGTGTCACAGGAATGGTTCAAATTGTAGACAGATAGAAGCGTCAGTTTTCTTGTACTTGAGTCGGCATTGTGCCTTTTGTATTTAATTCCAAAGCAATTCCTGTGTTTCATCGTCAATAGGAAGTTCAGAGGGATGCAGTAAACCTGAAGTGAAGCATCGGAATCTATAACTAGTGTCACAGGAATGGTTCTAAACATAGACAGTAGGAAGAGTCAGTCTTCCTGTACTTGAGTCGCCAAGGTGCCTTTTGTGTTTATTTCCGATGCAATTTCTGTGTTTCATCGTCAATAAGAAGGTCAAAGGGATACTGTAAACCTGAAGTGAAGCATCGGTATCTATAACTAGTGTCACAGGAATGGTTCAAAGCATAGACAGTAAGAAGCGTCAGTTTTCTTGTACTGAAGTCGGCATTGTGCCTTTTGTATTTAATTCCGATGCAATTTCTGTGTTTCATCGTCAATAAGAAGGTCAGAGGGATACAGTAAACCTGAAGTGAAGCATCAGTATCTATAACTAGTGACACAGGAATGGTTCAAGTCATAGACAGTAAGAAGAGTCAGTTTTCTTGTACTTAAGTCGGCATTGTGCATTTTGTATTTAATTCCGATGCAATTTCTGGGTTTCATCGTCAATAAGGAAGTCAGTGGGATACATAAACATGAAGTGAAGTATCTGCATCTATAACTAGTGTCAGAGGAATGGTTCAAAGCATAGACAGTAAGAAGCGTCAGTTTTCTTGTACTGAAGTCGGCATTGTGCCTTTTGTATTTAATTCCGATGCAATTTCTGTGTTTCATCGTCAATAAGAAGGTCAGAGGGATACAGTAAACCTGAAGTGAAGCATCGGAATCTATAACTAGAGTCACAGGAAAGGTTCAAAACATAGACAGTAAGAAGAGTCAGTTTACTTGTACTTACTTCGGCATTGTGCCTCTTGTATTTAATTCCGATGCAATTTCTGTGTTTCATCGTCAATAAGAAGGTCAGAGGGATACAGTAAACCTGAAGTGACGCATCGGAATCTATAACTAGTGTCACAGGAATTGTTCTGAACTTAGACAGTAGGAAGAGTCAGTCTTCTTGTACTTAAGTCGGCATTGTGCCTTTTGTATTTAATTCCGATGCAATTTCTGTGTTACATCGTCAATATGAAAGTCAAAGGGATACACTAAACCTGAAGTGAAGTATCGGAATCTATAACTAATGTCACAGGAATGGTTCAATGCATAAACAGTAAGAAGTGTCAGTTAACTTATAATTAAGTCGGCATTGTGACTTTTGTAATTAATTCCGATGCAATTTCTGTGTTTAATCGTCAATAAGAAAGTCAGAGGGATACAGTGGACCTGAAGTGAAGCATCGGAATCTCTAACTGCTGTCACAGGAATGGTTCAAAACATAGACAGAAAGAAGAGTAAGTTCTCTTGTACTTAAGTCGGCATTGTGCCTTTTGTATTTAATTCCGATGCAATTTCTGTGTTTCATCGTCAATAAGAAGGTCAGAGGGATACAGTAAACCTGAAGTGAAGCATCGGAATCTATAACTAGAGTCACAGGAATGGTTCAAATCTTAGACAGTAGGAAGAGTTAGTCTTCTTGTACTTAAGTCGGCATTGTGCCTTTTGTATTTAATTCCGATGCAATTTCTGTGTTACATTGTCAATACGAAGGTCAGAGGGATACAGTAAACCTGAAGTGAAGCATCAGTATCTATAACTAGTGACACAGGTATGGTTCAAGTCATAGACAGTAAGAAGAGTCAGTTTTCTTGTACTTAAGTCGGCATTGTGCATTTTGTATTTAATTCCGATGCAATTTCTGGGTTTCATCGTCAATAAGAAAGTCAGTGGGATACATAAACATGAAGTGAAGTATCTGCATCTATAACTAGTGTCACAGGAATGGTTCAAAGCATAGACAGTAAGAAGCGTCAGTTTTCTTGTACTGAAGTCGGCATTGTGCCTTTTGTATTTAATTCCGATGCAATTTCTGTGTTTCATCGTCAATAAGAAGGTCAGAGGGATACAGTAAACCTGAAGTGAAGCATCGGAATCTATAACTAGAGTCACAGGAAAGGTTCAAAACATAGACAGTAAGAAGAGTCAGTTTACTTGTACTTACTTCGGCATTGTGCCTCTTGTATTTAATTCCGATGCAATTTCTGTGTTTCATCGTCAATAAGAAGGTCAGAGGAATACAGTAAACCTGAAGTGACGCATCGGAATCTATAACTAGTGTCACAGGAATTGTTCTGAACTTAGACAGTAGGAAGAGTCAGTCTTCTTGTACTTAAGTCGGCATTGTGCCTTTTGTATTTAATTCCGATGCAATTTCTGTGTTACATCGTCAATATGAAAGTCCAAGGGATACACTAAACCTGAAGTGAAGTATCGGAATCTATAACTAATGTCACAGGAATGGTTCAATGCATAAACAGTAAGAAGTGTCAGTTAACTTATAATTAAGTCGGCATTGTGACTTTTGTATTTAATTCCGATGCAATTTCTGTGTTTAATCGTCAATAAGAAAGTCAGAGGGATACAGTGGACCTGAAGTGAAGCATCGGAATCTCTAACTGCTGTCACAGGAATGGTTCAAAACATAGACAGAAAGAAGAGTAAGTTCTCTTGTACTTAAGTCGGCATTGTGCCTTTTGTATTTAATTCCGATGCAATTTCTGTGTTTCATCGTCAATAAGAAGGTCAGAGGGATACAGTAAACCTGAAGTGAAGCATCGGAAACTATAACTAGTGTCACATGAATGGTTCAAAACATAGACAGTAAGAAGAGTCAGTTATCTTGTACTTAAGTCGACATTGTGACTTTTCTATTTAAATCCGATGCAATTTCTGTGTTTCATCGTCAATAAGAAGGTCAGAGGGATACAGTAAACCTGAAGTGAAGCATCGGAATCTAAAACTAGTGTCACAGGAATGGTTCAAATGTAGACAGTAAGATGAGCCAGCCTTCTTGTACTTGAGTCGGCATTGTGCCTTTTGTATTTAATTCCGAAGCAATTTCTGTGTTTCATAGTCATTAAGAGGGTCAGAGGGATACAGTAGACCTGAAGTGAGGCATCGGAATCTATAACTAGTGACACAGGAATGGTTCTAATCATAGACACTAACAAGTGTCAGTTTTCTTGTACTTAGGTCGGCATTGTGCGTTTTGTATTTAATTCCGATGCAATTTCGGTGTTTCGTCGTCGATAAGAAGGTCCAAGGGATACAGTAAACCTGAAGTGAAGCATCGGAATCCAAAACCGGTCTAACAGGAAAGGTTCAAGACATAGACAGTAAGATGAGCCTGTCTACTTGTACATGAGTCCTCATTGAGCCTTTTGTATTGAATTCATATGCTATTACTGTGTTTCCTTGTCAATAAGAAGGTCAGAGGGATACAGTAAACCTGAAGTGAAGCAACTTAATCTATAAATAGTGTCACAGGAATGGTTCAAAAATAGACAGTAAGAAGAGTCAGTTTTCTTGTACTTAAGTCGGCATTGTGCCTTTTGTATTTAATTCCGATGCATTTTCTGTGTTTCATCGTCAATAAGAAGGTCAGAGGGATACAGTAAACCTGAAGTGAAGCATCGGAATCTATAACTAGTGTCACAGGAATGGTTCAAAACATAGACAGTAAGAAGAGACAGTTATCTTGTATTTATGTCGGCATTGTGCCATTTGTATGTAATTATGATGTAATATCTGTGTTTCATCGTCAATAAGAAGGTTAGAGGGATACAGTAAACCTGAAGTGAAGCATCGGAATCTATAACTAGTGATACAGGAATGGTTCAAAGCACAGACAGTAAGAAGAGTCAGTTTTCTTGTACTTAAGTCGGCATTGTGCGTTTTGTATTTAATTCCGATGCAACTGCTGTTTTTCATCGTCAATAAGAAGGTCAGAGGGATACAGTAAACCTGAAGTGAAGCATCGGAATCTATAACTAGTGTCACAGGAATGGTTCAAAACATAGACAGTAAGAAGAGTCAGTTTTCTTGTACATAAGTCGGCATTGTGCGTTTTGTATTTAATTCCGATGCAATAGCTGTTTTTCATCGTCAATAAGATGGTCGGAGGGATACAGTAAACCTGAAGTGAAGCATCGGAATCTATAACTAGTGTCACCGGAATGGTTAAAAACATACACAGTAAGAAGAGTCAGTTTTGTTGTACTTAAGTTGGCATTGTGCGTTTTCTATTTAATTCCGATGCAATTTCTGTGTTTCATCGTCAATAAGAAGGTATACGGGATACAGTAAACCTGAAGTCAAGCATCGGAATCTAAAACTGGTCTCACAGGAAAGGTTCAAAACATAGACAGTAAGAAGGGCCGATCTTCCTGTATTTGAGTCGTCAAAGTGCTTTTTGTGTTTATTTCGGGTGCAATTTCTGTGTTTCATTGTCAATACGAAGGTCAGAGGGATACAGTAAACCTGAAGTGAAGCATCGGTATCTATAATTAGTGTCACAGGAATGGTTCAAGACATAGACAGTAAGGAGAGTCAGATTTCTTGTACTTAAGTCGGCATTGTGCCTTTTGTATTTAATTCCGATGCAATTTCTGGGTTTCATCGTCAATAAGAAGGTCAGAGGGATACAATAAACATGAAGTGAAGTATCGGCATCTATAACTAGTGTCACAGGAATGGTTCAAAGCATAGACAGTAAGAAGCGTCAGTTTTCTTGTACTGAAGTCGGCATTGTGCCTTTTGTATTTAATTCCGATGCAATTTCTGTGTTTCATCGTCAATAAGAAGGTCAGAGGGATACAGTAAACCTGAAGTGAAGTATCGGAATCTATAATTAATGTCACAGGAATGGTTCAATGCATAAACAGTAAGATGTGTCAGTTTTTTTATAATTAAGTCGGCATTGTGACTTTTGTATTTAATTCCGATGCAATTTCTGTGTTTCATCGCCAATAAGAAAGTCGGAGGGATACAGTAAACCTGAGAAGAAGCATCGGAATCTATAACTAGTGTCACAGGAATGGTTCTAATCATAGACACTAAGAAGTGTCAGTTTTCTTGTACTTACGACGGCATTATGCGTTTTGTATTTAATTCCGATGCAATTTCGGTGTTTCGTCGTCGATAAGAAGGTCCAAGGGATACAGTAAACCTGTAGTGAAGCATCGGAATCCAAAACCGGTCTCACAGGAAAGGTTCAAGACATAGACAGTAAGAAGAGCCTGTCTACTTGTACTTGAGTCGACATTGAGCCTTTTGTATTGAATTCCCATGCAATTACTGTGTTTCATTGTCAATAAGAAGGTCAGAGGGATACAGTAAACCTGAAGTGAAGCAACTTAATCTATAAATAGTGTCACAGGAATGGTTCAAAAATAGACAGTAAGAAGAGTCAGTTTTCTTGTACTTAAGTCGGCATTGTGCCTTTTGTATTTAATTCCGATGCATTTTCTGTGTTTCATCGTCAATAAGAAGGTCAGAGGGATACAGTAAACCTGAAGTGAAGCATCGGAATCTATAACTAGTGTCACAGGAATGGTTCAAAACATAGACAGTAAGAAGAGACAGTTTTCTTGTATTTATGTCGGCATTGTGCCTTTTGTATGTAATTATGATGTAATTTCTGTGTTTCATCGTCAATAAGAAGGTTAGGGGGATACAGTAAACCTGAAGTGAAGCATCGGAATCTATAAGTAGTGATACAGGAATGGTTCAAAACACAGACAGTAAGAAGAGTCAGTTTTCTTGTACTTAAGTCGGCATTGTGCGTTTTGTATTTAATTCCGATGCAACTGCTGTTTTTCATCGTCAATAAGAAGGTCAGAGGGATACAGTAAACCTGAAGTGAAGCATCGGAACCTGAAGTGTCACAGGAATGGTTCAAAACATAGACAGTAAGAAGAGTCAGTTTTCTTGTACATTAGTCGGCATTGTGCGTTTTGTATTTAATTCCGATGCAATAGCTGTTTTTCATCGTCAATAAGATGGTCAGAGGGATACAGTAAACCTGAAGTGAAGCATCGGAATCTATAACTAGTGTCAGCGGAATGGTTAAAAACATACACAGTAAGAAGAGTCAGTTTTGTTGTACTTAAGTTGGCATTGTGCGTTTTCTATTTAATTCCGATGAAATTTCTGTGTTTCATCGTCAATAAGAAGGTCCACGGGATACAGTAAACCTGAA
The DNA here is from genome assembly GCF_023864345.2 of Schistocerca serialis cubense. NCBI lineage: Eukaryota > Metazoa > Arthropoda > Insecta > Orthoptera > Acrididae > Schistocerca > Schistocerca serialis. The sequence continues at coordinate 838,449,142 of NC_064642.1, forward strand.
GTCAAGCATCGGAATCTAAAACTGGTCTCACAGGAGAGGTTCAAAACATAGACAGTAAGAAGGGCCGATCTTCCTGTACTTGAGTCGTCAAAGTGCTTTTTGTGTTTATTTCGGGTGCAATTTCTGTGTTTCATTGTCAATACGAAGGTCAGAGGGATACAGTAAACCTGAAGTGAAGCATCGGTATCTATAACTAGTGTCACAGGAATGGTTCAAGACATAGACAGTAAGGAGAGTCAGTTTTCTTGTACTTAAGTCGGCATTGTGCCTTTTGTATTTAATTCCGACGCAATTTCTGGGTTTCATCGTCAATAAGAAGGTCAGAGGGATACAATAAACATGAAGTGAAGTATCGGCATCTATAACTAGTGTCACAGGAATGGTTCAAAGCATAGACAGTAAGAAGCGTCAGTTTTCTTGTACTGAAGTCGGCATTGTGCCTTTTGTATTTAATTACGATGCAATTTCTGTGTTTCATCGTCGATAAGAAGGTCAGAGGGATACAGTAAACCTGAAGTGAAGTATCGCAATCTATAATTAATGTCACAGGAATGGTTCAATGCATAAACAGTAAGAAGTGTCAGTTTTCTTATAATTAAGTCGGCATTGTGACTTTTGTATTTAATTCCGATGCAATTTCTGTGTTTCATCGCCAATAAGAAAGTCGGAGGGATACAGTAAACCTGAGAAGAAGCATCGGAATCTATAACTAGTGTCACAGGAATGTTTCTAATCATAGACACTAAGAAGTGTCAGTTTTCTTGTACTTACGACGGCATTATGCGTTTTGTATTTAATTCCGATGCAATTTCGGTGTTTCGTCGTCGATAAGAAGGTCCAAAAGATACAGTAAACCTGTAGTGAAGCATCGGAATCCAAAACCGGTCTCACAGGAAAGGTTCAAGACATAGACAGTAAGAAGAGCCTGTCTACTTGTACTTGAGTCGACATTGAGCCTTTTGTATTGAATTCCCATGCAATTACTGTGTTTCATTGTCAATAAGAACGTCAGAGGGATATAGTAAACCTGAAGTGAAGCAACGGAATCTATAAATAGTGTCACAGGAATGGTTCAAAACATAGACAGTAAGAAGAGTCAGTTTTCTTGTACTTAAGTCGGCATTGTGCCTTTTGTATTTAATTCCGATGCAATTTCAGTGTTTCATCGTCAATAAGAAGGTCAGTGGGATACAGTAAACCTGAAGTGGAGTATCGGAATCTATAACTAGTGTCAGAGGAATGGTTCAAATCATAGACAATAAGAAGCGTCAGTTTTTTGTACTAAAGTCGGCATTGTGCCTTTTGTATTTAATTCCGATGCAACTGCTGTTTCTCATCGTCAATAAGAAGGTCAGAGGGATACAGTAAACCTGAAGTGAAGCATCGGAATCTATAACTAGAGTCACAGGAATGGTTAAAAACATACACAGTAAGAAGAGTCAGTTTTCTTGTACTTAAGTTGGCATTGTGCGTTTTCTATTTAATTCCGATGCAATTTCTGTGTTTCATCGTCAATAAGGAGGTCAGAGGGATACAGTAAACCTGAAGTGAAGCATCGGAATCCATAACTAGTGTCACAGGTATGGTTCAAAACATAGACAGTAAGAAGAGTCAGTTTTCTTGTACATAAGTCGGCATTGTGCCTTTTCTATTTAATTCCGATGCAACTACTGCGTTTCATCGTCAATAAGAATGTCAGAGGTATACAGTAAAAATGAAGTGAAGCATAGGAATCTATATCTAGTGTCACAGGAGTGCTTCAAAACATAGACAGTAAGAACAGTCAGTTTTCTTGTACTTATGTCGGCATTGTGCCTTTTGTATTTAATTCCGATGCAATTTCTGTGTTTCATCGTCAATAAGAAGCTCAGAGGGATACAGTAAACTTGAAGTGAAGCATCGGAATCTATAACTAGTGTCACAGGAATGGTTCTAATCATAGACACTAAGAAGTGTCAGTTTTCTTGTACTTAGGTCGGCATTGTGTGTTTTGTATTTAATTCCGATGCAATTTCTGTGTTTCGTCGTCGATAAGAAGGTCCAAGGTATACAGTAAACCTGAAGTGAGGCATCGGAATCCAAAAGGTTCAAGTCATAGACAGTAGGAAGAGTCAGTCTTCTTGTACTTAAGTCGGCATTGTGCCTTTTGTATTTAATTGCGATGCAGTTTCTGTGTTTCATCGTCAATAAGAAGGTCCAAGGGATACAGTAAACCTGGAGTGAGGCATCGGAATCTATAACTGGTGTCACAGGAATGGTTCAAATCTTAGACAGAATGAAGAGTTAGTCTTCCTGTACTTAAGTCGGCATTGTGCCTTTTGTATTTAATTCCGATGCAATTTCTGTGTTTCATCGTCAATATGAAGGTCCAAGGGATACAGTAAACCTGAAGTGAAGTATCGGAATCTATAATTAATGTCACAGGAATGGTTCAATGCATAAACAGTAAGAAGTGTCAGTTTTCTTATAATTAAGTCGGCATTGTGCCTTTTGTATTTAATTCCGATGCAATTTCTGTGTTTCATCGCCAATAAGAAAGTCGGAGGGATGCAGTAAACCTGAAAAGAAGCATCGGAATCTATAACTAGTGTCACAGTAATGGTTCAGATCATAGACAGTAAGTAGAGTCAGTTTTCTTGTACTTACGTCGGCATTGTGCCTTTCGTATTTAATACCGATGCAATTTCTGTGTTTCATCGTCAATAAGAAAGTCAGAGGGATACAGTAGACCTGAAGTGAAGCATCGGAATCTCTAACTGCTGTCACAGGAATGGTTCAAAACATAGACAGTAAGAAGAGTCAGTTCTTCTGTACTTATGTCGGCATTGTGCCATTTGTATTTAATTCCGATGCAATTTCTGTGTTTCATCGTCAATAACAAGGTCAGAGGGATACAGTAAACCTGAAGTGAAGCATCGGAAACTATAACTAGTGTCGCATGAATGGTTCAAAACATAGACAGTAAGAAGAGTCAGTTTTCTTGTACTTAAGTCGACATTGTGACTTTTCTATTTAAATCCGACGCAATTTCTGTGTTTCATCGTCAATACGAAGGTCAGAGGGATACAGTAAACCCGAAGTGAAGCATCGGAATCTATAACTAGTGTCACAGGAATGGTTCAAAACGTAGACAGTAAGATGAGCCAGCCTTCTTGTACTTGAGTCGGCATTGTGCCTTTTGTATTTCATTCCGAAGCAATGTCTGTGTTTCATCGTCAATAAGAGGGTCAGAGGGATACAGTAAACCTGAAGTGAGACATCGGAATCTATAACTAGTGTCACAGGAATGGTTCTAATCATAGACACTAAGAAGTGTCACTTGTCTTGTACTTACGACGGCATTATGCGTTTTGTATTTAATTCCGATGCAATTTCGGTGTTTCGTCGTCGATAAGAAGGTCCAAGGGATACAGTAAACCTGAAGTGAAGCATCGGAATCCAAAACCGGTCTCACAGGAAAGGTTCAAGACATAGACAGTAAGAAGAGCCTGTCTACTTGTACTTGAGTCGGCATTGAGCCTTTTGTATTGAATTCCCATGCAATTACTGTGTTTCATTGTCAATAAGAAGATCAGAGGGATATAGTAAACCTGACGTGAAGCAACGGAATCTATAAATAGTGTCACAGGAATGGTTCAAAACATAGACAGTAAGAAGAGTCAGTTTTCTTGTACTTAAGTCGGCATTGTGCCTTTTGTATTTAATTCCGATGCAATTTCAGTGTTTCATCGTCAATAAGAAGGTCAGTGGGATACAGTAAACCTGAAGTGGAGTATCGGAATCTATAACTAGTGTCACAGGAATGGTTCAAATCATAGACAATAAGAAGCGTCAGTTTTTTGTACTAAAGTCGGCATTGTGCCTTTTGTATTTAATTCCGATGCATTTTCTGTGTTTCATCGTCAATAAGAAGGTCAGAGGGATACAGTAAACCTGATGTGAAGCATCGGAATCTATAACTAGTGTCACAGGAATGGTTCAAAACATAGGCAGTAAGAAGAGTCAGTTTTCTTGTATTTATGTCGGCATTGTGCCTTTTGTATTTAATTATGATGTAATTTCATCGTCAATAAGAAGGTTAGAGGGATACAGTAAACCTGAAGTGAAGCATCGGAATCTATAAATAGTGATACAGGAATGGTTCAAATCATAGACAGTTAGAAGAGTCAGTTTTCTTGTACTTAAGTCGGCATTGTGCGTTTTGTATTTGATTCCGATGCAACTGCTGTTTCTCATCGTCAATAAGAAGGTCAGAGGGATACAGTAAACCTGAAGTTAAGCATCAGAATATAAAGCTGGTCTCACAGGAAAGGTTCAAAACATAGACAGTATAATGAGCCGATCTTCCTGTACTTGAGACGTCAAAGTGCCTTTTGTGTTTATTTCCGATGCAATTTCTGTGTTTCATCGTCAATACGAAGGTCAGGCGGATACAGTAAACCTGAAGTGAAGCATCGGTATCTATCACTAGTGTCACAGGAATGGTTCAAAACATAGACAGTAAGAAGAGTCAGTTTTCTTGTACTTAAGTCGGCATTGTGCCTTTTGTATTTAATTCCGATGCAATTTCTGGGTTTCATCGACAAGAAGAAGGTCAGAGGGATACAGTAAACCTTAAGTGAAGTATCGGAAGCTATAACTAGTGTCACAGGAAAGGTTCAAAACATAGACAGTAAGAAGAGTCAGTTTTGTTGTACTAAATTCGGTATTGTGCCTTTTGTATTTAATTCCGATGCAATTTCTGTGTTTCATCGTCAATTAGAAGGTCAGAGGGATACAGTAAACCTGAAGTGAAGCATCGGAATCTATAAGTACTGTCACAGGAAAGGTTCAAAACATAGACAGTAAGAAGAGTCATTTTACTTGTACTTAAGTTGGCATTGTGCCTTTTGAATTTAATTCCGATGAAATTTCTGTGTTTCATCGTCAATAAGGCGGTCAGAGGGTACAGTAAACCTGAAGTGAAGCATCGGAATCTATAACTAGCGTCACAGGAATGGTTCAAAACATAGTCAGTAAGAAGAGTCAGTTTTCTTGTACTTAAGTCTGCATTGTGACTTTTGTATTTAATTCCGATGCAATTTCTGTGTTTCAATCTTCAATAAGAAGGTCAGAGGGATACAGTAAACCTGAAGTGATGCATCGGAATCTATAACTAGTGTCACAGGAATGGTTCAAAACATAGACAGTAACAGGAGTCAGTTTTCTTGCACTTAACCCGACATTGTGCCTTTTCTATGTAATTCCGATGCAATTTCTGTGTTTCGTCGTCAATAAGAAGGTCCAAGGGATACAGTAAACCAGAAGTGAAGCATCGGAATCTAATACCGGTCTCACAGGAAAGGTTCATAACATAGACAGTAAGAAGAGCCAGTCCTCTGGCACTTGAGTCGGCATTGCGGCTTTTGTATTTAATTCCGATGCAATTTATGTGTTAGATCATCAATAAGAAGGTCCAAGGGATACAGTAAACCTGAAGTCAAGCATCGGAATCTAAAGCTGGTCTCACAGGAAAGGTTCAAAACATAGACAGTAAGATGAGCCGATCTTCCTGTACTTGAGTCGCCAAAGTGCCTTTTGTATTTACTTCCGATGCAATTTCTGTGTTTCATGGTCAATAAGAAGGTCAGAGGGATACAGTAAACCTGAAGTGAAGCATCGGGATCTATAACTAGTCTCACAGGAATGGCTCAATTCATAGACAGTAAGTAGAGTCAGTTTTCTTATAATTAAGTCGTCATTGTGCCTTTTGTATTTAATTCCAATGCAATTTCTGTGTTTCAGCGTCAATAAGAAGGTCAGAGGGATACAGTAAACCTGAAGTGATGCATCGGAATCTATAACTAGTGTCACAGGAATGGTTCAAAACATAGACAAAAACAGGAGTCAGTTTTCTTGCACTTAACCCGACATTGTGCCTTTTCTATTTAATTCCGATGCAATTTCTGTGTTTCGTCGTCAATAAGAAGGTCCAAGGGATACAGTAAACCTGAAGTGAAGCATCGGAATCTAATACCGGTCTCACAGGAAAGGTTCATAACGGAGACAGTAACAAGAGCCAGTCCTCTGGCACTTGAGTCGGCATTGCGCCTTTTGTATTTAATTCCGATGCAATTTCTGTGTTTCATCGTCAATAAGACGGTCACATGGATAGAGTAAACCCAAAGTGAAGCATCGGAATCTATAACTAGTGTCACAGGAATGGTTCAAAACATAGGCAGTAAGAAGAGTCAGTTTTCTTGTATTTATGTCGGCATTGTGCCTTTTGTATTTAATTATGATGTAATTTCTGTGTTTCATCGCCAATAAGAAGGTTAGAGGGATACAGTAAACCTGAAGTGAAGCATCGGAATCTATAACTAGTGATACAGGAATGGTTCAAATCATAGACAGTAAGAAGAGTCAGTTTTCTTGTCCTTAAGTCGGCATTGTGCCTTTTGTATTTAATTCCGATGCAACTGCTGTTTCTCATCGTCAATAAGAAGGTCAGAGGGATACAGTAAACCTGAAGTGAAGCATCAGAATCTATATCTAGAGTCACAGGAATGGTTAAAAACATACACAGTAAGAAGAGTCAGTTTTCTTGTACTTAAGTTGGCATTGTGCGTTTTCTATTTAAATCCGATGCAATTTCTGGGTTTCATCGTCAATAAGAAGGTCGGAGGGATACCGTAAACCTTATGTGAAGCATCGGAATCTATAACTAGTGTCACAGGAATGGTTCAAATCATAGACAGTAAGAAGAGTCAGTTTTCTTGTACTTAAGTCGACATTGTGACTTTTGTATTTAATTCCGATGCAATTTCTGTGTTTGATCGTCAATACGAAGGTCCAAGGGATACAGAAAACCTGAAGTCAAGCATCGGTATCTAAAGCTGGTCTCACAGGAAAGGTTCAAAACATAGACAGTAAGATGAGCCGATCTTCCTGTACTTGAGTCGTCAAAGTGCCTTTTGTGTTTATTTCCGATGCAATTTCTGTGTTTCATCGTCAATACGAAGGTCAGGCGGATACAGTAAACCTGAAGTGAAGCATCGTTATCTATCACTAGTGTCACAGGAATGGTTCAAAACATAGACAGTAAGAAGAGTCAGTTTTCTTGTACTTAAGTCGGCATTGTGCCTTTTGTATTTAATTCCGATGCAATTTCTGGGTGTCATCGCCACGAAGAAGGTCAGAGGGATACAGTAAACCTTAAGTGAAGTATCGGAAGCTATAACTAGTGTCACAGGAAAGGTTCAAAACATAGACAGTAAGAAGAGTCAGTTTTGTTGTACTTAATTCGGTATTGTGCCTTTTGTATTTAATTCCGATGCAATTTCTGTGTTTCATCGTCAATTAGAAGGTCAGAGGGATACAGTAAACCTGAAGTGAAGCATCGGAATCTATAAGTACTGTCACAGGAAACGTTCAAAACATAGCCAGTAAGAAGAGTCATTTTACTTGTACTTAAGTTGGCATTGTGCCTTTTGAATTTAATTCCGATGAAATTTCTGTGTTTCATCGTCAATAAGGCGGTCAGAGGGATACAGTAAACCTGAAGTGAAGCATCGGAATCTATAACTAGCGTCACAGGAATGGTTCAAAACATAGACAGTAAGAAGAGTCAGTTTTCTTGTACTTAAGTCTGCATTGTGACTTTTGTATTTAATTCCGATGCAATTTCTGTGTTTCAATCTTCAATAAGAAGGTCAGAGGGATACAGTAAACCTGAAGTGATGCATCGGGATCTATAACTAGTCTCACAGGAATGGCTCAATTCATAGACAGTAAGTAGAGTCAGTTTTCTTATAATTAAGTCGTCATTGTGCCTTTTTTGTTTAATTCCAATGCAATTTCTGTGTTTCAGCGTCAATAAGTAGGTCAGAGGGATACAGTAAACCTGAAGTGATGCATCGGAATCTATAACTAGTGTCACAGGAATGGTTCAAAACATAGACAGTAACAGGAGTCAGTTTTCTTGCACTTAACCCGACATTGTGCCTTTACTATTTAATTCCGATGCAATTTCTGTGTTTCGTCGTCAATAAGAAGGTCCAAGGGATACAGTAAACCTGAAGTGAAGCATCGGAATCTAATACCGGTCTCACAGGAAAGGTTCACAACAGAGACAGTAAGAAGAGCCAGTCCTCTGGCACTTGAGTCGGCATTGCGCATTTTGTATTTAATTCCGATGCAATTTCTGTGTTTCATCGTCAATAAGACGGTCACATGGATAGAGTAAACCTGAAGTGAAGCATCGGAATCTATAACTAGTGTCACAGGTATGGTTCAAAACATAGACAGTAAGAACAGTCAGTTTTCATGTACTTATGTCGGCATTGTGCCTTTTGTATTTAATTCCGATGCAATTTCTGTGTTTCATCGTCAATAAGAAGGTCAGAGGGATACAGTAAACCTGAAGTGAAGCATCGGAAACTATAACTAGTGTCACATGAATGGTTCAAAACATAGACCGTAAGAAGAGTCAGTTTTCTTGTACTTAAGTCGGCATTGTGCCTCTTCTATTTAAATCCGATGCAATTTCTGTGTTTCATCGTCAATACGAAGGTCAGAGGGATACAGTAAACTTGAAGTGAAGCATCGGAATCTGTAACTAGTGTCACAGGAATGGTTCTAATCATAGACACTAAGAAGTGTCAGTTTTCTTGTACTTAGGTCGGCATTGTGTGTTTTGTATTTAATTCCGATGCAATTTCTGTGTTTCGAAGTCGATAAGAAGGTCCAAGGTATACAGTAAACCTGAAGTGAGGCATCGGAATCCAAAACCGGTCTCACAGGAAAGGTTCAAGACATAGACAGTAAGAAGAGCCTGTCTACTTGTACTTGAGTCGGCATTGAGCCTTTTGTATTGAATTCCCATGCAATTACTGTGTTTCATCGTCAATAAGAAGGTCAGAGGGATACAGTAGACCTGAAGTGAAGCAACGGAATCTATAACTAGTGCCACAGGAATGGTTCAAAACATAGACAGTAATAAGAGTCAGTTTTCTTGTACCTAAGTCGGCATTGTGCCTTTTGTATTTAATTCCGATGCAATTTCAGTGTTTCATCGTCAATAAGAAGGTCAGAGAGATACAGTAAACCTGAAGTGAAGTATCGGAATCTACAACTAGTGTCAGAGGAATGGTTCAAATCATAGACAGTAAGAAGCGACAGTTTTCTTGTACTTAAGTCGGCTTTGTGCCTTTTGTATTTAATTCCGATGCATTTTCTGTGTTTCATCGTCAATAAGAAGGTCAGAGGGATACAGTAAACCTGAAGTGAAGCATCGGAATCTATAACTAGTGTCACAGGAATGGTTCAAAACATAGATAGTAAGAAGAGTCAGTTTTCTTGTACTTAAGTCGGCATTGTGCCTTTTGTATTTAATTCCGATTAATTTCTGTGTTTCATCGTCAATAAGATGGTTAGAGGGATACAGCAAACCTGAAGTGAAGCATCGGAATCTATAACTAGTGTCACAGGAATGGTTCAAAACATAGACAGTAAGAAGAGTCAGTTATCTTGTACTTAAGTCGGCATTGTGCGTTTTGTATTTATCTCCGATGCAACCGCTGTTTTTCATCGTCAATAAGAAGGTCAGAGGGATACAGTAAACCTGAAGTGAAGCATCGGAATCTATAACTAGAGTCACAGGAATGGTTAAAAACATACACAGGAAGAAGAGTCAGTTTTCTTGTACTTAAATTGGCATTGTGCGTTTCCTATTTAATTCCGATGCAAATTCTGTGTTTCATCGTCAATAAGAGGGACCAAGGGATACAGTAAACCTGAAGTAAAGCATCGGAAACTGTAACTAGTGTCACATGAATGGTTCAAAGCATAGACAGTAAGAAGAGTCAGTTTTCTTGTACTTAAGTCGGCATTGTGCCTCTTCTATTTAATTCCGATGCAATTTCTGTGTTTCATCGTTAATACGAAGGTCAGAGGGATACAGTAAACCTGAAGTGAAGCATCGGAATCTATAACTAGTATCACAGGAATTTTTCAAATCATAGACTGTAAGAAGTTTCAGTTTTCTTGTACTTAGGTCGGCATTGTGCGTTTTGTATTTAATTCCGAAGCAATTTCTGTGTTTCTTCGTCAATAAGAAGGTCCAAGGCATACAGTAAACCTGAAGTGAAGCATCGGAATCTAAAAGCGATCTCACAGGAAAGGTTCAAAACATAGACAGTAAGAAGTGGCAGTCTTCTTGTACTTGAGTCGGCATTGAGCCTTTTGTATTGAATTCCCATGCAATATCTGTGTTTCATCGTCAATAAGAAGGTCAGAGGGATACAGTAAACCTGAAGTGAAGCATCGGAATCCATAACCGGTCTCACAGGAAAGGTTTAAAACATAGACAGTAAGAAGAGTCAGTTTTGTTGTACTTAATTCGGTATTGTGCCTTTTGTATTTAATTCCGATGCAATTTCTGTGTTTCATCGTCATTTAGAGGGTCAGAGGGATACAGTAAACCTGAAGTGAAGCATCGGAATCTATAAGTACTGTCACAGGAAAGGTTTAAAACATAGACAGTAAGAAGAGTCATTTTACTTGTACTTAATTTGGCATTGTGCCTTTAGAATTTAATTCCGATGAAATTTCTGTGTTTCATCGTCAATAAGGCGGTCAGAGGGATACAGTAAACCTGAAGTGAAGCATCGGAATCTATAACTAGCGTCACAGGAATGGTTCAAAACATAGACAGTAAGAAGAGTCAGTTTTCTTGTACTTAAGTCTGCATTGTGACTTTTGTATTTAATTCCGATGCAATTTCTGTGTTTCAATCTTCAATAAGAAGGTCAGAGGGATACAGTAAACCTGAAGTGATGCATCGAAATCCATAACTAGTGTCACAGGAATGGTTCAAAACATAGACAGTAACAGGAGTCAGTTTTCTTGCACTTAACCCGACATTGTGCCTTTTCTATTTAATTCCGATGCAATTTCTGTGTTTCGTCGTCAATAAGAAGGTCCAAGGGATACAGTAAACCAGAAGTGAAGCATCGGAATCTAATACCGGTCTCACAGGAAAGGTTCATAACATAGACAGTAAGATGAGCCGATCTTCCTATACTTGAGTCGCCAAAGTGCCTTTTGTATTTACTTCCGATGCAATTTCTGTGTTTCATGGTCAATAAGAAGGTCAGAGGGATACAGTAAACCTGAAGTGAAGCATCGGGATCTATAACTAGTCTCACAGGAATGGCTCAATTCATAGACAGTAAGTAGAGTCAGTTTTCTTATAATTATCTCGTCATTGTGCCTTTTTTATTTAATTCCAATGCAATTTCTGTGTTTCAGCGTCAATAAGAAGGTCAGAGGGATACAGTAAACCTGAAGTGATGCATCGGAATCTATAACTAGTGTCACAGGAATGGTTCAAAACATAGACAGTAACAGGAGTCAGTTTTCTTGCACTTAACCCGACATTGTGCCTTTTCTATTTAATTCCGATGCAATTTCTGTGTTTCGTCGTCAATAAGAATGTCCAAGGGATACAGTAAACCTGAAGTGAAGCATCGGAATCTAATACCGGTCTCACAGGAAAGGTTCATAACAGAGACAGTAAGAAGAGCCAGTCCTCTGGCACTTGAGTCGGCATTGCGCCTTTTGTATTTAATTCCGATGCAATTTCTGTGTTTCATCGTCAATAAGAATGTCAGACGTATACAGTAAAAATGAAGTGAAGCATCGGAATCTATATCTAGTGTCACAGGAGTGGTTCAAAACATAGACAGTAAGAACAGTCAGTTTTCTTGTACTTATGTCGGCATTGTGCCTTTTGTATTTAATTCCGATGCATTTTCTGTGTTTCATCGTCAATAAGAAGGTCAGAGGGATACAGTAAACCTGAAGTGAAGCATCGGAATCTATAACTAGTGTCACAGGAATGGTTCAAATCATAGATAGTAAGAAGAGTCAGTTTTCTTGTACTTAATTCGGCATTGTGCCTTTTGTATTTAATTCCGATGTAATTTCTGTGTTTCATCGTCAATAAGATGGTTAGAGGGATACAGTAAACCTGAAGTGAAGCATCGGAATCTATAACTAGTGTCACAGGAATGGTTCAAAACATAGACAGTAAGAAGAGTCAGTTTTCTTGTACTTCAGTCGGCATTGTGCGTTTTGTATTTAATTCCGATGCAACCGCTGTTTTTCATCGTCAATAAGAAGGTCAGAGGGATACAGTAAACCTGAAGTGAAGCTTCGGAATCTATAACTAGAGTCACAGGAATGGTTAAAAACATACACAGGAAGAAGAGTCAGTTTTCTTGTACTTAAGTTGGCATTGTGCGTTTCCTATTTAATTCCGATGCAAATTCTGTGTTTCATCGTCAATAAGAGGGTCCAAGGGATACAGTAAACCTGAAGTCAAGCATCGGAATCTAAAACTGGTCTCACAGGAAAGGTTCAAAACATAGACAGTAAGAAAAGCCAGTTTTCTAGTACTTGAGTCGGCATTGTGCATTTTGTATTTAATTCCGATGCAATTTCTGTGTTTCATCGTCAATAAGAAGGTCAGAGGGATACAGTAAACCTGAAGTGAAGCATCGGAAACTATAACTAGTGTCACATGAATGGTTCAAAACATAGACAGTAAGAAGAGTCAGTTTTCTTGTACTTAAGTCGGTATTGTGCCTCTTCTATTTAAATCCGATGCAATTTCTGTGTTTCATCGTCAATACGAAGGTCAGAGGGATACAGTAAACTTGAAGTGAAGCATCGGAATCTATAACTAGTGTCACAGGAATGGTTCTAATCATAGACACTAAGAAGTGTCAGTTTTCTTGTACTTAGGTCGGCATTGTGTGTTTTGTATTTAATTCCGATGCAATTTCTGTGTTTCGTCGTCGATAAGAAGGTCCAAGGTATACAGTAAACCTGAAGTGAGGCATCGGAATCCAAAACCGGTCTCACAGGAAAGGTTCAGGACATAGACAGTAAGAAGAGCCTGTCTACTTGTACTTGAGTCGGCATTGAGCCTTTTGTATTGAATTCCCATGCAATTACTGTGTTTCATCGTCAATAAGAAGGTCAGAGGGATACAGTAGACCTGAAGTGAAGCAACGGAATCTATAACTAGTGTCACAGGAATGGTTCAAAACATAGACAGTAATAAGAGTCAGTTTTCTTGTACCTAAGTCGGCATTGTGCCTTTTGTATTTAATTCCGATGCAATTTCAGTGTTTCATCGTCAATAAGAAGGTCAGAGGGATACAGTAAACCTGAAGTGAAGTATCGGAATCTATAACTAGTGTCAGAGGAATGGTTCAAATCATAGACAGTAAGAAGCGTCAGTTTTCTTGTATTTAAGTCGGCTTTGTGCCTTTTGTATTTAATTCCGATGCATTTTCTGTGTTTCATCGTCAATAAGAAGGTCAGAGGGATACAGTAAACCTGAAGTGAAGCATCGGAATCTATAACTAGTGTCACAGGAATGGTTCAAAACATAGATAGTAAGAAGAGTCAGTTTTCTTGTACTTAAGTCGGCATTGTGCCTTTTGTATTTAATTCCGATGTAATTTCTGTGTTTCATCGTCAATAAGATGGTTACAGGGATACAGTAAACCTGAAGTGAAGCATCGGAATCTATAACTAGTGTCACAGGAATGGTTCAAAACATAGACAGTAAGAAGAGTCAGTTTTCTTGTACTTAAGTCGGCATTGTGGCTTTTGTATTTAATTCCGATGCAATTTCTGGGTTTCATCGCCAAGAAGAAGGTCAGAGGGATACAGTAAACCTTAAGTGAAGTATCGGAAGCTATAACTAGTGTCACAGGAAAGGTTCAAAACATAGACAGTAAGAAGAGTCAGTTTTGTTGTACTTAATTCGGTATTGTGCCTTTTGTATTTAATTCCGATGCAATTTCTGTGTTTCATCGTCAATTAGAAGGTCAGAGGGATACAGTAAACCTGAAGTGAAGCATCGGAATCTATAAGTACTGTCACAGGAAAGGTTCAAAACATAGACAGTAAGAAGAGTCATTTTACTTGTACTTAAGTTGGCATTGTGCCTTTTGAATTTAATTCCGATGAAATTTCTGTGTTTCATCGTCAATAAGGCGGTCAGAGGAATACAGTAAACCTGAAGTGAAGCATCGGAATCTATAACTAGCGTCACAGGAATGGTTCAAAACATAGACAGTAAGAAGAGTCAGTTTTCTTGTACTTAAGTCTGCATTGTGACCTTTGTATTTAATTCCGATGCAATTCCTTGTTTCAATCTTCAATAAGAAGGTCAGAGGGATACAGTAAACCTGAAGTGATGCATCGGAATCTATAACTAGTGTCACAGGAATGGTTCAAAACATAGACAGTAACAGGAGTCAGTTTTCTTGCACTTAACCCGACATTGTGCCTTTTCTATTTAATTCCGATGCAATTTCTGTGTTTCGTTGTCAATGAGAAGGTCCAAGGCATACAGTAAACCAGAAGTGAAGCATCGGAATCTAATACCGGTCTCACAGGAAAGGTTCATAACATAGACAGTAAGAAGAGCCAGTCCTCTGGCACTTGAGTCGGCATTGCGCCTTTTGTATTTAATTCCGATGCAATTTCTGTGTTAGATCATCAATAAGAAGGTCCAAGGGATACAGTAAACCTGAAGTCAAGCATCGGAATCTAAAGCTGGTCTCACAGGAAAGGTTCAAAACATAGACAGTAAGATGAGCCGATCATCCTGTACTTGAGTCGCCAAAGTGCCTTTTGTATTTACTTCCGATGCAATTTCAGTATTTCATGGTCAATAAGAAGGTCAGAGGGATACAGTAAACCTGAAGTGAAGCATCGGGATCTATAACTAGTCTCACAGGAATGGCTCAATTCATAGACAGTAAGTAGAGTCAGTTTTCTTATAATTAAGTTGTCATTGTGCCTTTTTTATTTAATTCCAATGCAATTTCTGTGTTTCAGCGTCAATAAGAAGGTCAGAGGGATACAGTAAACCTGAAGTGATCATCGGAATCTATAACTAGTGTCACAGGAATGGTTCAAAACATAGTCAGTAACAGGAGTCAGTTTTCTTGCACTTAACCCGACATTGTGCCTTTTCTATTTAATTCCGATGCAATTTCTGTGTTTCGTCGTCAATAAGAAGGTCGAAGGGATACAGTAAACCTGAAGTGAAGCATCGGAATCTAATACCGGTCTCACAGGAAAGGTTCATAACAGAGACAGTAAGAAGAGCCAGTCCTCTGGCACTTGAGTCGGCATTGCGCCTTTTGTATTTAATTCCGATGCAATTTCTGTGTTTCATCGTCAATAAGACGGTCACATGGATAGAGTAAACCTGAAGTGAAGCATCGGAATCTATAACTAGTGTCACAGGTATGGTTCAAAACATAGACAGTAAGAAGAGTCAGTTTTCTTGTACATAAGTCGGCATTGTGCCTTTTCTATTTAAGTCCGATGCAACTACTGCGTCTCTTCGTCAATAAGAATGTCAGACGTATGCAGTAAAAATGAAGTGAAGCATCGGAATCTATAACTAGTGTCACAGGAATGGTTCAAAACATAGACATTAAGAACAGTCGGTTTTCTTGTACTTATGTCGGCATTGTGACTTTTCTATTTAATTCCGATGAAATTTCTGTGTTTCATCGTCAATAAGAAGGTCAGAGGGATACAGTAAACCTGAAGTGAAGCATCGGAATCTATAACTAGTGTCACAGGTATGGTTCAAAACATAGACAGTAAGAAGAGTCAGTTTTCTTGTACTTAAGTCGGCATTGTGCCTTTTCTATTTAATTCCGATGCAATGTCTGTGTTTCGTCGTCAATAAGAAGGGCCAAGGGATACAGTAAACGTGAGGTGAAGCATCGGAATCTAAAACCGGTCGCACAGGAAAGGTTCAAAACATAGACAGTAAGAAGAGCCAGTCTTCTTGTACTTGAGTCGGCATTGTGCCTTTTGTTTTTAATTCCCATGCAATTTCTGTGATACATCGTCAATAAGAAAGTCAGAGGGATGCAGTATACCTGAAGTGAAGCATCGGAATCTATAACTAGTGTCACAGGAATGGTTCAAAACGTAGATAGTAAGAAGAGTCAGTCTTCTTGTACTTAAGTCGGCGTTGTGCCTTTTCTATTTAATTCCGATGCAATTTCTGTGCTTCATCGCCAATAAGGAGGTCAGAGGGATACAGTAAACCGGAAGTGAAGCATCGGAATCGCTAACTAGTGTCACAGGAATGCTTCTAAACATAGACAGTAAGAAAGGTCAGTCTTCTCGTACCTAAGACGGCATTGTGCCTTTTCTATTTAATTCCGATGCAATTTCTGTGCTTCATCGTCAATAAGAAGGTCAGAGGGATACAGTAAACCTGAAGTGCAGCTTCGGAATCTATAACTAGTGTCACAGGAATGGTTCAATACGTAGATAGTAAGAAGTGTCAGTCTTCTTGTACTTAAATCGGCATTGTGCCTTTTCTATTTAATTCCGATGCAATTTCTGTGTTTCATCGTCAATAAGAAGGTCAGAGGGATACAGTAAACCTGATGTGAAGCATCGGAATCTATAACTAGTGTCACAGGAATGGTTCAAAACATAGACAGTATGAAGATTCAGTTTTCTTGTACTTAACCCGTCATTGTTCCGTTTCTATTTAATTCCGATGCAATTTCTGTGTTTCGTCGTCAATAAGAAGGTCCAAGGGAAACAGTAAACCTGATGTGAAGCATCGGAATCTAAAACCGGTCTCACAGGAAAGGTTCATAACATAGACAGTAAGAAGAGCCAGTCTTCTGGTACTTGAGTCGGCATTGTGCCTTTTGTATTTAAATCCGATGCAATTTCTGTGTTTCATCGTCAATGAGACGGTCGGAGGGATACAGTATACCTGAAGTGAAGCATCTGAATCTATAACTAGTGTCACAGGAATGGTTCAAAACATAAACAGTAAGAAGAGTCAGTTTTCTTGTCCTTAAGTCGGCATTGTGCCTTTTGTATTCATTTCCGATGCAATTTCTGTGTTTCATGGTCTATAAGAAGGTCAGAGGGATACAGTAAACCTGAAGTGAAGCATCGGAATCCATAACTAGTGTCACAGCAATGGTTAAAACATAGACAGTAAGAAAGGTCAGACTTCTTGTACTTAAGTCCGCATTGTGCCTTTTGGATTTTTATTCCGATGCAATATCTGTGTTTCATCGTCAATAAGAAGATCAGAGGGATACAGTAAACCTGAAGTGAAGCATCAGAATCTATAACTAGTGTCACAGGAATGGTTCAAAACATAAACAGTAAGAAACGTCAGATTACTTGTACTTAAGTCGGCATTGTGCCTTTTGTATTTAATTCCGAAGCAATTTCTGTGTTTCATCGTAAATAAGAAGGTCAGAGGGATACAGTTAACCTGAAGTGAAGCATCGGAATCTGTAACTAGTGTCACAGGAATGGTTCAAAACATAGACAATAAGAAGAGTCAGTTTTCTTGTACTTAAGCCGGCATTGTGCCCTTTGTATTTAATTCCGTTGCTATTCCTGTGTTTCATCGTCAATATGAAGATCAGAGGGATACAGTAAACCTGAAGTAAAGCATCGGAATCCATAACTAGTGTCACAGGAATGGTTCAAAGCATAGTCATTAAGAAGAGTTAGTTTTCTTATAATTAAGTCGGCATTGTGCCTTTTGTATTAATTTCGGATGCAATTTCTGTGTTTCATCGTCAATAAGACGATCAGAGGGATAGAGTAAACCTCAAGTGAAGCATCGGAATCTATAGCAAGTGTCACGGGTATGGTTCACAACATAGACAGTAAGAAGAGTCAGTTTTCTTGTACTTCATTCGGCATTGTGCCTTTTCTATTTACTTCCGTTGCAATTTCTGTGTTTCGTCGACAATAAGAAGGGCCAAGGGATACAGTAAACCTGCAGTGAAGCATCGGAATCTAAATACGGTCTCACAGGAAAGGTACAAATCTTAGACAGTAAGAAGAGTCAGTCTTCTCGTACATAAGTCGGCATTGTGCCTTTTGTATTTAATTCCGATGCAATTTCTGTGTTTCCTCGTCAATAAGAAGATCAGAGGGATACAGTAAACCTGAAGTGAAGCATCAGAATCTATAACTAGTGTCACAGGAATGGTTCAAAACATAAACAGTAAGAAACGTCAGATTACTTGTACTTAAGTCGGCATTGTGCCTTTTGTATTTAATTCCGAAGCAATTTCTGTGTTTCATCGTAAATAAGAAGGTCAGAGGGATACAGTTAACCTGAAGTGAAGCATCGGAATCTGTAACTAGTGTCACAGGAATGGTTCAAAACATAGACAATAAGAAGTGTCAGTTTTCTTGTACTTAAGCCGGCATTGTGCCCTTTGTATTTAATTCCGTTGCTATTCCTGTGTTTCATCATCAATATGAAGATCAGAGGGATACAGTAAACCTGAAGTAAAGCATCGGAATCCATAACTAGTGTCACAGGCATGGTTCAAAGCATAGACAGTAAGAAGAGTCAGTTTTCTTATAATTAAGTCGGCATTGTGCCTTTTGTATTAATTTCGGATGCAATTTCTGTGTTTCATCGTCAATAAGACGATCAGAGGGATAGAGTAAACCTGAAGTGAAGCATCGGAATCTATAGCAAGTGTCACGGGTATGGTTCACAACATAGACAGTAAGAAGAGTCAGTTTTCTTGTACTTCATTAGGCATTGTGCCTTTTCTATTTACTTCCGATGCAATTTCTGTGTTTCGTCGACAATAAGAAGGGCCAAGGGATACAGTAAACCTGCAGTGAAGCATCGGAATCTAAAAACGGTCTCACAGGAAAGGTACAAATCTTAGACAGTAAGAAGAGTCAGTCTTCTTGTACATAAGTCGGCATTGTGCCTTTTGTATTTATTTCCGATGCAATTTCTGTGTTTCATCGTCTATAAGATGGTCAGAGGGATACAGTAAACCTGAAGTGAAGCATCGGAATCCATAACTAGTGTCACAGCAATGGTTAAAACATAGACAGTAAGAAAGGTCAGACTTCTTGTACTTAAGTCCGCATTGTGCCTTTTGGATTTTTATTCCGATGCAATATCTGTGTTTCATCGTCAATAAGAAGATCAGAGGGATACAGTAAACCAGAAGTGAAGCATCAGAATCTATAACTAGTGTCAGAGGAATGGTTCAAAACATAAACAGTAAGAAACGTCAGATTACTTGTACGTAAGTCGGCATTGTGCCTTTTGTATTTAATTCCGATGCAATTTCTGTGTTTCATCCACAATAAGACGGTCAGAGGGATACAGTAAACCTGAAGTGAAGCATCGGAATCTATAACTAGCGTCACAGGAATGGTTCAAAACATAGACAGTAAGAAGAGTCAGTTTTCTTGTACTTAAGTCGGCATTGTGCCTTTTCTATTTAATTCCGATGCAATTTCTGTGCTTCATCGTCAATAAGAAGGTCAGAGGAATACAGGAAACGTGAAGTGAAGCATCGGAATCTATAACTAGTGTCACAGGAATGGTTCAAAAATACACAGTAAGAAGAGTCAGTTTTCTTGTACTTATGTCGGCATTGTGCCTTTTGTATTTATTTCCGATGAAATTTCTGTGATTCATCGTCAATAAGAAGGTCAGAGGGATACAGTAAACCTGAAGTGAAGCATCGGAATCCGTAACTACTGTCACAGGAATGGTTCAAAACATAGACAGTAAGAAGAGCCAGTCTTCTTGTACTTCAGTCGGCATTGTGCCTTTTCTATTTAATTCCGATGAAATTTCTGTGTTTCATCGTCAATAGGAAGGTCAGAGGGATACAGTAAACCTGATGTGAAGCATCGGAATCTATAACTAGTGTCACAGGAATGGTTCAAATCATAGACAGTAAGAAGAGTCAGTTTACTTGTACTTAATTCGGCATTGTGCCTTTTGTTTTTAATTCCGATGCAATTTCCGTGTTTCTTCGTCAATGAGAAGGTCAGATGGATACAGTAAACCTGAAGTGAAGCATCGGAATCCGTAACTACTGTCACAGGAATGGTTCAAAACATAGACAGTAAGAAGAGCCTGTCTTCTTGTACTTGAGTCGGCATTGTGCCTTTTCTATTTAATTCCGATGCAATGTCTGTGCTTCATCGTCAATAAGAAGGTCAGAGGGATACAGTAAACCTGAAGTGAAGCATCGCAATCGCTAACTAGTGTAACAGGATCGGTTCAAAACATAGAGAGTAAGAAGAGTCAGTCTTTTTGTTCTTAAGTCGGCATTGTGCCTTTTGTATTGACTTCCGATGCAATTTCTGTGTTTCCTCGTCAATAAGAAGGTCAGAGGGATACAGTAAACCTGAAGTGAAGCATCAGAATCTATAACTAGTGTCACAGGAATGGTTCAAAACATAAACAGTAAGAAACGTCAGATTACTTGTACTTAAGTCGGCATTGTGCCTTTTGTATTTAATTCCGATGCAATTTCTGTGTTTCATCCACAATACGACGGTCAGAGGGATACAGTAAACCTGAAGTGAAGCATCGGAATCTATAACTAGCGTCACAGGAATGGTTCAAAACATAGACAGTAAGAAGAGTCAGTTTTCTTGTACTTAAGTCGGCATTGTGCCTTTTCTATTTAATTCCGATGCAATTTCTGTGCTTCATCGTCAATAAGAGGGTCAGAGGGATACAGTAAACCTGAAGTGAAGCATCGGAATCTATAACTAGTATCACAGGAATGGTTCAAAACATAGAGACTAAGAAGAGTCAGTCTTTTGGTACATAAGTCGGCATTGTGCCTTTTGTATTTAATTCCGATGCAATCTCTGTGTTTCATCGTCAATAAGAAGGTCAGAGGGATACAGTAAATCTGAAGTGAAGCAACGGAATCTATAACTAGTGTCACAGGAATGGTTCAAATCATAGACAGTAAGAAGAGTCAGTTTACTTGTACTTAATTCGGCATTGTGCCTTTTGTTTTTAATTCCGATGCAATTTCCGTGTTTCTTCGTCAATGAGAAGGTCAGATGGATACAGTAAACCTGAAGTGAAGCATCGGAATCCGTAACTACTGTCACAGGAATGGTTCAAAACATAGACAGTAAGAAGAGCCAGTCTTCTTGTACTTGAGTCGGCATTGTGCCTTTTCTATTTAATTCCGATGCAATGTCTGTGCTTCATCGTCAATAAGAAGGTCAGAGGGATACAGTAAACCTGAAGTGAAGCATCGCAATCGCTAACTAGTGTAACAGGATCGGTTCAAAACATAGAGAGTAAGAAGAGTCAGTCTTTTTGTTCTTAAGTCGGCATTGTGCCTTTTGTATTGACTTCCGATGCAATTTCTGTGTTTCCTCGTCAATAAGAAGGTCAGAGGGATACAGTAAACCTGAAGTGAAGCATCAGAATCTATAACTAGTGTCACAGGAATGGTTCAAAACATAAACAGTAAGAAACGTCAGATTACTTGTACTTAAGTCGGCATTGTGCCTTTTGTATTTAATTCCGATGCAATTTCTGTGTTTCATCCACAATACGACGGTCAGAGGGATACAGTAAACCTGAAGTGAAGCATCGGAATCTATAACTAGCGTCACAGGAATGGTTCAAAACATAGACAGTAAGAAGAGTCAGTTTTCTTGTACTTAAGTCGGCATTGTGCCTTTTCTATTTAATTCCGATGCAATTTCTGTGCTTCATCGTCAATAAGAGGGTCAGAGGGATACAGTAAACCTGAAGTGAAGCATCGGAATCTATAACTAGTATCACAGGAATGGTTCAAAACATAGAGACTAAGAAGAGTCAGTCTTTTGGTACATAAGTCGGCATTGTGCCTTTTGTATTTAATTCCGATGCAATCTCTGTGTTTCATCGTCAATAAGAAGGTCAGAGGGATACAGTAAATCTGAAGTGAAGCAACGGAATCTATAACTAGGGTCACAGGAATGCTTCAAAACATAGACAGTAAGAAAGGTCAGTCTTCTTGTACTTCAGTCGGCATTGTGCCTCTTGTATCTAATTCCGATGCAATATCTGTGTTTCATCGTCAATAAGAAGATCAGAGGGATACAGTAAACCTGAAGTGGAGCATCGGAATCTATAACTAGTGTCACAGGTATGGTTCAAAACATAGACAGTAAGAAGAGTCAGTTTTCGTGTACTTAATTCGGCATTGTGCCTTTTCTATTTAACTCGGATGCAATTTCTGTGTTTCGTCGTCAATAAGAAGGGCCAAGGGAGACAGTTATCCTGAAGTGAAGCATCGGAATCTAAAATTGGGCTCACAGGAAAGGTTCAAAACATAGACAGCAAGAAGAGTCAGTCTTCTTGTACTTAAGTCGGCATTGTGCCTTTTGTATTTAATTCCGATGCAATATCTGTGTTTCCTCGCCAATAAGGTCAGAGGGATACAGTAAACCTGAAGTGAAACATCGGAATCTAAAACCGGTCTCACAGGAAAGGTTCAAATCATAGACACTAAAAAGAGCCAGTCTTCTTATACTTGAGTCGGCATTGTGCCTTTTCTATTTACTTCCGATGCAATTTCTGTGTTTCGTCATCAATAAGAAGGGCCAAAGGATACAGTAAACCTGAAGTGAAGCATCGGAATCTAAAACAGGTCTCACAGGAAAGGTTCAAAACTTAGACAGTAAGAAGAGTCAGTCTTCTTGTACTTATGTCGGCATTGTGCCTTTTGTATTTAATTCCGATGCAATTTCTGTGTTTCCTCGTCAATAAGAAGGTCAGAGGGATACAGTAAACCTGAAGTGAAGCATCGGAGTGTAAAACCGGTCTCACAGGAATGGTTCAAAGCATAGAGAGTAAGAAGAGTCAGCCTTTTTGTACATAAGTCGGCATTGTGCCTTTTGTATTTGATTCCGATGCAATCTCTGTGTTTCATCGTCAATAAGAAAGTCAGAGGGATACAGTAAACCTGAAGTGAAGCATCGGAATCTAAAACCGGTCTCACAGGAAAGGTTCAAAACATAGACAGTAAGAAGAGTCAGTTCTCTTGTACTTCAGTCGGCATTGTGCCTTTTGTTTTTCATTCCATTGCAATTTCTGTGTTTCATCGTCAATAAGAAGGTCAGAGGGATACAGTAAACCTGAAGTGAAGCAACGGAATCTAAAACCGGTCTCACAGGAAAGGTTCAAAACTTAGACAGTAAGAAGAGTCAGTCTTCTTGTACTTAAGTCGGCATTGTGCCTTTTGTATTTAATTCCGATGCAATTTCTGTGTTTCCTCGTCAATAAGAAGGTCAGAGGGATACAGTAAACCAGAAGTGAAGGATCGGAATCTAAAACCGGTCTCACAGGAAAGGTTCAAAACATAGACAGTAACTAGAGCCAGTCTTCTTGTACTTGAGTCGGCAATGTGCCTTTTGTATTTAATTCCGATGTAATTTCTGTGTTTCATCGTCAATATGAAGGTCAGCAGGACGCAGTAAACCTGAAGTGAAGCATCGGAATCTACAACTAGTGTCACAGGAATGGTTCAAAACATAGACAGTAGGAAGAGTCAGTCTTCTAGTACTTAAGTCGGCATTGTGCCTTTTGTATTTAATTCCGATGCAATTTCTATTTTTTTATCGTCCATATGAAGGTCAGAGGGATACAGTAAACCTGAAGTGAAGCATCGGAATCTATAACTAGTGTCACAGGAATGGTCCAAAACATAGAAAGTAAGAAGAGCCAGTCTTCTTGTACTTGAGTCGACATTGTGCCTTTTGTATTTAATTCCGATGCAATTTCTGTGTTTCATCGTCAATAAGACGGTCAGGGGGATAGAGTAAACCTGAAGTGAAGCATCGGAATCCATAGCTAGTGTCACGGGTATGGTTCACAACATAGACAGCAAGAAGAGTCAGTTTTCTTGTACTTAATTCGGCATTGTGCCTTTTCCATTTACTTCCGATGCAATTTCTGTGTTTCGTCGTCAATAAGAAGGGCCAAGGGATATAGTAAACCTGAAGTGAAGCATCGCAATCTAAAACAAATCTCACAGGAAAAGTTCAAAACTTAGACAGTAAGAAGAGTCAGTCTTCTTGTACTTCAGTCGGCATTGTGCCTTTTGTATTTAATTCCGATGCAATTTCAGTGTTTCCACGTCAATAAGAAGGTCAGAGGGATACAGTAAACCTGAAGTGAAGCATCGGAATCTAAAACCGGTCTCACAGGAAAGGTTCAAAACATAGACAGTAACAAGAGCCAGTCCTCTTGTACTTGAGTCGGCATTGTGCCTTTTGTATTTAATTCCGATGCTATTTCTGTATTTCATCCTTAATAAGACGGTCAGAGGGATACAGTAAACCTGAAGTGAAGCATCGGAATCTATAACTAGTGTCACAGGTATGGTTCAAAACATAGACAGTAAGAGGAGTCAGTTTTCTTGTACTTAAGTGGGCATTGTGCCTTTTCTATTTAACTCGGATGCATTTTCTGTGTTTCGTCGTCAATAAAAAGGGCCAAGGGATACAGTAAACCTGAAGTGAAGCATCGGAATCTAAAACCGTTCTCACAGGAAAGGTTCAAAACATAGACAGTAGGAAGAGTCAGTCCACTTGTACTTAAGTCGGCATTGTGCCTTTTGTATTTAATTCCGATGCAATTTCTGTGTTTCCTCGTCAACAAGATGGTCAGAGGGATACAGAAAACCTGAAGTGAAGCATCGGAGTGTAAAACCGGTCTCACAGGAAAGGTTCAAAACATAGACAGTAACAAGAGCCAGTCTTCTTGTACTTGAGCCGGCACTGTGCCTTTTGTATTTAATTCCGACGCAATTTCTGCGTTTCATCCTCAATAAGACATTCAGAGGGATACAGTAAACCTGAAGTGAAGCATCGGAATCTATAACTAGTGTCACAGGAATGGTTCAAAACATAGAGAGTAAGAAGAGTCAGCCTTTTTGTACATAAGTCGGCATTGTGCCTTTTGTATTTAATTCCGATGCAATCTCTGTGTTTCATCGTCAATAAGAAGGTCAGAGGGATACAGTAAACCTAAAGTGAAGCATTGGAATCCATAACTAGTGTCACAGGAATGGTTCAAAGCATAGAGAGTAAGAAGAGTCAGCCTTATTGTACATAAGTCGGCATTGTGCCTTTTGTATTTAATTCCGATGCAATCTCTGTGTTTCATCGTCAATAAGAAGGTCAGAGGGATACAATAAAGCTGAAGTGAAGCAACGGAATCTATAACTAGGGTCACAGGAATGCTTCAAAACATAGACAGTAAGAAAGGTCAGTCGTCTTGTACTTAAGTCGTCATTGTGCCTTTTGTATCTAATTCCGATGCAATATCTGTGTTTCATCGTCAATAAGAAGATTTGAGGGATACGGTAAACCTAAAGTGAGGCATCGGAATCTATAACTATTGTCACAGGAATGGTTCAAAACATAGACAGTAAGAAGAGCCAGTCTTCTTGTACTCGAGTCGGCAGTGTGCCATTTGTATTAAATTCCGATGCAATATCGGAGTTTCATCGGCAATAAGGTCAGAGGGATGCAGTAAACCTGAAGTGAAGCATCGGAATCTATAACTAGTGTCACAGGAATGGTTCAAAACATAGACAGTAGGAAGAGTAAGTCTTCTAGTACTTAAGTCGGCATTGTGCATTTTGTATTTCATTCCGATGCAATTTCTGTGCTTCATCGCCAATAAGAAGGTCTGAGAGATACAGTAAACCTGAAGTGAAGCATCGGAATCTATAACTAGTGTCACAGGAATGGTTCAAAACATAGACAGTAAGAAGAGTCAGTCTTTTTGTACTTAAGTCGGCATTGTGCCTTTTGTATTTTATTCCGATGCAATTTCTGAGTTTCATCGTCAATAAGAAGGTCAGAGGGATACAGTAAACCTGAAGTGAAGCATCGGAATCTAAAACCGGTCTCACAGGAAAGGTTCAAAACATAGACAGTAAGAAGAGTCAGTTTTCTTTTACTTCAGTCGTCATTGTGCCTTTTGTTTTTAATTCCATTGCAATTTCTGTGTTTCATCGTCAATAAGAAGGTCAGAGAGATACAGTAAACCTGAAGTGAAGCAACGGAATCTAAAACCGGTCTCACAGGAAAGGTTCAAAACTTAGACAGTAAGAAGAGTCAGTCTTCTTGTACTTAAGTCGGCATTGTGCCTTTTGTATTTAATTCCGATGCAATTTCTGTGTTTCCTCGTCAATAAGAAGGTCAGAGGAATACAGTAAACCTGAAGTGAAGCATCGGAATCTAA
This sequence comes from Schistocerca serialis cubense, assembly GCF_023864345.2. NCBI lineage: Eukaryota > Metazoa > Arthropoda > Insecta > Orthoptera > Acrididae > Schistocerca > Schistocerca serialis. The sequence goes on from NC_064642.1 coordinate 838,475,273, forward strand.
AACCGGTCTCACAGGAAAGGTTCAAAACATAGACAGTAACTAGAGCCAGTCTTCTTGTACTTAAGTCGGCAATGTGCCGTTTGTATTTAATTCCGATGCAATTTCTGTTTTTTTATCGTCCATATGAAGGTCAGAGGGATACAGTAAACCTGAAGTGAAGCATCGGAATCTATAACTAGTGTCACAGGAATGGTCCAAAACATAGACAGTAAGAAGAGCCAGTCTTCTTGTACTTGAGTCGACTTTGTGCCTTTTGTATTTAATTCCGATGCAATTTCTGTGTTTCATCGTCAATAAGACGGTCAGAGGGATAGAGTAAACCTGAAGTGAAGCATCGGAATCTATAGCTAGCGTCACGGGTATGGTTCACAACATAGAAAGTAAGAAGAGTCAGTTTTCTTGTACTTAATTCCGCGTTGTGCCTTTTCCATTTACTTCCGATGCAATTTCTGTGTTTCGTCGTCAATAAGAAGGGCCAAGGGATACATTAAACCTGAAGTGAAGCATCGCAATCAAAAACAGGTCTCACAGGAAAAGTTCAAAACTTAGACAGTAAGAAGAGTCAGTCTTCTTGTACTTAAGTCGGCATTGTGCCTTTTGTATTTAATTCCGATGCAATTTCAGTGTTTCCTCGTCAATAAGAAGGTCAGAGGGATACAGTAAACCTGAAGTGAAGCATCGGAATCTAAAACCGGTCTCACAGGAAAGGTTCAAAACATAGAGAGTAACAAGAGCCAGTCCTCTTGTACTTGAGTCGGCATTGTGCCTTTTGTATTTAATTCCGATGCAATTTCTGTATTTCATCCTCAACAAGACGGTCAGAGGGATACTGTAAACCTGAAGTGAAGCATCGGAATCTATAACTAGTGTCACAGGTATGGTTCAAAACATAGACAGTAAGAAGAGTCAGTTTTCTTGTACTTAAGTCGTCATTGTGCCTTTTCTATTTAACTCGGATGCCTTTTCTGTGTTTCGTCGTCAATAAAAAGGGCCAAGTGATACAGTAAACCTGAAGTGAATCATCGGAATCTAAAACCGGTCTCACAGGAAAGGTTCAAAACATAGACAGTAAGAAGAGTCAGTCCTCTTGTACCTAAGTCGGCATTGTGCCTTTTGTATTTAATTCCGATGCAATTTCTGTGTTTCGTCGTCAATAAGAAGGGCCAAGGGATATAGTAAACCTGAAGTGAAGCATCGCAATCTAAAACAAATCTCACAGGAAAAGTTCAAAACTTAGACAGTAAGAAGAGTCAGTCTTCTTGTACTTCAGTCGGCATTGTGCCTTTTGTATTTAATTCCGATGCAATTTCAGTGTTTCCACGTCAATAAGAAGGTCAGAGGGATACAGTAAACCTGAAGTGAAGCATCGGAATCTAAAACCGGTCTCACATGAAAGGTTCAAAACATAGACAGTAACAAGAGCCAGTCCTCTTGTACTTGAGTCGGCATTGTGCCTTTTGTATTTAATTCCGATGCAATTTCTGTATTTCATCCTTAATAAGACGGTCAGAGGGATACAGTAAACCTGAAGTGAAGCATCGGAATCTATAACTAGTGTCACAGGTATGGTTCAAAACATAGACAGTAAGAGGAGTCAGTTTTCTTGTACTTAAGTGGGCATTGTGCCTTTTCTATTTAACTCGGATGCATTTTCTGTGTTTCGTCGTCAATAAAAAGGGCCAAGGGATACAGTAAACCTGAAGTGAAGCATCGGAATCTAAAACCGTTCTCACAGGAAAGGTTCAAAACATAGACAGTAGGAAGAGTCAGTCCACTTGTACTTAAGTCGGCATTGTGCCTTTTGTATTTAATTCCGATGCAATTTCTGTGTTTCCTCGTCAATAAGATGGTCAGAGGGATACAGAAAACCTGAAGTGAAGCATCGGAGTGTAAAACCGGTCTCACAGGAAAGGTTCAAAACATAGACAGTAACAAGAGCCAGTCTTCTTGTACTTGAGCCGGCACTGTGCCTTTTGTATTTAATTCCGACGCAATTTCTGTGTTTCATCCTCAATAAGACGGTCAGAGGGATACAGTAAACCTGAAGTGAAGCATCGGAATCTATAACTAGTGTCACAGGAATGGTTCAAAACATAGAGAGTAAGAAGAGTCAGCCTTTTTGTACATAAGTCGGCATTGTGCCTTTTGTATTTAATTCCGATGCAATCTCTGTGTTTCATCGTCAATAAGAAGGTCAGAGGGATACAGTAAACCTAAAGTGAAGCATTGGAATCCATAACTAGTGTCACAGGAATGGTTCAAAGCAAAGAGAGTAAGAAGAGTCAGCCTTTTTGTACATAAGTCGGCATTGTGCCTTTTGTATTTAATTCCGATGCAATCTCTGTGTTTCATCGTCAATAAGAAGGTCAGAGGGATACAATAAAGCTGAAGTGAAGCAACGGAATCTAAAACCGGTCTCACAGGAAAGGTTCAAAACATAGACAGTAACTAGAGCCAGTCTTCTTGTACTTGAGTCGGCAATGTGCCGTTTGTATTTAATTCCGATGTAATTTCTGTGTTTCATCGTCAATAAGAAGGTCAGAAGGATGCAGTAAACCTGAAGTGAAGCATCGGAATCTACAACTAGTGTCACAGGAATGGTTCAAAACATAGACAGTAGCTAGAGTCAGTCTTCTAGTACTTAAGTCAGCATTGTGCCTTTTGTATTTAATTCCAATGCAATTTCTGTTTTTTTATCGTCCATATGAAGGTCAGAGGGATACAGTAAACCTGAAGTGAAGCATCGGAATCTATAACTAGTGTCACAGGAATGGTCCAAAACATAGACAGTAAGAAGAGCCAGTCTTCTTGTACTTGAGTCGACATTGTGCCTTTTGTATTTAATTCCGATGCAATTTCTGTGTTTCATCGTCAATAAGACGGTCAGAGGGATAGAGTAAACCTGAAGTGAAGCATCGGAATCTATAGCTAGCGTCACGGGTATGGTTCAAAACATAGAGAGTAAGAAGAGTCAGCCTTTTTGTACATAAGTCGGCATTGTGCCTTTTGTATTTAATTCCGATGCAATCTCTGTGTTTCATCGTCAATAAGAAGGTCAGAGGGATACAGTAAACCTAAAGTGAAGCATTGGAATCCATAACTAGGGTCACAGGAATGCTTCAAAACATAGACAGTAAGAAGAGTCAGTCGTCTTGTACTTAAGTCGTCATTGTGCCTTTTGTATCTAATTCCGATGCAATATCTGTGTTTCATCGTCAATAAGAAGATTTGAGGGATACGGTAAACCTAAAGTGAGGCATCGGAATCTATAACTATTGTCACAGGAATGGTTCAAAACATAGACAGTAAGAAGAGCCAGTCTTCTTGTACTCGAGTCGGCAGTGTGCCATTTGTATTTAATTCCGATGCAATATCGGAGTTTCATCGTCAATAAGGTCAGAGGGATGCAGTAAACCTGAAGTGAAGCATCGGAATCTATAACTAGTGTCACAGGAATGGTTCAAAACATAGACAGTAGGAAGAGTAAGTCTTCTAGTACTTAAGTCGGCATTGTGCATTTTGTATTTTATTCCGATGCAATTTCTGTGCTTCATCGCCAATAAGAAGGTCTGAGAGATACAGTAAACCTGAAGTGAAGCATCGGAATCTATAACTAGTGTCACAGGAATGGTTCAAAACATAGACAGTAAGAAGAGTCAGTCTTTTTGTACTTAAGTCGGCATTGTGCCTTTTGTATTTTATTCCGATGCAATTTCTGAGTTTCATCGTCAATAAGAAGGTCAGAGGGATACAGTAAACCTGAAGTGAAGCATCGGAATCTAAAACCGGTCTCACAGGAAAGGTTCAAAACATAGACAGTAAGAAGAGTCAGTTTTCTTGTACTTCAGTCGTCATTGTGCCTTTTGTTTTTAATTCCATTGCAATTTCTGTGTTTCATCGTCAATAAGAAGGTCAGAGAGATACAGTAAACCTGAAGTGAAGCAACGGAATCTAAAACCGGTCTCACAGGAAAGGATTCAAAACTTAGACAGTAAGAAGAGTCAGTCTTCTTGTACTTAAGTCGGCATTGTGCCTTTTGTATTTAATTCCGATGCAATTTCTGTGTTTCCTCGTCAATAAGAAGGTCAGAGGAATACAGTAAACCTGAAGTGAAGCATCGGAATCTAAAACCGGTCTCACAGGAAAGGTTCAAAACATAGACAGTAACTAGAGCCAGTCTTCTTGTACTTGAGTCGGCAATGTGCCGTTTGTATTTAATTCCGATGTAATTTCTGTGTTTCATCGTCAATAAGAAGGTCAGAAGGATGCAGTAAACCTGAAGTGAAGCATCGGAATCTACAACTAGTGTCACAGGAATGGTTCAAAACATAGACAGTAGCTAGAGTCAGTCTTCTAGTACTTAAGTCAGCATTGTGCCTTTTGTATTTAATTCCAATGCAATTTCTGTTTTTTTATCGTCCATATGAAGGTCAGAGGGATACAGTAAACCTGAAGTGAAGCATCGGAATCTATAACTAGTGTCACAGGAATGGTCCAAAACATAGACAGTAAGAAGAGCCAGTCTTCTTGTACTTGAGTCGACATTGTGCCTTTTGTATTTAATTCCGATGCAATTTCTGTGTTTCATCGTCAATAAGACGGTCAGAGGGATAGAGTAAACCTGAAGTGAAGCATCGGAATCTATAGCTAGCGTCACGGGTATGGTTCACAACATAGAAAGTAAGAAGAGTCAGTTTTCTTGTACTTAATTCCGCGTTGTACCTTTTCCATTTACTTCCGATGCAATTTCTGTGTTTCGTCGTCAATAAGAAGGGCCAAGGGATACATTAAACCTGAAGTGAAGCATCGCAATCAAAAACAGGTCTCACAGGAAAAGTTCAAAACTTAGACAGTAAGAAGAGTCAGTCTTCTTTTACTTATGTCGGCATTGTGCCTTTTGTATTTAATTCCGATGCAATTTCAGTGTTTCCTCGTCAATAAGAAGGTCAGAGGGATACAGTAAACCTGAAGTGAAGCATCGGAATCTAAAACCGGTCTCACAGGAAAGGTTCAAAACATAGACAGTAACAAGAGCCAGTCCTCTTGTACTTGAGTCGGCATTGTGCCTTTTGTATTTAATTCCGATGCAATTTCTGTATTTCATCCTCAACAAGACGGTCAGAGGGATACTGTAAACCTGAAGTGAAGCATCGGAATCTATAACTAGTGTCACAGGTATGGTTCAAAACATAGACAGTAAGAGGAGTCAGTTTTCTTGTACTTAAGTCGTCATTGTGCCTTTTCTATTTAACTCGGATGCCTTTTCTGTGTTTCGTCGTCAATAAAAAGGGCCAAGTGATACAGTAAACCTGAAGTGAATCATCGGAATCTAAAACCGGTCTCACAGGAAAGGTTCAAAACATAGACAGTAAGAAGAGTCAGTCCTCTTGTACCTAAGTCGGCATTGTGCCTTTTGTATTTAATTCCGATGCAATTTCTGTGTTTCCTCGTCAATAAGATGGTCAGAGGGATACAGTAAACCTGAAGTGAAGCATCGGAGTGTAAAACCGGTCTCACAGGAAAGGTTCAAAACATAGACAGTAACAAGAGCCAGTCTTCTTGTACTTGAGTCGGCACTGTGCCTTTTGTATTTAATTCCGATGCAATTTCTGTGTTTCATCCTCAATAAGACGGTCAGAGGGATACAGTAAACCTGAAGTGAAGCATCAAAATCTAAAACCGGTCTGACAGGAAAGGTTCAAAACATAGACAGTAACTAGAGCCAGTCTTCTTGTACTTGAGTCGGCAATGTGAGTTTTCTATTTAATTCCGATGTAATTTCTGTGTTTCATCGTCAATAAGAAGGTCAGAGGGATACAGTAAACCTGAAGTGAAGCATCGGAATCTAAAACCGGTCTCACAGGAAAGGTTCAAATCATAGACAGTAACTAAAGCCAGTCTTCTTGTACTTGAGTCGGCAATGTGCCTTTGGTATTTAATTCCGATGTAATTTCTGTGTTTCATCGTCAATAAGAAGGTCAGAAGGATGCAGTAAACATGAAGTGAAGCATCGGAATCTACAACTAGTGTCACAGGAATGGTTCAAAACATAGACAGTAGGAAGAGTCAGTCTTCTAGTACTTAAGTCGGCATTGTGCCTTTTGTATTTAATTCCTATGCAATTTCTGTTTTTTTATCGTCCATATGAAGGTCAGAGGGATACAGTAAACCTGAAGTGAAGCATCGGAATCTATAGCTAGTGTCACGGGTATGGTTCACAACATAGACAGTAAGTAGAGTCAGTTTTCTTGTACTTAATTCGGCATTGTGCCCTTTCCATTTACTTCCGAAGCAATTTCTGTGTTTCGTCGTCAATAAGAAGGGCCAAAGGATACAGTAAACCTGAAGTGAAGCATCGCAATCTAAAACAGGTCTCACAGGAAAAGTTCAAAACTTAGACAGTAAGAAGAGTCAGCCTTTTTGTACTTAAGTCGGCATTGTGCCTTTTGTATTTAATTCCGATGCAATTTCAGTGTTTCCTCGTCAATAAGAAGGTCACAGGGATACAGTAAACCTGAAGTGAAGCATCGGAATCTAAAACCGGTCTCACAGGAAAGGTTCAAAACATAGACAGTAACAAGAGCCAGTCCTCTTGTACTTGAGTCGTCATTGTGCCTTTTGTATTTAATTCCAATGCAATTTCTGTATTTCATCCTCAATGAGACGGTCAGAGGGATACAGTAAACCTGAAGTGAAGCATCGGAATCTATAACTAGTGTCACAGGTATGGTTCAAAACATAGATAGTATGAAGAGTCAGTTTTCTTGTACTTAAGTCGGCATTGTGCCTTTTCTATTTAACTCGGATGCATTTTCTGTGTTTCGTCGTCAATAAAAAGGGCCAAGGGATACAGTAAACCTGAAGTGAAGCATCGGAATCTAAAACCGGTTTCACAGGAAATGTTCAAATCATAGACAGTAGGAAGAGTCAGTCCTCTTGTACTTAAGTCGGCATTCTGCCTTTTGTATTTAATTCCGATGCAATTTCTGTGTTTCATCGTCAATAAGACGGTCAGAGGGATACAGTAAACCTGAAGTGAAGCATCGGAATCTATAACTAGTGTCACAGAAATGGTTCAAATCATAGACAGTAAGAAGAGTCAGTTTTCTTGCACTTAAGTCAGCATTGTGAATTTTCTATTTAATTCAAATGCAATTTCTGTGCTTCATCGTCAATAAGAAGATCAGAGGGATACAGTAACCGTGAAGTGAAGCATCGGAATCTATAACTAGTGTCACACGAATGGTTCAAAATATAGAGAGTAAGAAGAGTCAGTCTTTTTGTACTTAAGTCGGCATTGTGCCTTTTGTATTTAATTCCATTGCAATTTCTGTGTTTCATCGTCAATAAGAAGGTCAGAGGGATACAGTAAACCTGAAATGAAGCAACGGAATCTAAAACTAGTGTCACAGGAATGCTTCAAAACATAGACGGTAGGAAAGGTCAGTCTTCTTGTACTTAAGTCGGCATTGTGCCTTTTGTATTTAATTCCGATGCAATATCTGTGTTTCATCGTCAATAAGAAGATCAGAGGGATACAGTAAACCTGAAGTGAAGCATCGGAATCTATAACTAGTGTCACAGGTATGGTTCAAAACATAAACAGTAAGAAACGTCAGATTACCTGTACTTAAGTCGGCATTGTGCCTTTTGTATTTAATTCCGATGCAATTTCTGTGTTTCATCGTCAATAAGAAGGTCAGAGGGATACAGTTAACATGAATTGAAGCATCGGAATCTGTAACTAGTGTCACAGGAATGGTTCAAAACATAGACAATAAGAAGTTTTCATGTACTTAAGCCGGCATTGTGCCCTTTGTATTTAATTCCGATGCTATTTCTGTGTTTCATCGTCAATATGAAGGTCAGAGGGATACAGTAAACCTGAAGTAAAGCATCGCAATCTATAACTAGTGTCACAGGAATGGTTCAAAACTAAGACAGTAAGAAGAGTCAGTTTCCTAGTACTCAAGTCGGCATTGTGCCTTTTGCATTTAATTCCGATGCAATTTCTGTGTTTCATCGTCAATAAGAAGGTCAGTGGTATACAGTAAACCTGAAGTCAAGCATCGGAATCTAAAACTAGTCTCACAGGAAAGGTTCAAAACATGGACAGTAAGAAGATTCAGTTTTCTTGTTCTTAACCCGGCATTGTGCCTTTTCTATTTAATTCCGATGCAATTTCTGTGTTTCGTCGTCAATAAGAAGGTCCAAGGGATACAGTAAACCTGAAGTGAAGCATCGGAATCTAAAACCGGTCTCACAGGGAAGGTTCAAAACTTAGACAGTAAGAAGAGTCGGTCTTCTTGTACTTAAGTCGGCATTGTGCCTTTTGTATTTAATTCCGATGCAATTTCTGTGTTTCATCCTCAATAAGACGGTCAGAGGGATACAGTAAACCTGAAGTGAAGCATCGGAATCTATAACTAGTGTCACAGGAATGGTTCAAAACATAGACAGTAAGAAGATTCAGTTTTCTTGTTCTTAAGTCGGCATTGTGCCTTTTCTATTTAATTCCGATGCAATTTCTGTGCTTCATCGCCAATAAGAAAGTCAGAGGGATACAGTAAACGTGAAGTGAAGCCTCGGAATCTAGAACTAGTGTCACAGGAATGGTTCAAAACGTAGAGAGTAAGAAGAGTCAGTCTTTTTGTACGTAAGTCGGCATTGTGCCTTTTGTATTTAATTCCGATGCAATCTCTGTGTTTAATCGTCAGTAAGAAGGTCAGACGGATACATAGACAGTAAGAAGAGCCAGTCTTCTTGTACTTGAATCGGCAGTGTGCCTTTTGTATTTAATTCCGATGCAATATCTGTGTTTCATCGTCAATAAGAACGTCAGAGGGATGCAGTAAACCTGAAGTGTCACAGGAATGGTTCAAAGCATGGACAGTAAGAAGAGTCAGTTTTCTTGTACTTAAGCCGGCATTGTGCCTTTTGTATTTAATGCCGATGAAATTTCTGTGTTTGATCGTCAATAAGAAAGTCAGAGGGTTACAGTAAACTTGAAGTGAAGCATCGGAATCTATAGCTAGTATCACTGGAATGGTTCAAAACATTGACAGTAAGAAGTTCAGTTTACTTGTACTTAAGTCGGCATTGTGCCTTTTGTATTTAATTCCCATGCAATGTCTGTGGTTCATCGTCTATAAGAAGGTCAGAGGGATACAGTAAACCTGAAGTGAAGCATCGGAATCTAAAACCGGTCTCACAGGAAAGGTTCAAATCATAGACAGTAAGAAGAGTCAGTTTTCTTGTACTTAAGTCGGCATTGTGCCATTTGTATTTAATTCCATTGCAATATCTGTGTTTCATCGTCAATAAGAAGGTCAGAGGGATAGAGTAAACCTGAATTGAAGCAACGGAATCTCAAACTAGTGTCACAGGAATGCTTCAAAACATAGACAGTAGGAGAGGTCAGTCTTCTTGTACTTAAGTCGTCATATTGCCTTTTGTATCAAATTCCGATGCAATATCTGTGTCTCATCGTCCATAAGAAGATCAGAATGATACAGTAAACCTGAAGTGAAGCATCGGAATCTATAACTAGTGTCACAGGAATGGTTCAAAACATAGACATTAAGAAGAGCCAGTCTTCTCTTACTTGAGTCGGCAATGTGCCTTTTGTATGTAATTCCGATGCAATTTCTGTGTTTCATCGTCAATAAGAAGGTCAGAGGGATGCAGTAAACCTCAAGTGAAGCATCGGAATCTATAAATAGTGTCACAGGAATGGTTCAAAACATAGACAGTAGGAAGAGTCAGTCTTCTAGTACTTAAGTCGGCGTTGAGATTTTTTTATTTAATTCCGATGCAATTTCTGTGTTTCATCGTCAATAAGTAGGTCAGAGGGATACAGTAAACCTGAAGTGAAGCATCGGAATCTATAACTAGTGTCACAGGAATGGTTAAACCATAGACAGTAAGAAAGGTCAGACTTCTTGTACTTAAGTCGGCATTGTACCATTTGGATATTTATTCCGATGCAATATCTGTGTTTCATCGTCTATAAGAAGATCAGAGGGATACAGTAAACCTGAAGTGAAGCATCGGAATCTATAACTAGTGTCACAGGTATGGTTCAAAACATAGATAGTAAGAAGAGTCAGTTTTCTTGTACTTAAGTCGGCATTGTGCCTTTTCTATTTAACTCGGATGCATTTTCTGTGTTTCGTCGTCAATAAAAAGGGCCAAGGGATACAGTAAACCTGAAGTGAAGCATCGGAATCTAAAACCGGTTTCACAGGAAATGTTCAAATCATAGACAGTAGGAAGAGTCAGTCCTCTTGTACTTAAGTCGGCATTGTGCCTTTTGTATTTAATTCCGATGCAATTTCTGTGTTTCGTCGTCAATAAGACGGTCAGAGGGACACAGTAAACCTGAAGTGAAGCATCGGAATCTATAACTAGTGTCACAGAAATGGTTCAAATCATAGACAGTAAGAAGAGTCAGTTTTCTTGCACTTAAGTCAGCATTGTGAATTTTCTATTTAATTCAAATGCAATTTCTGTGCTTCATCGTCAATAAGAAGATCAGAGGGATACAGTAACCGTGAAGTGAAGCATCGGAATCTATAACTAGTGTCACAGGAATGGTTCAAAATATAGAGAGTAAGAAGAGTCAGTCTTTTTGTACTTAAGTCAGCATTGTGCCTTTTGTATTTAATTCCATTGCAATTTCTGTGTTTCATCGTCAATAAGAAGGTCAGAGGGATACAGTAAACCTGAAATGAAGCAACGGAATCTAAAACTAGTGTCACAGGAATGCTTCAAAACATAGACGGTAGGAAAGGTCAGTCTTCTTGTACTTAAGTCGGCATTGTGCATTTTGTATTTAATTCCGATGCAATATCTGTGTTTCATCGTCAATAAGAAGATCAGAGGGATACAGTAAACCTGAAGTGAAGCATCGGAATCTATAACTAGTGTCACAGGTATGGTTCAAAACATAAACAGTAAGAAACGTCAGATTACCTGTACTTAAGCCGGCATTGTGCCCTTTGTATTTAATTCCGATGCTATTTCTGTGTTTCATCGTCAATATGAAGGTCAGAGGGATACAGTAAACCTGAAGTAAAGCATCGCAATCTATAACTAGTGTCACAGGAATGGTTCAAAACTAAGACAGTAAGAAGAGTCAGTTTCCAAGTACTCAAGTCGGCATTGTGCCTTTTGCATTTAATTCCGATGCAATTTCTGTGTTTCATCGTCAATAAGAAGGTCAGTGGGATACAGTAAACCTGAAGTCAAGCATCGGAATCTAAAACTAGTCTCACAGGAAAGGTTCAAAACATGGACAGTAAGAAGATTCAGTTTTCTTGTTCTTAACCCGGCATTGTGCCTTTTCTATTTAATTCCGATGCAATTTCTGTGTTTCGTCGTCAATAAGAAGGTCCAAGGGATACAGTAAACCTGAAGTGAAGCATCGGAATCTAAAACCGGTCTCACAGGGAAGGTTCAAAACTTAGACAGTAAGAAGAGTCAGTCTTCTTGTACTTAAGTCGGCATTGTGCCTTTTGTATTTAATTCCGATGCAATTTCTGTGTTTCATCCTCAATAAGACGGTCAGAGGGATACAGTAAACCTGAAGTGAAGCATCGGAATCTATAACTAGTGTCACAGGAATGGTTCAAAACATAGACAGTAAGAAGATTCAGTTTTCTTGTTCTTAAGTCGGCATTGTGCCTTTTCTATTTAATTCCGATGCAATTTCTGTGCTTCATCGCCAATAAGAAAGTCAGAGGGATACAGTAAACATGAAGTGAAGCCTCGGAATCTAGAACTAGTGTCACAGGAATGGTTCAAAACGTAGAGAGTAAGAAGAGTCAGTCTTTTTGTACGTAAGTCGGCATTGTGCCTTTTGTATTTAATTCCGATGCAATCTCTGTGTTTAATCGTCAATAATTAGGTCAGACGGATACATAGACAGTAAGAAGAGCCAGTCTTCTTGTACTTGAGTCGGCAGTGTGCCTTTTGTATTTAATTCCGATGCAATATCTGTGTTTCATCGTCAATAAGAACGTCAGAGGGATGCAGTAAACCTGAAGTGTCACAGGAATGGTTCAAAGCATGGACAGTAAGAAGAGTCAGTTTTCTTGTACTTAACTCAGCATTGTGCCATTTGTATTTGATTCCGATGCTATTTCTGTGTGTCATCGTCAATACGAAGGTCAGAGGGATACAGTAAACCTGAAGTGAAGCATCGGAATCTATAACTAGAGTCACAGGAATGGTTCAAAACATAGACAGTAAGACGATTCAGTTTACTTGTACTTAAGTCGGCATTGTGACATTTGTATTTAATTTCCATGCAATTTCTGTGTGTCATCGTCAATGAGAAGGTCAGAGGGATACACTAAACCTGAAGTGAAGCATCGGAATCTATAACTAGTGTCACAGGAATGTTTCAAAACATAGACAGTAAGAAGAATCAGTTTTCTTGTACTTAAGCCGGCATTGTGCCTTTTGTATTTAATGCCGATGAAATTTCTGTGTTTGATCGTCAATAAGAAGGTCAGAGGGTTACAGTAAACTTGAAGTGAAGCATCGGAATCTATAGCTAGTATCACAGGAATGGTTCAAAACATTGACAGTAAGAAGTTCAGTTTACTTGTACTTAAGTCGGCATTGTGCCTTTTGTATTTAATTCCCATGCAATGTCTGTGGTTCATCGTCTATAAGAAGGTCAGAGGGATACAGTAAACCTGAAGTGAAGCATCGGAATCTAAAACCGGTCTCACAGGAAAGGTTCAAATCATAGACAGTAAGAAGAGTCAGTTTTCTTGTACTTAAGTCGGCATTGTGCCATTTGTATTTAATTCCATTGCAATTTCTGTGTTTCATCGTCAATAAGAAGGTCAGAGGGATAGAGTAAACCTGAATTGAAGCAACGGAATCTCAAACTAGTGTCACAGGAATGCTTCAAAACATAGACAGTAGGAGAGGTCAGTCTTCTTGTACTTAAGTCGGCATATTGCCTTTTGTATCTAATTCCGATGCAATATCTGTGTCTCATCGTCCATAAGAAGATCAGAGGGATACAGTGAACCTGAAGTGAAGCATCGGAATCTATAACTAGTGTCACAGGAATGGTTCAAAACATAGACATTAAGAAGAGCCAGTCTTTTCTTACTTGAGTCGGCAATGTGCCTTTTGTATGTAATTCCGATGCAATTTCTGTGTTTCATCGTCAATAAGAAGGTCAGAGGGATGCAGTAAACCTCAAGTGAAGCATCGGAATCTATAAATAGTGTCACAGGAATGGTTCAAAACATAGACAGTAGGAAGAGTCAGTCTTCTAGTACTTAAGTCGGCATTGAGCCTTTTGTATTTAATTCCGATGCAATTTCTGTGTTTCATCGTCAATAAGTAGGTCAGAGGGATACAGTAAACCTGAAGTAAAGCATCGGAATCTATAACTAGTGTCACAGGAATGGTTAAACCATAGACAGTAAGAAAGGTCAGACTTCTTGTACTTAAGTCGGCATTGTACCATTTGGATATTTATTCCGATGCAATATCTGTGTTTCATCGTCTATAAGAAGATCAGAGGGATACAGTAAACCTGAAGTGAAGCATCGGAATCTATAACTAGTGTCACAGGAATGGTTCAAAAAATAAACAGTAAGAAACGTCAGATTACTTGTACTTAAGTCGGCATTGTGCCTTTTGTATTTAATTCCGATGCAATTTCTGTGTTTCATCGTCAATAAGAAGGTCAGAGGGATACAGGTAACCTGAAGTGAAGCATCGGAATCTGTAACAAGTGTCACAGGAATGGTTCAGAACATAGACAATAAGAAGAATCAGTTTTCTTGTACTTAAGCCGGCATTGTGCCCTTTGTATTTAATTCCGATTCTATTTCTGTGTTTCATCGTCAATATGAAGGTCAGAGGGATGCAGTAAACCTGAAGTAAAGCATCGCAATCTATAACTAGTGTCACAGGAATGGTTAAACCATAGACAGTAAGAAAGGTCAGACTTCTTGTACTTAAGTCGGCATTGTACCATTTGGATACTTATTCCGATGCAATATCTGTGTTTCATCGTCTATAAGAAGATCAGAGGGATACAGTAAACCTGAAGTGAACCATCGGAATCTAAAACCGGTCTCACAGGAAAGGTTCAAAACATAGACAGTAACAAGAGCCAGTCCTCTTGTACTTGAGTCGGCATTGTGCCTTTTGTATTTAATTCCGATGCAATTTCTGTATTTCATCCTCAACAAGACGGTCAGAGGGATACAGTAAACCTGAAGTGAAGCATCGGAATCTATAACTAGTGTCACAGGTATGGTTCAAAACATAGACAGTAAGAAGAGTCAGTTTTCTTGTACTTAAGTCGTCATTGTGCCTTTTCTATTTAACTCGGATGCCTTTTCTGTGTTTCGTCGTCAATAAAAAGGGCCAAGTGATACAGTAAACCTGAAGTGAATCATCGGAATCTAAAACCGGTCTCACAGGAAAGGTTCAAAACATAGACAGTAAGAAGAGTCAGTCCTCTTGTACCTAAGTCGGCATTGTGCCTTTTGCATTTAATTCCGATGCAATTTCTGTGTTTCCTCGTCAATAAGATGGTCAGAGGGATACAGTAAACCTGAAGTGAAGCATCGGAGTGTAAAACCGGTCTCACAGGATAGGTTCAAAACATAGACAGTAACAAGAGCCAGTCTTCTTGTACTTGAGTCGGCAATGTGAGTTTTCTATTTAATTCCGATGTAATTTCTGTGTTTCATCGTCAATAAGAAGGTCAGAGGGATACAGTAAACCTGAAGTGAAGCATCGGAATCTAAAACCGGTCTCACAGGAAAGGTTCAAATCATAGACAGTAACTAGAGCCAGTCTTCTTGTACTTGAGTCGGCAATGTGCCTTTGGTATTTAATTCCGATGTAATTTCTGTGTTTCATCGTCAATAAGAAGGTCAGAAGGATGCAGTAAACATGAAGTGAAGCATCGGAATCTACAACTAGTGTCACAGGAATGGTTCAAAACATAGACAGTAGGAAGAGTCAGTCTTCTAGTACTTAAGTCGGCATTGTGCCTTTTGTATTTAATTCCTATGCAATTTCTGTTTTTTTATCGTCCATATGAAGGTCAGAGGGATACAGTAAACCTGAAGTGAAGCATCGGAATCTATAGCTAGTGTCACGGGTATGGTTCACAACATAGACAGTAAGAAGAGTCAGTTTTCTTGTACTTAATTCGGCATTGTGCCTTTTCCATTTACTTCCGATGCACTTTCTGTGTTTCGTCGTCAATAAGAAGGGCCAAAGGATACAGTAAACCTGAAGTGAAGCATCGCAATCTAAAACAGGTCTCACAGGAAAAGTTCAAAACTTAGACAGTAAGAAGAGTCAGCCTTTTTGTACTTAAGTCGGCATTGTGCCTTTTGTATTTAATTCCGATGCAATTTCAGTGTTTCCTCGTCAATAAGAAGGTCAGAGGGATACAGTAAACCTGAAGTGAAGCATCGGAATCTAAAACCGGTCTCACAGGAAAGGTTCAAAACATAGACAGTAACAAGAGCCAGTCCTCTTGTACTTGAGTTGGCATTGTGCCTTTTGTATTTAATTCCGATGCAATTTCTGTATTTCATCCTCAATGAGACGGTCAGAGGGATACAGTAAACCTGAAGTGAAGCATCGGAATCTATAACTAGTGTCACAGGTATGGTTCAAAACATAGATAGTAAGAAGAGTCAGTTTTCTTGTACTTAAGTCGGCATTGTGCCTTTTCTATTTAACTCGGATGCATTTTCTGTGTTTCGTCGTCAATAAAAAGGGCCAAGGGATACAGTAAACCTGAAGTGAAGCATCGGAATCTAAAACCGGTTTCACAGGAAATGTTCAAATCATAGACAGTAGGAAGAGTCAGTCCTCTTGTACTTAAGTCGGCATTGTGCCTTTTGTATTTAATTCCGATGCAATTTCTGTGTTTCATCGTCAATAAGACGGTCAGAGGGATACAGTAAACCTGAAGTGAAGCATCGGAATCTATAACTAGTGTCACAGAAATGGTTCAAATCATAGACAGTAAGAAGAGTCAGTTTTCTTGCACTTAAGTCAGCATTGTGAATTTTCTATTTAATTCAAATGCAATTTCTGTGCTTCATCGTCAATAAGAAGATCAGAGGGATACAGTAACCGTGAAGTGAAGCATCGGAATCTATAACTAGTGTCACAGGAATGGTTCAAAATATAGAGAGTAAGAAGAGTCAGTCTTTTTGTACTTAAGTCGGCATTGTGCCTTTTGTATTTAATTCCATTGCAATTTCTGTGTTTCATCGTCAATAAGAAGGTCAGAGGGATACAGTAAACCTGAAATGAAGCAACGGAATCTAAAACTAGTGTCACAGGAATGCTTCAAAACATAGACGGTAGGAAACGTCAGTCTTTTTGTACTTAAGTCGGCATTGTGCCTTTTGTATTTAATTCCGATGCAATATCTGTGTTTCATCGTCAATAAGAAGATCAGAGGGATACAGTAAACCTGAAGTGAAGCATAGGAATCTATAACTAGTGTCACAGGTATGGTTCAAAACATAAACAGTAAGAAACGTCAGATTACCTGTACTTAAGTCGGCATTGTGCCTTTTGTATTTAATTCCGATGCAATTTCTGTGTTTCATCGTCAATAAGAAGGTCAGAGGGATACAGTTAACATGAATTGAAGCATCGGAACCTGTAACTAGTGTCACAGGAATGGTTCAAAACATAGACAATAAGAAGAGTCAGTTTTCTTGTACTTAAGCCGGCATTGTGCCCTTTGTATTTAATTCCGATGCTATTTCTGTGTTTCATCGTCAATATGAAGGTCAGAGGGATACAGTAAACCTGAAGTAAAGCATCGCAATCTATAACTAGTGTCACAGGAATGGTTCAAAACTAAGACAGTAAGAAGAGTCAGTTTCCAAGTACTCAAGTCGGCATTGTGCCTTTTGCATTTAATTCCGATGCAATTTCTGTGTTTCATCGTCAATAAGAAGGTCAGTGGGATACAGTAAACCTGAAGTCAAGCATCGGAATCTAAAACTAGTCTCACAGGAAAGGTTCAAAACATGGACAGTAAGAAGATTCAGTTTTCTTGTTCTTAACCCGGCATTGTGCCTTTTCTATTTAATTCCGATGCAATTTCTGTGTTTCGTCGTCAATAAGAAGGTCCAAGGGATACAGTAAACCTGAAGTGAAGCATCGGAATGTAAAACCGGTCTCACAGGGAAGGTTCAAAACTTAGACAGTGAGAAGAGTCAGTCTTCTTGAACTTAAGTCGGCATTGTGCCTTTTGTATTTAATTCCGATGCAATTTCTGTGTTTCATCCTCAATAAGACGGTCAGAGGGATACAGTAAACCTGAAGTGAAGCATCGGAATCTATAACTAGTGTCACAGGAATGGTTCAAAACATAGACAGTAAGAAGATTCAGTTTTCTTGTTCTTAAGTCGGCATTGTGCCTTTTCTATTTAATTCCGATGCAATTTCTGTGCTTCATCGCCAATAAGAAAGTCAGAGGAATACAGTAAACATTAAGTGAAGCCTCGGAATCTAGAACTAGTGTCACAGGAATGGTTCAAAACGTAGAGAGTAAGAAGAGTCAGTCTTTTTGTACGTAAGTCGGCATTGTGCCTTTTGTATTTAATTCCGATGCAATCTCTGTGTTTAATCGTCAATAAGAAGGTCAGACGGATACATAGACAGTAAGAAGAGCCAGTCTTCTTGTACTTGAGTCGGCAGTGTGCCTTTTGTATTTAATTCCGATGCAATATCTGTGTTTCATCGTCAATAAGAACGTCAGAGGGATGCAGTAAACCTGAAGTGTCACAGGAATGGTTCAAAGCATGGACAGTAAGAAGAGTCAGTTTTCTTGTACTTAAGTCAGCATTGTGCCATTTGTATTTGATTCCGATGCAATTTCTGTGTGTCATCGTCAATACGAAGGTCAGAGGGATACAGTAAACCTGAAGTGAAGCATCGGAATCTATAACTAGAGTCACAGGAATGGTGCATAACATAGACTGTAAGACGATTCAGTTTACTTGTACTTAAGTCGGCATTGTGACATTTGTATTTAATTTCCATGCCATTTCTGTGTGTCATCGTCAATGAGAAGGTCAGAGGGATACACTAAACCTGAAGTGAAGCATCGGAATCTATAACTAGTGTCACAGGAATGTTTCAAAACATAGACAGTAAGAAGAATCAGTTTTCTTGTACTTAAGCCGGCATTGTGCCTTTTGTATTTAATGCCGATGAAATTTCTGTGTTTGATCGTCAATAAGAAGGTCAGAGGGTTACAGTAAACTTGAAGTGAAGCATCGGAATCTATAGCTAGTATCACAGGAATGGTTCAAAACATTGACAGTAAGAAGTTCAGTTTACTTGTACTTAAGTCGGCATTGTGCCTTTTGTCTTTAATTCCCATGCAATGTCTGTGGTTCATCGTCTATAAGAAGGTCAGAGGGATAGAGTAAACCTGAATTGAAGCAACGGAATCTCAAACTAGTGTCACAGGAATGCTTCAAAACATAGACAGTAGGAGAGGTCAGTCTTCTTGTGCTTAAGTCGGCATATTGCCTTTTGTATCTAATTCCGATGCAATATCTGTGTCTCATCGTCCATAAGAAGATCAGAGGGATACAGTAAACCTGAAGTGAAGCATCGGAATCTATAACTAGTGTCACAGGAATGGTTCAAAACATAGACATTAAGAAGAGCCAGTCTTCTCTTACTTGAGTCGGCAATGTGCCTTTTCTATGTAATTCCGATGCAATTTCTGTGTTTCATCGTCAATAAGAAGGTCAGAGGGATGCAGTAAACCTCAAGTGAAGCATCGGAATCTATAAATAGTGTCACAGGAATGGTTCAAAACATAGACAGTAGGAAGAGTCAGTCTTCTAGTACTTAAGTCGGCATTGAGCCTTTTGTATTTAATTCCGATGCAATTTCTGTGTTTCATCGTCAATAAGTACGTCAGAGGGATACAGTAAACCTGAAGTGAAGCATCGGAATCTATAACTAGTGTCACAGGAATGGTTAAACCATAGACAGTAAGAAAGGTCAGACTTCTTGTACTTAAGTCGGCATTGTACCATTTGGATATTTATTCCGATGCAATATCTGTGTTTCATCGTCTATAAGAAGATCAGAGGGATACAGTAAACCTGAAGTGAAGCATCGGAATCTATAACTAGTGTCACAGGAATGGTTCAAAAAATAAACAGTAAGAAACGTCAGATTACTTGTACTTAAGTCGGCATTGTGCATTTTGTATTTAATTCCGATGCAATTTCTGTGTTTCATCGTCAATAAGAAGGTCAGAGGGATACAGGTAACCTGAAGTGAAGCATCGGAATCTGTAACAAGTGTCACAGGAATGGTTCAAAACATAGACAATAAGAAGAGTCAGTTTTCTTGTACTTAAGCCGGCATTGTGCCCTTTGTATTTAATTCCGATTCTATTTCTGTGTTTCATCGTCAATATGAAGGTAAGAGGGATGCAGTAAATTTGAAGTAAAGCATCGCAATCTATAACTGGTGTCACAGGAATGGTTCAAAGCATAGACAGTAAGAAGATTCAGTTTTCTTGTACTTAACCCGGCTTTGTGCCTTTTCTATTTAATTCCGATGCAATTTCTGTGTTTCGTCGTCAATTAGAAGGCCCAAGGGATACAGTAAACCTGAAGTGAAGCATCGGAATCTAAAACCGGTCTCACAGGAAAGGTTCAAATCATAGACAGTAAAAAGAGCCAGTCTTCTTGTACTTGAGACGGCATTGTGCCTTTTGTATTTAATTCCGATGCAATTTCTGTGTTTCATCCTCAATTAGACGGTCAGAGGGATACAGTAAACCTGAAGTGAGGCATCGGAATCTATAACTAGTATCACAGGAATGGTTCATAACATCGACAGTAAGAAGAGTCAGTTTTCTTGTACTAAAGTCGGCATTGTGCCATTTCTATTTAATTCCGATGCAATTTCTGTGCTTCATCGTCAATAAGAAGGTCAGAGGGATACAGTAAACGTAAAGTGAAGCATCGGAATCTAAAACCGGTCTCACAGGAAAGGTTCAAATCATAGACACTAAAAAGAGTCAGTCTTCTTGCACATATGTCGGCATTCTGCATTTTGTATTTAATTCCGATTCAATTTCTGTGTTTCCTCGTCAATACGAAGGTCAGAGGGATACAGTAAACCTGAAGTTAAGCATCGGAATCTAAAACCGGTCTCACAGGAAAGGTTCAAAACATAGACAGTAAGAAGAGTCAGTCTTTTTGTACATAAGTCGGCATTGTGCATTTTGTATTTAATTCCGATGCAATCTCTGTGTTTCATCGTCAATAAGAGGGTCAGAGGGATACAGTAAACCTGAAGTGAAGCAACGAAAAATATAACTAGAGTCACAGGAATGCTTCAAAACATAGACAGTAAGAAAGGTCAGTCTTCTTGTCCTTAAGTCGGCATTGTGCCTTTTGTATCTAATTCCGATGCAATATCTGTGTTTCATCGTCAATAAAAAGATCAGAGGGATACAGTAAACCTGAAGTAAAGCATCGGAATCTATAACTATTGTCACAGGAATGGTTCAAAGCATAGACAGTAAGAAGAGCCAGTCTTCTTGTACTTGGGTCGGCATTGTGCCTTTTGTATTTAATTCCGATGCAATATCTGTGTTTCATCGTCAATAAGAAGGTCAGAGGGATGCAGTAAACCTGAAGTGAAGCATCGGAATCTATAACTAGTGTCACAGGAATGGTTCAAAACATAGACAGTAAGAAGAGCCAGTCTTCTTGTACTTGAGTCGGCAGTGTGCCTTTTGCATTTAAATCCGATGCAATATCTGTGTTTCATCGTCAATAAGAAGGTCAGAGGGATACAGTAAACCTGAAGTGAAGCATCGGAATCTAAAACCGGTCTCACAGGAAAGGTTCAAATCATAGACACTAAAAAGAGTCAGTCTTCTTGCACATATGTCGGCATTCTGCATTTTGTATTTAATTCCGATTCAATTTCTGTGTTTCCTCGTCAATAAGAAGGTCAGAGGGATACAGTAAACCTGAACTTAAGCATCGGAATCTAAAACCGGTCTCACAGGAAAGGTTCAAAACATAGACAGTAAGAAGAGTCAGTCTTCTTGTACATATGTCGGCATTCTGCATTTTGTATTTAATTCCGATGCAATATCTGTGTTTCATCGTCAATAAGAAGGTCAGAGGGATGCATTAAACATGAAGTGAAGCATCGGAATCTATAACTATTGTCACAGGAATGGTTCAAAACATAGACAGTAAGAAGAGCCAGTCTTCTTGTACTTGGGTCGGCATTGTGCCTTTTGTATTTAATTCCGATGCAATATCTGTGTTTCATCGTCAATAAGAAGGTCAGAGGGATGCAGTAAACCTGAAGTGAAGCATCGGAATCTATAACTAGTGTCACAGGAATGTTTCAAAACACAGACAGTAGGAAAGGTCAGTCTTCTTGTACCTAAGTCGGCATTGTGCCTTTTGTATCTAATTCCGATGCAATATCTGTGTTTCATCGTCAATAAGAAGATCAGATGGATTCAGTAAACCTGAAGTGAAGCATCGGAATCTATAACTAGTGTCACAGGAATGGTTCAAAACATAGACAGTAAGAAGAGCCAGGCTTCTTGTACTTGAGTCGGCAATGTGCCTTTTGTATTTAATTCCGATGCAATTTCTGTGTTTCATCGTCAATAAGAAGGTCAGAGGGATGCAGTAAACCTGAAGTGAAGCATCGGAATCTATAACTAGTGTCACAGGAAGGGTTCAAAACATAGACAGTAGGAAGAGTCAGTCATCTAGTACTTAAGTCGGCATTGAGCTTTTTGTATTTAATTCCGATGCAATTTCAGTGTTTCATTGTCCATATGAAGATCAGAGGGATACAGTAAACCTGAAGTGAAGCATGGGAATCTATAACTAGTGTCACAGGAATGGTTCTAAACACAGACAGTAAGAAGAGCCAGTCTTCTTGTACTTGAGTCGTCATTGTGCCTTTTGTATTTAATTCCGATGCAATTTCTGTGTTTCATCGTCAAAAAGATGGTCGGAGGGATACAGTATACCTGAAGTGAAGCATCTGAATCTATAACTAGTGTCACAGGAATTGTTCAAAACATAGACAGTAAGAAGAGTCAGTTTTCTTGTCCTTAAGTCGGCATTGTGCCTTTTGTATTTAATTCCGATGAAATTTCTGTGTTTTACCGTCAATAAGAATGTCAGAGGGATACAGTAAACCTGAAATGAAGCGTCGAAATCTATAACTAGTGTCACAGGAATGGTTAAAACATATACAGTAAGAAAGGTCAGACTTCTTGTACTTAAGTCGGCATTGTGCCATTTGGATTTTTATTCCGTTGCAATATCTGTGTTTCATCGTCAATAAGAAGATCAGAGGGATACAGTAAACCTGAAGTGAAGCATCGGAATCTATAACTAGTGTCACAGGAATGATTCAAAAAATTAACAGTAAGAAACCTCAGATTACTTGTACTTAAGTCGGCATTGTGCCTTTCGTATTTAATTCCGATGCAATTTCTGTGTTTCGTCGTCAATAAGAAGGTCGGAGGGATACAGTTAACCTGAAGTGAAGCATCGGAATCTGTAACTAGTGTCACAGGTATGGTTCAAAACATAGACAATAAGAAGAGTCAGTTTTCTTGTACTTAAGATGGCATTGTGCCCTTTGTATTTAATTCCGATGCTATTTCTATTTTTCATCGTCAATATGAAGGTCAGAGGGATACAGTAAACCTGAAGTAAAGCATCGCAATCTATAACTAGTGTCACAGGAATGGTTCAAAACTTAGACAGTAAGAATAGTTAGTTTCCTAGTACTTAAGTCGGCATTGTCCTTTTTGTATTTAATTCCGATGCACTTTCTGTGTTTCATCGTCAATAAGAAGGTCAGAGGGATACAGTAAACCTGAAGTGAAGCAACGGAATCGATAACTAGAGTCACAGGAGTGTTTCAAAGCATAGACAGTAAGAGAGGTCAGTCTTCTTGTACTTAAGTCAGCATTCTGCCTTTTGTATCTAATTCCGATGCAATATCTGTGTTTCATCGTAAATAAGAAGTTCAGAGGGATACAGTAAACCTGAAGTGAAGCATCGGACTCTATAACTAGTATCACAGGAATGGTTCAAAACATAGAGAGGAAGAAGAGTCAGTCTTTTTGTACATAAGTCGGCATTGTGCATTTTGTATTTAATTCCGATGCAATCTCTGTGTTTCATCGTCAATAAGAAAGTCAGAGGGATACAGTAAACCTGAAGTGAAGCAACGGAATCTACAACTAGAGTCACAGGAATGCTTCAAAACATAGACAGTAAGAAAGGTCAGTCTTCTTGTACTTAAGTCAGCATTGTGCGTTTTGTATCTATTTCCGATGCAATATCTGTCTTTCATCGTAAATAAGATGATCAGAGGGATACAGTAAACCTGAAGTGAAGCATCGAAATTTATAACTATAGTCATAGGAATGGTTAAAACATAGACAATAAGAAGAGCCAGTCTTCTTGTACTTGAGTCGGCAGTGTGCCTTTTGTATTTAATTCCGATGCAATATCTGTGTTTCATCGTCAATAAGAAGGTCAGAGGGATGCAGTAAACCTGAAGTGAAGCATCGGAATCTATAACTAGTGTCACAGGAGTGGTTCAAAATATAGACAGTAGGAAGAGTCAGTCTTCTAGTACTTAAGTCGGCATTGTGCCTTCTGTATTTAATTCCGATGCAATTTCTGTGTTTCATCGTCAATAAGACGGTCGGATGGATACAGTAAAAATGAAGTGAAGCATCTGAATCTATAACTAGTGTCACAGGAATGGTTCAAAACATAGACAGTAAGAAGAGTCAGTTTTCTTGTACTTAAGTCGGCATTGTGCATTTTGTATTTAATTCCGATGCAATTTCTGTGCTTTACCGTCAATAAGAAGGTCTGAGGGATACAGTAATCCTGAAGTGAAGCATCGGAATCAATAACTAGTGACACAGGAATGGTTCAAACATAGACAGTAAGAAGCGTCAGTCTCCTTGTACTTAAGTCGGCATTGTGCCTTTTGTATGTAATTCCGACGCAATTTCTGTGTTTCATCGTCAATAAGAAGGTCAGAGGGTTACAGTAAACTTGAAGTGAAACATCGGAATCTATACCTAGTGTCACAGGAATGTTTCAAAACATAGACAGTAAGAAGAGTCAGTTTTCTTGTAGTTAAGCCGGCATTGTGCCTTTTGTATTTAATGCCGATGAAATTTCTGTGTTTAATCGTCAATAAGAAGGTCAGAGGGGTACAGTAAACCTGAAGCATCGGAATCTGTAACTAGTGTCACAGGAATGGTTCAAAACATAGACAGTAAGAAGAGTCTGTTGTCTTTTACTTAAGTGGGCATTGTGCCTTTTGTATTTAACTCCGATGCAATTTGTGTGTTTCATCGTCAAAAAGAAGGTCAGAGGGATACAGAAAGCCTGAAGTGAAGCATCAGAATCTATAACTAGTGTCACAGGAATGGTCAAAACATAGACAATAGGAAGAGTTTGTATCTTTGTACTTAAGTCGGCATTGTGCCTTTTGTATTTAACTCCGATGCAATGTCTGTGTTTCATCGTCAATATGGAGGTCAGAGGGATACAGTAAACCTGAAGTGAAGCATCGGAATCCATAACTAGTGTCACAGGAATGGTTCAAAAGATAGAGAGTAAGAAGAGTCAGTCTTTTTGTACTTAAGTCGGCATTGTGCCATTTGTATTTAATTCCATTGCAATTTCTGTGTTTCATCGTCAATAAGAAGGTCAGAGGGATACAATAAACCTGAAGTGAAGTATCGGAATCTATAACTAGTGTCACAGGAAGGGTTCAAAACATAGACAGTAAGTAGAGTCAGTTTTATTGTATTTAAGTCGGCATTGTGCCATTTGTATTTAATTCCGATGCAATTTCTGTGTTTCTTCGTCAATATAAAGGTCAGAGGGATACAGTAAACCTTAAGTGAAGCATCGGAATCTATAATTAGTGTCACAGGAATAGTTAAAACATAGACAATAAGAAGAGTCAGTTTTCTTGTACTTAAGTCGTCATTGTGCCTTTTGTATTTAATTCCGATGCAAATTTGTGTCTCATCGTCAGTACGAAGGTCAGAGGGATACAGTAAACCTGAAGTGAAGCATCGGAATCTATTACTAGAGTCACAGGAATGGTTCAAAACATCGACAGTAAGAAGAGCTGGTTGTCTTGTACTTAAGTAGGCATTGTGCCTTTTGTATTTAATTCCGAAGCAATTTCTGTGTTTCATCGTCAATAAGAAGGTCAGAGGTAGACAGTAAACCTGAGGTGAAGTATCGGAATCTGTACTAGTGTCACAGGAATGGTTCAAAACATAGACAGTAAGAAGAGTCAGTTTTCTTGTACTTAAGTCGGCAATGTGCCTTTTCTATTTAATTCTGATGCAATTTCTGTGCTTCATCGTCAATAAGAAGGTCAGAGGGATACAGTAAACCTGAAGTGAAGCATCGGAATCTATAACTAGTGTCACAGGAATGGTTCAAAACATAGAGAGTAAGAAGAGTCAGTCTTTTTGTACTTAAGTCGGCATTGTGCCATTTGTATTTAATTCCATTGCAATTTCTGTGTTTCATCGTCAATAAGAAGGTCAGAGGGATAGAGTAAACCTAAATTGAAGCAGCGGAATCTCAAACTAGTGTCACAGGAATGCTTCAAAACATAGACAGTGGGAAAGGTCAGTCTTCTTGTACTTATGTCGGCATTTTGCCTTTTGTATCTAATTCCGATGCAATATCTGTGTCTCATCGTCAATAAGACGATCAGAGGGATACAGTAAACCTGAAGTGACGCATCGGAATCTATAACTAGTGTCACAGGAATGGTTCAAAACATAGACATTAAGAAGAGCCAGTCTTCTTGTACGTGAGTCGGCAATGTGCCTTTTGTATTTAATTCCGATGCAATTTCTGTGTTTCATCGTCAATAAGAAGGTCAGAGGGATGCAGTAAACCTCAAGTGAAGCATCGGAATCTACAACTAGTGTCACAGGAATGGTTCTAAACACAGACAGTAAGAAGAGCCA
The DNA here is from genome assembly GCF_023864345.2 of Schistocerca serialis cubense. NCBI lineage: Eukaryota > Metazoa > Arthropoda > Insecta > Orthoptera > Acrididae > Schistocerca > Schistocerca serialis. Next base: position 838,501,371 of record NC_064642.1, read on the forward strand.
GTCTTCTTGTACTTGTGTCGGCATTATGCCTTTTGTATTTAATTCCGATGCGATTTCTGTGTTTCATCGTCAATAAGACGGTCGCAGGGATACAGTATACCTTAAGTGAAGCATCTGAATCTGTAACTAGTGTCACAGGAATGGTTCAAAACATAGACAGTAAGAAGAGTCAGTTTTCTTGTCCTTAAGTCGGCATTGTGCCTTTTGTATTTAATTCCGATGAAATTTCTGTGTTTCATCGTCAATAAGTGGGTCAGAGGGATACAGTAAACCTGAAGTGAAGCATCGGAATCTATAACTAGTGTCACAGGAATGGTTAAAACATAGACAGTAAGAAAGGTCAGACTTCTTGTACTTAGGTCGGCTTTGTACCATTTGGATACTTATTCCGGTGCAACATCTGTGTTTCATCGTCAATAAGAAAGTCAGAGGGATACAGGTAACCTGAAGTGAAGCATCGGAATCTGTAACAAATGTCACAGGAATGGTTCAAAACATAGACAATAAGAAGAGTCAGTTTTCTTGTACTTAAGCCGGCATTGTGCCCTTTGTATTTAATTCCGATTCTATTTCTGTGTTTCATCGTCAATATGAAGGTCAGAGGGATGCAGTAAACCTGAAGTAAAGCATCGCAATCTATAACTGGTGTCACAGGAATGGTTCAAAACTTAGACAGTAAGAAGAGTCAGTTTCCTAGTACTGATGTCGACATTGTGCCTTTTGTATTTAATTCCGATGCAATTTCTGCGTTTCATCCTCTATAAGTCGGTCAGAGGGATACAGTAAACCTGAAGTGAGGCATCGGAATCTATAACTAGTGTCACAGGAATGGTTCTTAACATAGACAGTAAGAAGAGTCAGTTTTCTTGTACTTAAGTCGGCATTGTGCCATTTCTATTTAATTACGATGCAATTTCTGTGCTTCATCGTCAATAAGAAGGTCAGAGGGATACAGTAAACGTGAAGTGAAGCATCGGAATCTATAACTAGTGCCACAGGAAGGGTTCAAAACATAGAGAGTAAGAAGAGTCAGTCTTTTTGTACATAAGTCGGCATTGTGCATTTTGTATTTAATTCCGATGCAATCTCTGTGCTTCATCGTCAATAAGAGGGTCAGAGGGATACAGTAAACCTGAAGTGTAGCAACGGAATCCATAACTAGAGTCACAGGAATGCTTCAAAACATAGACAGTAAGAAAGGTCAGTCTTCTTGTACTTAAGTCGGCAGTGTGCCTTTTGTATCTAATTCCGATGCAATATCTGTGTTTCATCGTCAATAAGAAGATCAGAGGGATACAGTAAACCTGAAGTGAAGCATCGGAATCTATAACTATTGTCACAGGAATGGTTCAAAACATAGACAGTAAGAAGAGCCAGTCTTCTTGTACTTGGGTCGGCATTGTGCCTTTTGTATTAAATTCCGATGCAATATCTGTGTTTCATCGTCAATAAGAAGGTCAGAGGGATGCAGTAAACCTGAAGTGAAGCATCGGAATCTATAACTAGTGTCACAGGAATGGTTCAAAACATAGACAGTAAGAAGAGCCAGTCTTCTTGTACTTGAGTCGGCAGTGTGCCTTTTGCATTTAATTCCGATGCAATATCTGTGTTTCATCGTCAATAAGAAGGTCAGAGGGATGCAGTAAACCTGAAGTGAAGCATCGGAATCTAAAACCGGTCTCACATTAAAGGTTCAAATCATAGACACTAAAAAGAGTCAGTCTTCTTGTACATATGTCGGCATTCTGCATTTTGTATTTAATTCCGATTCAATTTCTGTGTTTCCTCGTCAATAAGAAGGTCAGAGGGATACAGTAAACCTGAAGTGAAGCACCGGAATCTAAAACTGGTCTCACAGGAAAGGTTCAAAACATAGACAGTAAGAAGAGTCAGTCTTCTTGTAAATATGTCGGCATTCTGCATTTTGTATTTAATTCCGATGCAATATCTGTGTTTCATCGTCAATAAGAAGGTCAGAGGGATGCAGTAAACCTGAAGTGAAGCATCGGAATCTATAACTATTGTCACAGGAATGGTTCAAAACATAGACAGTAAGAAGAGCCAGTCTTCTTGTACTTGGGTCGGCATTGTGCCTTTTGTATTTAATTCCGATGCAATATCTGTGTTTCATTGTCGATAAGAAGGTCAGAGGGATGCAGTAAACCTGAAGTGAAGCATCGGAATCTATAACTAGTGTCACAGGAATGTTTCAAAACACAGACAGTAGGAGAGGTCAGTCTACTTGTAATTAAGTCGGCATTGTGCCTTTTGTATCTAATTCCGATGCAATATCTGTGTTTCATCGTCAATAAGAAGATCAGAGGGATACAGTAAACCTGAAGTGAAGCATCGGAATCTATAACTAGTGTCACAGGAATGGTTCAAATCATAGAGAGTAAGAAGAGTCAGTCTTTTTGTACATAAGTCGGCATTGTGCATTTTGTATTTAATTCCGATGCAATCTCTGTGTTTCATCGTCAATAAGAAAGTCAGAGGGATACAGTAAACCTGAAGTGAAGCAACGGAATCTATAACTAGAGTCAAAGGAATGTTTCAAAACATAGACAGTAAGAAAGGTCAGTCTTCTTGTACTTAAGTCAGCATTGTGCCTTTTGTATCTATTTCCGATGCAATATCTGTGTTTCATCGTAAATAAGAAGATCAGATGGATACAGTAAACCTGAAGTGAAGCATCGGAATCTATACCTAGTGTCACAGGAGTGGTTCAAAACATAGACTGTAGGAAGAGTCAGTCTCCTAGTACTTAAGTCGGCATTGTGCCATTTGTATTTGATTCCGATGCAATTTCTGTGTGTCATCGTCAATACGAAGGTCAGAGGGATACAGTAGACCTGAAGTGAAGCATCGGAATCTATAACTAGTGTCACAGGAATGGTTCAAAACATAGACAGTAAGACGATTCAGTTTACTTGTACTTAAGACGGCATTGTGCCTGTTGTATTGAATTCCGATGCCATTTCTGTGTTTCATCGCCAATAAGAAGGTCAGAGGGATACAGTAAACCTGAAGTGAAGCAAGGGAATCTATAACTAGTGTCACAGGAATGTTTCAAAACATAGACAGTAATTAGAGTCAGTTTTCTTGTACTTAAGCCGGCATTGTGCCTTTTGTATTTAATGCCGATGAAATTTCTGTGTTTGATCGTCAGTAAGAAGGTTATAGGGTTACAGTAAACTTGAAGTGAAGTATCGGAATCTATAACTAGTGTCACAGGAATGGTCCAAATCATTGGCAGTAAGAAGTGTCAGTTTACTTGTACTTAAGTCGGCATTGTGCCTTTTGTATTTAATTCCGATGCAATTTTTGTGTTTCATCGTCAATAAAAAGGTCAGAGGGATACAGTAAACCTGAATTGAACCATCGGAATCTATAACTAGTGTCACAGGAATGTTTCAAACCATAGACAGTAAGAAGAGTCAATCTTCTTGTACTTAAGTCGGCATTGTGCCTTTTGTATTTAATTCGGATGCAATTTCTGTGTTTCATCGTCAATAAGAAGGTCTGAGGGATACAGTAAACCTGAAGTGAAGCATCGGAATCAATAACTAGTGACACAGGAATGGTTCAAACATAGACAGTAAGAAGCGTCAGTCTCCTTGTACTTAAGTCGGCATTGTGCCTTTTGTATTTAATGCCGATGAAATTTCTGTGTTTGATCGTCAATTAGAAGGTCACAGGGATACAGTAAACCTGAAGTGAAGCATCGGAATCTATAACTAGTGTCACAGGAATGGTTCAAAACATAGACAGTAAGAAGAGTCAGTTGTCTTTTACTTAAGTGGGCATTGTGCCTTTTGTATTTAATTCCGATGCAATTTGTGTGTTTCATCGTCAAAAAGAAGGTCAGAGGGATACAGAAAGCCTGAAGTGAAGCATCGGAATCTATAAGTAGTGTCACAGGAATGGTCAAAACATAGACAATAAGAAGAGTTTGTTCCTTTGTACTTAAGTCGGCAATGTGCCTTTTGTATTTAACTCCGATGCAATGTCTGTGTTTCATCGTCAATATGGAGGTCAGAGGGATACAGTAAACCTGAAGTGAAGCATCGGAATCTATAACTAGTGTCACAGGAACTTTTCAAAACATAGACAGTAAGAAGAGTCAGTTTTCTTGTACATATGTCTGCATTGTGCCTTTTGTATTTAATTCCGATGCAATTTCTGTGTTTCATCGTCAATAAGAAGGTCAGAGGGATACAATAAACCTGAAGTCAAGTATCGGAATCTATAACTAGTGTCACAGGATGGGTTCAAAACATAGACAGTAAGTAGAGTCAGTTTTATTGTACTTAAGTCGGCATTGTGCCATTTGTATTTTATTCCGATGCAATTTCTGTGTTTCTTCGTCAATATAAAGGTCAGAGGGATACAGTAAACCTGAAGTGAAGCATCGGAATCTATAATTAGTGTCACAGGAATAGTTAAAACATAGACAATAAGAAGAGTCAGTTTTCTTGTACTTAAATCGTCATTGTGCCTTTTGTATTTAATTCCGATGCAATTTCTGTGTTTCATCGTCAATAAGAAGGTCAGAGGGATACAGTAAACCTGAAGTGAAGCATCGGAATCTATAACTAGTGTCACAGGAATGGTTAAAACATAGACAGTAAGAAAGGTCAGACTTCTTGTACTTAGGTCGGCTTTGTACCATTTGGATACTTATTCCGGTGCAAAATCTGTGTTTCATCGTCAATAAGAAAGTCAGAGGGATACAGGTAACCTGAAGTGAAGCATCGGAATCTGTAACAAATGTCACAGGAATGGTTCAAAACATAGACAATAAGAAGAGTCAGTTTTCTTGTACTTAAGCCGGCATTGTGCCCTTTGTATTTAATTCCGATTCTATTTCTGTGTTTCATCGTCAATATGAAGGTCAGAGGGATGCAGTAAACCTGAAGTAAAGCATCGCAATCTATAACTGGTGTCACAGGAATGGTTCAAAACTTAGACAGTAAGAAGAGTCAGTTTCCTAGTACTGATGTCGACATTGTGCCTTTTGTATTTAATTCCGATGCAATTTCTGCGTTTCATCCTCTATAAGTCGGTCAGAGGGATACAGTAAACCTTAAGTGAGGCATCGGAATCTATAACTAGTGTCACAGGAATGGTTCTTAACATAGACAGTAAGAAGAGTCAGTTTTCTTGTACTTAAGTCGGCATTGTGCCATTTCTATTTAATTCCGATGCAATTTCTGTGCTTCATCGTCAATAAGAAGGTCAGAGGGATACAGTAAACGTGAAGTGAAGCATCGGAATCTATAACTAGTGCCACAGGAAGGGTTCAAAACATAGAGAGTAAGAAGAGTCAGTCTTTTTGTACATAAGTCGGCATTGTGCATTTTGTATTTAATTCCGATGCAATCTCTGTGCTTCATCGTCAATAAGAGGGTCAGAGGGATACAGTAAACCTGAAGTGTAGCAACGGAATCCATAACTAGAGTCACAGGAATGCTTCAAAACATAGACAGTAAGAAAGGTCAGTCTTCTTGTACTTAAGTCGGCAGTGTGCCTTTTGTATCTAATTCCGATGCAATATCTGTGTTTCATCGTCAATAAGAAGATCAGAGGGATACAGTAAACCTGAAGTGAAGCATCGGAATCTATAACTATTGTCACAGGAATGGTTCAAAACATAGACAGTAAGAAGAGCCAGTCTTCTTGTACTTGGGTCGGCATTGTGCCTTTTGTATTAAATTCCGATGCAATATCTGTGTTTCATCGTCAATAAGAAGGTCAGAGGGATGCAGTAAACCTGAAGTGAAGCATCGGAATCTATAACTAGTGTCACAGGAATGGTTCAAAACATAGACAGTAAGAAGAGCCAGTCTTCTTGTACTTGAGTCGGCAGTGTGCCTTTTGCATTTAATTCCGATGCAATATCTGTGTTTCATCGTCAATAAGAAGGTCAGAGGGATGCAGTAAACCTGAAGTGAAGCATCGGAATCTAAAACCGGTCTCACATTAAAGGTTCAAATCATAGACACTAAAAAGAGTCAGTCTTCTTGTACATATGTCGGCATCCTGCATTTTGTATTTAATTCCGATTCAATTTCTGTGTTCCCTCGTCAATAAGAAGGTCAGAGGGATACAGTAAACCTGAAGTGAAGCATCGGAATCTAAAACTGGTCTCACAGGAAAGGTTCAAAACATAGATAGTAAGAAGAGTCAGTCTTCTTGTAAATATGTCGGCATTCTGCATTTTGTATTTAATTCCGATGCAATATCTGTGTTTCATCGTCAATAAGAAGGTCAGAGGGATGCAGTAAACCTGAAGTGAAGCATCGGAATCTATAACTATTGTCACAGGAATGGTTCAAAACATAGACAGTAAGAAGAGCCAGTCTTCTTGTACTTGGGTCGGCATTGTGCCTTTTGTATTTAATTCCGATGCAATATCTGTGTTTCATTGTCAATAAGAAGGTCAGAGGGATGCAGTAAACCTGAAGTGAAGCATCGGAATCTATAACTAGTGTCACAGGAATGTTTCAAAACACAGACAGTAGGAAAGGTCAGTCTACTTGTAATTAAGTCGGCATTGTGCCTTTTGTATCTAATTCCGATGCAATATCTGTGTTTCATCGTCAATAAGAAGATCAGAGGGATACAGTAAACCTGAAGTGAAGCATCGGAATCTATAACTAGTGTCACAGGAATGGTTCAAATCATAGAGAGTAAGAAGAGTCAGTCTTTTTGTACATAAGTCGGCATTGTGCATTTTGTATTTAATTCCGATGCAATCTCTGTGTTTCATCGTCAATAAGAAAGTCAGAGGGATACAGTAAACCTGAAGTGAAGCAACGGAATCTATAACTAGAGTCAAAGGAATGTTTCAAAACATAGACAGTAAGAAAGGTCAGTCTTCTTGTACTTAAGTCAGCATTGTGCCTTTTGTATCTATTTCCGATGCAATATCTGTGTTTCATCGTAAATAAGAAGATCAGATGGATACAGTAAACCTGAAGTGAAGCATCGGAATCTATACCTAGTGTCACAGGAGTGGTTCAAAACATAGACAGTAGGAAGAGTCAGTCTCCTAGCACTTAAGTCGGCATTGTGCCATTTGTATTTCATTCCGATGCAATTTCTGTGTGTCATCGTCAATACGAAGGTCAGAGGGATACAGTAGACCTGAAGTGAAGCATCGGAATCTATAACTAGTGTCACAGGAATGGTTCAAAACATAGACAGTAAGACGATTCAGTTTACTTGTACTTAAGACGGCATTGTGCCTGTTGTATTGAATTCCGATGCCATTTCTGTGTTTCATCGTCAATAAGAAGGTCAGAGGGATACAGTAAACCTGAAGTGAAGCAAGGGAATCTATAACTAGTGTCACAGGAATGTTTCAAAACATAGACAGTAATTAGAGTCAGTTTTCTTGTACTTAAGCCGGCATTGTGCCTTTTGTATTTAATGCCGATGAAATTTCTGTGTTTGATCGTCAATAAGAAGGTCATAGGGTTACAGTAAACTTGAAGTGAAGTATCGGAATCTATAACTAGTGTCACAGGAATGGTCCAAATCATTGGCAGTAAGAAGTGTCAGTTTACTTGTACTTAAGTCGGCATTGTGCCTTTTGTATTTAATTCCGATGCAATTTTTGTGTTTCATCGTCAATAAAAAGGTCAGAGGGATACAGTAAACCTGAATTGAACCATCGGAATCTATAACTAGTGTCACAGGAATGTTTCAAACCATAGACAGTAAGAAGAGTCAATCTTCTTGTACTTACGTCGGCATTGTGCCTTTTGTATTTAGTTCGGATGCAATTTCTGTGTTTCATCGTCAATAAGAAGGTCTGAGGGATACAGTAAACCTGAAGTGAAGCATCGGAATCAATAACTAGTGACACAGGAATGGTTCAAACATAGACAGTAAGAAGCGTCAGTCTCCTTGTACTTAAGTCGGCATTGTGCCTTTTGTATTTAATGCCGATGAAATTTCTGTGTTTGATCGTCAATTAGAAGGTCACAGGGATACAGTAAACCTGAAGTGAAGCATCGGAATCTATAACTAGTGTCACAGGAATGGTTCAAAAAATAGACAGTAAGAGGATTCAGTTTACTTGTACTTAAGTCGGCATTGTGCCTTTTGTATTGAATTCCGATGCAATTTCTGCGTTTCATCGTCAATCAGAAGGTCAGAGGGATACAGTAAACCTGAAGTGATGCATAGGAATCTATAACTAGTGTCACAGAAATGGTTCAAAACATAGACAGTAAGAAGAGTCAGTCTTCTTGTACTTAAGTCGGCATTGTGCCTTTTGTATTTAATTCCGACCCAATTTCTGTGTTTCATCGTCAATAAGAAGGTCAGAGGGTTACAGTAAACTTGAAGTGAAGCATCGGAATCTATAACTAGTGTCACAGGAATGGTTCAAAACATAGACAGTAAGAAGTGTCAGTTTACTTGTACTTAAGTCGGCATTTTGCCTTTTGTATTTTATTCCGATGCAATTTCTGTGTTTCATCGTCAATAAGAAGGTCAGAGGGATACAGTAAACCTGAAGTGAAGCATCGGAATCTATAACTAGTGTCACAGGAATGGTTCAAAGCATAGACAGTAAGAAGGGTCAGTTTTCTTATAATTAAGTCGGCATTGTGCCTTTTGTATTTAATTCGGATGCAATTTCTGTGTTTCATCGTCAATAAGATGGTCTGAGGGATATAGTAAACCTGAAGTGAAGCATCGGAATCTATAACTAGTGGCACAGGAATGGTTCAAAACATAGACAGTAAGAAGAGTCAGTCTTCTTGTACTTAAGTCGGCATTGTGCATTTTGTATTTAATTCCGACGCAATTTCTGTGTTTCATCGTCAATAAGAAGGTCAGAGGGTTACAGTAACTTGAAATGATGCATCGGAATCTATAACTAACGTCACAGGAATGTTTCAAAACATAGACAGTAAGAAGAGACAGTTTTCTCGTACTTAAGCCGGCATTGTGGCTTTTGTACTTAATGCCGATGAAATTTCTGTGTTTGATCGTCAACAAGAAGATCAGAGGGATACAGTAAACCTGAAGTGAAGCATCCGAATCTATAACTAGTGTCACAGGAATGGTTCAAATCATAGACAGTAAGAAGAGTCAGTCTTTTTGTACTTAAGTCGGCATTGTGCCTTTCGTATTTAATTCCGATGCAATTTCAGTGATTCATCGTCAATAAGAAAGTCAGAGGGATACAGTAAACCTGAAGTGAAGCATCGGAATCTATAACTAGTGTCACAGGATGGTTAAAACATAGACAGTAAGAAAGGTCAGTCTTCTTGTACTTAAGTCGGCATTGTGCCTTTTGGATTTTTATTCCGATGCAATATCTGTGTTTCATCGTCAATAAGAAGATCAGAGGGATACAGTAAACCTGAAGTGAAGCATCGGAATCTATAACTAGGGTCACAGGAATGGATCAAAACATAAACAGTAAAAAGGGTCAGTTTTCTTGTACTTAAGTCAGCATTGTGCCTTTTCCATTTAATTCCGATGCAATTTCTGTGTTTCATCGTCAATAAGAAGGTCCGGGGGATACAGTAAACCTGAAGTGAAGCATCGGAATCTATAACTAGTGTCACAGGAATGTTTCAAAGCATAGACAATAAGAAGAGTCAGTTTTCTTATACTTAAGTCGGCATTGTGCCTTTTGTATTTAATTCCGATGCTATTTCTGTGTTTCATCGACAATATGAAGGTCAGAGGGATACAGTATACCTGAAGTGAAGCATCGCAATCTATAACTAGTGTCACAGGAATGGTTCAAAGCTTAGACAGTAAGAAGAGTCAGTTTTCTTGTACTTAAGTCAGCATTGTGCCATTTGTATTTGATTCCGATGCAATTTCTGTGTGTCATCGTCAATACGAAGGTCAGAGGGATACAGTAGACCTGAAGTGAAGCATCGGAATCTATAACTAGTGTCACAGGAATGGTTCAAAACATAGACAGTAAGACGATTCAGTTTCCTTGTACTTAAGTCAGCATTGTGCCTTTTGTATTGAATTCCGATGCCATTTCTGTGTTTCATCGTCAATAAGAAGGTCAGAGGGATACAGTAAACCTGAAGTGAAGCAAGGGAATCTATAACTAGTGTCACAGGAATGTTTCAAAACATAGACAGTAATTAGAGTCAGTTTTCTTTTACTTAAGCCGGCATTGTGCCTTTTGTATTTAATGCCGATGAAATTTTGTGTTTGATCGTCAATAAGAAGGTCATAGGGTTACAGTAAACTTGAAGTGAAGTATCGGAATCTATAACTAGTGTCACAGGAATGGTCCAAATCATTGACAGTAAGAAGTGTCAGTTTACTTGTACTTAAGTCGGCATTGTGCCTTTTGTATTTAATTCCGATGCAATTTCTGTGTTTCATTGTCAATAAATAGGTCAGAGGGATACAGTAAGCCTGAATTGAACCATCGGAATCTATAACTAGTGTCACAAAAATGTTTCAAACCATAGACAATAAGAAGAGTCAATCTTCTTGTACTTAAGTCGGCATTGTGCCTTTTGTATTTAATTCGGATGCAATTTCTGTGTTTCATCGTCAATAAGAAGGTCTGAGGGATACAGTAAACCTGAAGTGCAGCATCGGAATCTATAACTAGTGGCACAGGAATGGTTCAAAACATAGACAGTAAGAAGAGTCAGTCTTCTTGTACTTAAGTCGGCATTGTGCATTTTGTATTTAATTCCGACGCAATTTCTGTGTTTCATCGTCAATAAGAAGGTCAGAGGGTTACAGTAAACTTGAAGTGATGCATCGGAATCTATAACTAGTGTCACAGGAATGTTTCAAAACATAGACAGTAAGTAGAGTCAGTTTTATTGTACTTAAGTCGGCATTGGTCCACTTGTATTTAATTCCGATGCAATTTCTGTGTTTCTTCGTCAATATTAAGGTCAGAGGGATACAGTAAACCTGAAGTGAAGCATCGGAATCTATAATTAGTGTCACAGGAATAGTTAAAACATAGACAATAAGAAGAGTCAGTTTTCTTGTACTTAAGTCGTCATTGTGCCTTTTGTATTTAATTCCGATGCAAATTTGTGTGTCATCGTCAGTACGAAGGTCAGAGGGACACAGTAAACCTGAAGTGAAGCATCGGAATCTTTTACTAGTGTCACAGGAATGGTTCAAAACATCGACAGTTAGAAGAGCCGGTTGTCTTGTACTTAAGTAGGCATTGTGCCTTTTGTATTTAATTCCGAAGCAATTTCTGTGTTTCATCGTCAATAAGAAGGTCAGAGGTATACAGTAAACCTGAGGTGAAGTATCGGAATCTATACTAGTGTCACAGGAATGGTTCAAATCATGGACAGTAAGAAAAGTCACTTTTCTTGTACTTAAGTCGGCATTGTGCCATTTGTATTTAATTCCGATGCAATTTCTGTGTTTCATCGTCAATAAGAAGGTCAGAGGGATACAGTAAACCTGAAGTGAAGCATCGGAATCTATACTAGTGTCACAGGAATGGTTCAGAACATAGACAGTAAGAAGAGTCAGTTTTTGCTTGTACTTAAGTTGGCATTGTGCCATTTGTATTTAATTCCGATGCAATTGCTGTATTTCATCGTCAATAAGAAGGTCAGAGGGATACAGTAAACCTGAAGTGAGGCATCGGAATCTATAACTAGTGTCACAGGAATGGTTAAAACATAGAAAGTGAGAAGGGTCAGTTTTCTTGTACTTAAGTCGGCATTGTGCATTTTGTATTTAATTCCGATGCAATTTCTGTAAGTCATCGTCAATACGAAGGTCAGAGTGATACAGTAAACCTGAAGTGAAGCATCGGAATTTAAAACTAGTGTCACAGGAATGGTTCAAAAAATAGACAGTAAGAGGATTCAGTTTACTTGTACTTAAGTCGGCATTGTGCCTTTTGTATTGAATTCCGATGCAATTTCTCCGTTTCATCGTCAATAAGAATGTCAGAGGGATACAGTAAACCTGAAGTGAAGCATAGGAATCTAATACTAGTGTCACAGATACGGTTCAAAACATAGACAGTAAGAAGAGTCAGTCTTCTTGTACTTAAGTCTGCATTGTGCCTTTTGTATTTAATTCCGACGCAATTTCTGTGTTTCATCGTCAATAAGAAGGTCAGAGGGTTACAGTAAACTTGAAGAGAAGCATCGGAATCTATAACTAGTGTCACAGGAATGGTTCAAAACATAGACAGTAAGAAGTGTCAGTTTACTTGTACTTAAGTCGGCATTGTGCCTTTTGTATTTAATTCCGATGCAATTTCTGAGTTTCATCGTCAATAAGAAGGTCAGAGGGATACAGTAAACCTAAAGTGAAGCATCGGAGTCTATAACTAGTGTCACAGGAATGGTTCAAAGCATAGACAGTAAGAAGGGTCAGTTTTCTTATAATTAAGTCGGCATTGTGCCTTTTGTATTTAATTCCGAAGCAATTTCTGTGTTTCATCGTCAATAAGAAGGTCAGAGGTATACAGTAAACCTGAGGTGAAGTATCGGAATCTATACTAGTGTCACAGGAATGGTTCAAATCATGGACAGTAAGAAAAGTCAGTTTTCTTGTACTTAAGTCTTCATTGTGCCATTTGTATTTAATTCCGATGCAATTTCTGTGTTTCATCGTCAATACGAAGGTCAGAGGGATACAGTAAACCTGAAGTGAAGCATCGGAATCTATAACTAGTGTCACAGGAATGGTTCAAAGCATAGACAGTAAGAAGAGTCAGTTGTCTTGTATTTAAGTAGGCATTGTGCTTTTTATAATTAATTCCGACGCAATTTCTGTGTTTCATCGTCAATAAGAAGGTCAGAGGGATACAGTAAACCTTAAGTGAAGTATCGGAATCTATACTAGTGTCACAGGAATGGTTCAGAACGTAGACAGTAAGAAGAGTCAGTTTTCTTGTACTTAAGTTGGCATTGTGCCATTTGTATTTAATTCCGATGCAATTTCTGTATTTCATCGTCAATAAAAAGGTCAGAGGGATACAGTAAACCTGAAGTGAGGCATCGGAATCTATAACTAGTGTTACAGGAATGGTTAAAACATAGAAAGTGATAAGGGTCAGTTTTCTTGTACTTAAGTCGGCATTGTGCATTTTGTATTTAATTCTGATGCAATTTCTGTGTGTCATCGTCAATACGAAGGTCAGAGGGATACAGTGAACCTGAAGTGAAGCATCGGAATTTAAAACTAGTGTCACAGGAATGGTTCAAAAAATAGACATAAAGAGGATTCAGTTTACTTGTACTTAAGTCGGCATTGTGCCTTTTGTATTGAATTCCGATGCAATTTCTGTGTTTCATCGTCAATAAGAAGGTCAGAGGGATACAGTAAACCTGAAGTGAAGCATAGGAATCTATAACTAGTGTCACAGAAATGGTTCAAAACATAGACAGTAAGAAGACTCAGTCTCCCTGTACTTAAGACGGCATTGAGCCTTTTGTATCTAACTAAGATGCAAGTGCTGTATTTCATCGTCAATAAGAAAGTCAGAGGGATACAGTAAACCTGAAGTGAGGCATCGGAATCTATAACTAGTGTCACAGGAATGGTTGAAACATAGAAAGTGAGAAGGGTCAGTTTTCTTGTACTTAAGTCGGCATTGTTCGTTTTGTATTTAATTCCGATGCAATTTCTGTAAGTCATCGTCAATACGAAGGTCAGAGTGATACAGTAAACCTGAAGTGAAGCATCGGAATTTAAAACTAGTGTCACAGGAATGGTTCAAAAAATAGACAGTAAGAGGATTCAGTGTACTTGTACTTAAGTCGGCATTGTGCCTTTTGTATTGAATTCCGATGCAATTTCTGGGTTTCATCGTCAATAAGAATGTCAGAGGGATACAGTAAACCTGAAGTGAAGCATAGGAATCTATAACTAGTGTCACAGATATGGTTCAAAACATAGACAGTAAGAAGAGTCAGTCTTCTTGTACTTAAGTCTGCATTGTGCCTTTTGTATTTAATTCCGACGCAATTTCTGTGTTTCATCGTCAATAAGAAGGTCAGAGGGTTACAGTAAACTTGAAGAGAAGCATCGGAATCTATAACTAGAGTCACAGGAATGGTTCAAAACATAGACAGTAAGAACTGTCAGTTTACTTGTACTTAAGTCGGCATTGTGCCTTTTGTATTTAATTCCGATGCAATTTCTGTGTTTCATCGTCAATAAGAAGGTCAGAGGGATACAGTAAACCTAAAGTGAAGCATCGGAGTCTATAACTAGTGTCACAGGAATGGTTCAAAGCATAGAAAGTAAGAAGGGTCAGTTTTCTTATAATTAAGTCGGCATTGTGCCTTTTGTATTTAATTCGGATGCAATTTCTGCGTTTCATCGTCAATAAGTTGGTCTGAGGGATACAGTAAACCTGAAGTGAAGCATCGCAATCTATAACTAGTGGCACAGGAATGGTTCAAAGCACAGACAGTAAGAAGAGTTAGTCTTCTTGTACTTAAGTCGGCATTGTGCATTTTGTATTTAATTCCGACGCAATTTCTGTGTTTCATCGTCAATAAGAAGGTCAGAGGGATACAGTAAACCTGAAGTGAAGCATCGGAATCTATAACTAGTGTCACAGGAATGGTTCAAAGCATAGACAGTAAGAGGAGTCAGTTGTCTTGTACTTAAGCGGGCATTGTGCTTTTTGTATTTAATTCCGAAGCAATTTCTGTGTTTCATCGTCAATAAGAAGGTCAGAGGTATACAGTAAACCTGAGGTGAAGTATCGGAATCTATACTAGTGTCACAGGAATGGTTCAAATCATGGACAGTAAGAAAAGTCAGTTTTCTTGTACTTAAGTCTTCATTGTGCGATTTGTATTTAATTCCGATGCAATTTCTGTGTTTCATCGTCAATACGAAGGTCAGAGGGATACAGTAAACCTGAAGTGAAGCATCGGAATCTATAACTAGTGTCACAGGAATGGTTCAAAGCATAGACAGTAAGAAGAGTCAGTTGTCTTGTATTTAAGTAGGCATTGTGCTTTTTATATTTAATTCCGATGCAATTTCTGTGTTTCATCGTCAATAAGAAGGTCAGAGGGATACAGTAAACCTGAAGTGAAGTATCGGAATCTATAGTAGTGTCACAGGAATGGTTCAGAACATAGACAGTAAGAAGAGTCAGTTTTCTTGTACATAAGTTGGCATTGTGCCATTTGTATTTAATTCCGATGCAATTTCTGTATTTCATCGTCAATAAAAAGGTCAGAGGGATACAGTAAACCTGAAGTGAGGCATCGGAATCTATAACTAGTGTTACAGGAATGGTTAAAACATAGACAGTGATAAGGGTCAGTTTTCTTGTACTTAAGTCGGCATTGTGCATTTTGTATTTAATTCTGATGCAATTTCTGTGTGTCATCGTCAATACGAAGGTCAGAGGGATACAGTGAACCTGAAGTGAAGCATCGGAATTTAAAACTAGTGTCACAGGAATGGTTCAAAAAATAGACAGTAAGAGGATTCAGTTTACTTGTACTTAAGTCGGCATTGTGCCTTTTGTATTGAATTCCGATGCAATTTCTGTGTTTCATCGTCAATAAGAAGGTCAGAGGGATACAGTAAACCTGAAGTGAAGCATAGGAATCTATAACTAGTGTCACAGAAATGGTTCAAAACATAGACAGTAAGAAGAGTCAGTCTTCTTGTACTTAAGTCGGCATTGTGCCTTTTGTATTTAATTCCGAGGCAATCTCTGTGTTTCATCGTCAATAACAAGGTCAGAGGGTTACAGTAAACTTGAAGTGAAGCATCGGAATCTATAACTAGTGTCACAGGAATGGTTCAAAACATAGACATTAAGAAGTGTCAGTTTACTTGTACTTAAGTCGGCATTGTGCCTTTTGTATTTAATTCCGATGCAATTTCTGTGTTTCATCGTCAATAAGAAGGTCAGAGGGATACAGTAAACCTGAAGTGAAGCATCGGAATCTATAACTAGTGTCACAGGAATGGTTCAAAGCATAGACAGTAAGAAGAGTCAGTTTTCTTATAATTAAGTCGGCATTGTGCCTTTTGTATTAATTTCGGATGCAATTTCTGTGTTTCATCGTCAATAAGATGGTCTGAGGGATACAGTAAACCTGAAGTGAAGCATCGGAATCTATAACTAGTGGCACAGGAATGGTTCAAAACATAGACAGTAAGAAGAGTCAGTCTTCTTGTACGTAAGTCGGCATTGTGCATTTTGTATTTAATTCCGACGCAATTTCTGTGTTTCATCGTCACTAAGAAGGTCAGAGGGTTACAGTAAGCTTGAAGTGATGCATCGGAATCTATAACTAGTGTCACAGGAATGTTTAAAACATAGACAGTAAGAAGAGTCAGTTTTCTTGTACTTAAGCCGGCATTGTGCCTTTTGTACTTAATGCCGATGAAATTTCTGTGTTTGATCGTCAATAAGGAGGCCAGAGGGATACAGAAAACCTGAAGTGAAGTATCGGAATCTTTAACTAGTGTCAGAGGAATGGTTCGAATCTTAGACAGTAAGAAGCGTCAGTTTTCTTGTACTTAAGTCGGCAATGTGCCTTTTGTATTTAATTCCGCTGCAATTTCTGTGTTTCATCGTCAATAAGAAGGTCAGAGGGATACAGTAAACCTGAAGTGAGGCATCGGAATCTATAACTAGTGTCACAGGAATGGTTCAAAACATAGACAGTAAGAGGAGTCAGTTGTCTTGTACTTAAGCGGGCATTGTGCCTTTTGTATTTAATTCCGATACAATTTCTGTGTTTCATCGTCAATAAGAAGGTTACAGGGATACAGTAAACCCGAAGTGAAGCATCGGAATATATAACTAATGTCACAGGAATGGTTCAAAACATAGACAGTAAGAAGTGTCAGCTTACTTGTACTTAAGTCGGCATTGTGCATTTTGTATTTAATTCCGAAGCAATTTCTGTGTTTCATCGTCAATAAGAAGGTCAGAGGTATACAGTAAACCTGAGGTGAAGTATCGCAATCTATACTAGTGTCACAGGAATGGTTCAAATCATGGACAGTAAGAAAAGTCAGTTTTCTTGTACTTAAGTCGGCATTGTGCCATTTGTATTTAATTCCGATGCAATTTCTGTGTTTCATCGTCAATAAGAAGGTCAGAGGGATACAGTAAACCTGAAGTGAAGCATCGGAATCTATACTAGTGTCACAGGAATATTTCAGAACATAGACAGTAAGAAGAGTCAGTTTTCTTGTACTTAAGTTGGCTTTGTGCCATTTGTATTTAATTCCGATGCAATGTCTGTATTTCATCGTCAATAAGAAGGTCAGAGGGATACAGTAAACCTGAAGTGAAGTATCGGAATCTATAGCTAGTGTCACAGGAATGGTTAAAACATAGAAAGTGAGAAGGGTCAGTTTTCTTGTACTTAAGTCGGCATTGTGCATTTTGTATTTAATTCCGATGCAATTTCTGTGTGTCATCGTCAATACGAAGGACAGAGTGATACAGTAAACCTGAAGTGAAGCATAGGAATCTATAACTAGTGTCACAGAAATGGTTCTAAACATAGACAGTAAGAAGTGTCAGTCTTCTTGTACTTAAGTCGGCATTGTGCCTTTTGTATTTAATTCCGACGCAATTTCTGTGTTTCATCGTCAATAAGAAGGTCAGAGGGTTACAGTAAACTTGAAGTGAAGCATCGGAATCTATAACTAGTGTCACAGGAATGGTTCAAATCATAGACAGTAAGAAGTGTCAGTTTACTTGTACTTAAGTCGGCATTGTGCCTTTTGTATTTACTTCCGATGCAATTTCTGTGTTTCATCGTCAATAAGAAGGTCAGAGGGTTACAGTAAACTTGAAGTGATGCATCGGAATCTATAACTAGTGTCACAGGAATGTTTCAAAACATAGACAGTAAGAAGAGTCAGTTTTCTTGTACTTAAGCCGGCATTGTGCCTTTTGTACTTAATGCCGATGAAATTTCTGTGTTTGATCGTCAATAAGAAGGTCAGGGGGATACAGTAAACCTGAAGTGAAGCATCCGAATCTATAACTAGTGTCACAGGAATGGTTCAAAACATAGACAGTAAGAGGAGTCAGTTGTCTTGTACTTAAGCGGGCATTGTGCCTTTGGTATTTAATTCCGAAGCAATTTCTGTGTTTCATCGTCAATAAGAAGGTCAGAGGTATACAGTAAACCTGAGGTGAAGTATCGGAATCTATACTAGTGTCACAGGAATGGTTCAAATCATGGACTGTAAGAAAAGTCGGTTTTCTTGTACTTAAGTCTGCATTGTGCCATTTGTATTTAATTCCGATGCAATTTCTGTGTTTCATCGTCAATAAGAAGGTCAGAGGGATACAGTAAACCTGAAGTGAAGCATCGGAATCTATAACTAGTGTCACAGGAATGGTTCAAAGCATAGACAGTAAGAAGAGTCAGTTGTGTTGTACTCAAGTAGGCATTGTGCTTTTTGTATTTAATTCCGATGCAATTTCTGTGTTTCATTGTCAATAAGAAGTTCAGAGGGATACAGTAAACATGAAGTGAAGTATCGGAATCTATACTAGTGTCACAGGAATGGTTCAGGACATAGACAGTAAGAAGAGTCAGTTTTCTTGTACTTAAGTTGGCATTGAGCCATTTGTATTTAATTCCGATGCAATTTCTGTATTTCATCGTCAATAAGAAGGTAAGAGGGATACAGTAAACCTGATGTGAGGCATCGGAATCTATACCTAGTGTTACAGGAATGATTAAAACATAGAAAGTGAGAAGGGTCAGTTTTCTTGTACTTAAGTCGGCATTGTGCATTTTGTATTTAATTCTGATGCAATTTCTATGTGTCATCGTCAATACGAAGGTCAGAGGGATACAGTAAACCTGAAGTGAAGCATCGGAATTTAAAACAAGTGTCACAGGAATGGTTCAAAAAATAGACAGTAAGAGGATTCAGTTTACTTGTACTTAAGTCGGCATTGTGCCTTTTGTATTGAATTCCGATGCAATTTCTGTGTTTCATCGTCAATACGAAGGTCAGAGGGATACAGTAAACCTGTAGTGAAGCATAGGAATCTATAACTAGTGTCACAGAAATGGTTCAAAACATAGACAGTAAGAAGAGTCAGTCTTCTTGTACTTAAGTCGGCATTGTGCCTTTTGTATTTAATTCCGACGCAATTTCTGTGTTTCATCGTCAATAAGAAGGTCAGAGGGTTACAGTAAACTTGAAGTGAAGCATCGGAATCTATAACTAGTGTCACAGGAATGGTTCAAAACATAGACAGTAAGAGTGTCAGTTTACTTGTACTTAAGTCGGCATTGTGACTTTTGTATTTAATTCCGATGCAATTTCTGTGTTTCATCGTCAATAAGAAGGTCAGAGGGATACAGTAAACCTGAAGTGAAGCATCGGAATCTATAACTAGTGTCACAGGAATGGTTCAAAGCATAGACAGTAAGAAGAGTCAGTTTTCTTATAATTAAGTTGGCATTGTGCCTTTTGTATTTAATTCGGATGCAATTTCTGTGTTTCATCGTCAATAAGATGGTCTGAGGGATACAGTAAACCTGAAGTGAAATTATCGGAATCTTTAACTAGTGTCAGAGGAATGGTTCGAATCATAGACAGTAAGAAGCGTCAGTTTTCTTGTACTTAAGTCGGCAATGTGCCTTTTGTATTTAATTCCGCAGCAATTTCTGTGTTTCATCGTCAATAAGAAGGTCAGAGGGATACAGTAAACCTGAAGTAAGGCATCGGAATCTATAACTAGTGTCACAGGAATGGTTCAAAACATAGACAGTAAGAGGAGTCAGTTGTCTTGTACTTAAGCGGGCATTGTGCCTTTTGTATTTAATTCCGATACAATTTCTGTGTTTCATCGTCAATAAGAAGCTTAGAGGGATACAGTAAACCTGAAGTGAAGCATCGGAATATATAACTAGTGTCACAGGAATGGTTCAAACATAGACAGTAAGAAGTGTCAGCTTACTTGTACTTAAGTCGGCATTGTGCCTTTTGTATTTAATTCCGATACAATTTCTGTGTTTCATCGTCAATAAGAAGGTCAGAGTGATACAGTAAACCTGAAGTGAGGCATCGGAATCTATAACTAGTGTCATCGGAATGGTTCAAAACATAGACAATATAAAGAGTTTGTTTTTTTAGTACTTATGTCGGCATTGTGCCTTTTGTATTTAATTCCGATGCAATTTCTGTGTTTCATCATCAATATGAAGGTCAGAGGGATACAGTAAACCTGAAGTGAAGCATCGGAATCTGTAACTAGTGTCACAGGAATGGTTCTAAACATAGACCGTAAGAAGAGTCAGATTTCTCGTACTTAAGTCGGCATTGTGCCTTTTGTATTTAATTCCGATGCAATTTCTGTGTTTCATCGTCACTAAGAAGGTCAGAGGGATCCATTAAACCTGAAGTGAAGTATCGGAATCTATAACTAGTGTCACAGGAATGGTTCAAAACATAGACAGTAAGAAGAGTCTTATTTCTTGTACTTAAGTCGCCATTGTGCCTTTTGCATTTAATTCCGATGCAATTTCTGTGTTTCATCGTCAATAAGAAGGTCAGAGGGATACAGTAAACCTGAAGTGAGGCATCGGAATCTATAACTAGTGCAACAGGAATGGTTAAAACATAGAAAGTGAGAAGGGTCAGTTTTCTTGTACTTAAGTCGGCATTGTGCATTTTGTATTTAATTCCGATGCAATTTCTGTGTGTCATCGTCAATACGAAGGTCAGAGTGATACAGTAAACCTGAAGTGAAGCATCGGAATTTAAAACTAGTGTCACAGGAATGGTTCGAAAAATAGACAGTAAGAGGATTCAGTTTACTTGTACTTAAGTCGGCATTGTGCATTTTGTATTGAATTCCGATGCAATTTCTGTGTTTCATCGTCAATAAGAAGGTCGGAGGGATACAGTAAACCTGAAGTGAAGCATAGGAATCTATAACTAGTGTCACAGGAGTGGTTCAAAACATAGACAGTAGGAAGAGTCAGTCTTCTAGTACTTAAGTCGGCATTGTGCCTTTTGTATTTAATTCCGACGCAATTTCTGTGTTTCATCGTCAATAAGAAGGTCAGAGGGTTACAGTAAACTTGAAGTGAAGCATCGGAATCTATAACTAGTGTCACAGGAATGGTTCAAAACATAGACAGTAAGAAGTGTCAGTTTACTTGTACTTAAGTCGGCATTGTGCCTTTTGTATTTAATTCCGATGCAATTTCTGTGTTTCATTGTCAATAAGAAGGTCAGAGGGATACAGTAAACCTGAAGTGAAGCATCGGAATCTATAACTAGTGTCACAGGAATGGTTCAAAGCATAGACAGTAAGAAGAGTCAGTTTTCTTATAATTATGACGGCATTGTGCCTTTTGTACTTAATGCCGATGAAATTTCTGTGTTTGATCGTCAATAAGAAGGTCAGAGGGATACAGTACACCTGAAGTGAAGCATCCGAATCTATAACTAGTGTCACAGGAATGGTTCAAAACATAGACAGTA
The DNA here is from genome assembly GCF_023864345.2 of Schistocerca serialis cubense. Classification (NCBI taxonomy): domain Eukaryota; kingdom Metazoa; phylum Arthropoda; class Insecta; order Orthoptera; family Acrididae; genus Schistocerca; species Schistocerca serialis. Next base: position 838,522,836 of record NC_064642.1, read on the forward strand.
AGAGGAGTCAGTTGTCTTGTACTTAAGCGGGCATTGTGCCTTTTGTATTAAATTCCGAAGCAATTTCTGTGTTTCATCGTCAATAAGAAGGTCAGAGGTATACAGTAAACCTGAGGTGAAGTATCGGAATCTATACTAGTGTCACAGGAATGGTTCAAATCGTGGACAGTAAGAATAGTCAGTTTGCTTGTACTTAAGTCTTCATTGTGCCTTTTGTATTTAATTCCGATGCAATTTCTGTGTTTCATCGTCGATAAGAAGGTCAGAGGAATACAGTAAACCTGAAGTGAAGCATCGGAATCTATAACTAGTGTCACAGGAATGGTTCAAAACATAGACAGTAAGAATAGTCTTATTTCTTGTACTTAAGTCGCCATTGTGCTTTTTGCATTTAATTCCGATGCAATTTCTGTGTTTCATCGTCAATAAGAAGGTCAGAGGGATACAATAAACCTGAAGTGAAGTATCGGAATCTATAACTAGTGTCACAGGAATGGTTCAAAGCATAGACAGTAAGAAGAGTCAGTTGTCTTGTACTTAAGTAGGCATTGTGCTTTTTGTATTTAATTCCGATGCAATTTCTGTGTTTCATCGTCAATAAGAAGGTCAGAGGGATACAGTAAACCTGAAGTGAAGTATCGGAATCTATTCTAGTGTCACAGGAATGGTTCAGAACATAGACAGTAAGAAGAGTCAGTTTTCTTGTACTTAAGGTGGCATTGTGTCATTTGTATTTAATTCCGATGCAATTTCTGTGTTTCATCGTCAATACGAAGCTCAGAGGGATACAGTAAACCTGAAGTGATGCATCGGAATCTATAACTAGTGTCACAGGAATGTTTCAAAACATAGACAGTAAGAAGAGTCAGTTTTCTTGTACTTAAGCCGGCATTGTGCCTTTTGTACTTAATGCCGATGAAATTTCTGTGTTTGATCGTCAATAAGTAGGTCAGAGGGATACAGTAAACCTGAAGTGAAGTATCGGGATCTTTAACTAGTGTCAGAGGAATGGTTCGAATCATAGACAGTAAGATGTGTCACTTTTCTTGTACTTAAGTCGGCAATGAGCCTTTTGTATGTAATTCCGCTGCAATTTCTGTGTTTCATCGTCAATAAGAAGGTCAGAGGGATACAGTAAACCTGAAGTGAGGCATCGGAATCTATAACTAGTGTCACAGGAATGGTTCAAAACATAGACAGTAAGGGGAGTCAGTTGTCTTGTACTTAAGCTGGCATTGTGCCTTTTGTATTTAATTCCGATACAATTTCTGTGTTTCATCGTCAATAAGAAGGTTAGAGGGATACAGTAAACTGAAGTGAAGCATCGGAATATATAACTAGTGTCACAGGAATGGTTCAAAACATAGACAGTAGGAAGTGTCAGCTTACTTGTACTTAAGTCGGCATTGTGCCTTTTGTATTTAATTCCGATGCAATGTCTGTGTTTCATCGTCAATAAGAAGGTCAGAGTGATACAGAAAACCTGAAGTGAAGCATCGGAATCTATAACTAGTGTCACAGGAATGGTTCAAAACATAGATAATAAGAAGAGTTTGTTTTTTTGGTACTTATGTCGGCATTGTGCCTTTTGTATTAAATTCCGATACAATTTCTGTGTTTCATCGTCAATAAGAAGGTTAGAGGGATACAGTAAACCTGAAGTGAAGCATCGGAATCTATAACTAGTGTCACAGGAATGGTTCTAAACATAGACAGTAAGAACAGTCAGATTTATTGTACTTAAGTCGGCATTGTGCCTTTTGTATTTAATTCCGATGCAATTTCTGTGTTTCATCGGCACTAAGAAGGTCAGAGGGATCCATTAAACCTGAAGTGAAGTATCGGAATCTATAACTAGTGTCACAGGAATGGTTCAAAACATAGACAGTAAGAACAGTCAGTTTTCTTGTACTTAAGTCGGCATTGTGCCATTTGTATTAAATTCCGATGCAATTTCTGTGTTTCATCGTCAATAAGAAGGTCGGAGGGATACAGTAAAGCTGAAGTGAAGCATCGGAATCTATAACTAGTGTCACAGGAAAAGTTAAAACATAGACAGTAAGAAGAGTCAGTTTTCTTGTACTTAAGTCGGCATTGTACCTTTTGTACTTAGTTCCGATGCAATTTTGTGTGTCATCGTCAATACGAAGGTCAGAGGGATACAGTAAACCTGAAGTGAAGCATTGGAATCTATAACTAGTGTCACAGGAATGGTTCAAAACATAGACAGTAAGAAGAGTCAGTTTACTTGTACTTATGTCGGCATTGTGCCTTTTGTATTGAATTCCGATGCAATTTCTGTAATTTGTCGTCAATAAGAAGGTCAGAGGGATACAGTAAATATGAAGTGAAGCATCAGAATCTATAACTAGTGTCACAGGAATGTTTCAAATCATAGACAGTAAGAAGAGTCAGTTTTCCTGTACTTAAGCCGGCATTGTGCCTTTTGTATTTAACGCCGAAGAAATTTCTGTGTTTCATCGTCAATAGGAAGGTCAGAGGGATACAGTAAACCTGAAGTGAAACATCGGAATCTATAACTAGTGTCACAGGAATGGTTCAAAACATCGACAGTAAGAAGTGTCAGTTGACTTGTACTTAAGTAGGCATTGTGCGATTTGTATTTAATTCCGATGCAATTTCTGTGTTTCATCGTCAATAAGAAGGTCAGATGGATACAGTATACCTTAAGTGAAGCATCGGAAACTATAACTAGTGTCACAGGAATGGTTCAAAACATAGACAGTATGAAGTGTCAGTTTACTTGTACTTATGTCGGAATTGTGCCTTTTGTATTTGATTCCGATGCAATTTCTGTGTTTCATCGTCAATATGAAGGTCAGAGGGATACAGAAAACCTGAAGTGAAGCATCGGAATCTATAACTAGTGTCACAGGAATGGTTCAAAGCATCGAAAATAAGAAAAGTTTGTTTTTTTGTACTTAAGTCGGCATTGTGCCTTTTGTATATAATTCCGATGCAATTTCTGTGTTACATCGTCAATAAGAAGATCTGAGGGATACATAAATCCAGAAGTGAAGCATCGGAATCTATAACTAGCGTCACAGGAATGGTTAGAAACATAGACAGTAAGAATAGTCAGTCTTCTTGTACTTAAGTCGGCATTGTGCCTTTTGTATTTAATTCCGACGCAATTTCTGTGCTTCATCGTCAATAAGAAGGTCAGAGGGTTACAGTAAACTCTAAGTGAAGCATCGGAATCTGTAACTAGTGTCACAGGAATGTTTCAAAACATAGACAGTAAGAAGAGTCAGTTTTCATGTACTTAAGCAGGCATTGTGCCTTTTGTATTTAACGCCGATGAAATTTCTGTGTCTCATCGTCAATAGGAAGGTCAGAGGGATACAGTAAACCTGAAGTGAAGCATCGGAATCTATAACTAGTGTCACAGGAATGGTTCAAAACATAGACAGTAAGAAGAGTCAGTTTTCTTGTACTTAAGTCGGCATTGTGCCATTTGTATTTAATTCCGATGCAATTTCTGTGTTTCATCGTCATTAAGAAGGTCAGAGGGACACAGTATAGCTGAAGTGAAGCATCGGAATCTATAACTAGTGTCACAGGAATGGTTAAAACATAGAAACTAAGACGGGTCAGTTTTCTTGTACTTAAGTCGGCATTGTGCATTTTGTATTTAATTCCGATGCAACGTCTCTGTGTCATCGTCAATACGTACGTCAGAGAGATACAGTAAGTCTGAAGTGAAGCATCGGAATTTATAACTAGTGTCACAGGAATGTTTCAAAACATAGACAGTAAAAAGGAACAGTTTTCTTGTACTTCAGCCGGCATTGTGCCTTTTGTATTTAATTCCGATGCAATTTCTGTGTTTCATCGTCAATAAGAAGTTCAGATGGATACAGTAAACCTGAAGTGAAGCACCGGAAACTATAACTAGTGTCACAGGAACGGTTCAAAACATAGACAGTAAGAAGTGTCAGTTTACTTGTACTTAAGTCGGCATTGTGCCTTTTGTATTTAATTCCGATGCAATTTCTGTGTTTCATCGTCAATAAGAAGGTCAGAGGGATACAGTAAACCTGAAGTGAAGTATCGGAAACTGTAACTAGTGTCACAGGAATGGTTCAAAACATTGATGGTAAGAAGATTAAGTTTTCTTGTACTTAAGTCGTCATTGTGCCATTTGTATTTAATTCCGATGCAATTTCTGTGTTTCATCGTCAATAAGAAGGTCAGAGGCATACGGTAAACCTGAAGTGAAGCATCGGAATCTATAACTAGTGTCACAGGAATGGTTCAAAACATAGACAGTAAGAAGTGTCAGTTTACTTGTACTTAAGTCGGCATTGTGCCTTTTGTATATAATTCCGATGCAATTTCTGTGTTACATCGTCAATAAGAAGGTCTGAGGGATACATAAATCCAGAAGTGAAGCATCGGAATCTATAACTAGCGTCACAGGAATGGTTAGAAACATAGACAGTAAGAATAGTCAGTCTTCTTGTACTTAAGTCGGCATTGTGCCTTTTGTATTTAATTCCGACGCAATTTCTGTGCTTCATCGTCAATAAGAAGGTCGGAGGGTTACAGTAAACTCTAAGTGAAGCATCGGAATCTGTAACTAGTGTCACAGGAATGTTTCAAAACATAGACAGTAAGAAGAGTTAGTTTTCTTGTACTTATGCCGGAATTGTGCCTTTTGTATTTAATGCCGTTGAAATTTCTGTGTTTGGTCGACAATAAGAAGGTCAGAGGGATACAGTAAACCCGAAGTGAAGCATCGGAATCTATAACTAGTGTCACAGGAATGGTTCAAAACATAGACAGTAAGACGAGTCAGTTCTCTTCTACTTAAGTGGGCATTGTGCCTTTTGTATTTAATTCCGGTGCAATTTCTGTGTTTCATCGTCAATAAGAAGGTCACATGGATACAGTAAACCTGAAGTGAAGCATCGGAAACTATAACTAGTGTCACAGGAATGGTTCAAAACATAGACAGTAAGAGGTGTCAGTTTACCTGCACTTAAGTCGGCACTGTGCCTTTTGTATTTAATTCCGATGCAATGTCTGTGTGTCATCGTCAATACGAACGTCAGAGGGATACAGTAATCCTGCAGTGAAGCATCGGAATTTATAACTAGTGTCACAGGAATGTTTCAAAACATAGACAGTAAAAAGGGACAGTTTTCTTGTACTTCAGCCGGCATTGTGCCTTTTGTATTTAATGCTGATGAAATTTCTGTGTTTCATCGTCAATAAAAAGGTCAGAGGGATACAGTGAACCCAAAGTGAAGCATCGGAATCTATAACTAGTGTCACAGGAATGGTTCAAAACATAGACAGTAAGAAGAGTCAGTTGTCTTGTACTTAAGTGGGCATTGTGCCTTTTGTATTTAATTCTGAAGCAATTTCTGTGTTTCATCGCCATTAAGAAGGTCTGAGGTCTACAGTAAACCTGAAGTGAAGTATCGGAATCTATAACTAGTGTCACAGGAATGGTTCAAAACATAGACAGTAAGAAGAGTCAGTTTTCTTGTACATAAGTCGGCATTGTGCCATTTGTATTAAATTCCGATGCAATTTCTGTGTTTCATCGTCAATAAGAAGGTCGGAGGGATACAGTAAAGCTGAAGTGAAGCATCGGAATCTATAACTAGTGTCACAGGAAAAGTTAAAACATAGACAGTAAGAAGAGTCAGTTTTCTTGTACTTAAGTCGGCATTGTACCTTTTGTATTTAGTTCCGATGCAATTTTGTGTGTCATCGTCAATACGAAGGTCAGAGGGATACAGTAAACCTGAAGTGAAGCATTGGAATCTATAACTAGTGTCACAGGAATGGTTCAAAACTTAGACAGTAAGAAGAGTCAGTTTACTTGTACTTATGTCGGCATTGTGCCTTTTGTATATAATTCCGATGCAATTTCTGTGTTACATCGTCAATAAGAAGGTCTGAGGGATACATAAATCCAGAAGTGAAGCATCGGAATCTATAACTAGCGTCACAGGAATGGTTAGAAACATAGACAGTAAGAATAGTCAGTCTTCTTGTACTTAAGTCGGCATTGTGCCTTTTGTATTTAATTCCGACGCAATTTCTGTGCTTCATCGTCAATAAGAAGGTCAGAGGGTTACAGTAAACTCTAAGTGAAGCATCGGAATCTGTAACTAGTGTCACAGGAATGTTTCAAAACATAGACAGTAAGAAGAGTTAGTTTTCTTGTACTTATGCCGGAATTGTGCCTTTTGTATTTAATGCCGTTGAAATTTCTGTGTTTGGTCGACAATAAGAAGGTCAGAGGGATACAGTAAACCCGAAGTGAAGCAACGGAATCTATAACTAGTGTCACAGGAATGGTTCAAAACATAGACAGTAAGGCGAGTCAGTTCTCTTGTACTTAAGTGGGCATTGTGCCTTTTGTATTTAATTCCGGTGCAATTTCTGTGTTTCATCGTCAATAAGAAGGTCACATGGATACAGTAAACCTGAAGTGAAGCATCGGAAACTATAACTAGTGTCACAGGAATGGTTCAAAACATAGACAGTAAGAGGTGTCAGTTTACCTGCACTTAAGTCGGCACTGTGCCTTTTGTATTTAATTCCGATGCAATGTCTGTGTGTCATCGTCAATACGAACGTCAGAGGGATACAGTAATCCTGCAGTGAAGCATCGGAATTTATAACTAGTGTCACAGGAATGTTTCAAAACATAGACAGTAAAAAGGGACAGTTTTCTTGTACTTCAGCCGGCATTGTGCCTTTTGTATTTAATGCTGATGAAATTTCTGTGTTTCATCGTCAATAAGAAGGTCAGAGGGATACAGTGAACCCAAAGTGAAGCATCGGAATCTATAACTAGTGTCACAGGAATGGTTCAAAACATAGACAGTAAGAAGAGTCAGTTGTCTTGTACTTAAGTGGGCATTGTGCCTTTTGTATTTAATTCTGAAGCAATTTCTGTGTTTCATCGCCAATAAGAAGGTCTGAGGTCTACAGTAAACCTGAAGTGAAGTATCGGAATCTATAACTAGTGTCACAGGAATGGTTCAAAACATAGACAGTAAGAAGAGTCAGTTTTCTTGTACTTAAGTCGGCATTGTGCCATTTGTATTAAATTCCGATGCAATTTCTGTGTTTCATCGTCAATAAGAAGGTCGGAGGGATACAGTAAAGCTGAAGTGAAGCATCGGAATCTATAACTAGTGTCACAGGAAAAGTTAAAACATAGACAGTAAGAAGAGTCAGTTTTCTTGTACTTAATTCGGCATTGTACCTTTTGTATTTAGTTCCGATGCAATTTTGTGTGTCATCGTCAATACGAAGGTCAGAGGGATACAGTAAACCTGAAGTGAAGCATTGGAATCTATAACTAGTGTCACAGGAATGGTTCAAAGCATAGACAGTAAGAAGAGTCAGTTGTCTTGTACTTAAGTGGGCGTTGTGCTTTTTGTATTTAATTCCGATGCAATTTCTGTGTTTCATCGTCAATACGAAGGTCAGATGGATACAGTAAACCTGAAGTGAAGCATCGGAAACTATAACTAGTGTCACAGGAATGGTTCAAAACATTGACAATAAGAAGAGTTTGTTTTTTTGTACTTAAAACGGCATTGTTCCTTTCGTATTTAATTCCGATGCAATTTCTGTGTTTCATCGTCAATATGAAGGTCAGAGGGATACAGTAAACCTGAAATGAAGCATCGGAATCAATAACTAGTGTCACAGGAATGGTTCAAAACATAGACAGTAAGAAGAGTCAGATTTCTTGTACTCAGGTCGGCATTGTGCCTTTTGTATTTAATTCCGATGCAATTTTTTGTGTCATCGTCAAAACGAAGGTCAGAGGGATACAGTAAACCCGAAGTGAAGCATCGGAATCTATAACTAGTGTCACAGGAATGGTTCAAAACATAGACAGTAAGAAGAGTCGGATTACTTGTACATAAGTCGGCATTGTGCCTTTTGTATTGAATTCCGATGCAATTTCTGAAGTTCATCGTCAATAAGACGGTCAAAGGGATACTGTGAACCTGAAGTGAAGCATCGGAATCTACAACTAGTGTCACAGGAATGTTTCAAAACATAGACAGTAAGAAGAGTCAGTTTTCTTGTACATAAGCCGGCATTGTGCCTTTTGTATTTAATGCTGATGAAATTTCTGGGTTTCATCGTCAATAAGAAGGTCAGAGGGATACAGTTAACCTAAAGTGAAGCATCGGAATCTATAACTAGTGTCACAGGAATGGTTCAAAACATAGACAGTAAGAAGAGTCAGTTGTCTTGTACTTAAGTGGGCATTGTGCATTTTGTATTTAATTCCGATGCAATTTCTGTGTTTCATCGCAAATAAGAAGGTCAGAGGTATACAGTAAACCTGAAGTGAAGTGACGGAATCTATAACTAGTGTCACAGGAATGGTTCAGAACATAGACAGTAAGAAGAGTCAGTTTTTTTGTACGTAAGTCGGCATTGTGCCATTTGTATTTAATTCCGATGCAATTTCTGTGTTTCATCGTCAATAAGAAGGTCGGATGGATTAAGTAAACCTGAAGTGAAGCTTTGGAATCTATAACTAGTGTCACAGGAATAGTTAAAACGTAGACAGTAAGAAGAGTCAGTTTTCTTGTTCTTAAGTCGGCATTGAGCCTTTTGTATTAATTTCCGATGCAGTTTTGTGTGTCATCGTCAATACGAAAGTCAGAGGGGTACAGTAAACCTGAAGTGAAGCATCGGAATCTATAACTAGCGTCACAGGAATGGATCAAAACATAGACAGTAAGAAGAGTCAGTTTACTTGTACTTAAGTCGGCATTGTGCCTTTTGTATTGAATTCCATTGCAATTTCTGTATTTCATCGTCAATAAGAAGGACAGAGGGATACAGTAAACCTGAAGTGAAGCATCGGAATCTATAACTAGTGTCACAGGAATGTTTCAAAACATAGACAGCAAGAAGAGTCAGTTTTCTTGTGCTTAAGCCGGCATTGTGCCTTTTGTCTCTAATTCCGATGCAATTTCTGTGTTTCATCGTCAATAAGAAGGTCAGAGGGATACAGTAAATGTGATGTGAAGCATCGGAATCTATAACTAGCGTCACAGGAATGGTTAAAACATAGAAAGTAAGAAGAGTCAGTTTTCCTGTACTTAAGTCGGCACTGTGCATTTTGTATTTAATTCCGATGCAATTTCTGTGTGACATCGTCGATACGAAGGTCAGAGGGATACAGTAAACCTGAAGTGAAGCATCGGAATTTATAACTAGTGTCACAGGAATGGTTCAAAACATAGACAGTAAGAGGATTCAGTTTACTTGCACTTAAGTCGGCATTATACTTTTGTATTGAATTCCGATGCTATTACTGTGTTTCATCGTCAATAAGTAGGGCAGAGGTATACAGTAAACCGGAAGTGGAGCATCTGAAACTATAACTAGTGTCACAGGAATGTTTCAAATCATTGACAGTAAGAAGAGTCAGTGTTCTTGTACATAAGCCGGCATTGTGCCTTTTGTATTTAATGCCGATGAACTTTCTGTGTTTCATCGTCAATAAGAACGTCAGAGGGATACAGTAAACCTGAAGTGAAGCGTCGGAATCTATAACTAGTATCACAGGAATGGTTCAAAGCATTGACAGTAAGAAGAGTCAGTTTTCTTATAATTAAGTCGTCATTGTGCCCTTTGTATTTAATTCGGATGCAATTTCTGTGTTTCACCGTCAATAAGAAGGTCTGAGGGATACAGTAAACCTGAAGTGAAGCATCGGAATCTATAACTAGTGTCACAGGAATGGTTCAAAACATAGACAGTAAGGAGAGCCAGTTTACTTGTACATAAGTCAGCATTGTGCCCTTTGTATTGAATTCCGATGCAATTTCTGAATTTCATCGTCTATAAGAAGGTCAGAGGGATACAGTAAACCTGAAGTGAAGCATTGGAACCTATAACTAGTGTCACAGGAATGTTTCAATACATAGACAGTAAGAAGAGTCAGTTTTCTTGTACTTAAGCCGGCATTGTGCCGTTTGTATTTAATGCCGATGAAATTCCTGTGTTTCATCGTCAATAGGAAGGTCAGAGGGATTCTGTAAACCTGAAGTGAAGCATCAGAATCAATAACTAGTGTCACAGGAATGGTTCAAAACATATACAGTAAAAAGAATCAGTTGTCTTGTACTTAAGTAGGCATTGTGCCTTTTGTATATAATTCCGAAGCAATTTCTGTGATTCATCGTCAATAAGGAGGTCAGAGGGATACAGTAAACCTGAAGTGAAGTTCGGAATCTATACTAGTGTCACAGGAATGGTTCAAAACATAGACAGTAAGAAGAATCAGTTTTCTTGTACTTAAGTCGGCATTGTGCCATTTGTATTTAATTCCGATGCAATTTCTGTGTTTCATCGTCATTAAGAAGGTCAGAGGGATACAGTAAACCTGAAGTGAAGCATCGGAATCTATAACTAGTGTCACAGGAATGTTTCAAAACATAGACAGTAAAAAGGGACAGTTTTCTTATACTTAAGCCGGCATTGTGCATTTTGTATTTAATGCTGATGAAATTCCTGTGTTTCATCGTCAATAAGAAGGTCAGAGGGATACAGTAAACCTAAAGTCAAGCATCGGAATCTATAACTAGTGTCACAGGAATGGTTCAAAACATAGACAGTAAGAAGAGTCAGTTGTCTTGTACTTAAGTGGGCATTCTGCATTTTGTATTTAATTCCGATGCAATTTCTGTGTTTCATCGCAAATAATAAGGTCAGAGGTATACAGTAAACCTGAAGTGAAGTGTCGGAGTCTATAACTAGTGTCACAGGAATGGTTCAGAACATAGACAGTAAGAAGACTCAGTTTTCTTGTACTAAAGTCGGCATTGTGTCATTTGTATTTAATTCCGATGCAATTTCTGTGTTTCTTCGTCAATAAGAAGGTCAGAGGGATACAGTAAACCTGAAGTGAAGCTTCGGAATCTATAACTAGTGTCACAGGAATAGTTAAAACATAGACAGTAAGAAGAGTCAGTTTTCTTGTTCTTAAGTCGGCATTGTGCCTCTTGTATTAATTTCCGGTGCAATTTTGTGTGTCATCGTCAATACGAAATTCAGAGGGGTACAGTAAACCTGAAGTGAAGCAACGGAATCTATAACTAGCGTCACAGGAATGGATCAAAACATAGACAGTAAGAAGAGTCAGTTTACTTGTTCTTAAGTCGGCATTGTGCCCTTTGTATTGAATTCCGATGCAATTTCTGTATTTCATCGCCAATAAGAAGGACAGAGGGATACAGTAAACCTGAAGTGAAGCATCGGAATCTATAACTAGTGTCACAGGAATGTTTCAAAACATAGACAGTAAGAAGAGTCAGTTTTCTTGTACTTAATCCGGCATTGTGCGTTTTGTATTTAATGCCGATGAAATTTCTGTGTTTCATCGTCAATAGGAAGGTCAGAGGGATACAGTAAACCTGAAGTGAAGCATCGGAATCTATGACTAGTGTCACAGGAATGGTTGAAATCATAGATAGTAAGAAGAAACAGTTTTCTTGTACTTAAGTCGGCATTGTGCCATTTGTTTTAATCCCGATGCAATTTCTGTGTTTCATCGTCAATAAGAAGGTCAGAGGGATACAGTAAATGTGATGTGAAGCATCGGAATCTATAACTAGTGTCACAGGAATGGTTAAAACTTAGAAAGTAACAAGAGTCAGTTTTCTTGTACTTAAGTGGGCACTGTGCATTTTGTATTTAATTCCGATGCAATTTCTGTGTGTCACCGTCGATACGAAGGTCAGAGGGATACAGTAAACCTGAAGTGAAGCATCGGAATTTATAACTAGTGTCACAGGATTGGTTCAAAACATAGACAGTAAGAGGATTCAGTTTACTTGTACATAAGTCGGCATTGTGCCTTTGTATTGATTTCCGATGCTATTTCTGTATTTCATCGTCAATAAGAAGGACAGAGGTATACAGTAAACCGGAAGTGGAGCATCGGAATCCATAACTAGTATCACAGGAATGTTTCAAATCATAGACAGTAAGAAGAGTCAGTTTTCTTGTACTTAAGCCGGCATTGTGCCTTTTGTATTTAATGCAGATGAACTTTCTGTGTTTCATCGTCAATAGGAAGGTCAGAGGGATACTGTAAACCTGAAGTGAAGCATCAGAATCAATAACTAGTGTCACAGGAATGGTTCAAAACATATACAGTAAAAAGAGTTAGTTGTCTTGTACTTAAGTAGGCATTGTGCCTTTTGTATTTAATTCCGATGCAATTTCTGTGTTTCATCGTCAATAAGGAGGTCAGAGGGATACAGTAAACCTGAAGTGAAGTTCGGAATCTATACTAGTGTCACAGGAATGGTTCAAAACATAGACAGTAAGAAGAATCAGTTTTCTTGTACTTAAGTCGGCATTGTGCCATTTGTATTTAATTCCGATGAAATTTCTGTGTTTCATCGTCATTAAGAAGGACAGAGGGATACAGTAAACCTGAAGTGAAGCATCGGAATCTATAACTAGTGTCACAGGAATGTTTCAAAACATAGACAGTAAAAAGGGACAGTTTTCTTATACTTAAGCCGGCATTGTGCATTTTGTATTTAATGCTGATGAAATTCCTGTGTTTCATCGTCAATAAGAAGGTCAGAGGGATACAGTAAACCTAAAGTCAAGCATCGGAATCTATAACTAGTGTCACAGGAATGGTTCAAAACATAGACAGTAAGAAGAGTCAGTTGTCTTGTACTTAAGTGGGCATTCTGCATTTTGTATTTAATTCCGATGCAATTTCTGTGTTTCATCGCAAATAATAAGGTCAGAGGTATACAGTAAACCTGAAGTGAAGTGTCGGAATCTATAACTAGTGTCACAGGAATGGTTCAGAACATAGACAGTAAGAAGACTCAGTTTTCTTGTACTTAAGTCGGCATTGTGTCATTTGTATTTAATTCCGATGCAATTTCTGTGTTTCATCGTCAATAAGAAGGTCAGAGGGATACAGTAAACCTGAAGTGAAGCTTCAGAATCTATAACTAGTGTCACAGGAATAGTTAAAACATAGACAGTAAGAAGAGTCAGTTTTCTTGTTCTTAAGTCGGCATTGTGCCTCTTGTATTAATTTCCGGTGCAATTTTGTGTGTCATCGTCAATACGAAAATCAGAGGGGTACAGTAAACCTGAAGTGAAGCAACGGAATCTATAACTAGCGTCACAGGAATGGATCAAAACATAGACAGTAAGAAGAGTCAGTTTACTTGTTCTTAAGTCGGCATTGTGCCCTTTGTATTGAATTCCGATGCAATTTCTGTATTTCATCGCCAATAAGAAGGACAGAGGGATACAGTAAACCTGAAGTGAAGCATCGGAATCTATAACTAGTGTCACAGGAATGTTTCAAAACATAGACAGTAAGAAGAGTCAGTTTTCTTGTACTTAATCCTTCATTGTGCGTTTTGTATTTAATGCCGATGAAATTTCTGTGTTTCATCGTCAATAGGAGGGTCAGAGGGATACAGTAAACCTGAAGTGAAGCATCGGAATCTATGACTAGTGTCACAGGAGTGGTTCAAAACAAAGACAGTAAGAAGTGTCAGTTGTCTTGTACTTAAGTGGGCATTGTGCCTTTTGTATTTAATTCCGATGCAATTTCTGTGTTTCATCGTCAATAAGAAGGTCAGAGGGATACAGTAAACCTGAAGTGAAGTATCGGAATCTATACTAGTGTCACAAGAATGGTTGAAATCATAGATAGTAAGAAGAGTCAGTTTTCTTGTACTTAAGTCGGCATTGTGCCATTTGTTTTTAATCCCGATGCAATTTCTGTGTTTCATCGTCAATAAGAAGGTCAGAGGGATACAGTAAATGTGATGTGAAGCATCGGAATCTATAACTAGTGTCACAGGAATGGTTAAAACTTAGAAAGTAAGAAGAGTCAGTTTTCTTGTACTTAAGTCGGCACTGTGCATTTTGTATTTAATTCCGATGCAATTTCTGTGTGTCACCGTCGATACGGAGGTCAGAGGGATACAGTAAACCTGAAGTGAAGCATCGGAATTTATAACTAGTGTCACAGGATTGGTTCAAAACATAGACAGTAAGAGGATTCAGTTTACTCGTACATAAGTCGGCATTGTGCCTTTGTATTGATTTCCGATGCTATTTCTGTGTTTCATCGTCAATAAGAAGAACAGAGGTATACAGTAAACCGGAAGTGGAGCATCGGAATCTATAACTAGTATCACAGGAATGTTTCAAATCATAGACAGTAAGAAGAGTCAGTTTTCTTGTACTTAAGCCGGCATTGTGCCTTTTGTATTTAATGCAGATGAACTTTCTGTGTTTCATCGTCAATAAGAAGGTCAGATGGATAAAGTAAACCTGAAGTAAAGCATCGGAATCTATAACTAGTGTCACAGGAATGGTTCAAAACATAGACAGTAAGAAGAGTCAGTTGTCTTGTACTTAAGTGGGCATTGTGCATTTTGTATTTAATGCTGATGAAATTTCTGTGTTTCATCGTCAATAAGAAGGTCAGAAAGATACAGTAAACCTAAAGTGAAGCATCGGAATCTATATCTAGTGTCACAGGAATGGTTCAAAACATAGACAGTAAGAAGAGTCAGTTGTCTTGTACTTAAGTGGGCATTGTGCCTTTTGTATTTAATTCCGATGCAATTTCTGTGTTTCATCACCAATAAGGAGGTCAGAGGGATACAGTAAACCTGAAGTGAAGTTCGGAATCTAAACTAGTGGTACAGGAATGGTTCAAAACATAGACAGTAAGAAGAGTCAAATTTCTTGTACTTAAGTCGGCATTGTGCCTTTTGTATTTAATTCCCATGCAATTTTTTGTGTCATCAAAAATACGAAGGTCAGAGGGATACAGTAAACTCGAAGTGAAGCATCAGAATCTATAACTAGTGTCACAGGAATGGTTCAAAACATAGACAGTAAGGAGAGTCAGTTTACTTGTACATAACTCAGCATTGTGCCTTTTGTATTGAATTCCGATGCAATTTCTGAATTTCATCGTCTATAAGAAGGTCAGAGGGATACAGTAAACCTGAAGTGAAGCATTGGAACCTATAACTAGTGTCACAGGAATGTTTCAATACATAGACAGTAAGAAGAGTCAGTTTTCTTGTACTTAAGCCGGCATTGTGCCTTTTGTATTTAATGCCGATGAAATTTCTGTGTTTCATCGTCAATAGGAAGGTCAGAGGGATACTGTAAACCTGAAGTGAAGCATCAGAATCAATAACTAGTGTCACAGGAATGGTTCAAAACATATACAGTAAAAAGAGTCAGTTGTCTTGTACTTAAGTAGGCATTGTGCCTTTTGTATTTAATTCCGATGCAATTTCTGTGTTTCATCGTCAATAAGGAGGTCAGAGGGATACAGTAAACCTGAAGTGAAGTTCGCAATCTATACTAGTGTCACAGGAATGGTTCAAAACATAGGCAGTAAGAAGAGTTAGTTTTCTTGTACTTAAGTCGGCATTGTGCCATTTGTATTTAATTCCGATGCAATTTCTGTGTTTCATCGTCATTAAGAAGGTCAGAGGGATACAGTAAACCTGAAGTGAAGCATCGGAATCTATAACTAGTGTCACAGGAATGTTTCAAAACATAGACAGTAAAAAGGGACAGTTTTCTTATACTTAAGCCGGCATTGTGCATTTTGTATTTAATGCCGATGAAATTTCTGTGTTTCATCGTCAATAAGAAGGTCAGAGGGATACAGTAAACCTAAAGTGAAGCATCGTAATCTATAACTAGTGTCACAGGAATGGTTCAAAACATAGACAGTAAGAAGAGTCAGTTGTCTTGTACTTAAGTGGGCATTGTGCATTTTGTATTTAATTCCGATGCAATTTCTGTGTTTCATCGCAAATAAGAAGGTCAGAGGTATACAGTAAACCTGAAGTGAAGTGTCGGAATCTATAACTAGTGTCACAGGAATGGTTCAGAACATAGACAGCAAGAAGACTCAGTTTTCTTGTACTTAAGTCGGCATTGTGCCATTTGTATTTAATTCCGATGCAATTTCTGTGTTTCATCGTCAATAAGAAGGTCAGAGGGATACAGTAAACCTGAAGTGAAGCAACGGAATCTATAACTAGCGTCACAGGAATGGATCAAAACATAGACAGTAAGAAGAGTCAGTTTACTTGTTCTTAAGTCGGCATTGTGCCCTTTGTATTGAATTCCGATGCAATTTCTGTATTTCATCGTCAATAAGAAGGACAGAGGGATACAGTAAACCTGAAGTGAAGCATCGGAATCTATAACTAGTGTCACAGGAATGTTCCAAAACATAGACAGTAAGAAGAGTCAGTTTTCTTGTACTTAATCCGGCATTGTGCGTTTTGTATTTAATGCCGATGAAATTTCTGTGTTTCATCGTCAATAGGAAGGTCAGAGGGATACAGTAAACCTGAAGTGAAGCATCGGAATCTATAACTAGTGTCACAGGAATGGTTCAAAACATAGACAGTAAGAAGTGTCAGTTGTCTTGTACTTAAGTGGGCATTGTGCCTTTTGTATTTAATTCCGATGCAATTTCTGTGTTTCATCGTCAATAAGAAGGTCAGAGGGATACAGTAAACCTGAAGTGAAGTATCGGAATCTATACTAGTGTCACTAGAATGGTTGAAATCATAGATAGTAAGAAGAGTCAGTTTTCTTGTACTTAAGCCGGCATTGTGCCTTTTGTATTTAATGCCGATGAACTTTCTGTGTTTCATCGTCAATAAGAAGGTCAGATGGATACAGTAAACCTGAAGTAAAGCATCGGAATGTATAACTAGTGTCACAGGAATGGTTCAAAACATAGACAGTAAGAAGAGTCAGTTGTCTTGTACTTAAGTGGGCATTGTGCATTTTGTATTTAATGCTGATGAAATTTCTGTGTTTCATCGTCAATAAGAAGGTCAGAGGGATACAGTAAACCTGAAGTGAAGCATCGGAATCCATAACTAGTGTCACAGGAATGGTTCAAGCATTGACAGTAAGCAGATTCAATTTTCTTGTACTTAAGTCGGCATTGTGCCTTTTGTATTTAATTCCGATGCAATTTCTGTGTTTCATCGTCAATAAGAACGTCAGAGGGATACAGTAACCTGAAGTGAAGCATCGGAATCTGTAACTAGTATCACAGGAATGGTTCAAATCATTGACAGTAAGAAGAGTCAGTTTTCTTATAATTAAGTCGTCATTGTGCCTTTTGTATTTAATTCGGGTGCAATTTCTGTGTTTCAACGTCAATAAGAAGGTCTGAGGGACACAGTAAACATGAACTGAAGCATCGGAATCCATAACTAGTGTCACAGGAATGGTTCAAACCATAGACAGTAAGAAGGGTCAGTTTACTTGAACTTAAGTTGGCATTGTGCGTTTTGTATTTCATTCCGATGCAATTTCTGTGTTTCATCGTCAATAAGAAGTCAGAGGGATACAGTGAACCTGAAGTGAAGCATCGGAATCTGTAACTAGTGTCACAGGAATGGTTCAAAACATAGACAGTAAGACGAGTCAATTTTCTTGTACTTAAGTCGGCATTGTCCCTTTTGTATATAATTCCGATGCAATTTCTGTGTTTCATCGTCAATAAGAAGGTCAGAGGGATACAGTAAACGTAAAGTGAACCATCGGAATCTATAACTAGTGTCACAGGAATGGTTCAAAACATAGACAGTAAGAAGAGTCAGTCCTCTTGTACATAACTCGGCATTGTGCCTTTTGTATTTAATTCCGATGCAATTTCTGTGTTTCATTGTCACTTAGAAGGTCAGAGGGTTACAGTAAGCCTGATGTGACGCATCGGAATCTATAACTAGTGTCACAGGAATGGTTGAAAACATAGACAGTAAGAAAGGTCAGTCTTCTTGTACCTAAGTCGTCATTGTGCCTTTTGTATTTAACTCCGATGCAATTTCTGTGTTTCATCGTCAATAAGAAGGTCAGAGGGATACAGAAAACCTGAAGTGAAGCATCGTAATCTATAACTAGTGTCACAGGAATGGTTCATACATAGACAATAGAAATACTTAGTTTTTTTGTACTTAAGTCGGCATTGTGCCTTGGTATTTATTTCCGATGCAATTTCTGTGTTTCATCGTCAATATGAAGGTCAGAGGGATACAGTAAACCTGAAGTCATGCATCGGAATCTATTACTAGTGTCACAGGAATGCTTCAAAGCATAGACAGTAAGAAGAGTCAGATTTCTTGTACTTAAGTCGGCATTGTGCCATTTGTATTTAATGCCGATGAACTTTCTGTGTTTCATCGTCAATAAGAAGGTCAGATGGATACAGTAAACCTGAAGTAAAGCATCGGAATCTATAACTAGTGTCACAGGAATGGTTCAAAACATAGACAGTAAGAAGAGTCAGTTGTCTTGTACTTAAGTGGGCATTGTGCATTTTGTATTTAATGCTGATGAAATTTCTGTGTTTCATCGTCAATAAGAAGGTCAGAAAGATACAGTAAACCTAAAGTGAAGCATCGGAATCTATATCTAGTGTCACAGGAATGGTTCAAAACATAGACAGTAAGAAGAGTCAGTTGTCTTGTACTTAAGTGGGCATTGTGCCTTTTGTATTTAATTCCGATGCAATTTCTGTGTTTCATCGCAAAGAAGAAGGTCAGAGGTATACAGTAAAACCTGCCGTGAAGTGTCGGAATCTATAACTAGTGTCACAGGAATGGTTCAGAACATAGACGGTAAGAAGACTCAGTTTTCTTGTACTTAAGTCGGCATTGTGCCATTTGTATTTAATTCCGATGCACTTTCTGTGTTTCATCGTCAATAAGAAGGTCAGAGGGATACAGTAAACCCGAAGTGAAGCTTCGGAATCTATAACTAGTGTCACAGGAATAGTTAAAACATAGACAGTAAGAAGAGTCAGTTTTCTTGTTCTTAAGTCGGCATTGTGCCTTTTGTATTAATTTCCGGTGCAATTTTGTGTGTCATCGTCAATACGAAAGTCAGAAAGGAACAGTAAACCTGAAGTGAAGCATCGGAATCTATAACTAGCGTCGCAGGAATAGATCAAAACATATACAGTAAGAAGAGTCAGTTTACTTGTTCTTAATTCGGCATTGTGCCCTATGTATTGAATTAAGATGCAATTTCTGTATTTCATCGTCAATAAGAAGGACAGAGGGATACAGTAAACCTGAAGTGAAGCATCGGAATCTATAACTAGTGTCACAGGAATGCTTCAAAACATAGACAGTAAGAAGAGTCAGTTTTCTTGTACTTAAGCCGGCATTGTGCGTTTTTATTTAATGCCGATGAAATTTCTGTGTTTCATCGTCAATAGGAAGGTCAGAGGGATACAGTAAACCTGAAGTGAAGCATCGGAATCTATAACTAGTGTGACAGGAATGGTTCAAAACATAGACAGTAAGAAGTGTCAGTCGTCTTGTACTAAAGTGGGCATTGTGCCTTTTGTATTTAATTCCGATGCATTTTCTGTGTTTCATCGTCAATAAGAAGGTCAGAGGGATACAGTAAACCTGAAGTGAAGTATCGGAATCTATACTAGTGTCACAGGAATGGTTCAAATCATAGATAGTAAGAAGAGTCAGTTTTCTTGTACTTAAGTCGGCATTGTGCCATTTGTTTTTAATTCCGATGCAATTTCTGTGTTTCATCGTCAATAAGAAGGTCAGAGGGATACAGTAAATGTGATGTGAAGCATCGGAATCTATAACTAGTGTCACAGGAATGGTTAAAACATAGAAAGTAAGAAGAGTCAGTTTTCTTGTACTTAAGTCGGCACTGTGCATTTTGTATTTAATTCCGATGCAATTTCTGTGTGTCATCGTCGATACGAAGGTCAGAGGGATACAGTAAACCTGAAGTGAAGCATCGGAATTTATAACTATTGTCACAGGAATGGTTCAAAACATAGACAGTAAGAGGATTCAGTTTACTTGTATTTAAGTCGGCATTGTGCCTTTGTATTGAATTCCGATGCTATTTCTGTGTTTCATCGTCAATAAGATGGACAGAGGTATACAGTAAACCGGAAGTGGAGCATCGGAATCTATAACTAGTGTCACAGGAATGTTTCAAATCATAGACAGTAAGAAGAGTCAGTTTTATTGTACTTAAGCCGGTATTGTGCCTTTTGTTTTTAATGCCGATGAACTTTCTGTGTTTCATCGTCAATACGAAGGTCAGAGGGATACAGTAAACATGAAGTAAAGCATCGGAATCTATAACTAGTGTCACAGGAATGGTTCAGAACATAGACAGTAAGAAGAGTCAGTTGTCTTGTACTTAAGTGGGCATTGTGCCTTAGGTATTTAATTCCGATGCAATTTCTGTGTTTCATCGTCAATAACAAGGTCAGAGGGATACAGTAAACCTGAAGTGAAGCATCGGAATCCATAACTAGTGTCACAGGAATGGTTCAAGCATTGACAGTAAGAAGATTCAATTTTCTTGTACTTAAGACGGCATTGTGCCTTTTGTATTTAATTCCGATGCAATTTCTGTGTTTCATCGTCAATAAGAACGTCAGAGGGATACAGTAAACCTGAAGTGAAGCATCGGAATCTATAACTAGTATCACAGGAATGGTTCAAATCATTGACAGTAAGAAGAGTCAGTTTTCTTATGATTAAGTCGTCATTGTGCCCTTTGTATTTAATTCGGATGCAATTTCTGTGTTTCACCGTCAATAAGAAGGTCTGAGGGACACAGTAAATCTGAAGTGAAGCATCGGAATCTATAACTAGTGTCACAGGAATGGTTCCATCATAGACAATAGGAAGAATTAGTTTTTTTGTACTGAAGTCGGCATTGTGCCTTTTGTATTTAATTCCGATGCAATTTCTGTGTTTCATCGTCAATATGAAGGTCAGAGAGATACAGTAAACCTGAAGTGAAGCATCGGAATCTATTACTAGTGTCACAGGAATGCTTCAAAACATAGACAGTAAGAAGAGTCAGATTTCTTGTACTTAAGTCGGCATTGTGCTTTTTGTATTTAATTCCGATGCAATTTCTGTGTTTCATCGTCAATAAGAAGGTCAGAGGGATACAGTAAACCTGAAGTGAATTATCGGAATCTATAAATAGTGTCACAGGAATGGTTCAAAACATAGACAATACCAAGAGTCACTTTTCTTGTACTTAAGTCGGCATTGTGCCATTTGTATTTAATTCCGATGCAATTTCTGTGTTTCATCGTCAATAAGAAGGTCAGAGGAATACAGTAAACCTGAAGTGAAGCATCGGAATCCATAACTAGTGTCACAGGATTGGTTCAAGCATTGACAGTAAGAAGATTCAATTTTCTTGCACTTAAGTCGGCATTGTGCCTTTTGTATTTAATTCCGATGCAATTTCTGTGTTTCATCGTCAATAAGAACGTCAGAGGGATACAGTAAACCTGAAGTGAAGCATCGGAATCTATAACTAGTATCACAGGAATGGTTCAAATCATTGACAGTAAGAAGAGTCAGTTTTCTTAAAAATAAGTCGTCTTTGTGCCTTTTGTATTTAATTCGGATGCAATTTCTGTTTTTCACCGTCAATAAGAAGGTCTGAGGGATACAGTAAACCTGAAGTGAAGCATCGGAATCTATAACTAGTGTCACAGGAATGGTTCCAACATAGACAATAGGAAGAGTTAGTTTTTTTGTACTGAAGTCGGCATTGTGCCTTTTGTATTTAATTCCGATGCAATTTCTGTGTTTCATCGTCAATATGAAGGTCAGAGAGATACAGTAAACCTGAAGTGAAGCGTCGGAATCCATAACTAGTGTCACAGGAATGGTTCCAACATAGACAATAGGAAGAGTTAGTTTTTTTGTACTGAAGTCGGCATTGTGCCTTTTGTATTTAATTCCGATGCAATTTCTGTGTTTCATCGTCAATAAGAAGGTCAGAGGGATACAGTAAACCTGAAGTGAAGCATCGGAATCTATAACTAGTGATACAGGAATGGTTCAAAGCATATACAGTAAGAAGAGTCAGCTTTCTTATAATTAAGCCGGCATTGTGCCTTTTGTATATAATTCCGATGCAATTTCTGTGTTTCATCGTCAATAAGAAGGTCAGAGGGATACAGTAAACGTAAAGTGAAGCATCGGAATCTATAACTAGTGTCACAGGAATGGTTCAAAACATAGACATTAAGAAGAGTCAGTCCTCTTGTACATAACTCGGCATTGTGCCTTTTGTATTTAATTCCGATGCAATTTCTGTGTTTCATTGTCAATTAGAAGGTCAGAGGGTTACAGTAAGCCTGATGTGACGCATCGGAATCTATAACTAGTGTCACAGGAATGGTTGAAAACATAGACAGTAAGGAAGGTCAGTCTTCTTGTACTTAAGTCGTCATTGTGCCTTTTGTATTTAACTCCGATGCAATTTCTGTGTTTCATCGTCAATATGAAGGTCAGAGAGATACAGTAAACCTGAAGTGAAGCGTCGGAATCCATAACTAGTGTCACAGGAATGGTTCCAACATAGACAATAGGAAGAGTTAGTTTTTTTGTACTGAAGTCGGCATTGTGCCTTTTGTATTTAATGCCGATGAACTTTCTGTGTTTCATCGTCAATAAGAAGGTCAGAGGGATACAGTAAACCTGAAGTAAAGCATCGGAATCTATAACTAGTGTCACAGGAATGGTTCAAAACATAGACAGTAAGAAGAGTCAGTTGTCTTGTACTTTAGTGGGCATTGTGCCTTAAGTATTTAATTCCGATGCAATTTCTGTGTTTCATCGTCAATAAGAAGGTCAGAGGGATACAGTAGACCTGAAGTGAAGCATCGGAATCCATAACTAGTGTCACAGGAATGGTTCAAGCATTGACAGTAAGAAGATTCAATTTTCTTGTACTTAAGTCGGCATTGTGCCTTTTGTATTTAATTCCGATGCAATTTCTGTGTTTCATCGTCAATAAGAACGTCAGAGGGATACAGTAAACCTGAAGTGAAGCATCGGAATCTATAACTAGTATCACAGGAATGGTTCAAATCATTGACAGTAAGAAGAGTCAGTTTTCTTATAATTAAGTCGTCATTGTGCCTTTTGTATTTAATTCGGATGCAATTTCTGTGTTTCACCGTCAATAAGAAGGTCTGAGGGACACAGTAAACCTGATGTGAAGCATCGGAATCTATAACTAGTGTCACAGGAATGGTTGAGAACATAGACAGTAAGAAAGGTCAGTCTTCTTGTACTTAAGTCGTCATTGTGCCTTTTGTATTTAACTCCGATGCAATTTCTGTGTTTCATCGTCAATAAGAAGGTCAGAGGGATACAGAAAACCTGAAGTGAAGCTTCGTAATCTATAACTAGTGTCACAGGAATGGTTCAAACATAGACAATAGGAATACTTAGTTTTTTTGTACTTAAGTCGGCATTTTGCCTTGGTATTTATTTCCGATGCAATTTCTGTGTTTCATCGTCAATATGAAGGTCAGAGGGATACAGTAAACCTGAAGTGATGCATCGGAATCTATTACTAGTGTCACAGGAATGCTTCAAAGCATAGACAGTAAGAAGAGTCAGATTTCTTGTACTTAAGTCGGCATTGTGCCTTTCGTATTTAATTCCGATGCAATTTCTGTGTTTCATCGTCAATAAGAAGGTCAGAGGGATACAGTAAACCGAAGTGAAGTATCGGAATCTATAAGTAGTGTCACAGGAATGGTTCAAAACATAGACAGTAACAAGAGTCAGATATCTTGTACTTAAGAAGGCATTGTGCCATTTGTATTTGATTCCGATACAATTTCTGTGTTTCATCGTCAATAAGAAGGTCAGAGGGATACAGTAAACCTGAAGTGAAGCATCGGAATCTACAACTACTGTCACGGGAATGGTTATAACATATACAGTAAGAAGAGTCTGTTTTCTTGTACTTAAGTTAGCATTGTGCCTTTTGTATTTAATTCCGATGCAATTTCTGTGTGACATCATCAATACGAAAGTCAGAGGGATACAGTAAACCTGCAGTGAAGCATCGGAATCTATAACTGGTGTCACAGGAGCGGTTCTAAACATAGACAGTAAGAAGAGTCAGTTTACTTGTACTTAATTCGGCATTGTGCCTTTTGTATTTAATTCCGATGCAATTTTTGTTTTTCATTGTCAATAAGAAGGTCAGAGGGTTACAGTAAGCCTGATGTGACGCATCGGAATCTATAACTAGTGTCACAGGAATGGTTATAACATAGACAGTAAGAAGAGTCAGTTTTCTTGTACTTAAGTTAGCATTGTGCGTTTTGTATTTAATTCCGATGCAATTTCTGTGTGTCATTGTCAATACGAAAGTCAGAGGGATACAGTAAACCTGAAGGCAAGCATCGGAATCTATAACTAGTGTCACAGGAATGTTTTAAAACATAGACTGTAAGAAGAGTCAATTTTCTTGTACTTAAGTCGGCATTGTGCCTTTTGTATATAATTCCGATGCAATTTCTGTGTTTCATCGTCAATAAGAAGGTCAGAGGGATACAGTAAACGTAAAGTGAAGCATCGGAATCTATAACTAGTGTCACAGGAATGGTTCAAAACATAGACAGTAAGAAGAGTCAGTCCTCTTGTACATAACTAGGCATTGTGAATTTTGTATTTAATTCCGATGCAATTTTTGTTTTTCATTGTCAATAAGAAGGTCAGAGGGTTACAGTAAGCCTGATGTGACGCACCGGAATCTATAACTAGTGTCACAGGAATGGTTGAAAACATAGACAGTAAGAAAGGTCAGTCTTCTTGTACTTAAGTCGTCATTGTGCCTTTTGTATTTAACTCCGATGCAATTTCTGTGTTTCATCGTCAATAAGAAGGTCAGAGGGATACAGAAAACCTGAAGTGAAGCATCGTAATCTGTAACTAGTGTCGCAGGAATGGTTCAAACATAGACAATAGGAATACTTAGTTTTTTTGTACTTAAGTCGGCATTGTGCCTTTGGTATTTATTTCCGATGCAATTTCTGTGTTTCATCGTCAATATGAAGGTCAGAGGGATACAGTAAACCTGAAGTGATGCATCGGAATCTATTACT
The DNA here is from genome assembly GCF_023864345.2 of Schistocerca serialis cubense. NCBI lineage: Eukaryota > Metazoa > Arthropoda > Insecta > Orthoptera > Acrididae > Schistocerca > Schistocerca serialis. Next base: position 838,547,857 of record NC_064642.1, read on the forward strand.
AGTGTCACAGGAATGCTTCAAAGCATAGACAGTAAGAAGAGTCAGATTTCTTGTACTGAAGTCGGCATTGTGCCTTTTGTATTTAATTCCGATGCAATTTCTGTGTTTCATCGTCAATATGAAGGTCAGAGAGATACAGTAAACCTGAAGTGAAGCATAGGAATCTATAACTAGTGTCACAGGAATGGTTATAACATAGACAGTAAGAAGAGTCAGTTTTCTTGTACTTAAGTTAGCATTGTGCGTTTTGTATTTAATTCCGATGCAACTTCTGTGTGTCATTGTCAATACGAAAGTCAGAGGGATACAGTAAACCTGAAGGCAAGCATCGGAATCTATAACTAGTGTCACAGGAATGTTTCAAAACATAGACAGTAAGAAGAGTCAGTTTACTTGTACTTAATTCGGCATTCTGCCTTTTGTATTTACTTCCGATGCAATTTCTGTGTTTCATCGTCAATAAGCAGGTCAGAGGGATACAGTAAACCTGAAGTGAAGCATCGGAATCTATAACTAGTGTCACAGGAATGGTTAAAAACATAGAGAGTAAGAAGAGTCAGTTTACTTGTACTTAAGTTGGCATTGGGCGTTTTGTATTTCATTCCGATGCAATCTCTGTGTTTCATCGTCAATAAGAAGGTCAGAGGGATACAGTAAACCTGAACTGAAGCATCGGAATCTATAACTAGTGTCACAGGGATGGTTCAAATCATAGACAGTAAGAAGAGTCAATTTTCTTGTTCTTAAGTCTTCATTGTGCCTTTTGTATTTAATTCCGATGAAATTTCTGTGTTTCATCGTCAATAAGAAGGTCAGAGGGATACAGTAAACGTAAAGTAAAGTATCGGAATCTATAACTAGTGTCACAGGAATGCTTCAGAACATAGACAGTAAGAAGAGTCAGTCTTCTTGTACATAACTCGGCATTGTGCCTTTTATATTTAATTCCGATGCTATTTCTGTGTTTCACCGTCAATAAGAAGGTCAGAGGGTTACAGTAAACCTGAAGTGAAGCATCGGAATCTATAACTAGTGTCACAGGAATGGTTCACAACATAGACAGTAAGAAGAGTCAGTTTACTTGTACTTAATTCGGCATTGCGCCTTTTGTATTTAATTCCCATGTAATTTCTGTGCTTCATCGTCAATAAGAAGGTCAGAGGGATACAGTAAACCTGAAGTGAAGCATCGGAATCTATAACTAGTGTTACAGGAACGGTTCAAAGCATATACAGTAAGAAGAGTCAGCTTTCTTATAATTAAGTCGGCATTGTGCCTTTTGTATTTAATTCCGATGCAATTTCTGTGTTTCATCGTCAATATGAAGGTCAGAGGGATACAGTAAACCTGAAGTGAAGTATCGGAATCTATAATAAGTGTCGCAGGAATGGTTCAAAACATAGACAGTAACATGAGACAGATTTCTTGTACTTACTTCGGCATTGTGCCATTTGTATTTGATTCAGATGCAATTTCTGTGTTTCATCGCCAATAAGAAGGTCAGAGGGATACAGTAAACCTGAAGTGAAGCATCGGAATCTACAACTACTGTTACAGGAATGGTTATAACATATACAGTAAGAAGAGTCTGTTTTCTTGTACTTACGTCTGCATTGTGCCTTTCGTATTTAATACCAATGCAATTTCTGTGTTTCATCGTCAATAAGAAAGTCAGAGGGATACAGTAAACCTGAAGTGAAGCATCGGAATCTATAACTAGTGTCACAGAAATAGTTCAAAACATAGACAGTAAGAAGAGTCTGTTTACTTGTACTTAATTCGGCATTGTGCCTTTTGTAATTAATTCCGATGCAATTTCTGTGTTTCATCGTCAATAAGAAGGTCAGAGGGATACAGTAAACCTGAAGTGAAGCATCGGAATCTATAACTAGTGTCACAGGAATAGTTCAAAACATAGACAGTAAGAAGAGTCTGTTTACTTGTACTTAATTCGGCATTGTGCCTTTTGTAATTAATTCCGATGCAATTTCTGTGTTTCATCGTCAATAAGAAGGTCAGAGGGATACAGTAAACCTGAAGTGAAGCATCGGAATCCATAACTAGTGTCACAGGAATGGTGCAAAACATAGAAAGTAAGAAGGGTCAGTTTACTTGAACTTAAGTTGGCATTGTGCGTTTTGTATTTCATTCCGATGCAATTTCTGTGTTTCATCGTCAATAAGAAGTCAGAGGGATACAGTGAACCTGAAGTGAAGCATCGTAATCTGTAACTAGTGTCACAGGAATGGTTCAAAACATAGACAGTAAGAAGAGTCAATTTTCTTGTACTTAAGTCGGCATTGTGCCTTTTGTATATAATTCCAATGCAATTTCTGTGTTTCATCGTCAATAAGAAGGTCAGAGGGATACAGTAAACGTAAAGTGAAGCATCGGAATCTATAACTAGTGTCACAGGAATGGTTCAAAACATAGACAGTAAGAAGAGTCAGTCCTCTTGTACATAACTCGGCATTGTGCCTTTTGTATTTAATTCCGATGCAATTTCTGTGTTTCATTGTCAATAAGAAGGTCAGAGGGTTACAGTAAGCCTGATGTGACGCATTGGAATCTATAACTAGTGTCACAGGAATGGTTCAAAACATAGACAGTAAGAAAGGTCAGTCTTCTTGCACTTAAGTCGTTATTGTGCCTTTTGTATTTAACTCCGATGCAATTTCTGTGTTTCATCGTCAATAAGAAGGTCAGAGGGGTACAGAAAACCTGAAGTGAAGCATCGTAATCTATAACTAGTGTCACAGGAATGGTTCAAACATAGACAATAGGAATACTTAGTTTTTTTGTACTTAAGTCGGCATTGTGCCTTTGGTATTTAATTCCGATGCAATTTCTGTGTTTCATCGTCAATATGAAGGTCAGAGGGTTACAGTAAACCTGAAGTGATGCATCGGAATCTATTACTAGTGTCACAGGAATGCTTCAAAGCATAGACAGTAAGAAGAGTCAGATTTCTTGTACTTAAGTCAGCATTGTGCCTTTTGTATTTAATTCCGATGCAATTTCTGTGTTTCATCGTTAATAAGAAGGTCAGAGGGATACGGTAAACCTGAAGTGAAGTATCGAAATCTATAAGTAGTGTCACAGGAATGGTTCAAGACATAGGCAGTAACAAGAGTCAGTTTTCTTGTACTTAAGTCGGCATTGTGCCATTTGTATTTAATTCCGATGCAATTACTGTGTTTCACGTCAATCAGAAGGTCAGAGGGATAAAGTAAACCTGACGTGAAGCATCGGAATCTATAACTAGTGTCACAGGAATGGTTACAACATAGACAGTAAGAAGAGTCAGTTTTCTTGTACTTAAGTTAGCATTGTGCCTTTTGTATTTAATTCCGATGCAACTTCTGTGTGTCATTGTCAATACGAAAGTCAGAGGGATACAGTAAACCTGAAGGCAAGCATCGGAATCTATAACTAGTGTCACAGGAATGTTTCAAAACATAGACAGTAAGAAGAGTCAGTTTACTTGTACTTAATTCGGCATTGTGCCTTTTGTATTTAATTCCGATGCAATTTCTGTGTTTCATCGTCAATAAGAAGGTCAGAGGGATACAGTAAACCTGAAGTGAAGCATCGGAATCTATAACTAGTGTTACAGGAACGGTTCAAAGCATATACAGTAAGAAGAGTCAGCTTTCTTATAATTAAGTCGGCATTGTGCCTTTTGTATTTAATTCCGATGCAATTTCTGTGTTTCATCGTCAATATGAAGGTCAGAGGGATACAGTAAACCTGAAGTGAAGTATCGGAATCTATAAGTAGTGTCACAGGAATGGTTCAAAACATAGACAGTAACATGAGTCAGATTTCTTGTACTTAATTCGGCATTGTGCCATTTGTATTTGATTCAGATGCAATTTCTGTGTTTCATCGCCAATAAGAAGGTCAGAGGGATACAGTAAACCTGAAGTGAAGCATCGGAATCTACAACTACTGTTACAGGAATGGTTATAACATATACAGTAAGAAGAGTCTGTTTTCTTGTACTTACGTCTGCATTGTGCCTTTCGTATTTAATACCAATGCAATTTCTGTGTTTCATCGTCAATAAGAAAGTCAGAGGGATACAGTAAACCTGAAGTGAAGCATCGGAATCTATAACTAGTGTCACAGGAATAGTTCAAAACATAGACAGTAAGAAGAGTCTGTTTACTTGTACTTAATTCGGCATTGTGCCTTTTGTAATTAATTCCGATGCAATTTCTGTGTTTCATCGTCAATAAGAAGGTCAGAGGGATACAGTAAACCTGAAGTGAAGCATCGGAATCTATAACTAGTGTCACAGGAATAGTTCAAAACATAGACAGTAAGAAGAGTCTGTTTACTTGTACTTAATTCGGCATTGTGCCTTTTGTAATTAATTCCGATGCAATTTCTGTGTTTCATCGTCAATAAGAAGGTCAGAGGGATACAGTAAACCTGAAGTGAAGCATCGGAATCCATAACTAGTGTCACAGGAATGGATCAAAACATAGAAAGTAAGAAGGGTCAGTTTACTTGAACTTAAGTTGGCATTGTGCGTTTTGTATTTCATTCCGATGCAATTTCTGTGTTTCATCGTCAATAAGAAGTCAGAGGGATACAGTGAACCTGAAGTGAAGCATCGTAATCTGTAACTAGTGTCACAGGAATGGTTCAAAACATAGACAGTAAGAAGAGTCAATTTTCTTGTACTTAAGTCGGCATTGTGCCTTTTGTATATAATTCCGATGCAATTTCTGTGTTTCATCGTCAATACGAAGGTCAGAGGGATACAGTAAACGTAAAGTGAAGCATCGGAATCTATAACTAGTGTCACAGGAATGGTTCAAAACATAGACAGTAAGAAGAGTCAGTCCTCTTGTACATAACTCGGCATTGTGCCTTTTGTATTTAATTCCGATGCAATTTCTGTGTTTCATTGTCAATAAGAAGGTCAAAGGGTTACAGTAAGCCTGATGTGACGCATTGGAATCTATAACTAGTGTCACAGGAATGGTTCAAAACATAGACAGTAAGAAAGGTCAATCTTCTTGCACTTAAGTCGTTATTGTGCCTTTTGTATTTAACTCCGATGCAATTTCTGTGTTTCATCGTCAATAAGAAGGTCAGAGGGGTACAGATAACCTGAAGTGAAGCATCGTAATCTATAACTAGTGTCACAGGAATGGTTCAAACATAGACAATAGGAATACTTAGTTTTTTTGTACTTAAGTCGGCATTGTGCCTTTGGTATTTAATTCCGATGCAATTTCTGTGTTTCATCGTCAATATGAAGGTCAGAGGGTTACAGTAAACCTGAAGTGATGCATCGGAATCTATTACTAGTGTCACAGGAATGCTTCAAAGCATAGACAGTAAGAAGAGTCAGATTTCTTGTACTTAAGTCAGCATTGTGCCTTTTGTATTTAATTCCGATGCAATTTCTGTGTTTCATCGTTAATAAGAAGGTCAGAGGGATACGGTAAACCTGAAGTGAAGTATCGAAATCTATAAGTAGTGTCACAGGAATGGTTCAAGACATAGGCAGTAACAAGAGTCAGTTTTCTTGTACTTAAGTCGGCATTGTGCCATTTGTATTTAATTCCGATGCAATTACTGTGTTTCACGTCAATCAGAAGGTCAGAGGGATAAAGTAAACCTGACGTGAAGCATCGGAATCTATAACTAGTGTCACAGGAATGGTTACAACATAGACAGTAAGAAGAGTCAGTTTTCTTGTACTTAAGTTAGCATTGTGCCTTTTGTATTTAATTCCGATGCAATTTCTGTGTGTCATCGTCAATACGAAAGTCAGAGGGATACAATAAACCTGAAGTAAAGCATCAGAATCTATAACTGGTGTCACAGGAATGGTTCAAAACATAGCCAGTAAGAAGAGTCAGTTTATTTGTACTTAAGTCGGCATTGTGCCATTTGTATTTAATTCCGATGCAATTTCTGTATTTCATCGTCAATAAGAAGGTCAGAGGGATACAGTAAACCTGAAGTGAAGCATTGGATTCTATAACTAGTGTCACAGGAATAGTTCAAAGCATAGACAGTAAGAGGAGTCAGTTTACTTGTACTTAATTCGGCATTGTGCCTTTCGTATTTAACTCCGATGCAATTTCTCTGTTTCATCGTCAATAAGAAGGTTAGAGGAATACAGTAAACCTGAACTGAAGCATCGGAATCTATAACTAGTGTCACAGGAATGGTTCAAAATATAGACAGTAAGAAGAGTCAGTTTATTGTACATAAGTTGGCATTGTGCGTTTTGTATTTCATTCCGATGCAATTTCTGTGTTTCATTGTCAATAAGAAAGTCAGAGGGATACAGTAAACCTGAAGTGAAGCATCGGAATCTATAACTAGTGTCACAGGAATGGTTCAAAACATAGACAGTAAGAAGTGTCAATTTACTTGCACTTAATTCGGCATTGTGCCTTTTGTATTTAATTCCGATGCAATTTCTGTGTTTCATCGTCAATAAGAAGGTCAGAGTTATACTGTGACCCTGAAGGGATGCATTGGAATCTGTAACTAGTGTCACAGGAATGGTTCAAAACATAGACAGTAAGAAGAGTCAGTTTATTGTACTTAAGTTGGCATTGTGCGTTTTGTATTTCATTCCGATGCAATTTCTGTGTTTCATCGTCAATAAGAAGGTCAGAGGGATACAGTAAACCTGAAGTGAAGCATCGGAATCTATAACTAGTGTCACAGGAATGGTTCAAAACATAGACACTAGGAAGAGTCAGTTTTCGTATACTTAAGTCGGCATTGTGCCTTTTGTATTTAATTCCGATGCAATTACTGTGTTCCATCATCAATAAGACGGTCAGAGGGATACAATAAACCTGAAGTGATGCATCGTAATCTATAACTAGTGTCACAGGAACGTTTCAAAACATAGACAGTAAGAAGAGTCAGTTCTCTTGTTTTTAAGTCGGCTTTGTGCCTTTTCTATTTATTTCCGATGCAATTTCTGTGTTTCGGCGTCAATAAGAAGGTCCAAGGGATACAGTAAACCTGAAGTCACGCATCGGAATCTAAAACTGGGCTCACAGGAAAGGTTCAAAACATAGACAGTAAGACGAGCCAGTCTTCTTGTACTTGAGTCGGCATTGTGCCTTTTGTATTTAATTCCGATGCAATTTCTGTGTTTCATCGTCAATAAGACGGTCAGAAAGATACAGTAAACCTGAAGTGAAGCATCGGTATCTATAACTAGTGTCACAGGAATGGTACAAAACAAAGGCAGTAAGAAGAGTCAGTTTTCTTGTACTTAAGTTGGCATTGTGCTTTTCTATTTAACTCCGATGCAATTTCTGTGTTTCGTCGTCAATGAGAAGGTCCAAGGGATACAGTAAACCTGAAGTGAAGCAGCGGAATCTAAATCCGGTATCACAGAAAAGGTTCAAAACATAGGCAGTAAGAAGAGCCAGTCCTCTTGTACTTGAGTCGGCATTGTGCCTTTTGTACTTAATTCCGATGCAATTTCTGTGTTTGATCGTCAATAGGAAGGTCAGAGGGATACTGTAAACCTGAAGAGAAGCATCGGAATCCATAACTAGTGTCACAGGAATGGTTCAAAACATAGACAGTAAGAAGGGTCAGTCTTCTTGTACTTAAGTCATCATTTTGCCACTTGTATATAATACCGATGCAATTTCTGTGTTTCATCGTCAATATGAAGGTCAGAGGGATACAGTAAACCTGAAGTGAAGCATCGGAATCTATAACTAGTGTCACAGGAATGGTTCAAAACATAGACAGTAAGAAGAGCCAGTCTTCTGGTACTTGAGTCGGCATTGTGCCTTTTGTATCTAATTCCGATGCAATTTCTGTGTTTCATCGTCAATTAGAAGGTCGGAAGGATACAGTAAACCTGAAGTAAAGCATTTGAATCTAAAACCGGTCTCACAGGAAAGGTTCAAAACATTGACAGTAAGAAGAGCCAGTCTTCTTGTACTAGAGTCGGCATTGTGCCTTTTGTATTTAATTCCGATGCAATTCCTGTGGTTCATCGTCAATAAGAAGGTCAGAGGGATACAGTGGAACTGAAGTGAAGCATCGGAATCTAAAACCGGTCTCAAAGGGAAAGGTTCAAAACATAGACAGTAAGAAGAGCCAGTCTCCTTGTACTTGAGTCGGCATTGTGCCTTTTATATTTAATCCCGATGAAATTTCCGTGTTTCATTGTCAATAAGAAGGTCAGAGTGATACAGTAAACCTGAAGTAAAGGATCGGAATCAATAACTAGTGTCACAGGAATAGTTCAAATCATAGACAGTAAGGATGGTCAGTCTTCTAGTACTTAAGTCGGCATTGTGCCTTTTGTTTTTATTCTGATGCAATTTCTGTGTTTCATCGTCATTAAGAAGGTCAGAGGGACACAGTTAACCTGAAGTGAAGCATCGGAATCTACAACTGGTGTCACAGGAATGGTTCAAATCATTGACAGTAAGAAGAGTCAGTTTTCTTGTTTTTATGTCGGCTTTGTGCCTTTTCTATTTATTTCCGATGCAATTTCTGTGTTTCGTCGTCAATAAGAAGGTCCAAGGGATACAGTAAACCTGAAGTCAAGCATCGGAATCTAAAACTGGGCTTACAGGAAAGGTTCAAAACATAGACAGTAAGATGAGCCAGTCTTCTTGTACTTGAGTCAGCATTGTGCCTTTTGTATTTAATTCCGATGCAATTTCTGTGTTTCATCGTCAATACGAATGTCAGAGGTATACAGTACACCTGAAGTGAAGCATTGGAATCTGTAACTAGTGTCACAGGAATGGTTCAAAGCATAGACAGTAAGAAGAGTCAGTATTCTTTTACTTAAGCCGGCATTGTGCCTTTTGTATTTAATTAAGATGCAATTTCTGTGTTTCGTCATCAATAAGAAGGTCAGAGGGACACAATAAACCTGAAGTGATGCATCGGAATCTATAACTTGTGTCACAGGAATATTTCAAAGATAGACAGTAAGAAGAGTCAGTTTTCTTGTACTTAAGTCGACATTGTGCCTTTCCTATTTAATTCCGATGCAGTTTCTGTGTTTCGTCGTCTATAAGAAGGTCCAAGGGATACAGTAAACCTGAAGTGAAGCATCGGAATCTAAATCCGGTCTCAGAGGAAAGGTTCAAAACATAGACAGTAAGGAGAGCCAGTCCTCTTGTACTTGAGTCGGCATTGTGACTTTTGTATTTAATTCCGATGCAATTTCTGTGTTTGATCGTCAATAAGAAGGTCAGAGGGATACAGTAAATCTGAATTGAAGCATCGGAATCTATAACTAGTGTCACAGGAATGGTTCAAAACATAGGCGGTAAGAAGAGTCAGTCTTCCTGTACTTAAGTCGGCATTGAGCCTTTTGTATTTAACTAAGATGCAATTTCTGTGTTTCATCGTCAATAACAAGGTCAGAGGTATGCAGTAAACCTGACGTGAAGCATTGGAATCTATAACTAGTGTCACAGGAATGGATCGAAACATAAACAGTAAGAAGCGTCAGTTTTCTTGTACTTAAGTCGGCATTGTGCCTTTTGTATTTAATTCCGATGCAATTTCTGTGTTCCATCGTCAATAAGAAGGTCAGAGGGATATAGTAAACCTGACGTGAAGCATCGGAATCTATAACTAGTGTCACAGGAATGGTTCAGATCATAGATGGTAAGAAGGGTCAGTCTTCTTGTACTTAAGTCGGCATTGTGCCACATGTATATAATTCCGATGCAATTTCTGTGTTTCATCGTCAATAAGAAGGTCAGAGGGATACAGTGAACCTGAAGTGAAGCATCGGAATCTAAAACCGGTCTCAGAGGAAAGGTTCAAAACATAGACAGTAAGAAGAGCCAGTCCTCCTGTACTTGAGTCGGCATTGTGACTTTTGTATTTAATTCCGATGCAATTTCTGTGTTTGATCGTCAATAAGAAGGTCAGAGGGATACAGTACACCTGAATTGATTCATCGGAATCTATAACTGGTGTCATAGGAATGGTTCAAACATAGACAGTAAGAAGAGCCAGTCTTCTTGTACTTGAGTCGACATTGTGCCTTTTGTATTTAATTCCGACGCAATTTCTGTGTTTCATCGTCAATAGGAAGGTCAGAGGGATACAGTAAACCTGTAGTGAAGCATCTGAATCTATAACTAGTGTCACAGGAATGGTTCAAAACATAGACTGTAAGAAGAGCCAGTCTTCTTGTACTTGAGTCGGCATTGAGACTTTTGTATTTAATTCCGATGCAATTTATTTGTTTCATCGTCAATAGGAAGGTCAGAGGGATACAGAAAACCTGAAGTGAAGCATTGGAATCTAAAACCGGTCTCACTGGAAAGGATCAAAACATTGACAGTAAGAAGAGCCAATCTTCTTGTACCTGAGTCGGCATTGTGCCTTTTATATTTAATTCCGATGCAATTCCTGTGTTTCATTGTCAATAAGAAGGTCAGAGTGATACAGTAAACCTGAAGTAAAGGATCGGAATCAATAACTAGTGTCACAGGAATAGTTCAAAAGATAGACAGTAAGGATGGTCAGTCTTCTAGTACTTAAGTCGGCATTGTGCCTTTTGTTTGTATTCTGATGCAATTTCTGTGTTTCATCGTCATTAAGAAGGTCAGAGGGACACAGTTAACCAGAAGTGTAGCATCGGAATCTGTAACTAGTGTCACAGGAATGGTTCAAAACATAGACAGTAAGAAGAGTCAGTTTTCTTGTTTTTAAGTCGGCTTTGTGCCTTTTCTATTTATTTCCGATGCAATTTCTGTGTTTCGTCGTCAATAAGAAGGTCCAAGGGATACAGTGAACCTGAAGTCAAGCATCGGAATCTAAAACTGGACCCACAGGAAAGGTTCAAAACATAGACAGTAAGGAGAGCCAGTCCGCTTGTACTTGAGTCGGCATTGTGACTTTTGTATTTAATTCCGATGCAATTTCTGTGTTTGATCGTCAATAAGAAGGTCAGTGGGATACAGTAAATCTGAAGTGAAGCATCGGAATCTATAACTAGTGGCACACTTATGGTTCAAAACATAGGCGGTAAGAAGAGTCAGTCTTCCTGTACTTAAGTCTTCATTGAGCCTTTTGTATTTAACTAAGATGCAATTTCTGTGTTTCATCGTCAATAAGAAGGTCAGAGGGGTATAGTAAACCTGACGTGGAATATCGGAATCTCTAACTAGTGCCACAGGAATGGTTCAAAACATAGATAGTAAGAAGGGTCAGTCTTCTTGTACTTAAGTACAAGTGCCTGAATTGAATCATCGGAATCTACAACTGGTGTCATAGGAATGGTTCAAAACATAGACAGTAAGAAGAGCCAGTCTTCTTGCTATTGAGTCGGCATTGTGCTTTTTGTATTTAATTCCGATGCAATTTCTGTGTTTCGTCGTCAATAAGAAGGTCAGAGTAATACAGTAAACCTGTAGTGAGGCATCTGAATCTATACCTAGTGTCACAGGAATGGTACAAATCAAAGGCAGTAAGAAGAGTCAGTTGTCTTGTACTTAAGTTGGCATTGTGCTTTTCTATTTAATTCCGATGCATTTTCTGTGTTTCGTCGTCAATAAGAAGGTCCAAGGGATACAGTAAACCTGAAGTGAAGCATCGGAATCTAAATACGGTCTCACAGGAAAGGTTCAAAACATAGACAGTAAGAAAAGCCGGTCCTCTTGTACTTGAGTCGGCATTGTGCCACTTGTATAAAATTCCGATGCAATGTCTGTGTTTCATCGTCAATATGAAGGTCAGAGGGATACAGTAAACCTAAAGTGAAGCCTCGGAATCTATAACTAGTGTCACAGGAATGGTTCAAAACATAGACAGTAAGAAGAGCCAGTCTTCTTGTACTTGAGTCGGCATTGTGCCTTTTGTATTTAATTCCGACGCAATTTCTGTGTTTCATCGTCAATAAGAAGGTCAGAGGGAGACAGTAAACCTGAAGTCAAGCATCTGAATCTATAAGCAGTGACACAGGAATGGTTCAAAACATAGACAGTAAGAAGAGCCAGTCATCTTGTACTTGAGTCGGCATTGAGACTTTTGTATTTAATTCCGATGCAATTTCTGTGTTTCATCGTCAATAAGAAGGTCAGAGGGATACAGTAAACCTGAAGTGAATCATCGGAATCTATAACTAGCGTCACAGGAATGGTTCAAAGCATAGACAGTAAGAAGAGCCAGTCTTCTTGTACTTCAGTCGGCATTGTGCCTTTTGTATTTAATTCCGATGCAATTTCTGTGTTTCATCGTCAATTAGACGGTCAGAGGAATACAGTAAACCAGAAGTGAAGCATTTGAATCTATAACTAGTGTCACAGGAATGGTTCACAACATAGACAGTAAGAAGAGTCAGTTTTCTTGTACGTAAGTCGGCATTGGGCCTTTTCTATTTAATTCCGATGCAATTTCTGTGCTTCATCGTCAATAAGAAGGTCAGAGGGATACAGTAAACCTGAAGTGAAGCATCGGAATCTATAACTAGTGTCACAGGAATGGTTCAAAACATAGACAGTAAGAAAGGTCAGTCTTCTTGTACTTAACTCGGCATTGTGCCTTTTGTATTTAATTCCGATGCAATATCTGTGTTTCATCGTCAATAAGAAGATCAGAGAGATACAGTAAACCTGAAGTGAAGCATCGGTATGTATAACTAGTGTCACAGGAATGGTTCAAAACATAGTCAGTAAGAAGAGGCAGTTTTCTTGTACTTGAGTCGGTATTGAGCCTTTTGTATTTAATTCCGATGCAATTTCTGTGTTTCATCGTCAATAAGAAGGTCAGAGGGATACAGTAAACCTCAAGTGAAGCATCGGAATCTAAAAACGGTCTCACAGGAAAGGTTCAAAACATAGACAGTAAGAAGAGCCAGTCTTCTTGTTCTTAAGTCAGCATTGTGCCTTTTGTGTTTAATTCCGGTGCAAGTCCTGTGTTTCATCGTCAATAAGAAGGTCAGCGGGATACAGTTAACCTGAAGTGAAGCATCGGAATCAAAAACCGAACTCACAGGAAAGGAACAAAACATAGACGCTAAGAAGAGCCAGTTTTCTTTTACTTGAGTCGGCATTGTGCGTTTTGTATTTAATTCCGATGCAATTTTTGTGTTTCATCGTCAATAAGAAGGTCAGAGGGATACAGTAAACCTGAAGTGAAGCATCGGAATCTATAACTAGTGTCACAGGAATGGTTCAAAACATAGACAGTAAGAAAGGTCAGTCTTCTTGTACTTAAGTCGGCATTGTGATTTTTGTATTTAATTCCGATGCAATATCTGTGTTTCTTCGTCAATAAGAAGATCAGAGGGATACAGTAAACCTGAAGTGAAGCATCGGAAACTATAACTAGTGTCTCAGGAATGGTTCAAAACATAGACACTAAGAAGAGTCAGTTTTCTTGTTGTTAAGTCGGCTTTGAGCCTTTTCTATTTAATTCCGAAGCAATTTCTGTGTTTCGTCGTCAATCAGATGGTCCAAGGGATACAGTAAACCTGAAGTGAAGCATCGGTATGTATAACTAGTGTCACAGGAATGGTCCATAACAAAGGCAGTAAGACGAGTCAGTTTTCTTGTACTTAAGTCGGCATTGTGCTTTTCTATTTAATCCCGATGCAATTTCTGTGTATCGTCGTCTATAGGAAGGTCCAAGGGATACAGTAAACCTGAAGTGAAGCATCGGAATCTAAATCCGGTCTCACAGGAAAGGTTCAAAACATAGACAGTATGAAAAGCCGGTCCTCTTGTACTTGAGTCGGCATTGTGCCACTTGTATATAATTCCGATGCAATTTCTGTGTTTCATCGTCAATAAGAAGGTCAGATTGATACAGTAAACCTGAAGTGAAGCATCTGAATCTATAACTAGTGTCACAGGAATGGTTCACAACGTAGACAGTAAGAAGAGTCAGTTTTCTTGTACTTAAGTCGGCATTGGGCCTTTTGTATTTAATTCCGATGCAATTTCTGTGCTTCATCGTCAATAAGAAGGTCAGAGGGTTACAGTAAACATGAAGTGAAGCATCGGAATCTATAACTAGTGTCACAGGAATGGTTCAAAACATAGACAGTAAGAAAGGTCAGTCTTCTTGTACTTAAGTCGGCATTGTGCCTTTTGTATTTAATTCCGATGCAATATCTGTGTTTCATCGTCAATGCGAAGATCATTGAGATACAGTAAACCTGAAGTGAAGCATCGGAAACTATAACTAGTGTCACAGGAATGGTTCATAACATAGACAGTAAGAAGAGCCAGTCTTCTTGTACTTGAGTCGGTATTGAGCCTTTTGTATTTAATTCCGATGCAATTTCTGTGTTTAATCGTCAAGAAGAAGGTCAGAGGGATACAGTAAACCTCAAGTGAAGCATCGGAATCTAAAAACGGTCTCACAGGATAGGTTCAAAACATAGACAGTAAGAAGAGCCAGTCTTCTTGTTCTTGAGTCGGCATTGTGCCTTTTGTGTTTAATTCGGATGCAAGTCCTGTGTTTCATCGTCAATAAGAAGGTCAGCGGGATACAGTTAACCTGAAGTGAAGCATCGGAATCAAAAACCGAACTCACAGGAAAGGATCAAAACATAGACGCTAAGAAGAGCCAGTTTTCTTTTACTTGAGTCGGCATTGTGCGTTTAGTATTTAATTCCGATGCAATTTTTGTGTTTCATCGTCAATAAGAAGGTCAAAGGGTTACAGTAAACCTGAAGTGAAGCATCGGAATCTATAACTAGTGTCACAGGAATGGTTCAAATCATAGAGAGTAAGAAGAGTCAGTGCTTTTGTACTTAAGTCGGCATTGTGCCTTTCGTATTTAATTCCGATCCAATTTCTGTGTTTCATCGTCAATACGAAGGTCAGAGGGATACAGTAAACCTGAAGTGATGCATCGGAATCTATAACTAGTGTCACAGGAATGGTTCAAAACATAGACAGTAAGAAAGGTCAGTCTTCTTGTACTTAAGTCGGCATTGTGCTTTTTGTATTTAATTACGATGCAATATCTGTGTTTCTTCGTCAATAAGAAAATCAGAGGGATACAGTAAACCTGAAGTGAAGCATCGGAAACTATAACTAGTGTGTCAGGAATGGTTCAAAACATAGACAGTAAGAATAGTCAGTTTTCTTGTTGTTAAGTCGGCTTTGAGCCTTTTCTATTTAATTCCGAAGCAATTTCTATGTTTCGTCGTCAATCAGATGGTCCAAGGGATACAGTAAACCTGAAACCAAGCATCGGAATCTAAAACTGGTCTCACAGGAAAGGTTCAAAGCATAGACAGTAAGAAGAGCCAGCCTTCTTGTACTTGAGTCGGCATTGTGCCTTTTGTATTTAATTCCGATGCAATTTCTGTGTTTCGTCAGCAATAAGAAGGTCAGAGGGATACAATAAACCTGACGTTATGCACGGAATCTATAACTTGTGTCACAGGAATGTTTCATAACATACACAGTAAGAAGAGTCTGTTTTCTTGTACTTAAGTCGACATTGTGGCTTTTCTATTGAATTCCAATGCAGTTTCTGTGTTTCGTCGTCAATAAGAAGGTCCAAGGGATACAGTAAACCTGAAGACAAGCATTGGAATCTAAAACCGGTCTCACAGGAATGGTTCACAACATAGACAGTAAAAAGAGCAAGTCTTCTTGTACTTGAGTCGGCATTGTGCCTATTATATTTAATTCCGATGCAATTTCTGTATTTCATCGTCAATAAGACGGTCAGAGGGATACAGTAAACCTGAAGTGAAGCATCGGTATGTATAACTAGTGTCACAGGAATGGTCCATAACAAAGGCAGTAAGAAGAGTCAGTTTTCTTGTACTTAAATCGGCATTGTGCTTTTCTATTTAATCCCGATGCAATTTTTGTGTTTCGTCGTCTATAAGAAGGTCCAAGGGATACAGTAAACCTGAAATGAAGCATCGGAATCTAAATCCGGTCTCACAGGAAAGGTTCGAAACATAGACAGTAAGAAGAGCCAGTCCTCTTGTACTTGAGTCGGCAGTGTGCCTTTTGTATTTAATTCCGACGCATTTTCTGTGTTTGATCGTCAATAAGAAGGTCAAAGGGATACAGTAAACCTGGAGTGAAGCATCGGAATCTATAACTTGTGTCACAGGAATGATTCAAAACATAGCCAATAAGAAGGGTCAGTCTTCTTCTACTTAAGTCGGCATTGTGCCACTTGTATATAATTCCGATGTAATTTCTGTGTTTCATCGTCAATATGAAGGTCAGAGGGATACAGTTAACCTGAAGTGAAGCATCGGAATCTATAACTAGTGTCACAGGAGTGGTTCATAACATAGACAGTAAGAAGAGCCAGTCTGCTTGTACATGAGTCGGCATTGTGCCCTTTTTATTTAATTCCGATGCGATTTCTGTGTTTCATCGTCAATAAGAAGGTCAGAGGGATACAGTAAACCTGAAGTGAAGCATCGGAGTCTATAACTAGTGTCACAGGAATGGTTCAAAACATAGACGGTAAGAAGAGCCAGTCTTCTTATACTTGAGTCGGCATTGAGCCTTTTGTATTTAATTCCGATGCAATTTCTGTGTTCCATCGTCAATAAGAAGGTCAGAGGGATTCAGTAAACCTAAAGTGAAGCATCGGAATCTATAACTAGTGTCACAGGAATGGTTCAAAGCATAGAGAGTAGGAAGAGTCAGTCTTCTAGTACTTAAGTCGGCATTGTGCCCTTTGTATTTAATTCCGATGCGATTTCTGTATTTCATCGCCAATAAGAAGGTCAGAGGGATACAGTAATCCTGAAGTGAAGCATCGGAATCTATAACTAGTGTCACAGGTATGGTTCAAAACATAGACAATAAGAGGAGCCAGTCTTCTTGTACTTGAGTCGGCATTGTGCCTCTTGTATTTAATTCCGATGCAATTTCTGTGTTTCATCGTCAATAAGTCGGACAGTGGGATACAGTAAACCAGAAGTGAAGCATCTGAATCTATAACTAGTGTCACAGGAATGGTTCAAAACATAGACAGTAAGAAGAGTCAGTTTTCTTGTACTTAAGCCGGCATTGTGCCTTTTGTATTTAATTCCGATGCAATTTCTGTGCTTCATCTTCAATAAGAAGGTCAGCGGGATACAGTAAACCTGAGGTGATGCATCGGAACCTAAAACCGATCTCACAGGAAAGGATCAAAGCATAGACAGTAAGAAGAGCCAGTCTTCTCTTACTTGAGTCGGCATTGTGCGTTTTGTATTTAATTCCGATGTAATTTTTGTGTTTCATCGTCAATAAGAAGGTCAGAGTGATACGGTAAACCTGAAGTGCACGATCGGAATCTATAACTAGTGACACAGGAATAGTTCAAAACATAGACAGTAAGGATGGTCAGTCTTTTATTACTTAAGTTGGCATTGTGCCTTTTGTATTTAATTACGATGCAATATCTGTGTTTCTTCGTCAATAAGAAAATCAGAGGGATACAGTAAACCTGAAGTGAAGCATCGGAAACTATAACTAGTGTGTCAGGAATGGTTCAAAACATAGACAGTAAGAAGAGTCAGTTTTCTTGTTGTTAAGTCGGCTTTGAGCCTTTTCTATTTAATTCCGAAGCAGTTTCTATGTTTCGTCGTCAATCAGATGGTCCAAGGGATACAGTAAAACTGAAGTCAAGCATCGGAATCTAAAACCGGTCTCACAGGAAAGGTTCAAAGCATAGACAGTAAGAAGAGCCAGTCTTCTTGTACTTGAGTCGGCATTGTGCCTTTTATATTTAATTCCGAAGCAATTTCTGTGTTTCGTCATCAATAAGAAGGTCAGAAGGATACAATAAACCTGACGTTATGCACGGAATCTATAACTTGTGTCACAGGAATATTTCATAACATAGACAGTAAGAAGAGTCAGTTTTCTTGTGCTTAAGTCGACATTGTGGCTTTGCTATTTAATTCCAATGCAGTTTCTGTGTTTCGTCGTCAATAAGAAGGTCCAAGGGATACAGTAAACCTGAAGACAAGCATCGGAATCTAAAACCGGTCTCATAGGAATGGTTCACAACATAGACAGTAAGAAGAGCCAGTCTTCTTGTACTTGAGTCGGCATTGTGCCTTTTATATTTAATTCCGATGCAATTTCTGTGTTTCATCGTCAGTAAGACGGTCAGAGGGTTACAGTAAACCTTAAGTGAAGCAGCGGTATGTATAACTAGTGTCACAGGAATGGTCCATAACAAAGGCAGTAAGAAGAGTCAGTTTTCTTGTACTTAAATCGGCATTGTGCTTTTCTATTTAATCCCGATGCAATTTTTGTGTTTCGTCGTCTATAAGAAGGTCCAAGGGATACAGTAAACCTGAAATGAAGCATCGGAATCTAAATCCGGTCTCACAGGAAAGGTTCGAAACATAGACAGTAAGAAGAGCCAGTCCTCTTGTACTTTAGTCGGCAGTGTGCCTTTTGTATTTAATTCCGACGCATTTTCTGTGTTTGATCGTCAATAAGAAGGTCAGAGGGATAGAGTAAACCTGAAGTGAAGCATCAGAATCTATAACTAGTGTCACAGGAATGGTTCAAAACATAGACGATAACAGGAGTCAGTCTCCCCGTACTTAAGTTGGCATTGAGCCTTTAGTATTTAACTAAGATGCAATTTCTGTGTTTCATCGTCAATAAGAAGGTCAGAGGGATATAGTAAACCTGATGTGAAGTATCGGAATCTATAGCTAGTGTCACAAGAATGGTTCAAAACACAGACAATAAGAAGGGTCAGTCTTCTTCTACTTATGTCGGCATTGTGCCACTTGTATATAATTCCGATGTAATTTCTGTGTTTCATCGTCAATATGAAGGTCACAAGGATACAGTAAACCTGAAGTGAAGCATCGGAATCTATAACTAGTGTCACAGGAATGGTTAAAAACATAGATAGTAAGAAGAGCCAGTCTGCTTGTACTTGAGTCGGCATTGTGCCTTTTGTATTTAATTCCGAAAAGATTTCTGTGTTTCATCGTCAATAAGAAGGTCAGAGGGATACAGTAAACCGGAAGTGAAGCATCGGAGTCTATAACTAGTGTCACAGGAATGGTTCAAAACATAGACGGTAAGAAGAGCCAGTCTTCTCATACTTGAGTCGGCATTGAGGCTTTTGTATTTAATTCCGATGCAATTTCTGTGTTCCATCGTCAATAAGAAGGTCAGAGGGATTCAGTAAACCTAAAGTGAAGCATCGGAATCTATAACTAGTGTCACAGGAATGGTTCAAATCATAGAGAGTAGGAAGAGTCAGTCTTCTAGTACTTAAGTCGGCATTGTGCCCTTAGTATTTAATTCCGATGCGATTTCTGTGTTTCATCGTCAATAAGAAGGTCAGAGGGATACAGTAATCCTGAAGTGAAGCATCGGAATCTATAACTAGTGTCACAGGAATGGTTCAAAACATAGACAGTAAGAGGAGCCAGTCTTCTTGTACTTGAGTCGGCATTGTGCCTCTTGTATTTAATTCCGATGCAATTTCTGTGTTTCATCGTCAATAAGGCGCACTGAGGGATACAGTAAACCAGAAGTGAAGCATCTGAATCTATAACTAGTGTCACAGGAATGGTTCAAAACGTGGACAGTAAGAAGAGTCAGTTTTCTTGTACTTAAGCCGGCATTGTGCCTTTTGTATTTAATGCGATGCAATTTCTGTGCTTCATCGTCAATAAGAAGGTCAGCGGGATACAGTAAACCTGAGGTGAAGCATCGGAACCTAAAACCGATCTCACAGGAAAGGATCAAAGCATAGACAGTAAGAAGAGCCAGTCTTCTCTTACTTGAGTCGGCATTGTGCGTTTTGTATTTAATTCCGATGTAATTTTTGTGTTTCATCGTCAATAAGAAGGTCAGAGTGATACGGTAATCCTGAAGTGCACGATCGGAATCTATAACTAGTGACACAGGAATAGTTCAAAACATAGACAGTAAGGATGGTCAGTCTTTTATTACTTAAGTTGACATTGTGCATTTTGTATTTAATTCCGATGCAATATCTGTGTTTCATCGTCAATAAGAAGGTCAGAGTGATACGGTAAACCTGAAGTGCACGATCGGAATCTATAACTAGTGACACAGGAATAGTTCAAAACATAGACAGTAAGGATGGTCAGTCTTTTATTACTTAAGTTGGCATTGTGCCTTTTGTATTTAATTACGATGCAATATCTGTGTTTCTTCGTCAATAAGAAAATCAGAGGGATACAGTAAACCTGAAGTGAAGCATCGGAAACTATAACTAGTGTGTCAGGAATGGTTCAAAACATAGACAGTAAGAAGAGTCAGTTTTCTTGTTGTTAAGTCGGCTTTGAGCGTTTTCTATTTAATTCCGAAGCAATTTCTATGTTTCGTCGTCAATCAGATGGTCCAAGGGATACAATAAAACTAAAGTCAAGCATCGGAATCTAAAACTGGTCTCACAGGAAAGGTTCAAAGCATAGACAGTAAGAAGAGCCAGTCTTCTTATACTTGAGTCGGCATTGTGCCTTTTGTATTTAATTCCGATGCAATTTCTGTGTTTCGTCATCAATAAGAAGGTCAGAGGGATACAATAAACCTGACGTTATGCACGGAATCTATAACTTGTGTCACAGGAATGTTTCATAACATAGACAGTAAGAAGAGTCTGTTTTCTTGTGCTTAAGTCGACATTGTGGTTTTTCTATTTAATTCCAATGCAGTTTCTGTGTTTCGTCGTCAATAAGAAGGTCCAAGGGATACAGTAAACCTGAAGACAAGCATCGGAATCTAAAACCGGTCTCACAGGAATGGTTCACAACATAGACAGTAAGAAGAGCAAGTCTTCCTGTACTTGAGTCGGCATTGTGCCTTTTATATTTAATTCCGATGCAATTTCTGTGTTTCATCGTCAATAAGACGGTCAGAGGGATACAGTAAACCTGAAGTGAAGCATCGGTATGTATAACTAGTGTCACAGGAATGGTCCATAACAAAGGCAGTAAGAAGAGTCAGTTTTCTTGTACTTAAATCGGCATTGTGCTTTTCTATTTAATCCCGATGCAATTTTTGTGTTTCGTCGTCTATAAGAAGGTCCAAGGGATACAGTAAACCTGAAATGAAGCATCGGAATCTAAATCCGGTCTCACAGGAAAGGTTCGAAACATAGACAGTAAGAAGAGCCAGTCCTCTTGTACTTTAGTCGGCAGTGTGCCTTTTGTATTTAATTCCGACGCATTTTCTGTGTTTGATCGTCAATAAGAAGGTCAGAGTGATAGAGTGAACCTGGAGTGAAGCATCGGAATCTATAACTAGTGTCACAGGAATGGTTCAAAACATAGACGGTAACAGGAGTCAGTCTCCCCGTACTTAAGTTGGCATTGAGCCTTTAGTATTTAACTAAGATGCAATTTCTGTGTTTCATCGTCAATAAGAAGGTCAGAGGGATACAGTAAACCTGATGTGAAGTATCGGAATCTATAGCTAGTGTCACAAGAATGGTTCAAAACACAGACAATAAGAAGGGTCAGTCTTCTTCTACTTAAGTCGGCATTGTGCCACTTGTATATAATTCCGATGTAATTTCTGTGTTTCAGCGTCAATACGAAGGTCAGAGGGATACAGTAAACCTGAAGTGAAGCATCGGAATCTATAACTAGTGTCACAGGAATGGTTAAAAGCATAGATAGTAAGAAGAGCCAGTCTGCTTGTACTTGAGTCGGCATTGTGCCTTTTGTATTTAATTCCGAAACGATTTCTGTGTTTCATCGTCAATAAGAAGGTCAGAGGGATACAGTAAACCGGAAGTGAAGCATCGGAGTCTATAACTAGTGTCACAGGAATGGTTCAAAACATAGACGGTAAGAAGATTCAGTCTTCTTATACTTGAGTCGGCATTGAGGCTTTTGTATTTAATTCCGATGCAATTTCTGTGTTCCATCGTCAATAAGAAGGTCAGAGGGATTCAGTAAACCTAAAGTGAAGCATCGGAATCTATAACTAGTGTCACAGGAATGGTTCAAATCATAGAGAGTAGGAAGAGTCAGTCTTCTAGTACTTAAGTCACCATTGTGCCCTTAGTATTTAATTCCGATGCGATTTCTGTGTTTCATCGTCAATAAGAAGGTCAGAGGGATACAGTAATCCTGAAGTGAAGCATCGGAATCTATAACTAGTGTCACACGAATGGTTCAAAACATAGACAGTAAGAGGAGCCAGTCTCCTTGTACTTGAGTCGGCATTGTGCCTCTTGTATTTAATTCCGATGCAATTTCTGTGTTTCATCGTCAATAAGGCGGACTGAGGGATACAGTAAACCAGAAGTGAAGCATCTGAACCTATAACTAGTGTCACAGGAATGGTTCAAAACATAGACAGTAAGAAGAGTCAGTTTTCTTGTACTTAAGCCGGCATTGTGCCTTTTGTATTTAATGCGATGCAATTTCTGTGCTTCATCGTCAATAAGAAGGTCAGCGGGATACAGTAAACCTGAGGTGAAGCATCGGAAGCTAAAACCGATCTCACAGGAAAGGATCAAAGCATAGACAGTAAGAAGAGCCAGTCTTCTTTTACTTGAGTCGGCATTGTGCGTTTTGTATTTAATTCCGATGTAATTTTTGTGTTTCATCGTCAATAAGAAGGTCAGAGTGATACGGTAAACCTGAAGTGCACGATCGGAATCTATAACTAGTCACACAGGAATAGTTCAAAACATAGACAGTAAGGGTGGTCAGTCTTCTATTACTTAAGTTGGCAATGTGCCTTTTGTATTTAATTCCGATGCAATATCTGTGTTTCATCGTCAATAAGAAGGTCAGAGGGTTACAGTAAACCTGAAGTGAAGCATCGGAATCTATAACTAGGGTCACAGGAATGGTTCAAATCATAGAGAGTAAGAAGAGTCAGTCTTTTTGTACTTAAGTTGGCATTGTGCCTTTTGTATTTAATTCCGATGCAATATCTGTGTTTTATTGTCAATACGAAGGTCAGAGGGATACAGTAAACCTGAAGTGAAGCATCGGAATCTATAACTAGTGTCTCAGTAATGGTTCAAATCATAGACAGTAAGAAGAGTCAGTTTTCTTATACTTATGTCGGCATTGTGCCTTTTGTATTTAATTCCGACGCAATTTCTGTGTTTGATCGTCAATATGAGGGTCAGAGGGATACAGTAAACCTGAAGTGAAGCATCGGAATCTATAACTAGTTTCACAGGAATGGTTCAAAACATAGACGGTAAGAAGAGTCAGTCTCCCTGTACTTAAGTCGGCATTGAGCCTTTTGTATTTAACTAAGATGCAATTTCTGTGTTTCATCGTCAATAAGAAGGTCAGAGGGATACAGTAAACCTGAAGTGAAGTATCGGAATCTATAACTAGTGTCACAGGAATGGTTCAAATCGTAGACAATAAGAAGGGTCAGTCTTCTTGTACTTAAGTCGGCATTGTGCCACTTGTATATAATTCCGATGTAATTTCTGTGTTTCATCGTCAATATGAAGGTCAGAGGGATACAGTAAACCTGAAGTGAAGCATCGGAATCCATAACTAGTGTCACAGGAATGGTTCAAAACATAGACAGTAAGAAGAGCTAGTCTGCTTGTACTTGAGTCGGCTTTGTGCCTTTTGTATTTAATTCCGATGAAATTTCTGTGTTTCATCGTCAATAAAAAGGTCAGAGGGATACAGTAAACCTGAAGTGAAGCATCGGAATCTATAACTAGTGTAGCAGGAATGTTTCAAAACATAGACGGTAACAAGAGCCAGTCTTCTTATACTTGAGTCGGCATTGAGCCTTTTGTATTTAATTCCGATGCAATTTCTGTGTTTCATCGTCAATAAGAAGGTCAGAGGGATTCAGTAAACCTGAAGTGAAGCATCGGAATCTATAACTAGTGTCACAGAATGGCTCAAAACATAGGGAGTACGAAGAGTCAGTCTTCTAGTACTTAAGTCGGCATTGTTCCCTTTTGTATTTAACTCCGATGCGATTTCTGTGTTTCATCGTCAATAAGAAGGTCAGAGGGATACAGTAATCCTGAAGCGAAGCATCGGAATCTATAACTAGTGTCACAGGAATGGTTCAAATCATAGACAGTAAGAAGATTTAGTCTTCTTCTACTTGAGTCGGCATTGTGCCTCTTGTATTTAATTCCGATGCAATTTCTGTGTTTCATCGTCAATAAGGCGGACAGAGGGATACAGTAAACCTGAAGTGATGCATCAGAATCTATAACTAGTGTTACAGGAATGGTTCAAAACATAGACAGTAAGAAGAGTCAGTTTTCTTGTACTTAAGTCGGCATTGTGCCTTTTGTATTTAATTCCGATGCAATATCTGTGCTTCATCGTCAATAAGAAGGTCAGCGGGATACAGTAGACCTGAGGTGAAGCATCGGAACCTAAAACCGATCTCACAGGAAAGGATCAAAACATAGACTGTAAAAAGAGCCAGTCTTCTCTTACTTGAGTCGGCATTGTGTCTTTTGTATTTAATTCCGATGCAATTTTTGTGTTTCATCGTCAATAAGAAGGTCAGAGTGGTACAGTAAACCTGAAGTGCAGGATCGGAATCTATAACTAGTGACAAAGGAATAGTTCAAAACATAGACAGTAAGGATGGTCAGTCTTCTAGTACTTAAGTCGGCATTGTGCCTTTTGTATTTAATTCCGATGCAATATCTATGTTTCATAGACAATAAAAAGGGCAGAGGGTTACAGTAAACCTGAAGTGAAGCATCGGAATCTATAACTAGTGTCACAGGAATGGTTCAAAACATAGACAGTAAGAAGAGTCAGTCTCCCTGTACTTAACACGGCATTGAGCCTTTTGTATTTAACTAAGATGCAATATCGGTGTTTCATCGTCAATAAGAGGGTCAGAGGGATACAGTAAACCTGAAGTGAAGTATCCGAATCTATAACTAGTGTCACAGGAATGGTTCAAAACATAGACAGTAGGAAGTGTCAGTCTTCTAGTACTTACGTCGGCATTGTGCCCTTTGAATTTAATTCCGATGAAATTTCTGTGTTTCATCGTCAATAAGAAGGTCAGAGGGATACAGTAAACCTGAAGTGAAGCATCGGAATCTATAACTAGTGTCACAGGAATGGTTCAAAGCATAGACAGTAAGAAGAGTCAATTTTCTTATACTTAAGTCGGCACTGTGCCTTTTGTATTTAATTCCGATGCAATTTCTGTGTTTCGTCATCAATAAGAACGACGGAGGGATACAATAAACCTGAAGTGATGCACGGAATCTATAGCTAGTGTCACAGGAATATTTCAAAACATAGACAGTAAGAAGAGTCATTTTTCTTGTTCTTAAGTCGACATTGTGGCTTTTCTATATAATTCCGATGCAGTGTCTGTGTTTCGTCGTCATAAAGAAGGTCCAAGGGATACAGTAAACCTGAAGTGAAGCATCGGAATCTGAAACCGGTCTCAAAGGAATGGTTCAAAACATAGTCAGTAAGAAGAGCCAGTCTTCTTGTACTTGAGTCGGCATTGTGCCTTTTGTATTTAATTCCGATGCAATTTCTGTGTTTAATCGTCAATAAGACGGTCAGAGGGATACAGTAAACATGAAGTGAAGCATCGGTATCTATAACTAGTGTCACAGCAATGGTTCAAAACAAAGGCAGTAAGAAGAGTCAGTTTTCTTGTACTTAAGTCGGCATTGTGCTTTTCTATTTAATTCCGACGCAATTTCTGTGTTTCGTCGTCTATAAGAAGGTCCAAGGGATACAGTAAACCTGAAATAAAGCATCGGAATCTATATCCGGTCTCACAGGAAAGGTTCAAAACATAGACAGTAAGAAGAGCCAGTCCTCTTGTACTTGAGTCGGCATTGTGCCTTTGTATTTAATTCCGATGCAATTTCTGTGTTTGATCGTCAATAAGAAGGTCAGAGGGATACAGTAAACCTGAAGTGAAGCATCGGAATCTATAACTAGTGTCACAGGAATGGTTCAAACATAGACGGTAAGAAGAGTCAGTCTCCCTGTACTTAAGTCGGCATTGAGCCTTTTGTATTTAACTAAGATGCAATTTCTGTGTTTCATCGTCAATAAGAAGGTCAGAGGGATACAGTAAACCTGAAGTGAAGTATCGGAATCTATATCTAGTGTCACAGGAATGGTTCAAATCGTAGACAATAAGTAGGGTCAGTCTTCTTGTACTTACGTCGGCATTGTGCCACTTGTATATAATTCCGATGTAATTTCTGTGTTTCATCGTCAATATGAAGGTCAGAGGGATACAGTAAACCTGAAGTGAAGCATCGGAATCTATAACTAGTATCACAGGAATGGTTCAAAATATAGACAGTAAGAAGAGCCAGTCTGCTTGTACTTGAGTCGGGATTGTGCCTTTTGTATTTAATTCCGATGAACTTTCTGTGTCTCATCGTCAATAAGAAGGTCAGAGCGATACAGTAATCCTGAAGTGAAGCATCGGAATCTATAACTAGTGTCACAGGAATGGTTCAAAACATAGACAGTAGGAAGAGTCAGTCTTCTAGTACTCACGTCGGCATTGTGACCTTAGTATTTAATTCCGATGCAATTACTGTGTTTCATCGTCAATAAGAAGGTCAGAGGGATACAGTAATCCTGAAGTGAAGCATCGGAATCTATAACTAGTGTCACAGGTATGGTTCAAAACATAGACAGTATGAAGAGTCAGTTTTCTTGTACTTAAGTCGGCATTGTGCCTTTTGCATTTAATTCCGATGCAATTTCTGTGCTTCATCGTCAATAAGAAGGTCAGAGGGTTACAGTAAACCTGAAGTGAAGCATCGGTATCTATAACTAGTGTCACAGGAATAGTTCTAAACATAGAGAGTAAGAAGAATCACTCTTTTTGTACTTAAGTCGGCATTGTGCCTTTTATATTTAATTCCGATGCAATATCTGTGTTTCATCGTCTATAAGAAGGTCGGAGGGATACAGTAAACCTAAAGTGAAGCATCGGAATCTATAACTAGTGTCACAGGAATGGTTCGAACATAGACAGTAAAATGAGCCAGTCTTCTTGTACGTGAGTCGGCATTGAGCCCTTTTTATTTAATTCCGATGCAATTTCTGTGTTTCATCGTCAATAAGACGGTCAGAGGGATACAGTAAACCTGAAGTGAAGCACCGGAATCTATAACTAGTGTCACAGGAATGGTTCGAACATACACAGTAAGATGAGCAAGTCTTCTTCTACTTGAGTCGGCATTGAGCCTTTTTTATTTAATTCCGATGCAATTTCTGTGTTTCATCGTCAATAAGAAGGTCAGAGGGATACAGTAAACCTGAAGTGAAGCAACGGAATCTATAACTAGTGTCACAGGAATGGTTCAAAACATAGACAGTAAGTAGAGTCAGTTTTTTGTAATTACGTCGGCATTGTGCCTTTTGTATTTAATTCGGATGCAATTTCTGTGTTTCATCGCCAATATGAAGGTCAGAGGGATACAGTAAACCTGAATTGAAGCATCGGAATCTATAACTAGTGGCACAGGAATTTTTCAAAACATAGACAGTACGAAGAGTCAGTTTTCTTGTACTTAAGTCGACATTGCGCGTTTCGTATTTCATGCCGATGGAATTTCTGTGTTTCATCGTCAATAAGAAGGTCAGAGGGATACAGTAAACCTGAAGTGAAGCATCGGAATCTATAACTAGTGTCACAGGTATGGTTAGAAACATAGACAGTAAGAAGAGTCAGTTTTCTTGTACTTAAGTGGGCATTGTGCCTTTTGTATTTAATTCCGATTCAATTTCGGTGTTACATCGTCAATAAGACGGTCGGAGGGATACAGTAAACCTGAAGTGAAGCATCGGAATCTATAGCTAGTGTCACAGGAATAGTTCAAATATAGACAGTAAGAAGAGTCGGTTTTCTTGTACTTAAGTCGGCATTGTGCCTTTTGTATTTAATTCCGATGCAATTTCTGTGTTTCATCGTCAAAAAGAAGGTCACAGGGATACAGTAAACCTGAAGTGATGCATCCGAATCTATAACTAGTGTCACAGGAATGGTTCAAAACATAAACAGTAAGAAGCGTCAGTTTCCTTGTACTTAAGTCGGCATTGTGCCTTTTGTATTTAATTCCGATGCAATTTCTGGGATTCATCGTCAATATGAAGGTCAGAGGGATAGAGCAAAAATGAAGTGAAGCATCGGAATCTATAACTGGTGTCACAGGAATGGTTCAAAGTATAGAGAGTTAGAAGGATCAGTCTTTTTGTTCTTAAGTCGGCATTGTGCCTTTTATATTTAATTGCGAAGCAATTTCTGTGTTTCATCGTCAATAAGAAGGTCGGAGGGATACAGTAAACCTGAAGTGAAGCACCGGAATCTATAACTAGTGTCACAGGAATGGTTCGAACATAGACAGTAAGAAGAGCAAGTCTTCTTCTACTTGAGTCGGCATTGAGCCTTTTGTATTTAATTCCGATGCAATTTCTGTGTTTCATCGTCAATAAGAAGGTCAGAGGGATACGGTAAAACGGGAAGTGAAGCATCGTAATCTATAACTTGTGTCACAGGAATGGTTCAAAGCATAGACAGTAGGAAGAGTCAGTTTGCTAGTACTTAAGTCGGCATTATGATTTTCGTATTTAATTCCGATGCAATTTCTGTGTTTCATCGTCAATAAGAGGGTCAGAGGGATACAGTAAACCTGAAGTGAAGGATCGGAATCAATAACTAGTGTCACAGGAATGGTTCAAAACATAGACAGTAAGAAGAGTCAGTTTTCTTGTACTTAAGTCGGCATTGTGCCTTTTGTATTTAATTCGGATGCAATTTCTGTGTTTCATCGCCAATATGAAGGTCAGAGGGATACAGTAAACCTGAATTGAAGCATCGGAATCTATAACTAGTGGCACAGGAATGTTTCAAAACATAGACAGTACGAAGAGTCAGGTTTCTTGTACTTAAGTCGGCATTGCAAGTTTCGTATTTCATGCCGATGGAATTTCTGTGTTTCATCGTCAATAAGAAGGTCAGAGGGATACAGTAAACCTGAAGTGAAGCATCGGAATCTATAACTAGTGTCACAGGAATGGTTAGAAACATAGACAGTAAGAAGAGTCAGTTTTCTTGTACTTAAGTGGGCATTGTGCCTTCTGTATTTAATTCCGATTCAATTTCGGTGTTACATCGTCAATAAGACGGTCGGAGGGATACAGTAAACCTGAAGTGAAGCATCGGAATCTATAGCTAGTGTCACAGGAATAGTTCAAATATAGACAGTAAGAAGAGTCAGTTTTCTTGTACTTATGTCGGCATTGTGCCTTTTGTATTTAATTCCGATGCAATTTCTGTGTTTCATCGTCAAAAAGAAGGTCACAGGGATACAGTAAACCTGAAGTGATGCATCCGAATCTATAACTAGTGTCACAGGAATGGTTCAAAACATAAACAGTAAGAAGCGCCAGTTTCCTTGTACTTAAGTCGGCATTGTGCCTTTTGTATTTAATTCCGATGCAATTTCTGGGTTTCATCGTCAATAAGAAGGTCAGAGGGATAGAGCAAACCTGAAGTGAAGCATCGGAATCTATAACTGGTGTCACAGGAATGGTTAAAAACATAGACAGTAAGAAGAGTCAGTTTTCTTGTACTTAAGTCGGCATTGTGCCTTTTGTATTTAATTCCGATGTAATTTCTGTGTGTCATCGTCAATACGAACGTCAGAGTGATACAGTAAACCTGAAGTGAAGCATCGGAATCTATAACTAGTTTCACAGGAATGGTTCAAAACATAGATCGTAAGGAGAGTCAGTTTACTTGTACTTAAGGCGGCATTGTGCCTTTTGTATTTAATTCCGATGCAATTTCTGTGTTTCATCGTCAATAAGACGGTTAGAGGGATACAGTAAACCTGAAGTGAAGCATCGGTATCTATAACTAGTGGCACAGGAATGGTTCAAATCAAAGGCAATAAGAAGAGTCAGTTTTCTTGTACTTAAGTCGGCATTGTGCTTTTCTATTTAATTCCGATGCAATTTCTGTGTTTCGCCGTCTATAAGAAGGTCCAAGGGATACAGTAAACCTGAAGTGAAGCATCGGAATGTAAATCCGGTCTCACAGGAAAGGTTCAAAACATAGACAGTGAGAAGAGCCAGTCCTCTTGTACTTGAGTCGCCATTGTGCCTTTTGTATTTAATTCCGAAACAATTTCTGTGTTTGATCGTCAATAAGAAGATCAGAAAGATACTGTAAACCTGAAGTGAAGCATCGGAATCTATAACTAGTGTCACAGGAATGGTTCAAAACATAGACATAAGAAGGGTCAGTGCTCTTGTACTTAAGTCGGCATTGTGCCACTTGTATATAATTCCGATATAATTTCTGTGTTTCATCGTCAATATGAAGGTCAGAGGGATACAGTAAACCTGACGTGAAGCATCAGAATCTATAACTGTTGTCACAGGAATGGTTCTAACATAGACAGTAAGAAGAGCCAGTCTGCTTGTACTTGAGTCGGCATTGTGCATTTTGTATTTAATTCCGATGCAATTTCTGTGTTTCATCGTCAATAGGAAGGTCAGAGGGATACAGTAAACCTGAAGTGATGCATCGGAATCTATAACTAGTGTCACGGGAATGGTTCAAAATATAGACAGTAGGAGGAGTCAGTCTTCTAGTACTTAAGTCGGCATTGTGCCTTTTGTATTTAATTCCGATGCAATTTCTGTGTTTCATCGTCAATAAGAAGGTAAGAGGGATACAGTAATCCTGAAGTGAAGCATCGGAATCTATAACTAGTGTCACACGAATGGTTCAAAGCATTGACAATAAGAAGAGCCAGTCTACTTGTACTTGAGTCGGCATTGTGCCTCTTGTATTTAATTCCGATGCAATTTCTGTGTTTCATCGTCAACAAGGCAGACCGAGGGATACAGTAAACCTGAAGTGAAGCATCTGAATCTATGACTAGTGTCACTGGAATGGTTCAAACATAGACAGTAAGAAGAGTCAGTTTTCTTGTACTTAAGTCGGCATTGTGCCTTTTGTATTTAATTCTGATCCAATTTCTGTGCTTCATCGTCAATAAGAAGGTCAGAGGGTTATAGTAAACCTGAAGTGAAGCATCGGAATCTGTAACTAGTGTCACAGGAATGGTTCAAAACAAAGACAGTAAGAAGAGTCAGTTTTCTTGTACTTAAGTCGGCATTGTGCATTTTGTATTTAATTCCGATTCAATTTCTGTGTTTCATCGTCATTAAGAAGGTCACAGGGATACAGTAAACCTACAGTGAAGCATCGGAATCTATAACTAGTGTCACAGGTATGGTTCAAAACATAGACAGTATGAAGAGTCAGTTTTCTTGTACTTATGTCGGCATTGTGCCTTTTGCATTTAATTCCGATGCAATTTCTGTGCTTCATCGCCAATAAGAAGGTCAGAGGGATACAGTAAACCTGAAGTGAAGCATCTGAATCAATAACTAGTGTCACAGGAATGGTTCAATACATAGACGGTAAGAAGAGCCAGTCTTCTTGTACTTGAGTCGGCATTGAGCCTTTTGTATTTAATTCCGATGCAATTTCTGTGTTTCATCGTCACTTAGAAGGTCAGAGGGATACAGTAAACCTGAAGTGAAGCATCGGAATCTATAACAAGTGTCACAGGAATGGTTCAAATTATAGACAGTAGGAAGAGTCAGTCTTCTAGTACTTAAGTCGGCGTTGTGCCTTTTGTATTTAATTCCGATGCAATTTCTGTGTTTAATCGTCAATAAGAAGGTCAGTGGGATACAGTAATCCTGAAGTGAAGCATCGGAACCTATAACTAGTGTCACAGGAATGGTTCAAAACATAGACAATAAGAAGAGCCTGTCTTCTTGTACTTGAGTCGGCATTGTGCCTCTTGTATTAAATTCCGATGCATTTTCTGTGTTTCATCGTCAATAAGGCGGACAGAGGGATACAGTAAACCTGAAATGAAGCATCTGAATCTATAACTAGTGTCACAGGAATGGTTCAAAACATAGACAGAAAGAAGAGTCAGTTTTCTTGTACTTAAGTCCGCATTGTGCCTTTTGTATTTAATTTCGATGCAATTTTTGTGCTTCATCGTCAATAAGAAGGTCAGAGGGTTACAGTAAACCTGAAGTGAAGCATCGGAATCTATAACTAGTGTCACAGGAATGGTTCAAACATAGACAGTAGGAAGAGTCAGTCTCCTAGTACTGAAGTCGGCATTGTGCCTTTTGTATTTAATTCCGATGCAATTTCTGTGTTTCATCGTCAATAAGAAGGTCACAGGGATACAGTAAACCTGAAGTGAAGCATCGGAATCTAAATCCGGTCTCACAGGAAAGTTTCAAAACATAGACAGTAAGAAGAGCCAGTCCTCTTGTACTTGAGTCGGTATTGTGCCTTTTGTATTTAATTCCGTAGCAATTTCTGTGTTTTATCGTCAATAAGAAGGTCAGAAGGATACAGTAAACCTGAAGTGAAGCATCTGAATCTATGACTAGTGTCACAGCAATGGTTCAAAACATAGACAGTAAGAAGAGTCAGTTTTCTTGTACTTAAGTCGGCATTGTGCCTTTTGTATCTAATTCCGATGCAATTTCTGTGTTTCATCGTCAATAAGAAGGTCAGAGGGTTACAGTAAACCTGAAGTGAAGCATCGGAATCTATAACTAGTGTCACCGGAATGGTTCGAAACATAGACAGTAAGAAGAGTCAGTTTTCTTGTACTTAAGTCGGCATTGTGCCTCTTGTATTTAATTCCGATGCAATTTCTGTGTTTCATCGTCAATAAGAGGGTCACAGGGATACAGTAAACCTAAAGTGAAGCATCGGAATCTATAACTAGTGTCACAGGAATGGTTCAAAACATTAACAGTAAGAGGCGTCAGTTTTCTTGTACCTAAGTCGGCATTGTGCCTTTTGTATTTAATTCCGATGCAATTTCTGTGCTTCATCGTCAATAAGAAGGTCAGAGGGATACAGTAAACCTGAAGTGAAGCATCGGAATCTATAACTAGTGTCACAGGAATGGTTCAAAGCATAGACGGTAAGAAGAGTCAATCTTCCTGTACTGAAGTCGGCATTGAGATTTTTGTATTTACCTAAGATGCAATTTCTGTGTTTTTATCGTCAATAAGAATGTCAGAGGGATACAGTAAACCTGAAGTGAAGTATCGGAATCTATAATTAGTGTCACAGGAATGGTTCAAACTTAGACAATAAGAAGGGTCAGTCTTCTCGTACTTAAGTGGGCATTGTGCCACTTGTGTATAATTCCGATGTAATTTCTGTGTATCATCGTCAATATGAAGGCCAGAGAGATACTGTAAACCCTAAGTGAAGCATCGGAATCTATAACTAGTGTCACAGGAATGGTTCTGACATAGACAGTAAGAAGAGCCAGCCTGCTTGTACTTGAGTCGGCATTGTTGCTTTTGTATTTATTTCCGATGCAATTTCTGTGATTCATCGTCAAGAACAAGGTCAGAGGGATACAGTAAACCTGAAGTGAAGCATCTGAATCAATTATTAGTGTCACAGGAATGGTTCAAAACATAGACGGTAAGAAGAGCCAGTCGTCTTGTACTTGAGTCGGCATTGAGCCTTTGGTATTTAATTCCGATGCAATTTCTGTGTTTCATCGTCAGTAAGAAGGTCAGAGGGATACAGTAAACCTGAAGTGAAGCATCGGAATCTATAACTAGTGTCATAGGAATGGTTCAAAATATAGACAGTTGGAAGAGTCGGTCTTCTAGTACTTAAGTCGGCATTGTGCCTCTTGTATTAAATTCCGATGCATTTTCTGTGTTTCATCGTCAATAAGGCGGACAGAGGCACACAGTAAACCTGAAGTGAAGCATCGGAATCGATAACTAGTGTCACAGGAATGGTTCAAAACATAGACGATAAGAAGAGCCAGTCTTCTTGTACTTGAGTCTTCATTGTGCCTCTTGTATTAAATTCCGATGCATTTTCTGTGTTTCATCGTCAATAAGGCGGACAGAGGCATACAGTAAACCTGAAGTAAAGCATCTGAATCTATAACTAGTGTCACAGGAATGGTTCAAAACATAGGCGGTAAGAAGAGCCAGTCGTCTTGTACTTGAGTCGGCATTGAGACTTTTGTATTTAATTCCGATGCAATTTCTGTGTTTCATCGTCAGTAAGAAGGTCAGAGGGATACAGTAATCCTGAAGTGAACCATCGGCATCTATAACTAGTGTCATAGTAATGGTTCAAAATTTAGACAATAAGAAGAGCCAGTCTTCTTGTACTTGAGTCGGCATTGTGCCTCTTGTATTAAATTCCGATGCATTTTCTGTGTTTCATCGTCAATAAGGCGGACAGAGGCATACAGTAAACCCGAAGTAAAGCATCTGAATCTATAACTAGTGTCACAGGAATGGTTCAAAGCATAGACGGTAAGAAGAGTCAATCTTCCTGTACTGAAGTCGGCATTGAGCTTTTTGTATTTACCTAAGATGCAATTTCTGTGTTTTTATCGTCAATAAGAATGTCAGAGGGATACAGTAAACCTGAAGTGAAGTATCGGAATCTATAACTAGTGTCACAGGAATGGTTCAAACCACAGACAATAAGAAGGGTCAGTCTTCTTGTACTTAAGTCGGCATTGTGCCACTTGTATATAATTCCGATGTAATTTCTGTGTGTCATCGTCAATATGAAGGTCAGAGGGATACTGTAAACCTGAAGTGAAGCATCGGAATCTGTAACTAGTGTCACAGGAATGGTTCTAACATAGACAGTAAGAAGAGCCAGTCTGCTTGTACTTGAGTCGGCATTGTGTCTTTTGTATTTAATTCCGATGCAATTTCTGTGTTTCATCGTCAATAAGAAGGTCAGAGGGATACAGTAAACCTGAAGTGAAGCATCTGAATCAATAACTAGTGTCACAGGAATGGTTCAAAACATAGACGGCAAGAAGAGCCAGTGGTCTTGTACTTGAGTCGGCATTGAGCCTTTTGTATTTAATTCGGATGCAATCTCTGTGTTTCATCGTCAATAAGAATGTCAGAGGGATACAGTAAACCTGAAGTGAAGCATCGGAATCTATGACTAGTGTCACAGGAATGGTTCAAAATATAGACAGTAGGAAGAGTCAGTCTTCTAGTACTTAAGTCGGCATTGTGCCTTTTGTATTTAATTCCGATGCAATTTCTGTGTTTCATCGTCAATAAGAAGGTCAGAGGGATACAGTAATCCTGAAGTGAAGCATCGGAATCGATAACTAGTGTCACAGGAATGGTTCAAAACATAGACGATAAGAAGAGCCAGTCTTCTTGTACTTGAGTCTTCATTGTGCCTCTTCTATTAAATTCCGATGCATTTTCTGTGTTTCATCGACAATAAGGCGGACAGAGGCATACAGTAAACCTGAAGTAAAGCATCTGAATCTATAACTAGTGTCACGGGAATGGTTAAAACATAGACAGTAAGAAGAGTCAGTTTTCTTGTACTTAAGTCCACATTGTGCCTTTTGTATTTAATTCCGATGCAATTTCTGTGCTTCATCGTCAATAAGAAGGTCAGAGGGTTGCGGTAAACCTGAAGTGAAGCATCAGAATCTATAACTAGTGTCACAGGAATGGTTCAAAACATAGACAGTAGGAAGAGTCAGTCTCCTAGTACTTAAGTCGGCATTGTGCCTTTTGTATTTAATTCCGATGCAATTTCTGTGTTTCATCGTCAATAAGAAGGTCAGAGGGATACAGTAAACGTAAAGTGAAGCATCGGAATCTATAACTAGTGTCACAGGAATGGTTCAAAACATAGACAGTAAGAAGAGTCAGTCCTCTTGTACATAACTCGGCATTGTGCCTTTTGTATTTAATTCCGATGCAATGTCTGTGTTTCATCGTCAATAAAAAGGTGAGAGCGATACAGTAAAACTGAAGTGAATCATCGGAATCTATAACTAGTGTCACAGGAATGGTTCAAAACATAGACGGTAAGAAGGGTAAATCTTCCTGTACTGAAGTCGGCATTGAGCATTTTGTATTTACCTAAGATGCAATTTCTGTGTTTTTATCGTCAATAAGAATGTCAGAGGGATACAGTAAACCTGAAGTGAAGTATCGGAAACTATAACTAGTGTCACAGTAATGGTTCAAAAAACAGACAATAAGAAGGGTCAGTCTTCTTGTACTTAAGTCGGCATTGTGCCACTTGTATATAATTCCGATGTATTTTCTGTGTGTCATCATCAATATGAAGGTCAGAGGGATACTGTAAACCTGAAGTGAAGCATCGGAATCTATAACTAGTGTCACAGGAATGGTTCTAACATTGACAGTAAGAAGTGCCAGTCTGCTTGTACATGAGTCGGCATTGTGTCTGTTGTATTTAATTCCGATGCAATTTCTGTGTTTCATCGTCAATAAGAAGGTCAGAGGGATACAGTAAACCTGAAGTGAAGCATCTGAATCAATAACTAGTGTCACAGGAATGGTTCAAAACATCGACGGCAAGAAGAGCCAGTCGTCTTGTGTTGAGTCGGCATTGAGCCTTTTGCATTTAATTCCGATGCAATTTCTGTGTTTCATCGTCAATAAGAATGTCAGAGGGATACAGTAAACCTGACGTGAAGCATCGGAATCTATAACTAGTGTCACAGGAATGGTTAAAAATGTAGACAGTAGGAAGAGTCAGTCTGCTATTACTTAAGTCGGCAATGTGCCCTTTGTGTTTAATTCCGATGAAATTTCTGTGTTTCATCGTCAATAAGATGGTCAGAGGGATACAGTAAACCTGAAGTGAAGCATCGGAATCTACAACTAGTGTCACAGGAATGGTTCAAAGCATAGACAGTAAGAAGAGTCAGTTTTCTTGTACTTAAGTCGGCATTGTGCCTTTTGTATTTAATTCCGATGCAATTTCTGTGTTTCATCGTCAATAAGGAGGTCACAGGGATACAGTAAACCTGAAGTGAAGCATCGGAATCTATAACTAGTGTCACAGGAATGGTTCAAAATATAAACAGTAAGAAGCGTCAGTTTTCTTGTACTTAAGTCGGCATTGTGCCTTTTGTATTTAATTCCGATGCAATTTCTGTGTGTCATCGTCAATAAGAAGGTCAGAGGGATACAGTAAACCTGAAGAGAAGCATCGGAATCTATAACTAGTGTCACAGGAATGGTTCAAAACATAGACAGTAAGTAGAGTCAGTTTTTTGTACTTAAGTCGGCATTGTGCCTTTTGTATTTAATTCGGATGCAATTTCTGTGTTTCATCGCCCATATGAAGGTCAGAGGGATACAGTAAACCTGTGATGAAGCATCGGAATCTATAACTAGTGTCACAGGAATGTTTCAAAACATAGACAGTAAGAAGACTCAGTTTTCTTGTACTTAAGTGGGGATTATGCCCTCTGTATTTAATTCCGATTCAAATTCGGTGTTACATCGTCAATAAGAGGGTCGGAGGGATACAGTAAACCTGAAGTGAAGCATCGGAAAGTATAACTAGTGTCACAGGAATAGTTCAAAACATAGACAGTAAGAAGATTCAGTTTTCTTGTACTTAAGTCGGCATTGTGCATTTGTATTTAATTCCGATGCAATTTCTGTGTTTCATCGTCAATAAGACGGTCAGAGGGATACAGTAAACCTGAAGTGAAGCATCGGTATCTATAATTAGTGTCACAGGAATGGTTCAAATCAAAGGCAGTAAGAAGAGCCAGTCTGCTTGTACTTGAGTCGGCATTGTGCCTTTTGTATTTAATTCCGACGCAATTTCTGTGTTTCATCGTCAATAAGAAGGTCAGAGGGATACAGTAAACCTCAAGTGAAGTATCGGAATCTATAACTAGTGTCACAGGAATGGTTGAAAACATAGACAGTAAGAAGAGTCAGTTATCTTGTACTTAAGTCGGCATTGTGCCTTTTGTATTGAATTCCGATGTAATTTCTGTGTGTCATCGTCAATACGAACGTCAGAGAGATACAGTAAATCCGAAGTGAAGCATCGGAATCTGTAAATAGTTTCACAGGAATGGTTCAAAACATAGATAGTAAATAGAGTCAGTTTACTTCTACTTAAGTCGGCATTTTGCCTTTTGTATTGAATTCCGATGCAATTTCTGTGTTTCATCGTCAATAAGACGGTCAGAGGGATACAGTAAACCTGAAGTGAAGCATCGGTATCTATAACTAGTGTCACAGGAATGGTTCAAATCAAAGGCAGTAAGAAGAGCCAGTCTGCTTGTACTTGAGTCGGCATTGTGCCTTTTGTATTTAAAACCGATGCAATTTCTGTGTTTCGCCGTCTACAAGAAGGTCCAAGGGATACAGTAAACCTGAAGTGAAGCATCGGGATCTAAATCCTGTCTCACAGGAAAGGTTCAAAACATAGACAGTAAGAAGAGCCAGTCCTCTTGTACTTGACTCGGCATTGTGCCTTTTGTATTTAATTCCGATGCAATTTCTGTGTTAGATCGTCAATAAGAAGGTCAGAGGGATTCAGTAAACCTGAAGTGAAGCATCGGAATCTATAACTAGTGTCACAGGAATGGTTCAAAACATAGACGGTAAGAAGAGTCAGTCTTCCTGTACTTATGTCGGCATTGAGCCTTTTGTATTTAACTAAGATACAATTTCTGTGTTTCATCGTCAATAGGAAGGGCAGAGGGATACAGTAAACCTGAAGTGCAGTATCGGAATCTATAACTAGTGTCACAGGAATGGTTCAAACTTAGACAATAAGAAGGGTCAGTTTTTTGTACTTAAGTCGGCATTGTGCCTTTTGTATTTAATCCCGACGCAATATCTGTGTTTCATCGTCAGTAAGAAGGTCAGAGGGATACAGTAATCTGAAGTGAAGCATCGAAATCTATAACTAGTGTAACAGGAATGTTTCACAACATAGACAGTACGAAGAGTCAGTCTTCTTGTACTTAAGTCGGCATTGTGCATTTGTATTTCATGCCGATGAAGTTTCTGTGTTTCATCGTCAATAAGAAGGTCAGAGGGATACAGTAAACTTGAAGTGAGGCATCGGAATCTATAACTAGTGTCACAGGAATGGTAAAAACATAGACGGTAAGAAGGGTCAG
Source organism: Schistocerca serialis cubense (assembly GCF_023864345.2). Lineage (NCBI taxonomy): Eukaryota > Metazoa > Arthropoda > Insecta > Orthoptera > Acrididae > Schistocerca > Schistocerca serialis. The sequence goes on from NC_064642.1 coordinate 838,586,821, forward strand.
TTTACTTGTACTTAAGTCGGCATTGTGCCACTTGTATATAATTCCGATGCAATTTCTGTGTTTCATCGTCAACATCAAGGTGAGAGGGATACAGTAAACCTGATGTGAAGCATCGGAATCTATAACTTGTGTCACAGGAATGTTTCATAACATAGACAGTAAGAAGAGTCAGTTTTCTTGTACTTAAGTCGCCATTGTGGCTTTTCTATTTAATTCCAATGCAGTTTCTGTGTTTCGTCGTCAATAAGAAGGTCCAAGGGATACAGTAAACCTGAAGACAAGCATTGGAATCTAAAACCGGTCTCACAGGTATGGTTCACAACATAGACAGTAAAAAGAGCAAGTCTTCTTGTACTTGAGTCGGCATTGTGCCTATTATATTTAATTCCGATGCAATTTCTGTGTTTCATCGTCAATAAGACGGTCAGAGGGATACAGTAAACCTGAAGTGAAGCATCGGTATGTATAACTAGTGTCACAGGAATGGTCCATAACAAAGGCAGTAAGAAGAGTCAGTTTTCTTGTACTTAAATCGGCATTGTCCTTTTCTATTTAATCCCGATGCAATTTTTGTGTTTCGTCGTCTATAAGAAGGTCCAAGGGATACAGTAAACCTGAAATGAAGCATCGGAATCTAAATCCGGGCTCACAGGAAAGGTTCGAAACATAGACAGTAAGAAGAGCCAGTCCTCTTGTACTTGAGTCGGCAGTGTGCCTTTTGTATTTAATTCCGACGCATTTTCTATGTTTGATCGTCAATAAGAAGGTCAAAGGGATACAGTAAACCTGGAGTGAAGCATCGGAATCTATAACTTGTGTCACAGGAATTGTTCAAAACATAGACGGTAAGAGGAATCAGTCTCCCCGTACTTAAGTTGGCATTGAGCCTTTAGTATTTAACTAAGATGCAATTTCTGTGTTTCATCGTCAATAAGAAGGTCAGAGGGATACAGTAAACCTGATGTGAAGTATCGGAATCTGTAACTAGTGTCACAGGAATGGTTCAAAACATAGCCAATAAGAAGGGTCAGTCTTCTTCTACTTAAGTCGGCATTGTGCCACTTGTATATAATTCCGATGTAATTTCTGTGTTTCATCGTCAATATGAAGGTCAGAGGGATACAGTAAACCTGAAGTCAAGCATCGGAATCTATAACTAGTGTCACAGGAATGGTTCATAACATAGACAGTAAGAAGAGCCAGTCTGCTTGTACATGAGTCGGCATTGTGCCTTTTTTATTTAATTCCGATGCGATTTCTGTGTTTCATCGTCAATAAGAAGGTCAGAGGGATACAGTAAACCTGAAGTGAAGCATCGGAGTCTATAACTAGTGTCACAGGAATGGTTCAAAACATAGACGGTAAGAAGAGCCAGTCTTCTTATTCTTGAGTCGGCATTGAGCCATTTGTATTTAATTCCGATGCAATTTCTGTGTTCCATCGTCAATAAGAAGGTCAGAGGGATTCAGTAAACCTAAAGTGAAGCATCGGAATCTATAACTAGTGTCACAGGAATGGTTCAAAGCATAGAGAGTAGGAAGAGTCAGTCTTCTAGTACTTAAATCGGCATTGTGCCCTTTGTATTTAATTCCGATGCGATTTCTGTGTTTCATCGTCAATAAGAAGGTCAGAGGGATACAGTAATCCTGAAGTGAAGCATCGGAATCTATAACTAGTGTCGCAGGTATGGTTCAAAACATAGACAATAAGAGGAGCCAGTCTTCTTGTACTTGAGTCGGCATTGTGCCTCTTGTATTTAATTCCGATGCAATTTCTGTGTTTCATCGTCAATAAGTCGGACAGAGGGATACAGTAAACCAGAAGTGAAGCATCTGAATCTATAACTAGTGTCACAAGAATGGTTCAAAACATAGACAGTAAGAAGAGTCAGTTTTCTTGTACTTAAGCCGGCATTGTGCCTTTTTAATTTTAATTCCGATGCAATTTCTGTGCTTCATCGTCAATAAGAAGGTCAGCGGGATACAGTAAACCTGAGGTGATGCATCGGAACCTAAAACCGATCTCACAGGATAGGATCAAAGCATAGACAGTAAGAAGAGCCAGTCTTCTCTTACTTGAGTCGGCATTGTGCGTTTTGTATTTAATTCCGATGTAATTTTTGTGTTTCATCGTCAATAAGAAGGTCAGAGTGATACGGTAAACCTGAAGTGCACGATCGGAATCTATAACTAGTGACACAGGAATAGTTCAAAACATAGACAGTAAGGATGGTCAGTCTTTTATTACTTAAGTTGGCATTGTGCCTTTTGTATTTAATTCCGATGCAATATCTATGTTTCATCGTCAATAAGAAGGTCAGAGGGTTACAGTAAACCTGAAGTGAAGCATCGGAATCTATAACTAGGGTCACAGGAATGGTTCAAATCATAGAGAGTAAGAAGAGTCAGTCTTTTTGTACTTAAGTCGGCATTGTGCCTTTTGTATTTAATTACGATGCAATATCTGTGTTTCTTCGTCAATAAGAAAATCAGAGGGATACAGTAAACCTGAAGTGAAGCATCGGAAACTATAACTAGTGTGTCAGGAATGGTTCAAAACATAGACAGTAAGAAGAGTCAGTTTTCTTGTTGTTAAGTCGGCTTTGAGCCTTTTCTATTTAATTCCGAAGCAATTTCTATGTTTCGTCGTCAATCAGGTGGTCCAAGGGATACAGTAAAACTGAAGTCAAGCATCGGAATCTAAAACCGGTCTCACAGGAAAGGTTCAAAGCATAGACAGTAAGAAGAGCCAGTCTTCTTGTACTTGAGTCGGCATTGTGAATTTTGTATTTAATTCCGAAGCAATTTCTGTGTTTCGTCATCAATAAGAAGGTCAGAGGGATACAATAAACCTGACGTTATGCACGGAATCTATAACTTGTGTCACAGGAATATTTCATAACATAGACAGTAAGAAGAGTCAGTTTTCTTGTGCTTAAGTCGACATTGTGTCTTTGCTATTTAATTCCAATGCAGTTTCTGTGTTTCGTCGTCAATAAGAAGGTCCAAGGGATACAGTAAACCTGAAGACAAGCATCGGAATCTAAAACCGGCCTCACAGGAATGGTTCACAACATAGACAGTAAGAAGAGCCAGTCTTCTTGTACTTGAGTCGGCATTGTGCCTTTTATATTTAATTCCGATGTAATTTCTGTGTTTCATCGTCAATAAGACGGTCAGAGGGATACAGTAAACCTGAAGTGAAGCATCGGTATGTATAACTAGTGTCACAGGAATGGTCCATAACAAAGGCAGTAAGAAGAGTCAGTTTTCTTGTACTTAAATCGGCATTGTGCTTTTCTATTTAATCCCGATGCAATTTTTGTGTTTCGTCGTCTATAAGAAGGGCCAAGGGATACAGTAAACCTGAAATGAAGCATCGGAATCTAAATCCGGTCTCACAGGAAAGGTTCGAAACATAGACAGTAAGAAGAGCCAGTCCTCTTGTACTTTAGTCGGCAGTGTGCCTTTTGTATTTAATTCCGACGCATTTTCTGTGTTTGATCGTCAATAAGAAGGTCAGAGGGATAGAGTAAACCTGAAGTGAAGCATCAGAATCTATAACTAGTGTCACAGGAATGGTTAAAAACATAGATAGTAAGAAGAGCCAGTCTGCTTGTACTTGAGTCGGCATTGTGCCTTTTGTATTTAATTCCGAAACGATTTCTGTGTTTCATCGTCAATAAGAAGGTCAGAGGGATACAGTAAACCGGAAGCGAAGCATCGGAGTCTATAACTAGTGTCACAGGAATGGTTCAAAAGATAGACGGTAAGAAGAGCCAGTCTTCTTATACTTGAGTCGGCATTGAGGCTTTTGTATTTAATTCCGATGCAATTTCTGTGTTCCATCGTCAATAAGATGGTCAGAGGGATTCAGTAAACCTAAAGTGAAGCATCGGAATCTATAACTAGTGTCACAGGAATGGTTCAAATCATAGAGAGTAGGAAGAGTCAGTCTTCTAGTACTTAAGTCGGCATTGTGCCCTTAGTATTTAATTCCGATGCGATTTCTGTGTTTCATCGTCAATAAGAAGGTCAGAGGGATACAGTAATCCTGAAGTGAAGCATCGGAATCTATAACTAGTGTCACAGGAATGGTTCAAAACATAGACAGTAAGAGGAGCCAGTCTTCTTGTACTTGAGTCGGCATTGTGCCTCTTGTATTTAATTCCGATGCAATTTCTGTGTTTCATCGTCAATAAGGCGGACTGAGGGATACAGTAAACCAGAAGTGAAGCATCTGAATCTATAACTAGTGTCACAGGAATGGTTCAAAACATAGACAGTAAGAAGAGTCAGTTTTCTTGTACTTAAGCCGGCATTGTGCCTTTTGTATTTAATTCTGATGCAATTTCTGTGCTTCATCGTCAATAAGAAGGTCAGCGGGATACAGTAAACCTGAGGTGAAGCATCGGAACCTAAAACCGATCTCACAGGAAAGGAACAAAGCATAGACAGTAAGAAGAGCCAGTCTTCTCTTACTTGAGTCGGCATTGTGCGTTTTGTATTTAATTCCGATGTAATTTTTCTGTTTCATCGTCAATAAGAAGGTCAGAGTGATACGGTAAACCTGAAGTGCACGACCGGAATCTATAACTAGTGACACAGGAATAGTTCAAAACATAGACAGTAAGGATGGTCAGTCTTTTATTACTTAAGTTGGCATTGTGCCTTTTGTATTTAATTCCGATGCAATATCTGTGTTTCATCGTCAATAAGAAGGTCAGAGGGTTACAGTAAACCTGAAGTGAAGCATCGGAATCTATAACTAGGGTCACAGGAATGGTTCAAATCATAGAGAGTGAGAAGAGTCAGTCTTTTTGTACTTAAGTCGGCATTGTGTCTGTTGTATTTAATTACGATGCAATATCTGTGTTTCTTCGTCAATACGAAAATCAGAGGGATACAGTAAACCTGAAGTGAAGCATCGGAAACTATAACTAGTGTGTCAGGAATGGTTCAAAACATAGACAGTAAGAAGAGTCAGTTTTCTTGTTGTTAAGTCGGCTTTGAGCCTTTTCTATTTAATTCCGAAGCAATTTCTATGTTTCGTCGTCAATCAGGTGGTCCAAGGGATACAGTAAAACTGAAGTCAAGCATCGGAATCTAAAACCGGTCTCACAGGAAAGGTTCAAAGCATAGACAGTAAGAAGAGCCAGTCTTCTTGTACTTGAGTCGGCATTGTGAATTTTGTATTTAATTCCGAAGCAATTTCTGTGTTTCGTCATCAATAAGAAAGTCAGAGGGATACAATAAACCTGACGTTATGCACGGAATCTATAACTTGTGTCACAGGAATATTTCATAACATAGACAGTAAGAAGAGTCAGTTTTCTTGTGCTTAAGTCGACATTGTGTCTTTGCTATTTAATTCCAATGCAGTTTCTGTGTTTCGTCGTCAATAAGAAGGTCCAAGGGATACAGTAAACCTGAAGACAAGCATCGGAATCTAAAACCGGCCTCACAGGAATGGTTCACAACATAGACAGTAAGAAGAGCCAGTCTTCTTGTACTTGAGTCGGCATTGTGCCTTTTATATTTAATTCCGATGTAATTTCTGTGTTTCATCGTCAATAAGACGGTCAGAGGGATACAGTAAACCTGAAGTGAAGCATCGGTATGTATAACTAGTGTCACAGGAATGGTCCATAACAAAGGCAGTAAGAAGAGTCAGTTTTCTTGTACTTAAATCGGCATTGTGCTTTTCTATTTAATCCCGATGCAATTTTTGTGTTTCGTCGTCTATAAGAAGGGCCAAGGGATACAGTAAACCTGAAATGAAGCATCGGAATCTAAATCCGGTCTCACAGGAAAGGTTCGAAACATAGACAGTAAGAAGAGCCAGTCCTCTTGTACTTTAGTCGGCAGTGTGCCTTTTGTATTTAATTCCGACGCATTTTCTGTGTTTGATCGTCAATAAGAAGGTCAGAGGGATAGAGTAAACCTGAAGTGAAGCATCAGAATCTATAACTAGTGTCACAGGAATGGTTAAAAACATAGATAGTAAGAAGAGCCAGTCTGCTTGTACTTGAGTCGGCATTGTGCCTTTTGTATTTAATTCCGAAACGATTTCTGTGTTTCATCGTCAATAAGAAGGTCAGAGGGATACAGTAAACCGGAAGCGAAGCATCGGAGTCTATAACTAGTGTCACAGGAATGGTTCAAAAGATAGACGGTAAGAAGAGCCAGTCTTCTTATACTTGAGTCGGCATTGAGGCTTTTGTATTTAATTCCGATGCAATTTCTGTGTTCCATCGTCAATAAGATGGTCAGAGGGATTCAGTAAACCTAAAGTGAAGCATCGGAATCTATAACTAGTGTCACAGGAATGGTTCAAATCATAGAGAGTAGGAAGAGTCAGTCTTCTAGTACTTAAGTCGGCATTGTGCCCTTAGTATTTAATTCCGATGCGATTTCTGTGTTTCATCGTCAATAAGAAGGTCAGAGGGATACAGTAATCCTGAAGTGAAGCATCGGAATCTATAACTAGTGTCACAGGAATGGTTCAAAACATAGACAGTAAGAGGAGCCAGTCTTCTTGTACTTGAGTCGGCATTGTGCCTCTTGTATTTAATTCCGATGCAATTTCTGTGTTTCATCGTCAATAAGGCGGACTGAGGGATACAGTAAACCAGAAGTGAAGCATCTGAATCTATAACTAGTGTCACAGAAATGGTTCAAAACATAGACAGTAAGAAGAGTCAGTTTTCTTGTACTTAAGCCGGCATTGTGCCTTTTGTATTTAATTCCGATGCAATTTCTGTGCTTCATCGTCAATAAGAAGGTCAGCGGGATACAGTAAACCTGAGGTGAAGCATCGGAACCTAAAACCGATCTCACAGGAAAGGAACAAAGCATAGACAGTAAGAAGAGCCAGTCTTCTCTTACTTGAGTCGGCATTGTGCGTTTTGTATTTAATTCCGATGTAATTTTTGTGTTTCATCGTCAATAAGAAGGTCAGAGTGATACGGTAAACCTGAAGTGCACGATCGGAATCTATAACTAGTGACACAGGAATAGTTCAAAACATAGACAGTAAGGATGGTCAGTCTTTTATTACTTAAGTTGGCATTGTGCCTTTTGTATTTAATTCCGATGCAATATCTGTGTTTCATCGTCAATAAGAAGGTCAGAGGGTTACAGTAAACCTGAAGTGAAGCATCGGAATCTATAACTAGGGTCACAGGAATGGTTCAAATCATAGAGAGTGAGAAGAGTCAGTCTTTTTGTACTTAAGTCGGCATTGTGTCTGTTGTATTTAATTACGATGCAATATCTGTGTTTCTTCGTCAATACGAAAATCAGAGGGATACAGTAAACCTGAAGTGAAGCATCGGAAACTATAACTAGTGTGTCAGGAATGGTTCAAAACATAGACAGTAAGAAGAGTCAGTTTTCTTGTTGTTAAGTCGGCTTTGAGCCTTTTCTATTTAATTCCGAAGCAATTTCTATGTTTCGTCGTCAATCAGATGGTCCAAGGGATACAATAAAACTAAAGTCAAGCATCGGAATCTAAAACTGGTCTCACAGGAAAGGTTCAAAGCATAGACAGTAAGAAGAGCCAGTCTTCTTGTACTTGAGTCGGCATTGTGCCTTTTGTATTTAATTCCGATGCAATTTCTGTGTTTCGTCATCAATAAGAAGGTCAGAGGGATACAATAAACCTGACGTTATGCACGGAATCTATAACTTGTGTCACAGGAATGTTTCATAACATAGACAGTAAGAAGAGTCTGTTTTCTTGTGCTTAAGTCGACATTGTGGCTTTTCTATTTAATTCCAATGCAGTTTCTGTGTTTCGTCGTCAATAAGAAGGTCCAAGGGATACAGTAAACCTGAAGACAAGCATCGGAATCTAAAACCGGTCTCACAGGAATGGTTCACAACATAGACAGTAAGAAGTGCCAGTCTTCTTGTACTTGAGTCGGCATTGTGCCTTTTATATTTAATTCGGATGCAATTTCTGTGTTTCATCGTCAATAAGATGGTCAGAGGGATACAGTAAACCTGAAGTGAAGCATCGGTATGTATAACTAGTGTCACAGGAATGGTCCATAACAAAGGCAGTAAGAAGAGTCAGTTTTCTTGTACTTAAATCGGCATTGTGCTTTTCTATTTAATCCCGATGCTATTTTTGTGTTTCGTCGTCTATAAGAAGGTCCAAGGGATACAGTAAACCTGAAATGAAGCATCGGAATCTAAATCCGGTCTCACAGGAAAGGTTCGAAACATAGACAGTAAGAAGAGCCAGTCCTCTTGTACTTTAGTCGGCAGTGTGCCTTTTGTATTTAATTCCGACGCATTTTCTGTGTTTGATCGTCAATAAGAAGGTCAGAGGGATAGAGTAAACCTGAAGTGAAGCATCAGAATCTATAACTAGTGTCACAGGAATGGTTAAAAACATAGATAGTAAGAAGAGCCAGTCTGCTTGTACTTGAGTCGGCATTGTGCCTTTTGTATTTAATTCCGAAACGATTTCTGTGTTTCATCGTCAATAAGAAGGTCAGAGGGATACAGTAAACCGGAAGCGAAGCATCGGAGTCTATAACTAGTGTCACAGGAATGGTTCAAAAGATAGACGGTAAGAAGAGCCAGTCTTCTTATACTTGAGTCGGCATTGAGGCTTTTGTATTTAATTCCGATGCAATTTCTGTGTTCCATCGTCAATAAGATGGTCAGAGGGATTCAGTAAACCTAAAGTGAAGCATCGGAATCTATAACTAGTGTCACAGGAATGGTTCAAATCATAGAGAGTAGGAAGAGTCAGTCTTCTAGTACTTAAGTCGGCATTGTGCCCTTAGTATTTAATTCCGATGCGATTTCTGTGTTTCATCGTCAATAAGAAGGTCAGAGGGATACAGTAATCCTGAAGTGAAGCATCGGAATCTATAACTAGTGTCACAGGAATGGTTCAAAACATAGACAGTAAGAGGAGCCAGTCTTCTTGTACTTGAGTCGGCATTGTGCCTCTTGTATTTAATTCCGATGCAATTTCTGTGTTTCATCGTCAATAAGGCGGACTGAGGGATACAGTAAACCAGAAGTGAAGCATCTGAATCTATAACTAGTGTCACAGAAATGGTTCAAAACATAGACAGTAAGAAGAGTCAGTTTTCTTGTACTTAAGCCGGCATTGTGCCTTTTGTATTTAATTCCGATGCAAGTTCTGTGCTTCATCGTCAATAAGAAGGTCAGCGGGATACAGTAAACCTGAGGTGAAGCATCGGAACCTAAAACCGATCTCACAGGAAAGGAACAAAGCATAGACAGTAAGAAGAGCCAGTCTTCTCTTACTTGAGTCGGCATTGTGCGTTTTGTATTTAATTCCGATGTAATTTTTGTGTTTCATCGTCAATAAGAAGGTCAGAGTGATACGGTAAACCTGAAGTGCACGATCGGAATCTATAACTAGTGACACAGGAATAGTTCAAAACATAGACAGTAAGGATGGTCAGTCTTTTATTACTTAAGTTGGCATTGTGCCTTTTGTATTTAATTCCGATGCAATATCTGTGTTTCATCGTCAATAAGAAGGTCAGAGGGTTACAGTAAACCTGAAGTGAAGCATCGGAATCTATAACTAGGGTCACAGGAATGGTTCAAATCATAGAGAGTGAGAAGAGTCAGTCTTTTTGTACTTAAGTCGGCATTGTGTCTGTTGTATTTAATTACGATGCAATATCTGTGTTTCTTCGTCAATACGAAAATCAGAGGGATACAGTAAACCTGAAGTGAAGCATCGGAAACTATAACTAGTGTGTCAGGAATGGTTCAAAACATAGACAGTAAGAAGAGTCAGTTTTCTTGTTGTTAAGTCGGCTTTGAGCCTTTTCTATTTAATTCCGAAGCAATTTCTATGTTTCGTCGTCAATCAGATGGTCCAAGGGATACAATAAAACTAAAGTCAAGCATCGGAATCTAAAACTGGTCTCACAGGAAAGGTTCAAAGCATAGACAGTAAGAAGAGCCAGTCTTCTTGTACTTGAGTCGGCATTGTGCCTTTTGTATTTAATTCCGATGCAATTTCTGTGTTTCGTCATCAATAAGAAGGTCAGAGGGATACAATAAACCTGACGTTATGCACGGAATCTATAACTTGTGTCACAGGAATGTTTCATAACATAGACAGTAAGAAGAGTCTGTTTTCTTGTGCTTAAGTCGACATTGTGGCTTTTCTATTTAATTCCAATGCAGTTTCTGTGTTTCGTCGTCAATAAGAAGGTCCAAGGGATACAGTAAACCTGAAGACAAGCATCGGAATCTAAAACCGGTCTCACAGGAATGGTTCACAACATAGACAGTAAGAAGTGCCAGTCTTCTTGTACTTGAGTCGGCATTGTGCCTTTTATATTTAATTCGGATGCAATTTCTGTGTTTCATCGTCAATAAGATGGTCAGAGGGATACAGTAAACCTGAAGTGAAGCATCGGTATGTATAACTAGTGTCACAGGAATGGTCCATAACAAAGGCAGTAAGAAGAGTCAGTTTTCTTGTACTTAAATCGGCATTGTGCTTTTCTATTTAATCCCGATGCTATTTTTGTGTTTCGTCGTCTATAAGAAGGTCCAAGGGATACAGTAAACCTGAAATGAAGCATCGGAATCTAAATCCGGTCTCACAGGAAAGGTTCGAAACATAGACAGTAAGAAGAGCCAGTCCTCTTGTACTTTAGTCGGCAGTGTGCCTTTTGTATTTAATTCCGACGCATTTTCTGTGTTTGATCGTCAATAAGAAGGTCAGAGGGATACAGTAAACCTGAAGTGATGCATCGGAATCTATAACTAGTGTCACAGGAATGGCTAAAACATAGATAGTAAGAAGAGCCAGTCTGCTTGTACTTGAGTCGGCATTGTGCCTTTTGTATTTAATTCCGAAACGATTTCTGTGTTTCATCGTCAATAAGAAGGTCAGAGGGATTCAGTAAACCTAAAGTGAAGCATCGGAATCTATAACTAGTGTCACAGGAATGGTTCAAATCATAGAGAGTAGGAAGAGTCAGTCTTCTAGTACTGAAGTCGGCATTGTGCCCTTAGTATTTAATTCCGATGCGATTTCTGTGTTTCATCGTCAATAAGAAGGTCAGAGGGATACAGTAATCCTGAAGTGAAGCATCGGAATCTATAACTAGTGTCACAGGAATGGTTCAAAACATAGACAGTAAGAGGAGCCAGTCTTCTTGTACTTGAGTCGGCATTGTGCCTCTTGTATTTAATTCCGATGCAATTTCTGTGTTTCATCGTCAATAAGGCGGACTGAGGGATACAGTAAACCAGAAGTGAAGCATCTGAATCTATAACTAGTGTCACAGGAATGGTTCAAAACATAGACAGTAACAAGAGTCAGTTTTCTTGTACTTTTGCCGGCATTGTGCCTTTTGTATTTAATGCGATGCAATATCTGTGCTTCATCGTCAATAAGAAGGTCAGCGGGATACAGTAAACCTGAGGTGAAGCATCGGAACCTAAAACCGATCTCACAGGAAAGGATCAAAGCATAGACAGTAAGAAGAGCCAGTCTTCTTTTACTTGAGTCGGCATTGTGCGTTTTGTATTTAATTCCGATGTAATTTTTGTGTTTCATCGTCAATAAGAAGGTCAGGGTGATACGGTAAACCTGAAGTGCACGATCGGAATCTATAACTAGTGACACAGGAATAGTTCAAATCATAGACAGTAAGGATGGTCAGTCTTCTATTACTTAAGTTGGCATTGTGCCTTTTGTATTTAATTCCGATGCAATATCTGTGTTTCATCGTCAATAAGAAGGTCAGAGGGTTACAGTAAACCTGAAGTGAAGCATCGGAATCTATAACTAGGGTCACAGGAATGGTTCAAATCATAGAGAGTAAGAATAGTCAGTCTTTTTGTACTTAAGTTGGCATTGTGCCTTTTGTATTTAATTCCGATGCAATATCTGTGTTTTATCGTCAATACGAAGGTCAGAGGGATACAGTAAACCTGAAGTGAAGCATCGGAATCTATAACTAGTGTCTCAGTAATGGTTCAAATCATAGACAGTAAGAAGAGACAGTTTTCTTATACTTATGTCGGCATTGTGCCTTTTGTATTTAATTCCGATGCAATTTCTGTGTTTCGTCATCAATAAGAAAGTCAGAGGGATACAATAAACCTGAAGTTATGCAGGGAATCTATAACTAGTGTCACAGGAATGTTTCAAAACATAGACAGTAAGAAGAGTCAGTTTTCTTGTACTTAAGACGACATTGTGGCTTTTCTATTTATTTCCAAAGCAGTTTCTGTGTTTCGTCGTCAATAAGAAAGTCCAAGGGATACAGTAAACCTGAGGTGAAGCATCGGAATCTAAAACCGGTCTCACAGGAATGGTTCAAAACATAGACAGTAAGAAGAGCTAGTCTTCTTGTACTTGAGTCGGCATTGTGCCTTTTGTATTTAATTCCGATGCAATTTCTGTGTTTCATCGTCAATAAGACGGTCAGAGGGATACAGTAAACCTCAAGTTAAGCATCGGTATGTATAACTAGTGTCACAGGAATGGTCCATAACAAAGGCAGTAAGAAGAGTCAGTTTTCTAATACTTAAGTCGGCATTGTGCTTTTCTATTTAATTCCGATGCAATTTCTGTGTTTCGTCGTCTATAAGAATGTCCAAGGGATACAGTAAACCTGAAGTGAAGCAACGGAATCTAAATCCGGTCTCACAGGAAAGGTTCGAATCATAGACAGTAAGAAGAGCCAGTCCTCTTGTACTTGGGTCGGCATTGTGCCTTTTGTATTTAATTCCGACGCAATTTCTGTGTTTCATCGTCAATATGAAGGTCAGAGGGATACAGTAAACCTGAAGTGAAGCATCGGAATCTATAACTAGTTTCACAGGAATGGTTCAAAACATAGACGGTAAGAAGAGTCAGTCTCCCTGTACTTAAGTCGGCATTGAGCCTTTTGTATTTAACTAAGAAGCAATTTCTGTGTTTCATCGTCAATAAGAAGGTCAGAGGGATACAGTAAACCTGAAGTGAAGTATCGGAATCTATAACTAGTGTCACAGGAATGGTTCAAATCGTAGACAATAAGAAGGGTCAGTCTTCTTGTACTTAAGTCGGCATTGTGCCACTTGTATATAATTCCGATGTAATTTATGTGTTTCATCGTCAATATGAAGGTCAGAGGGATACAGTAAACCTGAAGTGAAGCAACGGAATCCATAACTAGTGTCACAGGAATGGTTCAAAACATAGACAGTAAGAAGAGCTAGTCTGCTTGTACTTGAGTCGGCATTGTGCCTTTTGTATTTAATTCCGATGAAATTTCTGTGTTTCACCGTCAATAAAAAGGTCAGAGGGATACAGTAAACCTGAAGTGAAGCATCGGAATCTATAACTAGTGTAGCAGGAATGTTTCAAAACATAGACGGTAAGAAGAGCCAGTCTTCTTATACTTGAGTCGGCATTGAGCCTTTTGTATTTAATTCCGATGCAATTTCTGTGTTTCATCGTCAATAAGAAGGTCAGAGGGATTCAGTAAACCTGAAGCGAAGCATCGGAATCTATAACTAGTGTCACAGGAATGGTTCAAAACATAGACAGTAAGAAGATTTAGTCTTCTTCTACTTGAGTCGGCATTGTGCTTCTTGTATTTAATTCCGATGCAATTTCTGTGTTTCATCGTCAATAAGGCGGACAGAGGGATACAGTAAACCTGAAGTGATGCATCAGAATCTATAACTAGTGCTACAGGAATGGTTCAAAACATAGACAGTAAGTAGAGTCAGTTTTCTTGTACTTAAGTCGGCATTGTGCCTTTTGTATTTAATTCCGATGCAATATCTGTGCTTCATTGTCAATAAGAAGGTCAGCGGGATACAGTAGACCTGAGGTGAAGCATCGGAACCTAAAACCGATCTCACAGGAAAGGATCAAAACATAGACTGTAAAAAGAGCCAGTCTTCTCTTACTTGAGTCGGCATTGTGTCTTTTGTATTTAATTCCGATGCAATTTTTGTGTTTCATCGTCAATAAGAAGGTCAGAGTGGTACAGTAAACCTGAAGTGCAGGATCGGAATCTATAACTAGTGTCAAAGGAATAGTTCAAAACATAGACAGTAAGGATGGTCAGTCTTCTAGTACTTAAGTCGGCATTGTGCCTTTTGTATTTAATTCCGATGCAATATCTATGTTTCATCGACAATAAAAAGGGCAGCGGGTTACAGTAAACCTGAAGTGAAGCATCGGAATCTATAACTAGTGTCACAGGAATGGTTCAAAACATAGACAGTAAGAAGAGTCAGTCTCCCTGTACTTAAGACGGCATTGAGCCTTTTGTATTTAACTAAGATGCAATTTCTGTGTTTCATCGTCAATAAGAGGGTCAGAGGGATACAGTAAACCTGAAGTGAAGTATCCGAATCTATAACTAGTGTCACAGGAATGGTTCAAAACATAGACAGTAGGAAGAGTCAGTCTTCTAGTACTTACGTCGGCATTGTGCCGTTTGTATTTAATTCAGATGAAATTTCTGTGTTTCATCGTCAATAAGAAGGTCAGAGGGATACAGTAAACCTGAAGTGAAGCATCGGAATCTATAACTAGTGTCACAGGAATGGTTCAAAGCATAGACAGTAAGAAGAGTCAGTTTTCTTATACTTAAGTCGGCACTGTGCCTTTTGTATTTTATTCCGATGCAATTTCTGTGTTTCGTCATCAATAAGAACGACGGAGGGATACAATAAACCTGATGTGATGCACGGAATCTATAGCTAGTGTCACAGGAATATTTCAAAACATAGACAGTAAGAAGAGTCATTTCTCTTGTTCTTAAGTCGACATTGTGATTTTCTATATAATTCCGATGCAGTGTCTGTGTTTCGTCGTCATAAAGAAGGTCCAAGGGATACAGTAAACCTGAAGTGAAGCATCGGAATCTGAAACCGGTCTCAAAGGAATGGTTCAAAACATAGTCAGTAAGAAGAGCCAGTCTTCTTGTACTTGAGTCGGCATTGTGCCTTTTGTATTTAATTACGATGCAATTTCTGTGTTTAATCGTCAATAAGACGGTCAGAGGGATACAGTAAACATGAAGTGAAGCATCGGTATCTATAACTAGTGTCACAGCAATGGTTCAAAACAAAGGCAGTAAGAAGAGTCAGTTTTCTTGTACTTAAGTCGGCATTGTGCTTTTCTATTTAATTCCGACGCAATTTCTGTGTTTCGTCGTCTATAAGAAGGTCCAAGGGATACAGTAAACCTGAAATGAAGCATCGGAATCTAAATCCGGTCTCACAGGAAAGGTTCAAAACATAGACAGTAAGAAGAGCCAGTCCTCTTGTACTTGAGTCGGCATTGTGCCTTTGTATTTAATTCCGATGCAATTTCTGTGTTTGATCGTCAATAAGAAGGTCAGAGGGATACAGTAAACCTGAAGTGAAGCATCGGAATCTATGACTAGTGTCACAGGAATGGTTCAAACATAGACGGTAAGAAGAGTCAGTCTCCCTGTACTAAAGTCGGCATTGAGCCTTTTGTATTTAACTAAGATGCAATTTCTGTGTTTCATCGTCAATAAGAAGGTCAGAGGGATACAGTAAACCTGAAGTGAAGCATCGGAATCTATATCTAGTGTCACAGGAATGGTTCAAATCGTAGACAATAAGTAGGGTCAGTCTTCTTGTACTTAAGTCGGCATTGTGCCACTTGTATATAATTCCGATGTAATTTCTGTGTTTCATCGTCAATATGAAGGTCAGAGGGATACAGTAAATCTGAAGTGAAGCATCGGAATCTATAACTAGTATCACAGGAATGGTTCAAAATATAGACAGTAAGAAGAGCCAGTCTGCTTGTACTTGAGTCGGGATTGTGCCTTTTGTATTTAATTCCGATGAACTTTCTGTGTTTCATCGTCAATAAGAAGGTCAGAGCGATACAGTAATCCTGAAGTGAAGCATCGGAATCTATAACTAGTGTCACAGGAATGGTTCAAAACATAGACAGTAGGAAGAGTCAGTCTTCTAGTACTCACGTCGGCATTGTGACCTTAGTATTTAATTCCGATGGAATTACTGTGTTTCATCGTCAATAAGAAGGTCAGAGGGATACAGTAATCCTGAAGTGAAGCATCGGAATCTATAACTAGTGTCACAGGTATGGTTCAAAACATAGACAGTATGAAGAGTCAGTTTTCTTGTACTTAAGTCGGCATTGTGCCTTTTGCATTTAATTCCGATGCAATTTCTGTGCTTCATCGTCAATAAGAAGGTCAGAGGGTTACAGTAAACCTGAAGTGAAGCATCGGTATCTATAACTAGTGTCACAGGAATGGTTCTAAACATAGAGAGTAAGAAGAATCACTCTTTTTGTACTTAAGTCGGCATTGTGCCTTTTATATTTAATTCCGATGCAATATCTGTGTTTCTTCGTCTATAAGAAGGTCAGAGGGATACAGTAAACCTAAAGTGAAGCATCGGAATCTATAACTAGTGTCACAGGAATGGTTCGAACATAGACAGTAAAATGAGCCAGTCTTCTTGTACGTGAGTCGGCATTGAGCCCTTTTTATTTAATTCCGATGCAATTTCTGTGTTTCATCGTCAATAAGAAGGTCAGAGGGATACAGTAAACCTGAAGTGAAGCACCGGAATCTATAACTAGTGTCACAGGAATGGTTCGAACATACACAGTAAGAAGAGCAAGTCTTCTTCTACTTGAGTCGGCATTGAGCCTTTTTTATTTAATTCCGATGCAATTTCTGTGTTTCATCGTCAATAAGAAGGTCAGAGGGATACAGTAAACGGGAAGTGAAGCATCGTAATCTATAACTTGTGTCACAGGAATGGTTCAAAGCATAGACAGTAGGAAGAGTCAGTTTGCTAGTACTTAAGTCGGCATTGTGATTTTTGTATTTAATTCCGATGCAATTTCTGTGTTTCATGGTCAATAAGAGGGTCAGAGGGATACAGTAAACCTGAAGTGAAGCATCGGAATCAATAACGAGTGTCACAGGAATGGTTCAAACATAGACAGTAAGTAGAGTCAGTTTTTTGTAATTACGTCGGCATTGTGCCTTTTGTATTTAATTCGGATGCAATTTCTGTGTTTCATCGCCAATATGAAGGTCAGAGGGATACAGTAAACCTGAATTGAAGCATCGGAATCTATAACTAGTGGCACAGGAAATTTTCAAAACATAGACAGTACGAAGAGTCAGTTTTCTTGTACTTAAGTCGACATTGCGCGTTTCGTATTTCATGCCGATGGAATTTCTGTGTTTCATCGTCAATAAGAAGGTCAGAGGGATACAGTAAACCTGAAGTGAAGCATCGGAATCTATAACTAGTGTCACAGGTATGGTTAGAAACATAGACAGTAAGAGGAGTCAGTTTTCTTGTACTTAAGTGGGCATTGTGCCTTTTGTATTTAATTCCGATTCAATTTCGGTGTTACATCGTCAATAAGACGGTCGGAGGGATACAGTAAACCTGAAGCGAAGCATCGGAATCTATAGCTAGTGTCACAGGAATAGTTCAAATATAGACAGTAAGAAGAGTCGGTTTTCTTGTACTTAAGTCGGCATTGTGCCTTTTGTATTTAATTCCGATGCAATTTCTGTGTTTCATCGTCAAAAAGAAGGTCACAGAGATACAGTAAACCTGAAGTGATGCATCCGAATCTATAACTAGTGTCACAGGAATGGTTCAAAACATAAACAGTAAGAAGCGTCAGTTTCCTTGTACTTAAGTCGGCATTGTGCCTTTTGTATTTAATTCCGATGCAATTTCTGGGATTCATCGTCAATAAGAAGGTCAGAGGGATAGAGCAAAAATGAAGTGAAGCATCGGAATCTATAACTGGTGTCACAGGAATGGTTCAAAGTATAGAGAGTTAGAAGGATCAGTCTTTTTGTTCTTAAGTCGGCATTGTGCCTTTTATATTTAATTGCGAAGCAATTTCTGTGTTTCATCGTCAATAAGAAGGTCAGAGGGATACAGTAAACCTGAAGTGAAGCACCGGAGTCTATAACTAGTGTCACAGGAATGGTTCGAACATAGACAGTAAGAAGAGCAAGTCTTCTTCTACTTGAGTCGGCATTGAGCCTTTTGTATTTAATTCCGATGCAATTTCTGTGTTTCATCGTCAATAAGAAGGTCAGAGGGATACGGTAAAACGGGAAGTGAAGCATCGTAATCTATAACTTGTGTCACAGGAATGGTTCAAAGCATAGACAGTAGGAAGAGTCAGTTTGCTAGTACTTAAGTCGGCATTGTGATTTTCGTATTTAATTCCGATGCAATTTCTGTGTTTCATCGTCAATAAGAGGGTCAGAGGGATACAGTAAACCTGAAGTGAAGCATCGGAATCAATAACTAGTGTCACAGGAATGGTTCAAAACATAGACAGTAAGAAGAGTCAGTTTTCTTGTACTTAAGTCGGCATTGTGCCTTTTGTATTTAATTCGGATGCAATTTCTGTGTTTCATCGCCAATATGAAGGTCAGAGGGATACAGTAAACCTGAATTGAAGCATCGGAATCTATAACTAGTGGCACAGGAATGTTTCAAAACATAGACAATACGAAGAGTCAGGTTTCTTGTACTTAAGTCGGCGTTGCAAGTTTCGTATTTCATGCCGATGGAATTTCTGTGTTTCATCGTCAATAAGAAGGTCAGAGGGATACAGTAAACCTGAAGTGAAGCATCGGAATCTATAACTAGTGTCACAGGAATGGTTAGAAACATAGACAGTAAGAAGAGTCAGTTTTCTAATACTTAAGTCGGCATTGTGCTTTTCTATTTAATTCCGATGCAATTTCTGTGTTTCGTCGTCTATAAGAATGTCCAAGGGATACAGTAAACCTGAAGTGAAGCAACGGAATCTAAATCCGGTCTCACAGGAAAGGTTCGAATCATAGACAGTAAGAAGAGCCAGTCCTCTTGTACTTGGGTCGGCATTGTGCCTTTTGTATTTAATTCCGACGCAATTTCTGTGTTTCATCGTCAATATGAAGGTCAGAGGGATACAGTAAACCTGAAGTGAAGCATCGGAATCTATAACTAGTTTCACAGGAATGGTTCAAAACATAGACGGTAAGAAGAGTCAGTCTCCCTGTACTTAAGTCGGCATTGAGCCTTTTGTATTTAACTAAGATGCAATTTCTGTGTTTCATCGTCAATAAGAAGGTCAGAGGGATACAGTAAACCTGAAGTGAAGCATCGGAATCTATAACTAGTGTCACAGGAATGGTTCAAATCGTAGACAATAAGAAGGGTCAGTCTTCTTGTACTTAAGTCGGCATTGTGCCACTTGTATATAATTCCGATGTAATTTCTGTGTTTCATCGTCAATATGAAGGTCAGAGGGATACAGTAAACCTGAAGTGAAGCAACGGAATCCATAACTAGTGTCACAGGAATGGTTCAAAACATAGACAGTAAGAAGAGCTAGTCTGCTTGTACTTGAGTCGGCATTGTGCCTTTTGTATTTAATTCCGATGAAATTTCTGTGTTTCATCGTCAATAAAAAGGTCAGAGGGATACAGTAAACCTGAAGTGAAGCATCGGAATCTATAACTAGTGTAGCAGGAATGTTTCAAAACATAGACGGTAAGAAGAGGCAGTCTCCTTATACTTGAGTCGGCATTGAGCCTTTTGTATTTAATTCCGATGCAATTTCTGTGTTTCATCGTCAATAAGAAGGTCAGAGGGATTCAGTAAACCTGAAGTGAAGCATCGGAATCTATAACTAGTGTCACAGAATGGCTCAAAACATAGGGAGTACGAAGAGTCAGTCTTCTAGTACTTAAGTCGGCATTGTTCCCTTTGTATTTAACTCCGATGCGATTTCTGTGTTTCATCGTCAATAAGAAGGTCAGAGGGATACAGTAATCCTGAAGCGAAGCGTCGGAATCTATAACTAGTGTCACAGGAATGGTTCAAAACATAGACAGTAAGAAGATTTAGTCTTCTTCTACTTGAGTCGGCATTGTGCCTCTTGTATTTAATTCCGATGCAATTTCTGTGTTTCATCGTCAATAAGGCGGACAGAGGGATACAGTAGACCTGAAGTGATGCATCAGAATCTATAACTAGTGCTACAGGAATGGTTCAAAACATAGACAGTAAGTAGAGTCAGTTTTCTTGTACTTAAGTCGGCATTGTGCCTTTTGTATTTAATTCCGATGCAATATCTGTGCTTCATCGTCAATAAGAAGGTCAGCGGGATACAGTAGACCTGAGGTGAAGCATCGGAACCTAAAACCGATCTCACAGGAAAGGATCAAAACATAGACTGTAAAAAGAGCCAGTCTTCTCTTACTTGAGTCGGCATTGTGTCTTTTGTATTTAATTCCGATGCAATTTTTGTGTTTCATCGTCAATAAGAAGGTCAGAGTGGTACAGTAAACCTGAAGTGCAGGATCGGAATCTATAACTAGTGACAAAGGAATAGTTCAAAACATAGACAGTAAGGATGGTCAGTCTTCTAGTACTTAAGTCGGCATTGTGCCTTTTGTATTTATTTCCGATGCAATATCTATGTTTCATCGACAATAAAAAGGGCAGCGGGTTACAGTAAACCTGAAGTGAAGCATCGGAATCTATAACTAGTGTCACAGGAATGTTTCAAAACATAGACAGTAAGAAGAGTCAGTCTCCCTGTACTTAAGACGGCATTGAGTCTTTTGTATTTAACTAAGATGCAATTTCTGTGTTTCATCGTCAATAAGAGGGTCAGAGGGATACAGTAAACCTGAAGTGAAGTATCCGAATCTATAACTAGTGTCACAGGAATGGTTCAAAACATAGACAGTAGGAAGAGTCAGTCTTCTAGTACTTACGTCGGCATTGTGCCCTTTGTATTTAATTCCGATGAAATTTCTGTGTTTCATCGTCAATAAGAAGGTCAGAGGGATACAGTAAACCTGAAGTGAAGCATCGGAATCTATAACTAGTGTCACAGGAATGGTTCAAAGCATAGACAGTAAGAAGAGTCAGTTTTCTTATACTTAAGTCGGCACTGTGCCTTTTGTATTTTATTCCGATGCAATTTCTGTGTTTCGTCATCAATAAGAACGACGGAGGGATACAATAAACCTGATGTGATGCACGGAATCTATAGCTAGTGTCACAGGAATATTTCAAAACATAGACAGTAAGAAGAGTCATTTCTCTTGTTCTTAAGTCGACATTGTGGCTTTTCTATATAATTCCGATGCAGTGTCTGTGTTTCGTCGTCATAAAGAAGGTCCAAGGGATACAGTAAACCTGAAGTGAAGCATCGGAATCTGAAACCGGTCTCAAAGGAATGGTTCAAAACATAGTCAGTAAGAAGAGCCAGTCTTCTTGTACTTGAGTCGGCATTGTGCCTTTTGTATTTAATTCCGATGCAATTTCTGTGTTTAATCGTCAATAAGACGGTCAGAGGGATACAGTAAACATGAAGTGAAGCATCGGTATCTATAACTAGTGTCACAGCAATGGTTCAAAACAAAGGCAGTAAGAAGAGTCAGTTTTCTTGTACTTAAGTCGGCATTGTGCTTTTCTATTTAATTCCGACGCAATTTCTGTGTTTCGTCGTCTATAAGAAGGTCCAAGGGATACAGTAAACCTGAAATGAAGCATCGGAATCTAAATCCGGTCTCACAGGAAAGGTTCAAAACATAGACAGTAAGAAGAGCCAGTCCTCTTGTACTTGAGTCGGCATTGTGCCTTTGTATTTAATTCCGATGCAATTTCTGTGTTTGATCGTCAATAAGAAGGTCAGAGGGATACAGTAAACCTGAAGTGAAGCATCGGAATCTATAACTAGTGTCACAGGAATGGTTCAAACATAGACGGTAAGAAGAGTCAGTCTCCCTGTACTAAAGTCGGCATTGAGCCTTTTGTATTTAACTAAGATGCAATTTCTGTGTTTCATCGTCAATAAGAAGGTCAGAGGGATACAGTAAACCTGAAGTGAAGTATCGGAATCTATATCTAGTGTCACAGGAATGGTTCAAATCGTAGACAATAAGTAGGGTCAGTCTTCTTGTACTTAAGTCGGCATTGTGCCACTTGTATATAATTCCGATGTAATTTCTGTGTTTCATCGTCAATATGAAGGTCAGAGGGATACAGTAAATCTGAAGTGAAGCATCGGAATCTATAACTAGTATCACAGGAATGGTTCAAAATATAGACAGTAAGAAGAGCCAGTCTGCTTGTACTTGAGTCGGGATTGTGCCTTTTGTATTTAATTCCGATGAACTTTCTGTGTTTCATCGTCAATAAGAAGGTCAGAGCGATACAGTAATCCTGAAGTGAAGCATCGGAATCTATAACTAGTGTCACAGGTATGGTTCAAAACATAGACAGTATGAAGAGTCAGTTTTCTTGTACTTAAGTCGGCATTGTGCCTTTTGCATTTAATTCCGATGCAATTTCTGTGCTTCATCGTCAATAAGAAGGTCAGAGGGTTACAGTAAACCTGAAGTGAAGCATCGGTATCTATAACTAGTGTCACAGGAATGGTTCTAAACATAGAGAGTAAGAAGAATCACTCTTTTTGTACTTAAGTCGGCATTGTGCCTTTTATATTTAATTCCGATGCAATATCTGTGTTTCTTCGTCTATAAGAAGGTCAGAGGGATACAGTAAACCTAAAGTGAAGCATCGGAATCTATAACTAGTGTCACAGGAATGGTTCGAACATAGACAGTAAAATGAGCCAGTCTTCTTGTATGTGAGTCGGCATTGAGCCCTTTTTATTTAATTCCGATGCAATTTCTGTGTTTCATCGTCAATAAGAAGGTCAGAGGGATACAGTAAACCTGAAGTGAAGCACCGGAATCTGTAACTAGTGTCACAGGAATGGTTCGAACATACACAGTAAGAAGAGCAAGTCTTCTTCTACTTGAGTCGGCATTGAGCCTTTTTTATTTAATTCCGATGCAATTTCTGTGTTTCATCGTCAATAAGAAGGTCAGAGGGATACAGTAAACGGGAAGTGAAGCATCGTAATCTATAACTTGTGTCACAGGAATGGTTCAAAGCATAGACAGTAGGAAGAGTCAGTTTGCTAGTACTTAAGTCGGCATTGTGATTTTTGTATTTAATTCCGATGCAATTTCTGTGTTTCATGGTCAATAAGAGGGTCAGAGGGATACAGTAAACCTGAAGTGAAGCATCGGAATCAATAACGAGTGTCACAGGAATGGTTCAAAGCATAGACAGTAAGAAGAGTCAGTTTTCTTGTACTTAAGTCGGCATTGTGCCTTTTGTATTTAATTCGGATGCAATTTCTGTGTTTCATCGTCAATAAGAAGGTCAGAGGGATACAGTAAACCTGAAGTGAAGCAACGGAATCTATAACTAGTGTCACAGGAATGGTTCAAAACATAGACAGTAAGTAGAGTCAGTTTTTTGTAATTACGTCGGCATTGTGCCTTTTGTATTTAATTCGGATGCAATTTCTGTGTTTCATCGCCAATATGAAGGTCAGAGGGATACAGTAAACCTGAATTGAAGCATCGGAATCTATAACTAGTGGCACAGGAAATTTCCAAAACATAGACTGTACGAAGAGTCAGTTTTCTTGTACTTAAGTCGACATTGCGCGTTTCGTATTTCATGCCGATGGAATTTCTGTGTTTCATCGTCAATAAGAAGGTCAGAGGGATACAGTAAACCTGAAGTGAAGCATCGGAATCTATAACTAGTGTCACAGGTATGGTTAGAAACATAGACAGTAAGAGGAGTCAGTTTTCTTGTACTTAAGTGGGCATTGTGCCTTTTGTATTTAATTCCGATTCAATTTCGGTGTTACATCGTCAATAAGACGGTCGGAGGGATACAGTAAACCTGAAGCGAAGCATCGGAATCTATAGCTAGTGTCACAGGAATAGTTCAAATATAGACAGTAAGAAGAGTCGGTTTTCTTGTACTTAAGTCGGCATTGTGCCTTTTGTATTTAATTCCGATGCAATTTCTGTGTTTCATCGTCAAAAAGAAGGTCACAGAGATACAGTAAACCTGAAGTGATGCATCCGAATCTATAACTAGTGTCACAGGAATGGTTCAAAACATAAACAGTAAGAAGCGTCAGTTTCCTTGTACTTAAGTCGGCATTGTGCCTTTTGTATTTAATTCCGATGCAATTTCTGGGATTCATCGTCAATAAGAAGGTCAGAGGGATAGAGCAAAAATGAAGTGAAGCATCGGAATCTATAACTGGTGTCACAGGAATGGTTCAAAGTATAGAGAGTTAGAAGGATCAGTCTTTTTGTTCTTAAGTCGGCATTGTGCCTTTTATATTTAATTGCGAAGCAATTTCTGTGTTTCATCGTCAATACGAACGTCAGAGTGATACAGTAAACCTGAAGTGAAGCATTGGAATCTATAACTAGTTTCACAGGAATGGTTCAAAACATAGATCGTAAGGAGAGTCAGTTTACTTGTACTTAAGGCGGCATTGTGCCTTTTGTATTTAATTCCGATGCAATTTCTGTGTTTCATCGTCAATAAGACGTTTAGAGGGATACAGTAAACCTGAAGTGAAGCATCGGTATCTATAACTAGTGGCACAGGAATGGTTCAAATCAAAGGCAATAAGAAGAGTCAGTTTTCTTGTACTTAAGTCGGCATTGTGCTTTTCTATTTAATTCCGATGCAATTTCTGTGTTTCGTCGTCTATAAGAAGGTCCAAGGGATACAGTAAACCTGAAGTGAAGCATCGGAATGTAAATCCGGTCTCACAGGAAAGGTTCAAAACATAGACAGTGAGAAGAGCCAGTCCTCTTGTACTTGAGTCGCCATTGTGCCTTTTGTATTTAATTCCGAAACAATTTCTGTGTTTGATCGTCAATAAGAAGATCAGAAAGATACTGTAAACCTGAAGTGAAGCATCGGAATCTATAACTAGTGTCACAGGAATGGTTCGAACATAGACAGTAAGAAGAGCAAGTCTTCTTCTACTTGAGTCGGCATTGAGCCTTTTGTATTTAATTCCGATGCAATTTCTGTGTTTCATCGTCAATAAGAAGGTCAGAGGGATACGGTAAAACGGGAAGTGAAGCATCGTAATCTATAACTTGTGTCACAGGAATGGTTCAAAGCATAGACAGTAGGAAGAGTCAGTTTGCTAGTACTTAAGTCGGCATTGTGATTTTCGTATTTAATTCCGATGCAATTTCTGTGTTTCATCGTCAATAAGAGGGTCAGAGGGATACAGTAAACCTGAAGTGAAGCATCGGAATCAATAACTAGTGTCACAGGAATGGTTCAAAACATAGACAGTAAGAAGAGTCAGTTTTCTTGTACTTAAGTCGGCATTGTGCCTTTTGTATTTAATTCGGATGCAATTTCTGTGTTTCATCGCCAATATGAAGGTCAGAGGGATACAGTAAACCTGAATTGAAGCATCGGAATCTATAACTAGTGGCACAGGAATGTTTCAAAACATAGACAATACGAAGAGTCAGGTTTCTTGTACTTAAGTCGGCGTTGCAAGTTTCGTATTTCATGCCGATGGAATTTCTGTGTTTCATCGTCAATAAGAAGGTCAGAGGGATACAGTAAACCTGAAGTGAAGCATCGGAATCTATAACTAGTGTCACAGGAATGGTTAGAAACATAGACAGTAAGAAGAGTCAGTTTTCTTGTACTTAAGTGGGCATTGTGCCTTTTGTATTTAATTCCAATTCAATTTCGGTGTTACATCGTCAATAAGACGGTCGGAGGGATACAGTAAACCTGAAGTGAAGCATCGGAATCTATAGCTAGTGTCACAGGAATAGTTCAAATTTAGACAGTAAGAAGAGTCAGTTTTCTTGTACTTATGTCGGCATTGTGCCTTTTGTATTTAATTCCGATGCAATTTCTGTGTTTCATCGTCAAAAAGAAGGTCACAGGGATACAGTAAACCTGAAGTGATGCATCCGAATCTATAACTAGTGTCACAGGAATGGTTCAAAACATAAACAGTAAGAAGCGTCAGTTTCCTTGTACTTAAGTCGGCATTGTGCCTTTTGTATTTAATTCCGATGCAATTTCTGGGTTTCATCGTCAATAAGAAGGTCAGAGGGATAGAGCA
This sequence comes from Schistocerca serialis cubense, assembly GCF_023864345.2. NCBI lineage: Eukaryota > Metazoa > Arthropoda > Insecta > Orthoptera > Acrididae > Schistocerca > Schistocerca serialis. The sequence goes on from NC_064642.1 coordinate 838,612,855, forward strand.
AACCTGAAGTGAAGCATCGGAATCTATAACTGGTGTAACAGGAATGGTTAAAAACATAGACAGTAAGAAGAGTCAGTTTTCTTGTACTTAAGTCGGCATTGTGCCTTTTGTATTTAATTCCGATGTAATTTCTGTGTGTCATCGTCAATACGAACGTCAGAGTGATACAGTAAACCTGAAGTGAAGCATTGGAATCTATAACTAGTTTCACAGGAATGGTTCAAAACATAGATCGTAAGGAGAGTCAGTTTACTTGTACTTAAGGCGGCATTGTGCCTTTTGTATTTAATGCCGATGCAATTTCTGTGTTTCATCGTCAATAAGACGTTTAGAGGGATACAGTAAACCTGAAGTGAAGCATCGGTATCTATAACTAGTGGCACAGGAATGGTTCAAATCAAAGGCAATAAGAAGAGTCAGTTTTCTTGTACTTAAGTCGGCATTGTGCTTTTCTATTTAATTCCGATGCAATTTCTGTGTTTCGTCGTCTATAAGAAGGTCCAAGGGATACAGTAAACCTGAAGTGAAGCATCGGAATGTAAATCCGGTCTCACAGGAAAGGTTCAAAACATAGACAGTGAGAAGAGCCAGTCCTCTTGTACTTGAGTCGCCATTGTGCCTTTTGTATTTAATTCCGAAACAATTTCTGTGTTTGATCGTCAATAAGAAGATCAGAAAGATACTGTAAACCTGAAGTGAAGCATCGGAATCTATAACTAGTGTCACAGGAATGGTTCAAAACATAGACATAAGAAGGGTCAGTCCTCTTGTACTTAAGTCGGCATTGTGCCACTTGTATATAATTCCGATGTAATTTCTGTGTTTCATCGTCAATATGAAGGTCAGAGGGATACAGTAAACCTGACGTGAAGCATCAGAATCTGTAACTGGTGTCACAGGAATGGTTCTAACATAGACAGTAAGAAGAGCCAGTCTGCTTGTACTTGAGTCTGCATTGTGCATTTTGTATTTAATTCCGATGCAATTTCTGTGTTTCATCGTCAATAGGAAGGTCAGAGGGATACAGTAGACCTGAAGTGAAGCATCGGAATCTATAACTAGTGTCACAGGAATGGTTCAAAGCATTGACAATAAGAAGAGCCAGTCTACTTGTACTTGAGTCGGCATTGTGCCTCTTGTATTTAATTCCGATGCAATTTCTGTGTTTCATCGTCAACAAAGCAGACCGAGGGATACAGTAAACCTGAAGTGAAGCATCTGAATCTATGACTAGTGTCACTGGAATGGTTCAAACATAGACAGTAAGAAGAGTCAGTTTTCTTGTACTTAAGTCGGCATTGTGCCTTTTGTATTTAATTCTGATGCAATTTCTGTGCTTCATCGTCAATAAGAAGGTCAGAGGGTTATAGTAAACCTGAAGTGAAGCATCGGAATTTATAACTAGTGTCACAGGAATGGTTCAAAACAAAGACAGTAAGAAGAGTCAGTTTTCTTGTACTTAAGTCGGCATTGTGCATTTTGTATTTAATTCCGATTCAATTTCTGTGTTTCATCGTCAATAAGAAGGTCACAGGGATACAGTAAACCTAAAGTGAAGCATCGGAATCTATAACTAGTGTCACAGGTATGGTTCAAAACATAGACAGTATGAAGAGTCAGTTTTCTTGTACTTATGTCGGCATTGTGCCTTTTGCATTTAATTCCGATGCAATTTCTGTGCTTCATCGCCAATAAGAAGGTCAGAGGGATACAGTAAACCTGAAGTGAAGCATCTGAATCAATAACTAGTGTCACAGGAATGGTTCAATACATAGACGGTAAGAAGAGCCAGTCTTCTTGTACTTGAGTCGGCATTGAGCCTTTTGTATTTAATTCCGATGCAATTTCTGTGTTTCATCGTCACTAAGAAGGTCAGAGGGATACAGTAAACCTGAAGTGAAGCATCGGAATCTATAACTAGTGTCACAGGAATGGTTCAAATTATAGACAGTAGGAAGAGTCAGTCTTCTAGTACTTAAGTCGGCGTTGTGCCTTTTGTATTTAATTCCGATGCAATTTCTGTGTTTAATCGTCAATAAGAAGGTCAGAGGGATACAGTAATCCTGAAGTGAAGCATCGGAATCTATAACTAGTGTCACAGGAATGGTTCAAAACATAGACAATAAGAAGAGCCTGTCTTCTTGTACTTGAGTCGGCATTGTGCCTCTTGTATTAAATTCCGATGCATTTTCTGTGTTTCATCGTCAATAAGGCGGACAGAGGGATACAGTAAACCTGAAATGAAGCATCTGAATCTATAACTAGTGTCACAGGAATGGTTCAAAACATAGACAGAAAGAAGAGTCAGTTTTCTTGTACTTAAGTCCGCATTGTGCCTTTTGTATTTAATTTCGATGCAATTTTTGTGCTTCATCGTCAATAAGAAGGTCAGAGGGTTACAGTAAACCTGAAGTGAAGCATCGGAATCTATAACTAGTGTCACAGGAATGGTTCAAACATAGACAGTAGGAAGAGTCAGTCTCCTAGTACTGAAGTCGGCATTGTGCCTTTTGTATTTAATTCCGATGCAATTTCTGTGTTTCATCGTCAATAAGAAGGTCACAGGGATACAGTAAACCTGAAGTGAAGCATCGGAATCTAAATCCGGTCTCACAGGAAAGTTTCAAAACATAGACAGTAAGAAGAGCCAGTCCTCTTGTACTTGAGTCGGTATTGTGCCTTTTGTATTTAATTCCGCAACAATTTCTGTGTTTTATCGTCAATAAGAAGGTCAGAAGGATACAGTAAACCTGAAGTGAAGCATCTGAATCTATGACTAGTGTCACAGGAATGGTTCAAAACATAGACAGTAAGAAGAGTCAGTTTTCTTGTACTTAAGTCGGCATTGTGCCTTTTGTATCTAATTCCGATGCAATTTCTGTGTTTCATCGTCAATAAGAAGGTCAGAGGGTTACAGTAAACCTGAAGTGAGGCATCGGAATCTATAACTAGTGTCACCAGAATGGTTCGAAACATAGACAGTAAGAAGAGTCAGTTTTCTTGTACTTAAGTCGGCATTGTGCCTCTTGTATTTAATTCCGATGCAATTTCTGTGTTTCATCGTCAATAAGAGGGTCACAGGGATACAGTAAACCTAAAGTGAAGCATCGGAATCTATAACTAGTGTCACAGGAATGGTTCAAAACATTAACAGTAAGAGGCGTCAGTTTTCTTGTACCTAAGTCGGCATTGTGCCTTTTGTATTTAATTCCGATGCAATTTCTGTGCTTCATCGTCAATAAGAAGGTCAGAGAGATACAGTAAACCTGAAGTGAAGCATCGGAATCTATAACTAGTGTCACAGGAATGGTTCAAAGCTTAGACGGTAAGAAGAGTCAATCTTCCTGTACTGAAGTCGGCATTGAGCTTTTTGTATTTACCTAAGATGCAATTTCTGTGTTTTTATCGTCAATAAGAATGTCAGAGGGATACAGTAAACCTGAAGTGAAGTATCGGAATCTATAATTAGTGTCACAGGAATGGTTCAAACTTAGACAATAAGAAGGGTCAGTCTTCTCGTACTTAAGTGGGCATTGTGCCACTTGTGTATAATTCCGATGTAATTTCTGTGTATCATCGTCAATATGAAGGCCAGAGAGATACTGTAAACCTGAAGTGAAGCATCGGAATCTATAACTAGTGTCACAGGAATGGTTCTAACATAGACAGTAAGAAGAGCCAGCCTGCTTGTACTTGAGTCGGCATTGTTGCTTTTGTATTTATTTCCGATGCAATTTCTGTGTTTCATCGTCAAGAACAAGGTCAGAGGGATACAGTAAACCTGAAGTGAAGCATCTGAATCAATTACTAGTGTCACAGGAATGGTTCAAAACATAGACGGTAAGAAGAGCCAGTCGTCTTGTACTTGAGTCGGCATTGAGCCTTTGGTATTTAATCCCGATGTAATTTCTGTGTTTCATCGTCAGTAAGAAGGTCAGAGGGATACAGTAAACCTGAAGTGAAGCATTGGAATCTATAACTAGTGTCATAGGAATGGTTCAAAATATAGACAGTTGGAAGAGTCGGTCTTCTAGTACTTAAGTCGGCATTGTGCCTCTTGTATTAAATTCCGATGCATTTTCTGTGTTTCATCGTCAATAAGGCGGACAGAGGCACACAGTAAACCTGAAGTGAAGCATCGGAATCGATAACTAGTGTCACAGGAATGGTTCAAAACATAGACGATAAGAAGAGCCAGTCTTCTTGTACTTGAGTCTTCATTGTGCCTCTTGTATTAAATTCCGATGAATTTTCTGTGTTTCATCGTCAATAAGGCGGACAGAGGCATACAGTAAACCTGAAGTAAAGCATCTGAATCTATAACTAGTGTCACAGGAATGGTTCAAAACATAGGCGGTAAGAAGAGCCAGTCGTCTTGTACTTGAGTCGGCATTGAGACTTTTCTATTTAATTCCGATGCAATTTCTGTGTTTCATCGTCAGTAAGAAGGTCAGAGGGATACAGTAAACCTGAAGTGAAGCATCGGCATCTATAACTAGTGTCATAGTAATGGTTCAAAATTTAGACAATAAGAAGAGCCAGTCTTCTTGTACTTGAGTCGGCATTGTGCCTCTTGTATTAAATTCCGATGCATTTTCTGTGTTTCATCGTCAATAAGGCGGACAGAGGCATACAGTAAACCTGAAGTAAAGCATCTGAATCTATAACTAGTGTCACAGGAATTGTTCAAAACATAGACGGTAAGAAGAGTCAATCTTCCTGTACTGAAGTCGGCATTGGGCATTTTGTATTTACCTAAGATGCAATTTCTGTGTTTTTATCGTCAATAAGAATGTCAGAGGGATACAGTAAACCTGAAGTGAAGTATCGGAATCTATAACTAGTGTCACAGGAATGGTTCAAACCACAGACAATAAGAAGGGTCAGTCTTCTTGTACTTAAGTCGGCATTGTGCCACTTGTATATAATTCCGATGTAATTTCTGTGTGTCATCGTCAATATGAAGGTCAGAGGGATACTGTAAACCTGAAGTGAAGCATCGGAATCTGTAACTAGTGTCACAGGAATGGTTCTAACATAGATAGTAAGAAGAGCCAGTCTGCTTGTACTTGAGTCGGCATTGTGTCTTTTGTATTTAATTCCGATGCAATTTCTGTGTTTCATCGTCAATAAGAAGGTCAGAGGGATACAGTAAACCTGAAGTGAAGCATCTGAATCAATAACTAGTGTCACAGGAATGGTTCAAAACATAGACGGCAAGAAGAGCCAGTGGTCTTGTACTTGAGTCGGCATTGAGCCTTTTGTATTTAATTCCGATGCAATCTCTGTGTTTCATCGTCAATAAGAATGTCAGAGGGATACAGTAAACCTGAAGTGAAGCATCGGAATCGATGACTAGTGTCACAGGAATGGTTCAAAATATAGACAGTAGGAAGAGTCAGTCTTCTAGTACTCTAGTCGGCATTGTGCCTTTTGTATTTAATTCCGATGCAATTTCTGTGTTTCATCGTCAATAAGAAGGTCAGAGGGATACAGTAATCCTGAAGTGAAGCATCGGAATCGATAACTAGTGTCACAGGAATGGTTCAAAACATAGACGATAAGAAGAGCCAGTCTTCTTGTACTTGAGTCTTCATTGTGCCTCTTCTATTAAATTCCGATGCATTTTCTGTGTTTCATCGTCAATAAGGCGGACAGAGGCATACAGTAAACCTGAAGTAAAGCATCTGAATCTATAACTAGTGTCACGGGAATGGTTCAAAACATAGACAGTAGGAAGAGTCAGTCTCCTAGTACTTAAGTCGGCATTGTGCCTTTTGTATTTAATTCCGATGCAATGTCTGTGTTTCATCGTCAATAAAAAGGTGAGAGGGATACAGTAAAACTGAAGTGAATCATCGGAATCTATAACTAGTGTCACAGGAATGGTTCAAAACATAGACGGTAAGAAGGGTCAATCTTCCTGTGCTGAAGTCGGCATTGAGCATTTTGTATTTACCTAAGATGCAATTTCCGTGTTTTTATCGTCAATAAGAATGTCAGAGGGATACAGTAAACCTGAAGTGAAGTATCGGAAACTATAACTAGTGTCACAGTAATGGTTCAAAACACAGACAATAAGAAGGGTCAGTCTTCTTGTACTTAAGTCGGCATTGTGCCACTTGTATATAATTCCGATGTAATTTCTGTGTGTCATCGTCAATATGAAGGTCAGAGGGATACTGTAAACCTGAAGTGAAGCATCGGAATCTATAACTAGTGTCACAGGAATGGTTCTAACATAGACAGTAAGAAGAGCCAGTCTGCTTGTACTTGAGTCGGCATTGTGTCTTTTGTATTTAATTCCGATGCAATTTCTGTGTTTCATCGTCAATAAGAAGTTCAGAGGGATACAGTAAACCTGAAGTGAAGCATCTGAATCAATAACTAGTGTCACAGGAATGGTTCAAAACATAGACGGCGAGAGGAGCCAGTCGTCTTGTACTTGAGTCGGCATTGAATCTTTTGTATTTAATTCCGATGCAATTTCTGTGTTTCATCGTCAATAAGAAGGTGAGAGGGATACAGTAAAACTGAAGTGAAGCATCGGAATCTATAACTAGTGTCACAGGAATGGTTCAGAACATAGACGGTAAGAAGAGTCAATCTTCCTGTACTGAACTCATCATTGAGCCGTTTGTATTTACCTAAGATGCAATTTCTGTGTTTTTCTCGTCAATAAGAATGTCAGAGGGAAACAGTAAACCTGAAGTGAAGTGTTGGAATCTATAACTAGTGTCACAGGAATGGTTCAAAAAACAGACAATAAGAAGGGTCAGTCTTCTTGTACTTAAGTCGGCATTGTGCCACTTGTATATAATTCCGATGTATTTTCTGTGTGTCATCGTCAATATGAAGGTCAGAGGGATACTGTAAACCTGAAGTGAAGCATCGGAATCTATAACTAGTGTCACAGGAATGGTTCTAACATTGACAGTAAGAAGTGCCAGTCTGCTTGTACATGAGTCGGCATTGTGTCTGTTGTATTTAATTCCGATGCAATTTCTGTGTTTCATCGTCAATAAGAAGGTCAGAGGAATACAGTAAACCTGAAGTGAAGCATCTGAATCAATAACTAGTGTCACAGGAATGGTTCAAAACATCGACGGCAAGAAGAGCCAGTAGTCTTGTGTTGAGTCGGCATTGAGCCTTTTGTATTTAATTCCGATGCAATTTCTGTGTTTCATCGTCAATAAGAATGTCAGAGGGATACAGTAAACCTGACGTGAAGCATCGGAATCTATAACTAGTGTCACAGGAATGGTTAAAAATGTAGACAGTAGGAAGAGTCAGTCTGCTATTACTTAAGTCGGCAATGTGCCCTTTGTGTTTAATTCCGATGAAATTTCTGTGTTTCATCGTCAATAAGATGGTCAGAGGGATACAGTAAACCTGAAGTGAAGCATCGGAATCTACAACTAGTGTCACAGGAATGGTTCAAAGCATAGACAGTAAGAAGAGTCAGTTTTCTTGTACTTAAGTCGGCATTGTGCCTTTTGTATTTAATTCCGATGCAATTTCTGTGTTTCATCGTCAATAAGGAGGTCACAGGGATACAGTAAACCTGAAGTGAAGCATCGGAATCTATAACTAGTGTCACAGGAATGGTTCAAAACATAAACAGTAAGAAGCGTCAGTTTTCTTGTACTTAAGTCGGCATTGTGCCTTTTGTATTTAATTCCGATGCAATTTCTGTGTGTCATCGTCAATAAGAAGGTCAGAGGGATACAGTAAACCTGAAGAGAACCATCGGAATCTGTAACTAGTGTCACAGGAATGGTTCAAAACATAGACAGTAAGTAGAGTCAGTTTTTTGTACTTAAGTCGGCATTGTGCCTTTTGTATTTAATTCGGATGCAATTTCTGTGTTTCATCGTCCATATGAAGGTCAGAGGGATACAGTAAACCTGTGATGAAGCATCGGAATCTATAACTAGTGTCACAGGAATGGTTCAAAGCATAGACAGTAAGAAGACTCAGTTTTCTTGTTCTTAAGTGGGGATTATGCCCTTTGTATTTAATTCCGATTCAATTTCGGTGTTACATCGTCAATAAGACGGTCGGAGGGATACAGTAAACCTGAAGTGAAGCATCGGAAAGTATAACTAGTGTCACAGGAATAGTTCAAAACATAGACAGTAAGAAGATTCAGTTTTCTTGTACTTAAGTCGGCATTGTGCATTTGTATTTAATTCCGATGCAATTTCTGTGTTTCATCGTCAAAACGAAGGTCTCAGGGATATAGTAAACCTGAAGTGAAGCATCCGAATATATAACTAGTGTCACAGGAATGGTTCAAAACATAAACATTAAGAAGCATCAGTTTTCTTGTACTTAAGACGGCATTGTGCCTTTTGTATTTAAATCCGATGCAATTTCTGTGTTTCATCGTCAATAAGAGGGTCACAGGGATACAGTAAACCTAAAGTGAAGCATCGGAATCTATAACTAGTGTCACAGGAATGGTTCAAAACATTAACAGTAAGAGGCGTCAGTTTTCTTGTACCTAAGTCGGCATTGTGCCTTTTGTATTTAATTCCGATGCAATTTCTGTGCTTCATCGTCAATAAGAAGGTCAGAGAGATACAGTAAACCTGAAGTGAAGCATCGGAATCTATAACTAGTGTCACAGGAATGGTTCAAAGCATAGACGGTAAGAAGAGTCAATCTTCCTGTACTGAAGTCGGCATTGAGCTTTTTGTATTTACCTAAGATGCAATTTCTGTGTTTTTATCGTCAATAAGAATGTCAGAGGGATACAGTAAACCTGAAGTGAAGTATCGGAATCTATAATTAGTGTCACAGGAATGGTTCAAACTTAGACAATAAGAAGGGTCAGTCTTCTCGTACTTAAGTGGGCATTGTGCCACTTGTGTATAATTCCGATGTAATTTCTGTGTATCATCGTCAATATGAAGGCCAGAGAGATACTGTAAACCTGAAGTGAAGCATCGGAATCTATAACTAGTGTCACAGGAATGGTTCAAAGCATAGACAGTAAGAAGAGTCAGTTTTCTTGTACTTAAGTCGGCATTGTGCCTTTTGTATTTAATTCCGATGCAATTTCTGTGTTTCATCGTCAATAAGGAGGTCACAGGGATACAGTAAACCTGAAGTGAAGCATCGGAATCAATAACTAGTGTCACAGGAATGGTTCAAAACATAAACAGTAAGAAGCGTCAGTTTTCTTGTACTTAAGTCGGCATTGTGCCTTTTGTATTTAATTCCGATGCAATTTCTGTGTGTCATCGTCAATAAGAAGGTCAGAGGGATACAGTAAACCTGAAGAGAACCATCGGAATCTATAACTAGTGTCACAGGAATGGTTCAAAACATAGACAGTAAGTAGAGTCAGTTTTTTGTACTTAAGTCGGCATTGTGCCTTTTGTATTTAATTCGGATGCAATTTCTGTGTTTCATCGTCCATATGAAGGTCAGAGGGATACAGTAAACCTGTGATGAAGCATCGGAATCTGTAACTAGTGTCACAGGAATGGTTCAAAGCATAGACAGTAAGAAGACTCAGTTTTCTTGTTCTTAAGTGTGGATTATGCCCTTTGTATTTAATTCCGATTCAATTTCGGTGTTACATCGTCAATAAGACGGTCGGAGGGATACAGTAAACCTGAAGTGAAGCATCGGAAAGTATAACTAGTGTCACAGGAATAGTTCAAAACATAGACAGTAAGAAGATTCAGTTTTCTTGTACTTAAGTCGGCATTGTGCATTTGTATTTAATTCCGATGCAATTTCTGTGTTTCATCGTCAAAACGAAGGTCTCAGGGATATAGTAAACCTGAAGTGAAGCATCCGAATATATAACTAGTGTCACAGGAATGGTTCAAAACATAAACATTAAGAAGCATCAGTTTTCTTGTACTTAAGACGGCATTGTGCCTTTTGTATTTAATTCCGACGCAATTTCTGTGTTTCATCGTCAATAAGAAGGTCAGAGGGATACAGTAAACCTCAAGTGAAGTATCGGAATCTATAACTAGTGTCACAGGAATGGTTGAAAACATAGACAGTAAGAAGAGTCAGTTATCTTGTACTTAAGTCGGCATTGTGCCTTTTGTATTGAATTCCGATGTAATTTCTGTGTGTCATCGTCAATACGAACGTCAGAGGGATACAGTAAATCCGAAGTGAAGCATCGGAATCTATAAATAGTTTCACAGGAATGGTTCAAAACATAGATAGTAAATAGAGTCAGTTTACTTCTACTTAAGTCGGCATTGTTCTTTTGTATTGAATTCCGATGCAATTTCTGTGTTTCATCGTCAATAAGACGGTCAGAGTGATACAGTAAACCTGAAGTGAAGCATCCGTATCTATAACTAGTGTCACAGGAATGGTTCAAATCAAAGGCAGTAAGAAGAGCCAGTCTGCTTGTACTTGAGTCGGCATTGTGCCTTTTGTATTTAAATCCGATGCAATTTCTGTGTTTCGTCGTCTACAAGAAGGTCCAAGGGATACAGTAAACCTGAAGTGAAGCATCGGGATCTAAATCCTGTCTCACAGGAAAGGTTCAAAACATAGACAGTAAGAAGAGCCAGTCCTCTTGTACTTGACTCGGCATTGTGCCTTTTGCATTTAATTCAGATGCAATTTCTGTGGTAGATCGTCAATAAGAAGGTCAGAGGGATTCAGTAAACCTGAAGTGAAGCATCGGAATCTGTAACTAGTGTCACAGGAATGGTTCAAAACATAGACGGTAAGAAGAGTCAGTCTTCCTGTACTTATGTCGGCATTGAGCCTTTTGTATTTAACTAAGATACAATTTCTGTGTTTCATCGTCAATAGGAAGGGCAGAGGGATACAGTAAAACTGAAAAGAAGTATCGGAATCTATAACTAGTGTCACAGGAATGGTTCAAAACTTAGACAATAAGAAGGGTCAGTTTTTTGTACTTAAGTCGGCATTGTGCCTTTTGTATTTAATCCCGACGCAATATCTGTGTTTCATCGTCAGTAAGAAGGTCAGAGGGATACAGTAATCTGAAGTGAAGCATCGAAATCTATAACTAGTGTAACAGGAATGTTTCACAACATAGACAGTACGAAGAGTCAGTCTTCTTGTACTTAAGTCGGCATTGTGCCATTTGTATTTCATGCCGATGAAGTTTCTGTGTTTCATCGTCAATAAGAAGGTCAGAGGGATACAGTAAACTTGAAGTGAGGCATCGGAATCTATAACTAGTGTCACGGGAATGGTTAAAACATAGACGGTAAGAAGGGTCAGTTTACTTGTACTTAAGTCGGCATTGTGCCACTTGTATATAATTCCGATGCAATTTCTGTGTTTCATCGTCAACATGAAGGTGAGAGGGATACAGTAAACCTGAAGTGAAGCATCGGAATCTATAACTAGTGTCACAGGAATGGTTCAAAACATAGGCAGTAAGAAGAGTCAGTTTTCTTGTACTTAAGTCGGCATTGTGCCTTTTGTATTTAATTCCGATGCAATTTCTGTGCTTCATCGTCAATAAGAAGATCAGAGGGTTACAGTTAGCCTGAAGTGAAGCATCGGAATCTATAACTAGTGTCACAGGAATGGTCCAAAACATAGACAGTAGGAAGAGTCAGTCTTCTTGTACTGAAGTCGGCATTGTGCCTTTTATATTTAATTCCGATGCAATTTCTGTGTTTCATCGTCAATAAGAAGGTCACAGGGATACAGTAAACATGAAGTGAAGCATCTGAATCAATAACTAGTGTCACAGGAATGGTTCAAAACTTAGACAATAAGAAGGGTCAGTCTTCTTGTACTGAAGTCGGCATTGTGCCACTTGTATATAAATCCGATGTAATTTGTGTGTTTCATCGTCAATATGAAGGTCAGAGGGATACAGTAAACCTGAAGTGAAGCATTGGAATCTATAACTAGTGTCACAGGAATGGTTCAAAACATAGACGGTAAGAAGAGTCAGTCTTTCTGTACTTATGTCGGCATTGAGCCTTTTGTATTTAACTAAGATGCAATTTCTGTGTTTCATCGTCAATAGAAAGGGCAGAGGGATACAGTAAACCTGAAGTGAAGTATCGGAATCTATAACTAGTGTCACAGGAATGGTTAAAACATAGACGGTAAGAAGTGTCAGTTTACTTGTACTTAAGTCGGCATTGTGCCTTTTGTATTTAATTCCGATGCAATTTCTGTGTTTCATCGTCAATAAGAAGGTCAGAGGGATACAGTAATCCTGAAGTGAAGCAGCGGAATCTATAACTAGTGTCACAGGAATGGTTCATAACATGGACAATAAGAAGAGCCAGTCTTCTTGTACTTGAGTCGGCATTGTGCCTCTTGTATTTAATTCCGATGCAATTTCTGTGTTTTATCGTCAATAAGGCGGACAGAGGGATACAGTAAACCTGAAGTGAAGAATCTGAATCTATATCTAGTGTCACAGGAATGGTTCAAAACATAGACAGTAAGAAGAGTCAGTTTTCTTGTACTTAAGTCGGCATTGTGCCTTTTGTATTTAATTCCGATGCAATTTCTGTGTTTCATCGTCAATAAGAGGGTCAGAGGCATACAGTCAACCTGATGTAAAGCATCAAAATCCATAACTAGTGTCACAGGAACGGTTCAAAACATAGACAGTAGAAAGAGTCAGTTTTCTAGTACTTAAGTTGTCATTGTGATTTTTGCATTTAATTCCGATGCAATTTTTGTGTTTCATCGTCAATATGAAGGTCACAGGGATACAGTAAACCTGAAGTGAAGCATTCGAATCTATAACTAGTGTCACAGGAATGGTTCAAAGCATAAACAGTAAGAAGCGTCAGTTTTCTTGTACTTAAGTCGGCATTGTGCTTTTTTTTTTTCATTCCGATGCAATTTCTAGGTTTCATCGTCAATAAGATGGTCAGTGGGATACAGTAGACCTGAAGTGAAGCATCGGAATCTATAACTAGTGTCACAGGAATGGTTCAAAACATAGACAGTAAGAAGAGTCAGTTTTCTTATACTTAAGTCGGCATTGTGCCTTTTGTATTTAATTCCGATGCAATTTCTGTGTTTCATCTTCAATAAGAAGGTCAGAGGGATACAGTAAACCGCAAGTGAAGTATCGGAATCTATAACTAGTGTCACAGGAATGGTTCAAAACATAGACAGTAAGAAGAGTCAGTTTTCTTGTACTTAAGTCGGCATTGTGCCTTTTGTATTTAATTCCGATGTAATTTCTGTGTGTCATCGTCAATACGAACGTCAGAGGGATACAGTAAACCTGAAGTGAAGCATCGGAATCTATAACTAGATTCACAGGAATGGTTCAAATCATAGATAGTGAGGAGAGTCAGTTTACTTGTACTTAGGCCGGCATTGTGCCTTTTGTATTTAATCCCGATGCAATATCTGTGTTTCATCGTCAGTAAGAAGGTCAGAGGGATACAGTAAACCTGAAGTGAAGCATCGAAATCTATAACTAGTGTAACAGGAATGTTTCACAACAAAGACAGTACGAAGAATCAGTCTTCTTGTACTTAAGTCGGCATTGTGCCATTTGTATTTCATGCCGATGAAATTTCTGTGTTTCATCGTCAATAAGAAGGTCAGAGGGATACAGTAAACCTGAAGTGAGGCATCGGAATCTATAACTAGTGTCACAGGAGTATTTCAAAACATAGACACTAAGAAGAGTCAGTTTTCTTGTACTTAAGTGGGCATTGTGCCTTTTGTATTTAATTCCGATTCAATTTCGGTGTTACATCGTCAATAAGACGGTCAGAGGGATACAGTAAACCTGAAGTGAAGCATCGGAATCTATAACTAGTGTCACAGGAATGGTTAAAACATAGATGGTAAGAAGGGTCAGTTTACTTGTGCTTAAGTCGGCATTCTGCCACTTGTATATAATTCCGATGCAATTTCTGTGTTTCATCGTCAACACGAAAGTGAGAGGGATACAGTAAACCTGAAGTGAAGCATCGGAATCTATAACTAGTGTCACAGGAACGGTTCAAAACATAGACAGTAGGAAGAGCCAGTCTTCTAGTACTGAAGTCGGCATTGCGCCTTTTGTATTTCATTCCTATGCAATTTCTGTGTTTCATCGTCAATAAGACGGTCAGAGGGATACAGTAAACCTGAAGTGTAGCATCGGTATCTGTAACTAGTGTCACAGGAATGGTTCAAATCAAAGGCAGTAAGAAGAGCCAGTCTGCTTGTACTTGAGTTGGCATTGTGCCTTTTGTATTTAATTCCGATGCAATTTCTGTGTTTCGTCGTCTACAAGAAGGTCCAAGGGATACTGTAAATCTGAAGTGAAGCATCGGAATCTAAATCCTGTCTCACAGGAAAGTTTCAAAACATAGACAGTAAGAAGAGCCAGTCCTCTTGTACATGACTCGGCATTGTGCCTTTTGTATTTAATTCCGATGCAATTTCTGTGTTAGATCGTCAATAAGAAGGTCAGAGGGATACAGTAAACCTGAAGTGAAGCATCGGAATCTATAACTAGTGTCACAGGAATGGTTCAAAACATAGACAGTAAGAAGAGGCAGTCTTCCTGTACTTATGTCGGCATTGAGCCTTTTGTATTTAACTAAGATGCAATTTCTGTGTTTCATCGTCAATAGAAAGGGCAGAGGGATACAGTAAACCTGAAGTGAAGTATCGGAATCTATAACTAGTGTCACAGGAATGGTTCCAAACTTAGACAATAAGAAGAGTCAGTTTTTTGTACTTAAGTCGGCATTGTGCCTTTTGTATTTAATCCCCATGCAATATCTGTGTTTCATCGTCAGTAAGAAGGTCAGAGGGATACAGTAATCTGAAGTGAAGCATCGAAACCTATAACTAGTGTAACAGGAATGTTTCACAACATAGACAGTACGAAGAGTCAGGCTTCTTGTACTTAAGTCGGCATTGTGCCATTTGTATTTCATGCCGATGAAATTTCTGTGTTTCATCGTAAATAAGAAGGTCAGAGGGATACAGTAAACTTGAAGTGAGGCATCGGAATCTATAACTAGTGTCACAGGAATGGTTAAAACATAGACGGTAAGAAGGGTCAGTTTACTTGTACTTAAGTCGGCATTGTGCCTTTTGTATTTAATTCCGATGCAATTTCTGTGTTTCATCGTCAATAAGAAGGTCAGAGGGATACAGTAATCCTGAAGTGAAGCAGCGGAATCTATAACTAGTGTCACAGGAATGGTTCAAAACATGGACAATAAGAAGAGCCAGTCTTCTTGTACTTGAGTCGGCATTGTGCCTCTTGTATTTAATTCCGATGCAATTTCTGTGTTTTATCGTCAATAAGGCGGACAGAGGGATACAGTAAACCTGAAGTGAAGAATCTGAATCTATAACTAGTGTCACAGGAATGGTTCAAAACATAGACAGTAAGAAGAGTCAGTTTTCTTGTACTTAAGTCGGCATTGTGCCTTTTGTATTTAATTCCGATGAAATTTCTGTGTTTCATCGTCAATAAGAGGGTCAGAGGCATACAGTCAACCTGATGTAAAGCATCAAAATCCATAACTAGTGTCACAGGAACGGTTCAAAACATAGACAGTAGAAAGAGTCAGTTTTCTAGTACTTAAGTCGTCATTGTGATTTTTGTATTTAATTCCGATGCAATTTCTGTGCTTCATCGTCAATATGAAGGTCACAGGGATACAGTAAACCTGAAGTGAAGCATTCGAATCTATAACTAGTGTCACAGGAATGGTTCAAAGCATAAACAGTAAGAAGCGTCAGTTTTCTTGTACTTAAGTCGGCATTGTGCTTTTTTTTTCATTCCGATGCAATTTCTAGGTTTCATCGTCAATAAGAGGGTCAGTGGGATACAGTAAACCTGAAGTGAAGCATCGGAATCTATAACTAGTGTCACAGGAATGGTTCAAAACATAGACAGTAAGAAGAGTCAGTTTTCTTATACATAAGTCGGCATTGTGCCTTTTGTATTTAATTCCGATGCAATTTCTGTGTTTCATCTTCAATAAGAAGGTCAGAGGGATACATTAAACCGCAAGTGAAGTATCGGAATCTATAACTAGTGTCACAGGAATGGTTCAAAACATAGACGGTAAGAAGAGTCAGTCTTCCTGTATTTATGTCGGCATTGAGCCTTTTGTATTTAACTAAGATGCAATTTCTGTGTTTCATCGTCAATAGAAAGGGCAGAGGGATACAGTAAACCTGAAGTGAAGTATCGGAATCTATAACTAGTGTCACAGGAATGGTTCAAAACTTAGACAATAAGAAGAGTCAGTTTTTTGTACTTAAGTCGGCATTGTGCCTTTTGTATTTAATCCCGATGCAATATCTGTGTTTCATCGACAGTAAGAAGGTCAGAGGGATACAGTAATCTGAAGTGAAGCATCGAAATCTATAACTAGTGTAACAGGAATGTTTCACAACATAGGCAGTACGAAGAGTCAGTCTTCTTGTACTTAAGTCGGCATTGAGCCATTTGTATTTCATGCCGATGAAATTTCTGTGTTTCATCGTCAATAAGAAGGTCAGAGGGATACAGTAAACTTGAAGTGAGGCATCGGAATCTATAACTAGTGTCACAGGAATGGTTAAAACATAGACGGTAAGAAGGGTCAGTTTACTTGTACTTAAGTCGGCATTGTGCCTTTTGTATTTAATTCCGATGCAATTTCTGTGTTTCATCGTCAATAAGAAGGTCAGAGGGATACAGTAATCCTGAAGTGAAGCAGCGTAATCTATAACTAGTGTCACAGGAATGGTTCAAAACATGGACAATAAGAAGAGCCAGTCTTCTTGTACTTGAGTCGGCATTGTGCCTCTTGTATTTAATTCCGATGCAATTTCTGTGTTTTATCGTCAATAAGGCGGACAGAGGGATACAGTAAACCTGAAGTGAAGAATCTGAATCTATAACTAGTGTCACAGGAATGGTTCAAAACATAGACAGTAAGAAGAGTCAGTTTTCTTGTACTTAAGTCGGCATTGTGCCTTTTGTATTTAATTCCGATGCAATTTCTGTGTTTCATCTTCAATACAAACGTCAGAGGGATACAGTAAACCTGAAGTGAAGCATCGGAATCTATAACTAGATTCACAGGAATGGTTCAAATCATAGATAGTGAGGAGAGTCAGTTTACTTGTACTTAGGCCGGCATTGTGCCTTTTGTATTTAATCCCCATGCAATATCTGTGTTTCATCGTCAGTAAGAAGGTCAGAGGGATACAGTAAACCTGAAGTGAAGCATCGAAATCTATAACTAGTGTAACAGGAATGTTTCACAACATAGACAGTACGAAGAATCAGTCTTCTTGTACTTAAGTCGGCATTGTGCCATTTGTATTTCATGCCGATGAAATTTCTGTTTTTCATCGTCAATAAGAAGGTCAGAGGGATACAGTAAACCAGAAGTGAGGCATCGGAATCTATAACTAGTGTCACAGGAGTATTTCAAAACATAGACACTAAGAAGAGTCAGTTTTCTTGTACTTAAGTGGGCATTGTGCCTTTTGTATTTAATTCCGATTCAATTTCGGTGTTACATCGTCAATAAGACGGTCAGAGTGATACAGTAAACCTGAAGTGAAGCATCGGAATCTATAACTAGTGTCACAGGAATGGTTAAAAAATAGATGGTAAGAAGGGTCAGTTTACTTGTACTTAAGTCGGCATTCTGCCACTTGTATATAATTCCGATGCAATTTCTGTGTTTCATCGTCAACACGAAGGTGAGAAGGATACAGTAATCCTGAAGTGAAGCATCGGAATCTATAACTAGTGTCACAGGAACGGTTCAAAACATAGACAGTAGGAAGAGTCAGTCTTCTAGTACTGAAGTCGGCATTGCGCCTTTTGTATTTAATTCCGATGCAATTTCTGTGTTTCATCGTCAATAAGAAGGTCACATGGATACAGTAAACCTGAAGTGAAGCATCGGAATCTATAACTAGTGTCACAGGAATGGTTCAAAACATAAACAGTAACAAGCGTCAGTTTTCTTGTACTTAAGTCGGCATTGTGCCTTTTGTATTTAATTCCGATGCAATATCTGTGTTTCATCGTCAATATGAAGGTCAGAGGGATACAGTAAACCTGAAGTGAAGCATCGGAATCTATAACTAGTGTCACAGGAATGGTTCAAAACATAGACAGTAAGAAGAGCCAGTCTGCTTGTACTTGAGTCAGCATTGTGCCTTTTGTATTTCATTCCGATGCAATTTCTGTGTTTCATCGTCAATAAGAAGGTCGATGGGATACAGTAAACCTGAAGTGAAGCATCTGAATCTATAACTAGTGTCACAGGAATGGTTCAAAACATAGACGGTAAGAAGAGCCAGTCTTCTTGTACTTGAGTCGGCATTGAGCCTTTTGTATTTAATTCCGATGCAATTTCTGTGTTTCATCGTGAATAAGAAGGTCAGAGGGATACAGTAAACCTGAAGTGAAGCATCGGAATCTATAACTAGTGTCACAGGAATGGTTCAAAACACAGACAGTAGGAAGAGTCAGTCGTCTAGTACTTAAGTCGGCATTGGGCCGTTTGTATTTAACTCCGATGCAATTTCTGTGTTTCATCGTCAATAAGAAGGTCAGAGGGATACAGTAATCCTGAAGTAAAGCATCGGAATCTATAAATAGTTTCACAGGAATCTTTCAAAACATAGATAGTAAATAGAGTCAGTTTACTTCTACTTAAGTCGGCATTGTGCCTTTTGTATTTAATTCCGATGCAATTTCTGTGTTTCATCGTCAATAAGACGGTCAGAGGGATACAGTAAACCTGAAGTGAAGCATCGGTATCTGTAACTAGTGTCACAGGAATGGTTCAAATCAAAGGCAGTAAGAAGAGCCAGTCTGCTTGTACTTGAGTCGGCATTGTGCCTTTTGTATTTAATTCCGATGCAATTTCTGTGTTTCGTCGTCTACAAGAAGGTCCAAGGGATACAGTAAACCTGAAGTGAAGCATCGGAATCTAAATCCTGTCTCACAGGAAAGGTTCAAAACATAGACAGTAAGAAGAGCCAGTCCTCTTGTACTTGACTCGGCATTGTGCCTTTTGTATTTAATTCCGATGCAATTTCTGTGTTAGATCGTCAATAAGAAGGTCAGAGGGATACAGTAAACCTGAAGTGAAGCATCGGAATCTATAACTAGTGTCACAGGAATGGTTCAAAACATAGACGGTAAGAAGAGTCAGTCTTCCTGTACTTATGTCGGCATTGAGCCTTTTGTATTTAACTAAGATGCAATTTCTGTGTTTCATCGTCAATAGAAAGGGCAGAGGGATACAGTAAACCTGAAGTGAAGTATCGGAATCTATAACTAGTGTCACAGGAATGGTTCAAAACATAGGCAGTAAGAAGAGTCAGTTTTCTTGTACTTAAGTCGGCATTGTGCCTTTTATATTTAATTCCGATGCAATTTCTGTGCTTCATCGTCAATAAGAAGATCAGAGGGTTACAGTTAACCTGAAGTGAAGCATCGGAATCTATAACTAGTGTCACAGGAATGGTTCAAAACATAGACAGTAGGAAGAGTCAGTCTTCTAGTACTGAAGTCGGCATTGTGCCTTTTATATTTAATTCCGATGCAATTTCTGTGTTTCATCGTCAATAAGAAGGTCACAGGGATACAGTAAACATGAAGTGAAGCATCTGAATCAATAACTAGTGTCACAGGAATGGTTCAAAACTTAGACAATAAGAAGGGTCAGTCTTCTTGTACTGAAGTCGGCATTGTACCACTTGTATATAATTCCGATGTAATTTGTGTGTTTCATCGTCAATATGAAGGTCAGAGGGATACAGTAAACCTGAAGTGAAGCATCGGAATCTATAACTAGTGTAACAGGAATGTTTCACAACATAGACAGTACGAAGAGTCAGTCTTCTTGTACTTAAGTCGGCATTGTGCCATTTGTATTTCTTGCCGATGAAATTTCTGTGTTTCACCGTCAATAAGAAGGTCAGAGGGATACAGTAAACTTGAAGTGAGGCATCGGAATCTATAACTAGTGTCACAGGAATGGTTAAAACATAGACGGTAAGAAGGGTCAGTTTACTTGTACTTAAGTCGGCATTGTGCCACTTGTATATAATTCCGATGCAATTTCTGTGTTTCATCGTCAACATGAAGGTGAGAGAGATACAGTAAACCTGAAGTGAAGCATCGGAATCTATAACTAGTGTCACAGGAATGGTTCAAAACATAGGCAGTAAGAAGAGTCAGTTTTCTTGTACTTAAGTCGGCATTGTGCCTTTTGTATTTAATTCCGATGCAATTTCTGTGCTTCATCGTCAATAAGAAGATCAGAGGGTTACAGTTAACCTGAAGTGAAGCATCGGAATCTATAACTAGTGTCACAGGAATGGTTCAAAACATAGACAGTAGGAAGAGTCAGTCTTCTAGTACTGAAGTCGGCATTGTGCCTTTTATATTTAATTCCGATGCAATTTCTGTGTTTCATCGTCAATAAGAAGGTCACAGGGATACAGTAAACATGAAGTGAAGCATCTGAATCAATAACTAGTGTCACAGGAATGGTTCAAAACTTAGACAATAAGAAGGGTCAGTCTTCTTGTACTGAAGTCGGCATTGTGCCACTTGTATATAATTCCGATGTAATTTGTGTGTTTCATCGTCAATATGAAGGTCAGAGGGATACAGTAAACCTGAAGTGAAGCATCGGAATCTATAACTAGTGTCACAGGAATGGTTAAAACATAGACGGTAAGAAGGGTCAGTTTACTTGTACTTAAGTCGGCATTGTGCCACTTGTATATAATTCCGATGCAATTTCTGTGTTTCATCGTCAACATGAAGGTGAGAGGGATACAGTAAACCTGAAGTGAAGCATCGAAATCTATAACTAGTGTCACAGGAATGGTTCAAAACATAGACAGTAAGAAGAGTCAGTTTTCTTGTACTTAAGTCGGCATTGTGCCTTTTGTATTTAATTCCGATGCAATTTCTGTGCTTCATCGTCAATAAGAAGGTCATAGGGTTACAGTAAACCTGAAGTGAAGCATCGGAATCTATAACTAGTGTCACAGGAATGGTTCAAAACATAGACAGTAGGAAGAGTCAGTCTTCTAGTACTGAAGTCGGCATTGTGCCTTTTGTATTTAATTCCGATGCAATTTCTGGGTTTCATCGTCAATAAGAAGGTCACATTGATACAGTAAACATGAAGTGAAGCATCTGAATCAATAACTAGTGTCACAGGAATGGTTCAAAACTTAGACAATAAGAAGGGTCAGTCTTCTTGTTCTTAAGTCGGCATTGTGCCTTTTCTATTTAATTCTGATGCAATTTCTGTGCTTCATCGTCAATAAGAAGATCAGAGGGTTACAGTAAACCTGACGTGAAGCATCGGAATCTATAAGTAGTGTCACAGGAATGTTTCAAAACATAGACAGTAAGAAGAGCCAGTCTGCTTGTACTTGAGTCGGCATTGTGCCTTTTGTATTTAATTCCGATGCAATTTCTGTGTTTTATCGTCAATAAGAAGGTCGGAGGGATACACTAAACCTGAAGTGAAGCATCTGAATCTATAACTAGTGTCACAGGAATGGTTCAAAACATAGACGGTAAGAAGAGCCAGTCTTCTTGTACTTGAGTCGGCATTGAGCCTTTTGTATTTAATTCCGATGCAATTTCTGTGTTTCATCGTCAATAAGAAGGTCAGAGGGATACAGTAAACCTGAAGTGAAGCACCGGAATCTATAACTAGTATCACAGGAATGGTTCAAAACAAAGACATTAGGAAGAGTCAGTCTTCTAGTACTTAGGTCGGCATTGTGCCTTTTGTATTTAATTCCGATGCAATTTCTGTGTTTCACCCTCAATAAGAAGGTCAGAGGGATACAGTAATCCTGAAGTGAAGCATCGGAATCTATAACTAGTGTCACAGGAATGGTTCAAAACATGGACAATAAGAAGCGCCAGTCTTGTTGTACTTGAGTCGGCATTGTGCCTCTTGTATTTAATTCCGATGCAATTTCTATGTTTCATCGTCAATAACGCGGACAGAGGGATACAGTAAACCTGAAGTGAAGCATCTGAATCTACAAGTAGTGTCACAGGAATGGTTCAAAACATAGACAGTAAGAAGAGTCAGTTTTCTTGTACTTAAGTCGGCATTGTGCCTTTTGTATTTAATTCCGATGTAATTTCTGTGTGTCATCGTCAATACGAACGTCAGAGGGATACAGTAAACCCGAAGTGAAGCATCGGAATCTATAACTAGATTCACAGGAATGGTTCAAATCATAGATAGTGAGAAGAGTCAGTTTTTTGTACTTAAGTCGGCATTGTGCCTTTTGTATTTAATCCCGATGCAATATCTGTGTTTCATCGTCAGTAAGAAGGTCAGAGGGATACAGTAATCTGAAGTGAAGCATTGAAATCTATAACTAGTGTAACAGGAATGTTTCACAACATAGACAGTACGAAGAGTCAGTCCTCTTGTACTTAAGTCGGCATTGTGCCATTTGTATTTCATGCCGATGAAATTTCTGTGTTTCATCGTCAATAAGAAGGTCAGAGGGATACAGTAAACTTGAAGTGAGGCATCGGAATATATAACTAGTGTCATAGGAATATTTCATAACATAGACAGTAAGAAGAGTCAATTTTCTTGTACTTAAGTGGGCATTGTGATTTTTGTAATTAATTCCGATGCAATTTCTGTGTTTCATCGTCAACATGAACGTGAGAGGGATACAGTAAACCTGAAGTGAAGCATCGGAATCTATAACTAGTGTCACAGGAATGGTTTAAAACATAGGCAGTAAGAAGAGTCAGTTTTCTTGTACTTAAGTCGGCATTGTGCCTTTTGTATTTAATTCCGATGCAATTTCTGTGCTTCATCGTCAATAAGAAGTTCAGAGGGTTACAGTTAACCTGAAGTGAAGCATCGGAATCTATAACTAGTGTCACAGGAATGGTTCAAAACATAGACAGTAGGAAGAGTCAGTCTTCTAGTACTGAAGTCGGCATTGTGCCTTTTATATTTAATTCCGATGCAATTTCTGTGTTTCATCGTCAATAAGAAGGTCACAGGGATACAGTAATCATGAAGTGAAGCATCTGAATCAATAACTAGTGTCACAGGAATGGTTCAAAACTTAGACAATAAGAAGGGTCAGTCTTCTTGTACTGAAGTCGGCATTGTGCCACTTGTATATAATTCCGATGTAATTTGTGTGTTTCATCGTCAATATGAAGGTCAGAGGGATACAGTAAACCTGAAGTGAAGATTCGGAATCTATAACTTGTGTCACAGGAATGGTTAAAACATAGACGGTAAGAAGGGTCAGTTTACTTGTACTTAAGTCGGCATTGTGCCACTTGTATATAATTCCGATGCAATTTCTGTGTTTCATCGTCAACATGAAGATGAGAGGGATACAGTAAACCTGAAGTGAAGCATCGGAATCTATAACTAGTGTCACAGGAATGGTTCAAAACATAGACAGTAAGAAGAGTCAGTTTTCTTGTACTTAAGTCGGCATTGTGCCTTTTGTATTAAATTCCGATGCAATTTCTGTGCTTCATCGTCAATAAGAGGGTCAGAGGGTTACAGTAAACCTGAAGTGAAGCATCGGAATCTATAACTAGTGTCACAGGAATGGTTCAAAACATAGACAGTAGGAAGAGTCAGTCTTCTAGTACTGAAGTCGGCATTGTGCCTTTTGTATTTAATTCCGATGCAATTTCTGTGTTTCATCGTCAATAAGAAGGTCACATTGATACAGTAAACATGAAGTGAAGCATCTGAATCAATAACTAGTGTCACAGGAATGGTTCAAAACTTAGACAATAAGAAGGCTCAGTCTTCTTGTTCTTAAGTCGGCATTGTGCCTTTTCTATTTAATTCCGATGCAATTTCTGTGCTTCATCGTCAATAAGAAGATCAGAGGGATACAGTAAACCTGAAGTGAAGCATCGGAATCTATAAGTAGTGTCACAGGAATGTTTCAAAACATAGACAGTAAGAAGAGCCAGTCTGCTTGTACTTGAGTCGGCATTGTGCCTTTTGTATTTAATTCCGATGCAATTTCTGTGTTTTATCGTCAATAAGAAGGTCGGAGGGATACACTAAACCTGAAGTGAAGCATCTGAATCTATAACTAGTGTCACAGGAATGGTTCAAAACATAGACGGTAAGAAGAGCCAGTCTTCTTGTACTTGAGTCGGCATTGAGCCTTTTGTATTTAATTCCGATGCAATTTCTGTGTTTCATCGTCAATAAGAAGGTCAGAGGGATACAGTAAACCTGAAGTGAAGCATCGGAATCTATAACTAGTATCACAGGAATGGTTCAAAACATAGACATTAGGAAGAGTCAGTCTTCTAGTACTTAAGTCGGCATTGTGAATTTTGTATTTAATTCCGATGCAATTTCTGTGTTTCACCGTCAATAAGAAGGTCAGAGGGATACAGTAATCCTGAAGTGAAGCATCGGAATCTATAACTAGTGTCACAGGAATGGTTCAAAACATGGACAATAAGAAGCGCCAGTCTTGTTGTACTTGAGTCGGCATTGTGCCTATTGTATTTAATTCCGATGCAATTTCTATGTTTCATCGTCAATAAGGCGGACAGAGGGATACAGTAAACCTGAAGTGAAGCATCTGAATCTACAACTAGTGTCACAGGAATGGTTCAAAACATAGACAGTAAGAAGAGTCAGTTTTCTTGTACTTAAGTCGGCATTGTGCCTTTTGTATTTAATTTCGATGTAATTTCTGTGTGTCATCGTCAATACGAACGTCAGAGGGATACAGTAAACCCGAAGTGAAGCATCGGAATCTATAACTAGATTCACAGGAATGGTTCAAATCATAGATAGTGAGAAGAGTCAGTTTTTTGTACTTAAGTCGGCATTGTGCCTTTTGTATTTAATCCCGATGCAATATCTGTGTTTCATCGTCAGTAAGAAGGTCAGAGGGATACAGTAATCTGAAGTGAAGCATCGAAATCTATAACTAGTGTAACAGGAATGTTTTACAACGTAGACAGTACGAAGAGTCTGTCTTCTTGTACTTAAGTCGGCATTGTGCCATTTGTATTTCTTGCCGATGAAATTTCTGTGTTTCATCGTCAATAAGAAGGTCAGAGGGATACAGTAAACTTGAAGTGAGGCATCGGAATCTATAACTAGTGTCACAGGAATGGTTAAAACATAGACGGTAAGAAGGGTCAGTTTACTTGTACTTAAGTCGGCATTGTGCCACTTGTATATAATTCCGATATAATTTCTGTGTTTCATCGTCAACATGAAGGTGAGAGGGATACAGTAAACCTGAAGTGAAGCATCGGAATCTATAACTAGTGTCACAGGAATGGTTCAAAACATAGGCAGTAAGAAGAGTCAGTTTTCTTGTACTTAAGTCGGCATTGTGCCTTTTGTATTTAATTCCGATGCAATTTCTGTGTTTCATCGTCAATAAGAAGGTCACAGGGATACAGTAAACATGAAGTGAAGCATCTGAATCAATAACTAGTGTCACAGGAATGGTTCAAAACTTAGACAATAAGAAGGGTCAGTCTTCTTGTACTGAAGTCGGCATTGTGCCACTTGTATATAATTCCGATGTAATTTGTGTGTTTCATCGTCAATATGAAGGTCAGAGGGATACAGTAAACCTGAAGTGAAGCATCGGAATCTATAACTAGTGTCACAGGAATGGTTAAAACATCGACGGTAAGAAGGGCCAGTTTACTTGTACTTAAGTCAGCATTGTGCCACTTGTATATAATTCCGATGCAATTTCTGTGTTTCATCGTCAACATGAAGGTGAGAGGGATACAGTAAAACTGAAGTGAAGCATCGGAATCTATAACTAGTGGCACAGGAATGGTTCAAAACATAGACAGTAAGAAGAGTCATTTTTACTTGTACTTAAGTCGGCATTGTGCCTTTTGTATTTAATTCCGATGCAATTTCTGTGCTTCATCGTCAATAAGAAGGTCAGAGGGTTACAGTAAACCTGAAGTGAAGCATCGGAATCTATAACTAGTGTCACAGGAATGGTTCAAAACATAGACAGTAGGAAGAGTCAGTCTTCTAGTACTGAAGTCGGCATTGTGCCTTTTGTATTTAATTCCGATGCAATTTCTGTGTTTCATCGTCAATAAGAAGGTCACATTGATACAATAAACATGAAGTGAAGCATCTGAATCAATAACTAGTGTCACAGGAATGGTTCAAAACTTAGACAATAAGAAGGGTCAGTCTTCTTGTTCTTAAGTCGGCATTGTGCCTTTTCTATTTAATTCCGATGCAATTTCTGTGCTTCATCGTCAATAAGAAGATCAGAGGGTTACAGTAAACCTGACGTGAAGCATCGGAATCTATAAGTAGTGTCACAGGATTGTTTCAAAACATAGACAGTAAGAAGAGCCAGTCTGCTTGTACTTGAGTCGGCATTGTGCCTTTTGTATTTAATTCCGATGCAATTTCTGTGTTTTATCGTCAATAAGAAGGTCGGAGGGATACACTAAACCTGAATTGAAGCATCTGAATCTATAACTAGTGTCACAGGAATGGTTCAAAACATAGACGGTAAGAAGAGCCAGTCTTCTTGTACTTGAGTCGGCATTGAGCCTTTTGTATTTAATTCCGATGCAATTTCTGTGTTTCATCGTCAATAAGAAGGTCAGAGGGATACAGTAAACCTGAAGTGAAGCATCGGAATCTATAACTAGTATCACAGGAATGGTTCAAAACATAGACATTAGGAAGAGTCAGTCTTCTAGTACTTAGGTCGGCATTGTGCCTTTTGTATTTAATTCCGATGCAATTTCTGTGTTTCACCCTCAATAAGAAGGTCAGAGGGATACAGTAATCCTGAAGTGAAGCATCGGAATCTATAACTAGTGTCACAGGAATGGTTCAAAACATGGACAATAAGAAGCGCCAGTCTTGTTGTACTTGAGTCGGCATTGTGCCTCTTGTATTTAATTCCGATGCAATTTCTATGTTTCATCGTCAATAAGGCGGACAGAGGGATACAGTAAACCTGAAGTGAAGCATCTGAATCTACAAGTAGTGTCACAGGAATGGTTCAAAACATAGACAGTAAGAAGAGTCAGTTTTCTTGTACTTAAGTCGGCATTGTGCCTTTTGTATTTAATTCCGATGTAATTTCTGTGTGTCATCATCAATACGAACGTCAGAGGGATACAGTGAACCCGAAGTGAAGCATCGGAATCTATAACTAGATTCACAGGAATGGTTCAAATCATAGATAGTGAGAAGAGTCAGTTTTTTGTACTTAAGTCGGCATTGTGCCTTTTGTATTTAATCACGATGCAATATCTGTGTTTCATCGTCAGTAAGAAGGTCAGAGGGATACAGTAATCTGAAGTGAAGCATTGAAATTTATAACTAGTGTAACAGGAATGTTTCACAACATAGACAGTACGAAGAGTCAGTCCTCTTGTACTTAAGTCGGCATTGTGCCATTTGTATTTCATGCCGATGAAATTTCTGTGTTTCATCGTCAATAAGAAGGTCAGAGGGATACAGTAAACATGAAGTGAAGCATCTGAATCAATAACTAGTGTCACAGGAATGGTTCAAAACTTAGACAATAAGAAGGGTCAGTCTTCTTGTACTGAAGTCGGCATTGTGCCACTTGTATATAATTCCGATGTAATTTGTGTGTTTCATCGTCAATATGAAGGTCAGAGGGATACTTAAAACCTGAAGTGAAGCATCGGAATCTATAACTAGTGTCACAGGAATGGTTAAAACATAGACGGTAAGAAGGGTCAGTTTACTTGTACTTAAGTCGGCATTGTGCCACTTGTATATAATTCCGATGCAATTTCTGTGTTTCATCGTCAACATGAAGATGAGAGGGATACAGTAAACCTGAAGTGAAGCATCGGAATCTATAACTAGTGTCACAGGAATGGTTCAAAACATAGACAGTAAGAGGAGTCAGTTTTCTTGTACTTAAGTCGGCATTGTGCCTTTTGTATTTAATTCCGATGCAATTTCTGTGCTTCATCGTCAATAAGAGGGTCAGAGGGTTACAGTAAACCTGAAGTGAAGCATCGGAATCTATAACTAGTGTCACAGGAATGGTTCAAAACATAGACAGTAGGAAGAGTCAGTCTTCTAGTACTGAAGTCGGCATTGTGCCTTTTGTATTTAATTCCGATGCAATTTCTGTGTTTCATCGTCAATAAGAAGGTCACATTGATACAGTAATCATGAAGTGAAGCATCTGAATCAATAACTAGTGTCACAGGAATGGTTCAAAACTTAGACAATAAGAAGGGTCAGTCTTCTTGTTCTTAAGTCGGCATTGTGCCTTTTGTATTTAATCCCGATGCAATTTCTGTGCTTCATCGTCAATAAGAAGATCAGAGGGTTACAGTAAACCTGACGTGAAGCATCGGAATCTATAAGTAGTGTCACAGGAATGTTTCAAAACATAGACAGTAAAAAGAGCCAGTCTGCTTGTACTTGAGTCGGCATTGTGCCTTTTGTATTTAATTCCGATGCAATTTCTGTGTTTTATCGTCAATAAGAAGGTCGGAGGGATACACTAAACCTGAAGTGAAGCATCTGAATCTATAACTAGTGTCACAGGAATGGTTCAAAACATAGACGGTAAGAAGAGCCAGTCTTCTTGTACTTGAGTCGGCATTGAGCCTTTTGTATTTAATTCCGATGCAATTTCTGTGTTTCATCGTCAATAAGAAGGTCAGAGGGATACAGTAAACCTGAAGTGAAGCATCAAAATCTATAACTAGTATCACAGGAATGGTTCAAAACATAGACATTAGGAAGAGTCAGTCTTCTAGTACTTAGGTCGGCATTGTGCCTTTTGTATTTAATTCCGATGCAATTTCTGTGTTTCACCCTCAATAAGAAGGTCAGAGGGATACAGTAATCCTGAAGTGAAGCATCGGAATCTATAACTAGTGTCACAGGAATGGTTCAAAACATGGACAATAAGAAGCGCCAGTCTTGTTGTACTTGAGTCGGCATTGTGCCTCTTGTATTTAATTCCGATGCAATTTCTATGTTTCATCGTCAATAAGGCGGACAGAGGGATACAGTAAACCTGAAGTGAAGCATCTGAATCTACAAGTAGTGTCACAGGAATGGTTCAAAACATAGACAGTAAGAAGAGTCAGTTTTCTTGTACTTAAGTCGGCATTGTGCCTTTTGTATTTAATTCCGATGTAATTTCTGTGTGTCATTGTCAATACGAACGTCAGAGGGATACAGTAAACCCGAAGTGAAGCATCGGGATCTATAACTAGTGTCACAGGAATGGTTAAAACATAGACGGTAAGAAGGGTCAGTTTACTTGTACTTAAGTCGGCATTGTGCCACTTGTATATAATTCCGATGCAATTTCTGTGTTTCATCGTCAACATGAAGATGAGAGGGATACAGTAAACCTGAAGTGAAGCATCGGAATCTATAACTAGTGTCACAGGAATGGTTCAAAACATAGACAGTAAGAGGAGTCAGTTTTCTTGTACTTAAGTCGGCATTGTGCCTTTTGTATTTAATTCCGATGCAATTTCTGTGCTTCATCGTCAATAAGAGGGTCAGAGGGTTACAGTAAACCTGAAGTGAAGCATCGGAATCTATAACTAGTGTCACAGGAATGGTTCAAAACATAGACAGTAGGAAGAGTCAGTCTTCTAGTACTGAAGTCGGCATTGTGCCTTTTGTATTTAATTCCGATGCAATTTCTGTGTTTCATCGTCAATAAGAAGGTCACATTGATACAGTAAATATGAAGTGAAGCATCTGAATCAATAACTAGTGTCACAGGAATGGTTCAAAACTTAGACAATAAGAAGGGTCAGTCTTCTTGTTCTTAAGTCGGCATTGTGCCTTTTCTATTTAATTCCGATGCAATTTCTGTGCTTCATCGTCAATAAGAAGATCAGAGGGTTACAGTAAACCTGAAGTGAAGCATCGGAATCTATAAGTAGTGTCACAGGAATGTTTCAAAACATAGACAGTAAGAAGAGCCAGTCTGCTTGTACTTGAGTCGGCATTGTGCCTTTTGTATTTAATTCCGATGCAATTTCTGTGTTTTATCGTAAATAAGAAGGTCGGAGGGATACACTAAACCTGAAGTGAAGCATCTGAATCTATAACTAGTGTCACAGGAATGGTTCAAAACATAGACGGTAAGAAGAGCGAGTCTTCTTGTACTTGAGTCGGCATTGAGCCTTTTGTATTTAATTCCGATGCAATTTCTGTGTTTCATCGTCAATAAGAAGGTCAGAGGGATACAGTAAACCTGAAGTGAAGCATCGGAATCTATAACTAGTATCACAGGAATGGTTCAAAACATAGACATTAGGAAGAGTCAGTCTTCTAGTACATAAGTCGGCATTGTGAATTTTGTATTTAATTCCGATGCAATTTCTGTGTTTCACCGTCAATAAGAAGGTCAGAGGGATACAGTAATCCTGAAGTGAAGCATCGGAATCTATAACTAGTGTCACAGGAATGGTTCAAAACATGGACAATAAGAAGCGCCAGTCTTGTTGTACTTTAGTCGGCATTGTGCCTCCTGTATTTAATTCCGATGCAATTTCTATGTTTCATCGTCAATAAGGCGGACAGAGTAATACAGTAAACCTGAAGTGAAGCATCTGAATCTACAACTAGTGTCACAGGAATGGTTCAAAACATAGACAGTAAGAAGAGTCAGTTTTCTTGTACTTGAGTCGGCATTGTGCCTTTTGTATTTAATTCCGGTGTAATTTCAGTGTGTCATTGTCAATACGAACGTCAGAGGGATACAGTAAACCCGAAGTGAAGCATCGGAATCTATAACTAGATTCACAGGAATGGTTCAAATCATAGATAGTGAGAAGAGTCAGTTTTTTGTACTTAAGTCGGCATTGTGCCTTTTGTATTTAATCCCGATGCAATATCTGTGTTTCATCGTCAGTAAGAAGGTCAGAGGGATACAGTAATCTGAAGTGAAGCATTGAAATCTATAACTAGTGTAACAGGAATGTTTCACAACATAGACAGTACGAAGAGTCAGTCCTCTTGTACTTAAGTCAGCATTGTGCCATTTGTATTTCATGCCGATGAAATTTCTGTGTTTCATCGTCAATAAGAAGGTCAGAGGGATACAGTAAACTTGAAGTGAGACATCGGAATCTATAACTAGTGTCATAGGAATATTTCATAACATAGACAGTAAGAAGAGTCAGTTTTCTTGTACTTAAGTGGGCATTGTGATTTTTGTATTTAATTCCGATGCAATTTCTGTGTTTCATCGTCAACATGAAGGTGAGAGGGATACAGTAAACCTGAAGTGAAGCATCGGAATCTATAACTAGTGTCACACGAATGGTTCAAAACATAGGCAGTAAGAAGAGTCAGTTTTCTTGTACTTAAGTCGGCATTGTGCCTTTTGTATTTAATTCCGATGCAATTTCTGTGCTTCATCGTCAATAAGAAGATCAGAGGGTTACAGTTAACCTGAAGTGAAGCATCGGAATCTATAACTAGTGTCACAGGAATGGTTCAAAACATAGACAGTAGGAAGGCTCAGTCTTCTAGTACTGAAGTCGGCATTGTGCCTTTTATATTTAATTCCGATGCCATTTCTGCGTTTCATCGTCAATAAGAAGGTCACAGGGATACAGTAAACATGAAGTGAAGCATCTGAATCAATAACTAGTGTCACAGGAATGGTTCAAAACTTAGACAATAAGAAGGGTCAGTCTTCTTGTACTGAAGTCGGCATTGTGCCACTTGTATATAATTCCGATGTAATTTGTGTGTTTCATCGTCAATATGAAGGTCAGAGGGATACAGTAAACCTGAAGTGAAACATCGGAATCTATAACTAGTGTCACAGGAATGGTTAAAACATAGACGGTAAAAAGGGTCAGTTTACTTGTACTAAAGTCGGCATTGTGCCTTTTGTATTTAATTCCGATGCAATTTCTGTGCTTCATCGTCAATAAGAAGGTCAGAGGGTTACAGTAAACCTGAAGTGAAGCAGCGGAATCTATAACTAGTGTCACAGGAATGGTTCAAAACATAGACAGTAGGAAGAGTCAGTCTTCTAGTACTGAAGTCGGCATTGTGCCTTTTGTATTTAATTCCGATGCAATTTCTGTGTTTCATCGTCAATAAGAAGGTCACATTGATACAGTAAACATGAAGTGAAGCATCTGAATCAATAACTAGTGTCACAGGAATGGTTCAAAACTTAGACAATAAGAAGGGTCAGTCTTCTTGTTCTTAAGTCGGCAGTGTGCCTTTTCTATTTAATTCCGATGCAATTTCTGTGCTTCATCGTCAATAAGAAGATCAGAGGGTTACAGTAAACCTGAAGTGAAGCATCGGAATCTATAAGTAGTGTCACAGGAATGTTTCAAAGCATAGACAGTAGGAAGAGCCAGTCTGCTTGTACTTGAGTCGGCATTGTGCCTTTTGTATTTAATTCCGATGCAATTTCTGTGTTTCATCGTCAATAAGGCGGACAGAGGGATACAGTAAACCTGAAGTGAAGCATCTGAATCTACAACTAGTGTCACAGGAATGGTTCAAAACATAGACAGTAAGAAGAGTCAGTTTTCTTGTACTTAAGTCGGCATTGTGAATTTTGTATTTAATTCCGATGTAATTTCTGTGTGTCATCGTCAATACGAACGTCAGAGGGATACAGTAAACCCGAAGTGAAGCATCGGAATCTATAACTAGATTCACAGGAATGGTTCAAATCATAGATAGTGAGAAGGGTCAGTTTTTTGTACTTAAGTCGGCATTGTGCCTTTTGTATTTAATCCCGATGCAATATCTGTGTTTCATCGTCAGTAAGAAGGTCAGAGGGATACAGTAATCTGAAGTGAAGCATTGAAATCTATAACTAGTGTAACAGGAATGTTTCACAACATAGACAGTACGAAGAGTCAGTCCTCTTCTACTTAAGTCGGCATTGTGCCATTTGTATTTCATGCCGATGAAATTTCTGTGTTACATCGTCAATAAGAAGGTCAGAGGGATACAGTAAACTTGAAGTGAGGCATCGGAATCTATAACTAGTGTCATAGGAATATTTCATAACATAGGCAGTAAGAAGAGTCAGTTTTTTTGTACTTAAGTCGGCATTGTGCCTTTTGTATTTAATTCCGATGCAATTTCTGTGCTTCATCGTCAATAAGAAGATCAGAGGGTTACAGTTAACCTGAAGTGAAGCATCGGAATCTATAACTAGTGTCACAGGAATGGTTCAAAACATAGACAGTAGGAAGAGTCAGTCTTCTAGTACTGAAGTCGGCATTGTGCCTTTTATATTTAATTCCGATGCAATTTCTGTGTTTCATCGTCAATAAGAAGGTCACAGGGATACAGTAAACATGAAGTGAAGCATCTGAATCAATAACTAGTGTCACAGGAATGGTTCAAAACTTAGACAATAAGAAGGGTCAGTCTTCTTGTACTGAAGTCGGCATTGTGCCACTTGTATATAATTCCGATGTAATTTGTGTGTTTCATCGTCAATATGAAGGTCGGAGGGATACAGTAAACCTGAAGTGAAGCATCGGAATCTATAACTAGTGTCACAGGAATGGTTAAAACATAGACGGTAAGAAGGGTCAGTTTACTTGTACAAAAGTCGGCATTGTGCCACTTGTATATAATTCCGATGCAATTTCTGTGTTTCATCGTCAACATGAAGGTGAGAGGGATACAGTAAACCTGAAGTGAAGCATCGGAATCTATAACTAGTGTCACAGGAATGGTTCAAACATAGACAGTAAGAAGAGTCAGTTTTCTTGTACTTAAGTCGGCATTGTGAATTTTGTATTTAATTCCGATGCAATTTCTGTGCTTCATCGTCAATAAGAAGGTCAGAGGGTTACAGTAAACCTGAAGTGAAGCATCGGAATCTATAACTAGTGTCACAGGAATGGTTCAAAACATAGACAGTAGGAAGAGTCAGTCTTCTAGTACTGAAGTCGGCATTGTGCCTTTTGTATTTAATTCCGATGCAATTTCTGTGTTTCATCGTCAATAAGAAGGTCACATTGATGCAGTAAACATGAAGTGAAGCATCTGAATCAATAACTAGTGTCACAGGAATGGTTCAAAACTTAGACAATAAGAAGGGTCAGTCTTCTTGTTCTTAAGTCGGCAGTGTGCCTTTTCTATTTAATTCCGATGCAATTTCTGTGCTTCATCGTCAATGAGAAGGTCGGAGGGATACAGTAAGCCTGAAGTGAAGCATCTGAATCTATAACTAGTTTCACAGGAATGGTTCAAAACATAGACGGTAAGAAGAGCCAGTCGTCTTGTACTTGAGACGGCATTGAGCCTTTTGTATTTAATTCCGATGCAATTTCTGTGTTTCATCGTCAATAAGGCGGACAGAGGGATACAGTAAACCCGAAGTGAAGCATCGGAATCTATAACTAGATTCACAGGAATGGTTCAAATCATAGATAGTGAGAAGGGTCAGTTTTTTGTACTTAAGTCGGCATTGTGCCTTTTGTATTTAATCCCGATGCAGTATCTGTGTTTCATCGTCAGTAAGAAGGTCAGAGGGATACAGTAATCTGAAGTGAAGCATTGAAATCTATAACTAGTGTAACAGGAGTGTTTCACAACATAGACAGTACGAAGAGTCAGTCCTCTTGTACTTAAGTCGGCATTGTGCCATTTGTATTTCATGCCGATGAAATTTCTGTGTTTCATCGTCAATAAGAAGGTCAGAGGGATACAGTAAACTTGAAGTCAGGCATCGGAATCTATAACTAGTGTCATAGGAATATTTCATAACATAGACAGTAAGAAGAGTCAGTTTTCTTGTACTTATGTGGGCATTGTGATTTTTGTATTTAATTCCGATGCAATTTCTGTGCTTCATCGTCAATAAGAAGGTCAGAGGGTTACAGCAAACCTGAAGTGAAGCATCGGAATCTATAACTAGTGTCGCAGGAATGGTTCAAAACATAGACAGTAGGAAGAGTCAGTCTTCTAGTACTGAAGTCGGCATTGTGCCTTTTGTATTTAATTCCGATGCAATTTCTGTGATTCATCTTCAATACGAAGGTCACAGGGATACAGTAAACATGAAGTGAAGCATCTGAATCAATAACTAGTGTCACATAAATGGTTCAAAACTTAGACAATAAGAAGGGTCAGTCTTCTTGTACTTAAGTCGGCATTGTGCCACTTGTATATAATTCCGATGTAATTTCTGTGTTTCATTGTCAATATGAAGGTCAGAGGGATACAGTAAACCTGAAGTGAAGCATCGGAATCTATAACTAGTGTCACAGGAATGGTTCAAAACGTAGACAGTAAGAAGAACCAGTCTGCCTGTACTTGAGTCGGCATTGTGCCTTTTGTATTTAATTCCGATGCAATTTCTGTCTTTCATCGTCAATGAGAAGGTCGGAGGGATACAGTAAGCCTGAAGTGAAGCATCGGAATCTATAACTAGTGTCCTAGGAATGGTTCAAATCATAGACGGTAAGAAGAGCCAGTCTTCTTGTACTTGAGTCGGCATTGAGGCTTTTGAATTTAATTCCGATGCAATTTCTGTGTTTCATCGTCAATAAGAAGGTCAGAGGGATACAGTAAACATGAAGTGAAGCATCGGAATCTACAACTAGTGTCAAAGGAATGGTTCAAAACATAGACAGTAGGATGAGTCAGTCTTCTAGTACTTAAGTCGGCATTGTGCCTCTTGTATTTAATTCCGATGCAATTTCTGTGTTTTATCGTCAATAAGGCGGACAGAGGGATACAGTAAACCTGAAGTGAAGAATCTGAATCTATAACTAGTGTCACAGGAATGGTTCAAAACATAGACAGTAAGAAGAGTCGGCATTGTGCCTTTTGTATTTAATTCCGATGCAATTTCTGTGTTTCATCGTCAATAAGAGGGTCAGAGGCATACAGTCAACCTGATGTAAAGCATCAAAATCCATAACTAGTGTCACAGGAACGGTTCAAAACATAGACAGTAGGAAGAGTCAGTTTTCTAGTACTTAAGTCGTCATTGTGATTTTTGTATTTAATTCCGATGCAATTTCTGTGTTTCATCGTCAATATGAAGGTCACAGGGATACAGTAAACCTGAAGTGAAACATTCGAATCTATAACTAGTGTCACAGGAATGGTTCAAAGCATAAACAGTAAGAAGCGTCAGTTTTCTTGTACTTAAGTCGGCATTGTGCCTTTTGTATTTCATTCCGATGCAATTTCTAGGTTTCATCGTCAATAAGATGGTCAGTGGGATACAGTAAACCTGAAGTGAAGCATCGGAATCTATAACTAGTGTCACAGGAATGGTTCAAAACATAGACAGTAAGAAGAGTCAGTTTTCTTATACTTAAGTCGGCATTGTGCCTTTTGTATTTAATTCCGATGCAATTTCTGTGTTTCATCGTCAATAAGAAGGTCAGAGGGATACAGTAAACCTCAAGTGAAGTATCGGAATCTATAACTAGTGTCACAGGAATGGTTCAAAACATAGACATTAAGAAGAGTCAGTTTTCTTGTACTTAAGTCGGCATGTGCCTTTTGTATTTAATTCCGATGTAATTTCTGTGTGTCATCGTCAATACGAACGTCAGAGGGATACAGTAAACCTGAAGTGAAGCATCGGAATCTATAATTAGATTCACAGGAATGGTTCAAATCATAGATAGTGAGGAGAGTCAGTTTACTTGTACTTAGGCCGGCATTGTGCCTTTTGTATTTAATCCCGATGCAATATCTGTGTTTCATCGTCAGTAAGAAGGTCAGAGGCATACAGTAAACCTGAAGTGAAGCATCGAAATCTATAACTAGTGTAACAGGAATGTTTCACAACATAGACAGTACGAAGAATCAGTCTTCTTGTACTTCAGTCGGCATTGTGCCATTTGTATTTCATGCCGATGAAATTTCTGTGTTTCATCGTCAATAAGAAGGTCAGAGGGATACAGTAAACCTGAAGTGAGGCATCGGAATCTATAACTAGTGTCACAGGAGTATTTCAAAACATAGACACTAAGAAGAGTCAGTTTTCTTGTACTTAACTGGGCATTGTGCCTTTTGTATTTAATTCCGATTCAATTTCGGTGTTACATCGTCAATAAGACGGTCAGAGGGATACAGTAAACCTGAAGTGAAGCATCGGAATCTATAACTAGTGTCACAGGAATGTTTAAAACATAGATGGTAAGAAGGGTCAGTTTACTTGTACTTAAGTCGGCATTCTGCCACTTGTATATAATTCCGATGCAATTTCTGTGTTTCATCGTCAACACGAAGGTGAGAGGGATACAGTAAACATGAAGTGAAGCATCGGAATCGATAACTAGTGTCACAGGAATGGTTCAAATCATAGACAGTAGGAAGAGTCAGTCTTCTAGTACTGAAGTCGGCATTGCGCCTTTTGTATTTAATTCCGATGCAATTTCTGTGTTTCATCGTCGATAAGAAGGTCACGGGGATACAGTAAACATGAAGTGAAGCATCGGAGTCTATAACTAGTGTCACAGGAATGGTTCAAAACATAAACAGTAACAAGCGTCAGTTTTCTTGTACTTAAGTCAACATTGTGCCTTTTGTATTTAATTCCAATGCAATATCTGTGTTTCATCGTCAATATGAAGGTCAGAGGGATACAGTAAACCTGAAGTGAAGCATCGGAATCTATAACTAGTGTCACAGGAATGGTTCAAAACATAGACAGTAAGAAGAGCCAGTCTGCTTGTACTTGAGTCAGCATTGTGCCTTTTGTATTTAATTCCGATGCAATTTCTGTGTTTCATCGTCAATAAGAAGGTCGATGGGATACAGTAAACCTGAAGTGAAGCATCTGAATCTATAACTAGTGTCACAGGAATGGTTCAAAACATAGACGGTAAGAAGAGCCAGTCTTCTTGTACTTGAGTCGGCATTGAGCCTTTTGTATTTAATTCCGATGCAAATTCTGTGTTTCATCGTGAATAAGAAGGTCAGAGGGATACAGTAAACCTGAAGTGAAGCATCGGAATCTATAACTAGTGTCACAGGAATGGTTCAAAACATAGACAGTAGGAAGAGTCAGTCGTCTAGTACTTAAGTCGGCATTGTGCCGTTTGTATTTAACTCCGATGCAATTTCTGTGTTTCATCGTCAATAAGAAGGTCAGAGGGATACAGTAATCCTGAAGTGAAGCATCGGAATCTATAACTAGTGTCACAGGAATCTTTCAAAACATGGGCAATAAGAAGAGCCAGTCTTCTTGTACTTGAGTCGGCATTGTGCCTCTTGTATTTAATTCCGATGCAATTTCTGTGTTTTATCGTCAATAAGGCGGACAGAGGGATACAGTAAACCTCAAGTGAAGAATCTGAATCTATAACGAGTGTCACAGGAATGGTTCAAAACATAGACAGTAAGAAGAGTCAGTTTTCTTGTACTTAAGTCGGCATTGTGCCTTTTGTATTTAATTCCGATGCAATTTCTGTGCTTCATCGTCAATAAGAAGGTCAGAGGGTTACAGAAAACCTGACGTGAAGCATAGGAATCTTTAACTAGTGTCACAGGAGTGGTTCCAAACATAAACAGTAAGTAAGCGTCAGTTTTCTTGTACTTATGTCGGCATTGTGCCGTTTGTATTTAATTCCGATGCAATTTCTGAGTTTAATCGTCAATAAGAAGGTCAGAGGGATACAGTAATCCTAAAGTGAAGCATCGGAATCTTTAACTAGTGTCACAGGAATGGTTCCAAACATAAACAGTAAGTAAGCGTCAGTTTTCTTGTACTTATGTCGGCATTGTGCCTTTTGTATTTAATTCCGATGCAATTTCTGTGTCTCATCGTCAATAAGAAGGTCAGAGGGATACAGTAATTCTGAAGTGAAGCATCGGAATCTATAACTAGTGTCACAGGAATGGTTCAAAACATGGACAATAAGAAGAGCCAGTCTTCTTGTACTTGAGTCGGCATTGTGCCTCTTATATTTAATTCCGATGCAATTTCTATGTTTCATCGTCAATAAGGCGGACAGACGGATACAGTAAACCTGAAGTGAAGCATCTGAATCTATAACTAGTGTCACAGGAAAGGTTCAAAACATAGACAGTAAGAAGAGCCAGTCTGCTTGTACTTGAGTCGGCATTGTGCCTTTTGTATTTAACTCCGATTCAATTTCTGTGTTTCATCGTCAATAAGAAGGTCGGAGGGATACAGTAAACCTGAAGTAAAGCATCTGAATCTATACCTAGTGTCACTGGAATGGTTCAAAACATAGACGGTAAGAAGAGCCAGTCTTCTTGTACTTAAGTCGGCATTGTGCCTTTTGTATTTAATTAGGATGCAATTTCTGTGTTTCATCGTCAATAAGAAGGTCAGAGGGATACAGTAATCCTGAAGTGAAGCATCGGAATCTATAACTAGTGTCACAGGAATGGTTCAAAACATGTACAATAAGAAGAGCCAGTCTTCTTGTACTTGAGTCGGCATTGCGCCTCTTGTATTTAATTCCGATGCAATTTCTGTGTTTCATCGTCAATAAGGCGGACAGAGGGATACAGTAAACCTGTAGTAAAGCATCTGAATCTAAAACTAATGTCACAGGAATGGTTTAAAACGTAGACGGTAAGAAGAGCCAGTCTTCCTGTACTTAAGTCAGCATTGGGCCTTTTGTATTTAATTCCGATGCAATTTCTGTGCTTCATCGTCAATAAGAAGGTCAGAGGGTTACAGTAAACCTGAAGTGAAGCATCGGAATCTATAACTAGTGTCACAGGAATGGTTCAAAACATAGACAGTAGGAAGAGTCAGTCTTCTAGTACTGAATTCGGCATTGTGCCTTTTGTATTTAATTCCGATGCAATTTCTGTGTTTCAATATCAATAACAAGGTCACAGGGATACAGTAAACCTGAAGTGAAGCATCGGAATCTATAACTAGTGTCACAGGAATGGTTCAAAACATAAACAGTAAGAAGCGTCAGTTTTCTTGTACTTCAGTCGGCATTGTGTCTTTTGTATTTAATTCCGATGCAATTTCTGTGTTTCATCGTCAATATGAAGGTCAGAGGGATACAGTAAACCTGAAGTGAAGCATCGGAATCTATAATTAGTGTCACAAGAATGGTTCAAAGTATAGACAGTAAGTAGAGCCAGTCTGCTTGTAGTTGAGTCGGCATTGTGCGTTTTGCATTTAATTCCGATGCAGTATCTGTGTTTCATCGTCTATAAGAAGGTCGGAGGGATACAGTAAACCTGAACTGAAGCATCTGAATCTATAACTAGTGTCACAGGAATGGTTCAAAACATAGACGGTAAGATGAGCCAGTCTTCTTGTACTTAAGTCGGCATTGAGCCTTTTGTATTTAATTCCGATGCAATTTCTGTGTTTCATCGTCAATAAGAAGGTCAGAGGGATACAGTAAACCTGAAGTGAAGCATCGGAATCTATAACTGGTGTCATAGGAATGGTTCAAAACATAGACAGTAGGAAGAGTCAGCCTTCTAGTACTTAAGTCGGCATTGTGCATTTTGTATTTAATTCCGATGCAATTTCTGTGTTTGATCGTCAATAAGAAGGTCACAGGGACACTGTAATCCTGAAGTGAAGCATCGGAATCTATAACTAGTGTCACAGGAATGGTTCAAAACATACATGGTAAGAAGAGTCAGTCTTTTTGTACTTAGGTCGGCATTGTGCCTTTTGTATTTAAATCTGATGCAATATCTGTGTGTCATCGTCAATACGAACGTCAGAATGATACAGTAAACCTGAAGTGAAGCATCGGAATCTATAACTTGTGTCACAGGAATGGTTCAAAACATAGACAGTAAGAAGAGCCAGTCTGCTTGTACTTGAGTCAGCATTGTGCCTTTTGTATTTAATTCCGAAGCAATTTCTGTGTTTCATCGTCAATAAGAAGGTCGATGGGATACAGTAAACCTGAAGTGAAGCATCTGAATCTATAACTAGTGTCACAGGAATGGTTCAAAACATAGACGGTAAGAAGAGCCAGTCTTCTTGTACTTGAGTCGGCATTGAGCCTTTTGTATTTAATTCCGATGCAATTTCTGTGTTTCATCGTGAATAAGAAGGTCAGAGGGATACAGTAATCCTGAAGTGAAGCATCGGAATCTATAACTAGTGTCACAGGAATCTTTCAAACATGGGCAATAAGAAGAGCCAGCCTTCTTGTACTTGAGTCGGCATTGTGCCTCTTGTATTTAATTCCGATGCAATTTCTGTGTTTTATCGTCAATAAGGCGGACAGAGGGATACAGTAAACCTCAAGTGAAGAATCTGAATCTATAACGAGTGTCACAGGAATGGTTCAAAACATAGACAGTAAGAAGAGTCAGTTTTCTTGTACTTAAGTCGGCATTGTGCCTTTTTTATTTAATTCCGATGCAATTTCTGTGCTTCATCGTCAATAAGAAGGTCAGAGGGTTACAGAAAACCTGACGTGAAGCATAGGAATCTATAACTAGTGGCACAGGAGTGGTTCAAAACATAGACAGTAGGAAGAGTCAGTCTTCTAATACTGAAGTCGGCATTGTGCCTTTTGTATTTAATTCCGATGCAATTTCTGAGTTTAATCGTCAATAAGAAGGTCAGAGGGATACAGTAAACCTAAAGTGAAGCATCGGAATCTTTAACTAGTGTCACAGGAGTGGTTCCAAACATAAACAGTAAGTAAGCGTCAGTTTTCT
The DNA here is from genome assembly GCF_023864345.2 of Schistocerca serialis cubense. Lineage (NCBI taxonomy): Eukaryota > Metazoa > Arthropoda > Insecta > Orthoptera > Acrididae > Schistocerca > Schistocerca serialis. The sequence goes on from NC_064642.1 coordinate 838,654,494, forward strand.
TGTACTTATGTCGGCATTGTGCCTTTTGTATTTAATTCCGATGCAATTTCTGTGTCTCATCGTCAATAAGAAGGTCAGAGGGATACAGTAATCCTGAAGTGAAGCATCGGAATCTATAACTAGTGTCACAGGAATGGTTCAAAACATGGACAATAAGAAGAGCCAGTCTTCTTGTACTTGAGTCGGCATTGTGCCTCTTGTATTTAATTCCGATGCAATTTCTATGTTTCATCGTCAATAAGGCGGACAGACGGATACAGTAAACCTGAAGTGAAGCATCTGAATCTATAACTAGTGTCACAGGAAAGGTTCAAAACGTAGACAGTAAGAAGAGTCAGTTTTCTTGTACTTAAGTCGGCATTGTGCCTTTTGTATTTAATTCCGATGCAATTTCTGCGCTTCATCGTCAATAAGAAGGTCAGAGGGTTACTGTAAACCTGAAGTGAAGCATCGGAATCTATAACTTAGTGTCACAGGAATGGTTCACAACATAGACAGTAGGAAGAGTCAGTCTTCAAGTACTGAAGTCGGCATTGTGCCTTTGGTATTTAATTCCGATGCAATTTCTGTGTTTCATCGTCAATAAGAAGGTCACAGGGATACAGTAAACCTGTAGTGAAGCATCGGAATCTATAACGAGTGTCACAGGAATGGTTCAAAGCATAAACAGTCAGAAGCGTGAGTTTTCTTGTACTTAAGTCGGCATTGTGCCTGTTGTATTTAATTCCGATGCAATATCTGTGTTTCATCGTCAATATGAAGGTCAGAGGGATACAGTAAGCCTGAAGTGAAGCATCGGAATCTATAACTAGTGTCACAGGAATGGTTCAAAACATGTACAATAAGAAGAGCCAGTCTTCTTGTACTTGAGTCGGCATTGCGCCTCTTGTATTTAATTCCGATGCAATTTCTGTGTTTCATCGTCAATAAGGCGGACAGAGGGATACAGTAAACCTGTAGTAAAGCATCTGAATCTAAAACTAGTGTCACAGGAATGGTTTAAAACATAGACGGTAAGAAGAGCCAGTCTTCCTGTACTTAAGTCGCCATTGGGCCTTTTGTATTTAATTCCGATGCAATTTCTGTGCTTCATCGTCAATAAGAAGGTCAGAGGGTTACAGTAAACCTGAAGTGAAGCATCGGAATCTATAACTAGTGTCACAGGAATGGTTCAAAACATAGACAGTAGGAAGAGTCAGTCTTCTAGTACTGAATTCGGCATTGTGCCTTTTGTATTTAATTCCGATGCAATTTCTGTGTTTCAATATCAATAACAAGGTCACAGGGATACAGTAAACCTGAAGTGAAGCATCGGAATCTATAACTAGTGTCACAGGAATGGTTCAAAACATAAACAGTAAGAAGCGTCAGTTTTCTTGTACTTAAGTCGGCACTGTGTCTTTTGTATTTAATTCCGATGCAATTTCTGTGTTTCATCGTCAATAGGAAGGTCAGAGGGATACTGTAATCCTGAAGTGAAGCATCGGAATCTATAACTAGTGTCACAGGAATGGTTCAAAACATACATGCTAAGAAGAGTCAGTCTTTTTGTACTTAGGTCGGCATTGTGCCTTTTGTATTTAAATCCGATGCAATATCTGTGTGTCATCGTCAATACGAACGTCAGAGGGATACAGTAAACCTGAAGTGAAGCATCGGAATCTATAACTAGTGTCACAGGAATGGTTCAAAACATAAACAGTAAGAAGCGTCAGTTTTCTTGTACTTAAGTCGGCACTGTGTCTTTTGTATTTAATTCCGATGCAATTTCTGTGTTTCATCGTCAATAGGAAGGTCAGAGGGATACAGTAATCCTGAAGTGAAGCATCGGAATCTATAATTAGTGTCACAAGAATGGTTCAAAATAAAGACAGTAAGTAGAGCCAGTCTGCTTGTAGTTGAGTCGGCATTGTGCCTTTTGCATTTAATTCCGATGCAATATCTGTGTTTCATCGTCAATAAGAAGGTCGGAGGGATACAGTAAACCTGAACTGAAGCATCTGAATCTATAACTAGTGTCACAGGAATGGTTCAAAACATAGACGGTAAGATGAGCCAGTCTTCTTGTACTTAAGTCGGCATTGAGCCTTTTGTATTTAATTCCGATGCAATTTCTGTGTTTCATCGTCAATAAGAAGGTCAGAGGGATACAGTAAACCTGAAGTGAAGCATCGGAATCTATAACTGGTGTCACAGGAATGGTTCAAAACATAGACAGTAGGAAGAGTCAGCCTTCTAGTACTTAAGTCGGCATTGTGCATTTTGTATTTAATTCCGATGCAATTTCTGTGTTTCATCGTCAATACGAAGGTCACAGGGACACTGTAATCCTGAAGTGAAGCATCGGAATCTATAACTAGTGTCACAGGAATGGTTCAAAACATACATGCTAAGAAGAGTCAGTCTTTTTGTACTTAGGTCGGCATTGTGCCTTTTGTATTTAAATCCGATGCAATATCTGTGTGTCATCGTCAATACGAACGTCAGAGGGATACAGTAAACCTGAAGTGAAGCATCGGAATCTATAACTAGTTTCACAGGAATGGTTCAAATCGTAGATAGTAAGGAGAGTCAGTTTACCTGTACTTAAGTCGGCATTGTGCCTTTTGTATTTAGTTCCGATGCAATTTCTGTGTTTCATCGTCAATAAGAAGGTCGGATGGATACAGTAAACCTGAAGTGAAGCACCTAAATCTATAACAAGTGTCACAGGACTCGTTAAAACATAGACGTTAAGAAGGGTCAGTCTCCTTGTACTTAAGTAAGCATTGTGCCACTTGTATATAATTCCGATGCAATTTCTGTGTTTCATCGTCAACATGAAGGTGAGAGGGATACAGTAAATCTGAAGTGAAGCATCGGAATCCATAACTAGTGTCTCAGGAATGGTTCGAAGCATAGACAGTAAGAAGAGCCAGTCTGCTTGTACTTGAGTCGGCATTGTGCCTTTTGTATTTAGTTCCGATGCAATTTCTGTGTTTCACCGTCAATAAGAAGGTTAGAGTTATACAGTAAACCTGAAGTGAAGCATCGGAATCTATAACTAGTGTCACAGGAATGGTTCAAAACATAGACAGTAGGTAGGGTCAGTCTTCTAGTACTGAAGACGGCATTGTGCCTTTTATATTTAATTCCGATGCAATTTCTGTGTTTCAATATCAATAAGAATGTCACAGGGATACAGTAAACCTGAAGTGAAGCATCGGAATCTATAACTAGTGTGACAGGAATGGTTCAAAACATAAACAGTAAGAAGCGTCAGTTTTCTTGTACTTAAGTCGGCATTGGGCCTTTTGTATTTAATTCCGATGCAATTTCTATGTTTCATCGTCAATATGAAGGTCAGAGGGATACAGTAAACCTGAATCGAAGCATCGTAATTTATAATTAGTGTCACAGGAATGGTGCAAAACATATGCAGTAAGGAGAGCCAGTCTGCTTGTACTTGAGCCGGCATTGTGCCTTTTGTATTTAATTACGATGCAATATCTGTGTTTCATCGTCAATAAGAAGGTCGGATGGATACAGTAAACCTGAAGTGAAGCATCTGAATCTATAACTAGTGTCACAGGAATGGTTCAAAACATAGAGGGTAAGAAGAGACAGTCTTCTTGTACTTGAGTCGGCATTGAGCTTTTTGTATTTAATTCCGATGCAATTTCTGTGTTTCATCGTCAATAGGAAGGTCAGAGGGATACAGTAATCCTGATGTGAAGCATCGGAATCTATAACTAGTGTCACAGGAATGGTTCAAATCATGGACAATAAGAAGAGCCAGTCTTCTTGTACTTGAGTCGGCATTGTGCCTCTTGTATTTAATTCCGATGTAATTTCTGTGTTTCATCGTCAATAAGAAGGTCACAGGGATACAGTAAACATAAAGTGAAGCATCGGAAACTATAACTAGTGTCACAGGAATGGTTCAAAACATAAACAGTAACAAGCATCAGTTTTCTTGTACTTAAGTCGGCATTGTGCCTTTTGTATTTAATTCCGATGCAATTTCTATGTTTCATCGTCAATATGAAGGTCAGAGGGATGCAGTAAACCTGAATCGAAGCATCGTAATTTATAATTAGTGTCACAGGAATGGTTCAAAACATATGCAGTAAGGAGAGCCAGTCTGCTTGTACTTGAGCCGGCATTGTGCCTTTTGTATTTAATTACGATGCAATATCTGTGTTTCATCGTCAATAAGAAGGTCGGATGGATACAGTAAACCTGAAGTGAAGCATCTGAATCTATAACTAGTGTCACAGGAATGGTTCAAAACATACATGGTAAGAAGAGTCAGTCTTTTTGTACTTAGGTCGGCATTGTGCCTTTTGTATTTAAATCCGATGCAATATCTGTGTGTCATCGTCAATACGAACGTCAGAGGGATACAGTAAACCTGAAGTGAAGCATCGGAATCTATAACTAGTTTCACAGGAATGGTTCAAATCATAGATAGTAAGGAGAGTCAGTTCACTTGTACTTAAGTCGGCATTGTGCCTTTTGTATTTAGTTCCGATGCAATTTCTGTGTTTCATCGTCAATAAGGAGGTCAGAGGGATACAGTAAACCTGAAGTGAAGCATCTAAATCTATAACAAGTGTCACAGGACTCGTTAAAACATAGACGTTAATAAGGGTCAGTCTCCTTGTACTTAAGTAGGCATTGTGCCACTTGTATATAATTCCGATGCAATTTCTGTGTTTCATCGTCAACATGAAGGTGAGAGGGATACACTAAATCAGAAGTGAAGCATCGGAATCCATAACTAGTGTCACAGGAATGGTTCGAAGCATAGACAGTAAGAAGAGCCAGTCTGCTTGTACTTGAGTCGGCATTGTGCCTTTTGTATTTAGTTCCGATGCAATTTCTGTGTTTCATCGTCAATAAGAAGGTTAGAGGGATACAGTAAACCTGAAGTGAAGCATCGGAATCTATAACTAGTGTCACAGGAATGGTTCAAAACATAGACAGTAGGTAGAGTCAGTCTTCTAGTACTGAAGTCGGCATTGTGCCTTTTGTATTTAATTCCGATGCAATTTCTATGTTTCATCGTCAATATGAAGGTCAGAGGGATACAGTAAACCTGAATCGAAGCATCGGAATTTATAATTAGTGTCACAGGAATGGTTCAAAACATATGCAGTAAGAAGAGCCAGTCTGCTTGTACTTGAGCCGGCATTGTGCCTTTTATATTTAATTACGATGCAATATCTGTGTTTCATCGTCAATAAGAGGGTCGGATGGATACAGTAAACCTGAAGTGAAGCATCTGAATCTATAACTAGTGTCACAGGAATGGTTCAAAACACAGAGGGTAAGAAGAGACAGTCTTCTTGTACTTGAGTCGGCATTGCGTCTTTTGTATTTAATTCCGATGCAATTTCTGTGTTTCATCGTCAATAGGAAGGTCAGAGGGATACAGTAATCCTGAAGTGAGGCATCGGAATCTATAACTAGTGTCACAGGAATGGTTCAAATCATGGACAATAAGAAGAGCCAGTCTTCTTGTACTTGAGTCGGCATTGTGCCTCTTGTATTTAATTCCGATGCAATTTCTGTGTTTCATCGTCAATAATGGGGACAGAGGGATACAGTAAACTTGAAGTGAAGCATCTGAATCTGTAACTAGTGTCACAGGAATGGTTCAAAACATAGACAGTAAGAAGAGTCAGTTTTCTTGTGCTTATATTGGCATTGTGCCTTTTGTATTTCATTCCGATGCAATTTCTGTGCTTCATAGTCAATAAGAAGGTCGGAGGGTTACAGGAAACCTGAAGTGAAGCATCGGAATCTATAACTAGTGTCACAGGAATGGTTCAAAACATAGACAGTAGGAAGAGTCAGTCTTCTAGTACTCAAGTCGGCATTGTGCCTTTTGTATTTAATTCCGATGCAATTTCTGTGTTTCGTCGTCAATAAGAAGGTCAGAGGGATACAGTAAACCTGAAGTGAAGCATCGGAATTTATAACTAGTGTCACAGGAAAGGTTCAAAGCATAGACAGTAAGAAGAGTCAGTTTTCTTGTACTTAAGTCGGCATTGTGCCTTTTGTATTTAATTCCGATGCAATTTCTACGCTTCATCGTCAATACGAAGGTCAGAGGGTTACAGTAAACCTAAAGTGAAGCATCGGAATCTATAACTAGTGTCACAGGAATGGTTCAAAACATACATGGTAAGAAGAGTCAGTCTTTTTGTACTTAGGTCGGCATTGTGCCTTTTGTATTTAAATCCGATGCAATATCTGTGTGTCATCGTCAATATGAACGTCAGAGGGATACAGTAAACCTGAAGTGAAGCATCGGAATCTATAACTAGTTTCACAGGAATGGTTCAAATCATAGACAGTAAGGAGAGTCAGTTTACTTGTACTTAAGTCGGCATTGTGCCTTTTGTATTTAGTTCCGATGCAATTTCTGTGTTTCATCGTCAATAAGGAGGTCAGAGGGATACAGTGAACCTGAAGTGAAGCATCGGAATCTATAACTAGTGTCACAGGAATGGTTCAAAACATAGAGGGTAAGAAGAGACAGTCTTCTTGTACTTGAGTCGGCATTGAGCCTTTTGTATTTAATTCCGATGCAATTTCTGTGTTTCATCGTCAATAAGAAGGTCGGATGGATACAGTAAACCTGAAGTGAAGCATCTGAATCTATAACTAGTGTCACAGGAATGGTTCAAAACATAGAGGGTAAGAAGAGACAGTCTTCTTGTACTTGAGTCGGCATTGAGCCTTTTGTATTTAATTCCGATGCAATTTCTGTGTTTCATCGTCAATAGGAAGGTCAGAGGGATACAGTAATCCTGAAGTGAAGCATCGGAATCTATAACTAGTGTCACAGAAATGGTTCAAATTATGGACAATAAGAAGAGCCAGTCTTCTTGTACTTGAGTCGGCATTGAGCCTTTTGTATTTAATTCCGATGCAATTTCTGTGTTTCATCGTCAATAAGAAGGTCACAGGGATACAGTAAACATAAAGTGAAGCATCGGAATCTATAACTAGTGTCACAGGAATGGTTCAAAACATAAACAGTAACAAGCGTCAGTTTTCTTGTACTTAAGTCGGCATTGTGAATTTTGTATTTAATTCCGATGAAATTTCTGTGTTTCATCGTCAATAAGAAGGTCAGAGGGATACAGTAAACTTGAAGTGAGGCATCGGAATCTATAACTAGTGCCACAGGAATATTTCATAACAGAGACAGTAAGAAGAGTCAGTTTTCTTGTACTTAAGTGGGCATTGTGCCTTTTGTATTTAATTCCGATTCAATTTCGGTGTTCCATCGTCAATAAGACGGTCAGAGGGATACAGTAAACCTGAAGTGAAGCATCGGAATCTATAACTAGTGTCACAGGAATGGTTAAAACATAGACAGTAAGAAGGGTCAGTTTACTTGTACTTAAGTCGGCATTCTGCCACTTGTATATAATTCCGATGCAATTTCTGTGTTTCATCGTCAACACGAAGGTAAGAGGGATACAGTGAACCTGAAGTGAAGCATCGAAATCTATAACTAGTGTCACAGGAATGGTTGAAAACATAGACAGTAAGAAGAGTCAGTTTTCTTGTACTTAAGTCGGCATTGCGCCTTTTGTATTTAATTCCGATGCAATTTCTGTGCTTCATCGTCAATAAGAAGATCAGAGGGTTACAGTAAACCTGAAGTGAAGCATCGGAATCTATAACTAGTGTCACAGGAATGGTTCAAAACATAGACAGTAGGGAGAGTCAGTCTTCTAGTACTGAAGTCGGCATTGTGCCTTTTATATTTAATTCCGATGCAATTTCTGTGTTTCATCGTCAATAAGAAGGTCACAGGGATACAGTAAACATGAAGTGAAGCATCTGAATCAATAACTAGTGTCACAGGAATGGTTCAAAACTTAGACAATAAGAAGGGTCAGTCTTCTTGTACTTAAGTCGGCATTGTGCCACTTGTATTTAATTCCGACGCAATTTCTGTGTTTCATCGTCAATAAGGCGGACAGAGGGATACAGTAAACCTGAAGTGAAGCATCTGAATGTATAACTAGTGTCACAGGAATGGTTCAAAACATAGACAGTAAGAAAAGTCAGGTTTCTTGTACTTAAGTCGGCATTGTGCCTTTTCTATTTAATTCCGATGCAATTTCTGTGCTTCATCGTCAATAAGAAGATCAGAGGGTTACAGTAAACCTGAAGTGAAGCATCGGAATCTATAAGTAGTGTCACAGGGATGTTTCAAAACATAGCCAGTAAGAAGAGCCAGTCTGCTTGTACTTGAGTCTGCATTGTGCCTTTTGTATTTAATTCCGATGCAATTTCTGTGATTTATCGTCAATAAGAAGGTCGGAGGGATACACTAAACCTCAAGTGAAGCATCTGAATCTATAACTAGTGTCACAGGAATGGTTAAAACATCGACGGTAAGAAGGGCCAGTTTACTTGTACTTGAGTCGGTATTGAGCCTTTTGTATTTAATTCCGATGCAATTTCTGTGTTTCATCGTCAATAAGAAGGTCGGAGGGATACAGTAAACCTGAAGTGAAGCATCGGAATCTATAACTAGTATCACAGGAATGGTTCAAAACATAGACATTAGGAAGAGTCAGTCTTCTAGTACTTAAGTCGGCATTGTGCCTTTTGTATTTAATTCCGATGCAATTTCTGTGTTTCATCGTCAATAAGAAGGTCAGAGGGATACAGTAATCCTGAAGTGAAGCATCGGAATCTATAACTAGTGTCACAGGAATGGTTCAAAACATGGACAATAAGAAGCGCCAGTCTTGTTGTACTTGAGTCGGCATTGTGCATCTTGTATTTAATTCCGATGCAATTTCTGTGTTTCATCGTCAATAAGGCGGACAGAGGGATACAGTAAACCTGAAGTGAAGCATCTGAATCTATAACTAGTGTCACAGGAATGTTTCAAAACATAGACAGTAAGAAGAGTCAGTTTTCTTGTACTTAAGTCGGCATTGTGCCTTTTGTATTTAATTCCGATGTAATTTCTGTGTGTCATCGTCAATACGAACGTCAGAGGGATACAGTAAACCTGAAGTGAAGCATCGGAATCTATAACTAGATTCACAGGAATGGTTCAAATCATAGATAGTGAGGAGAGTCAGTTTTTTGTACTTAAGTCGGCATTGTGCCTTTTGTATTTAATCCCGATGCAATATCTGTGTTTCATCGTCAGTAAGAAGGTCAGAGGGATACAGTAATCTGAAGTGAAGCATCGAAATCTATAACTAGTGTAACAGGAATGTTTCACAACATAGACAGTACGAAGAGTCAGTCCTCCTGTACTTAAGTCGGCATTGTGCCATTTGTATTTCATGCCGATGAAATTTCTGTGTTTCATCGTCAATAAGAAGGTCAGAGGGATACAGTAAACTTGAAGTGAGGCATCGGAATCTATAACTAGTCTCACAGGAATATTTCATAACATAGACAGTAAGAAGAGTCAGTTTTCTTGTACTTAAGTGGGCATTGTGCCTTTTGTATTTAATTCCGATGCATTTTCTGTGCTTCATCGTCAATAAGAAGGTCAGAGGGTTACAGTAAACCTGAAGTGAAGCATCGGAATCTATAACTAGTGTCACAGGAATGGTTCAAAACATAGACAGTAGGAAGAGTCAGTCTTCTAGTACTGAAGTCGGCATTGTGCCTTTTGTATTTAATTCCGATGCAATTTCTGTGTTTCATCGTCAATACGAAGGTCACAGGGATACAGTAAACATGAAGTGAAGCATCTGAATCAATAACTAGTGTCACAGGAATGGTTCAAAACTTAGACAATAAGGAGGGTCAGTCTTCTTGTACTTAAGTCGGCATTGTGCCACTTGTATATAGTTCCGATGTAATTTCTGTGTTTCATCGTCAATATGAAGGTCAGAGGGATACAGTAAACCTGAAGTGAAGCATCGGAATCTATAACTAGTGTCACAGGAATGGTTCAAAACGTAGACAGTAAGAAGAGCCAGTCTGCCTGTACTTGAGTCGGCATTGTGCCTTTTGTATTTAATTCCGATGCAATTTCTGTGTTTCATCGTCAATGAGAAGGTCGGAGGGATACAGTAAGCCTGAAGTGAAGCATCGGAATCTATAACTAGTGTCACAGGAATGGTTCAAAACATAGACGGTAAGAAGAGCCAGTCTTCTTGTACTTGAGTCGGCATTGAGCCTTTTGAATTTAATTCCGATGCAATTTCTGTGTTTCCTCGTCAATAAGAAGGTCAGAGGGATACAGTAAACGTGAAGTGAAGCATCGGAATCTATAACTAGTGTCAAAGGAATGGTTCAAAACATAGACAGTAGGATGAGTCAGTCTTCTAGTACTTAAGTCGGCATTGTGCCTTTTGCATTTAATTCCGATGCAATTTCTGTGTTTCATCGTCAATAAGAAGGTCAGAGGGATACAGTAATCCTGAAGTGAAGCATCGGAATCTATAACTAGTGTCACAGGAATGGTTCAAAACATGGACAATAAGAAGAGCCAGTCTTCTTGTACTTGAGTCGGCATTGTGCCTCTTGTATTTAATTCCGATGCAATTTCTGTGTTTTATCGTCAATAAGGCGGACAGAGGGATACAGTAAACCTGAAGTGAAGAATATGAATCTATAACTAGTGTCACAGGAATGGTTTAAAACATAGACATTAAGAAGAGTCTGTTTTCTTGTACTTAAGTCGGCATTGTGCCTTTTGTATTTAATTCCGATGCAATTTCTGTGTTTCATCGTCAATAAGAGGGTCAGAGGCATACAGTGAACCTGATGTAAAGCATCAAAATCTATGACTAGTGTCACAGGAACGGTTCAAAACATAGACAGTAGGAAGAGTCAGTTTCCTAGTACTTAAGTCGTCATTGTGATTTTTGTATTTAATTCCGATGCAATTTCTGCGTTTCATCGTCAATATGAAGGTCACAGGGATACAGTAAACCTGAAGTGAAGCATCGGAATCTATAACTAGTGTCACAGGAATGGTTCAAAGCATAAACAGTAAGAAGCGTCAGTTTTCTTGTACTTAAGTCGGCATTGTGCCTTTTGTATTTCATTCCGATGCAATTTCTAGGTTTCATCGTCAATAAGATGGTCAGTGGGATACAGTAAATCTGAAGTGAAGCATCGGAATCTATAACTAGTGTCACAGGAATGGTTCAAAACATAGACAGTAAGAAGAGTCAGTTTTCTTATACTTAAGTCGGCATTGTGCTTTTTGTATTTAATTCCGATGCAATTTCTGTGTTTCATTGTCAATAAGAAGGTCAGAGGGATACAGTAAACCTCAAGTGAAGTATCGGAATCTATAACTAGTGTCACAGGAATGGTTCAAAACATAGACAGTGAGGAGAGTCAGTTTACTTGTACTTAGGCCGGCATTGTGCCTTTTGTATTTAATCCCGATGCAATATCTGTGTTTCATCGTCAGTAAGAAGGTCAGAGGGATACAGTAAACCTGAAGTGAAGCATCGAAATCTATAACTAGTGTAGCAGGAATGTTTCACAACACAGACAGTACGAAGAATCAGTCTTCTTGTACTTAAGTCGGCATTGTGCCATTTGTATTTCATGCCGATGAAATTTCTGTGTTTCATCGTCAATAAGAAGGTCAGAGGGATACAGTAAACCTGAAGTGAGGCATCGGAATCTATAACTAGTGTCACAGGAGTATTTCAAAACATAGACAGTAAGAAGAGTCAGTTATCTTGTACTTAAGTGGGCATTGTGCCTTTTGTATTTAATTCCGATTCAATTTCGGTGTTACATCGTCAATAAGACGGTCAGTGGGATACAGTGAACCAGAAGTGAAGCATCGGAATCTGTAACTAGTGTCACAGGAATGGTTAAAACATAGACGGTAAGAAGGGTCAGTTTACTTGTACTTAAGTCGGCATTCTGCCACTTGTATATAATTCCGATGCAATTTCTGTGTTTCATCGTCAACACGAAGGTGAGAGGGATACAGTAAACCTGAAGTGAAGCATCGGAATCTATAACTAGTGTCACAGGAATGGTTCAAAACATAGACAGTAGGAAGAGTCAGTCTTCTAGTACTGAAGTCGGCATTGCGCCTTTTGTATTTAATTCCGATGCAATTTCTGTGTTTCATCGTCAATAAGAAGGTCACAGGGATACTCTAAACATGAAGTGAAGCATCGGAATCTATAACTAGTGTCACAGGAATGGTTCAAAACATAAACAGTAACAAGTGTCAGTTTTCTTGTACTTAAGTCGGCATTGTGCCTTTTGTATTTAATTCCGATGCAATATCTGTGTTTCATCGTCAATATGAAGGTCAGAGGGATACAGTAAACCTGAAGTGAAGCATCGGAATCTATAACTAGTGTCACAGGAATGGTTCAAAACATAGACAGTAAGAAGAGCCAGTCTGCTTGTACTTGAGTCAGCATTGTGCCTTTTGTATTTAATTCCGATGCAATTTCTGTGTTTCATCGTCAATAAGAAGGTCGATGGGATACAGTAAACCTGAAGTGTAGCATCTGAATCTATAACTAGTGTCACAGGAATGGTACAAAACATAGACGGTAAGAAGTGCCAGTCTTCTTGTACTTGAGTCGGCATTGAGCCTTTTGTATTTAATTCCGATGCAATTTCTGTGTTTCATCGTGAATAAGAAGGTCAGAGGGATACAGTAAACCTGAAGTGAAGCATCGGAATCTATAACTAGTGTCACAGGAACGGTTCAAAACATAGACAGTAGGAAGAGTCAGTCGTCTAGTACTTAAGTCGGCATTGTGCCGTTTGTATTTAACTCCGATGCAATTTCTGTGTTTCATCGTCAATAAGAAGGTCAGAGGGATACAGTAATCCTGAAGTGAAGCATCGGAATCTATAACTAGTGTCACAGGAATCTTTCAAAGCATGGGCAATAAGAAGAGCCAGTCTTCTTGTACTTGAGGCGGCATTGTGATTCTTGTATTTAATTCCGATGCAATTTCTGTGTTTTATCGTCAATAAGGCGGACAGAGGGATACAGTAAACCTGAAGTGAAGCATCGGAATCTATAAGTAGTGTCACAGGAATGGTTCAAAACATAGACAGTAAGAAGAGCCAGTCTGCTTGTACTTGAGTCGGCATTGTTCCTTTTGTATTTAATTCCGATGCAATTTCTGTGTTTCATCGTAAATAAGAAGGTCGGAGGGATACACTAAACCTGAAGTGAAGCATCTGAAGCTATAACTAGTGTCACAGGAATGGTTCAAATCATAGACGGTAAGAAGAGCCAGTCTTCTTGTACTTGAGTCGGCATTGAGCCTTTTGTATTTAATTCCGATGCAATTTCTGTGTTTCATCGTCAATAAGAAGGCCAGAGGGATACAGTAAACCTGAAGTGAAGCATCGGAATCTATAACTAGTGTCACAGGAATGGTTCAAAACATAGACAGTAGGAAGAGACAGTCTTCTAGTACTTAAGTCTTCATTGTGCCTTTTGTTTTTAATTCCGATGCAATGTCTGTGTTTCATCGTCAATAAGAAGGTCAGAGGGATACAGTAACCCTGAAGTGAAGCATCGGAATCTATAACTAGTGTCACAGGAATGGTTCAAACATAGACAGTAAGAAGAGCCAGTCTTCTTGTACTTGAGTTGGCATTGAGCCTTTTGTATTTAATTCCGATGCAATTTCTGTGTTTCATCGTCGATAAGAGGGTCAGAGGGATACAGTAAACCTGATGTGAAGCACCGGAATCTATAACTAGTGTCTCAGGAATGGTTCAAAACATAGACAGTAGGAAGAGTCAGTTTTCTAGTACTTAAGTCGTCATTGTGATTTTTGTATTTAATTCCGATGCAATTTCTGTGCTTCATCGTCAATACGAAGGTCAGAGGGTTACAGTAAACCTGAAGTGAAGAATCGGAATCTATAATCAGTGTCACAGGAATGGTTCAAAACATAGACAGTAAGAAAGGTCAGTCTTCTTGTACTTCAGTCGGCAAAGTGCCCTTTAAATTTAATTCCGATGCAATATCTGTGTTTCATCGTCAATAAGAAGATCGGAGGGAAACAGTAAACCTGAAGTGAAGCATCGGAATCTATAACTAGTGTCACGGGAATGGTTCAAACATAGGCAGTAAGAAGAGCCAGTCTTCTTGTACTTGAGTCGGCATTGAGCCTTTTGTATTTAATTCCGATGCAATTTCTGTGTTTCATCGTCAATAAGAGGGTCAGAGGGATACAGTAAACCTGATGTGAAGCATCGGAATCTATAACTAGTGTCACAGGAATGGTTCAAAACATAGACAGTAACAAGGGTCAGTTTACTTGTACTTAAGTCGGCATTCTGCCACTTGTATATAATTCCGATGCAATTTCTGTGTTTCATCGTCAACATGAAGGTGAGAGGGATACAGTAAACCTGAAGTGAAGCATCGGAATCTATAACTAGTGTCACAGGAATGGTTCAAAACATAGACAGTAGGAAGAGTCAGTCTTTTAGTACTGAAGTCGGCATTGCGCCTTTTGTATTTAATTCCGATGCAATTTCTGTGTTTCATCGTCAATAAGAGGGTCAGAGGGATACAGTAAACCTGATGTGAAGCATCGGAATCTATAACTAGTGTCTCAGGAATGGTTCACAACATAGACAGTAGGAAGAGTCAGTTTTCTAGTACTTAAGTCGTCATTGTGATTTTTGTATTTAATTCCGAAGCAATTTCTGTGCTTCATCGTCAATACGAAGGTCAGAGGGTTACAGTAAACCTGAAGTGAAGAATCGGAATCTATAATCAGTGTCACAGGAATGGTTCATAACATAGACAGTAAGAAAGGTCAGTCTTCTTGTACTTCAGTCGGCAAAGTGCCTTTTAAATTTAATTCCGATGCAATATCTGTGTTTCATCGTCAATAAGAAGATCGGAGGGAAACAGTAAACCCGAAGTGAAGCATCGGAATCTATAAATAGTGTCACAGGAATGGTTCAAACATAGGCAGTAAGAAGAGCCAGTCTTCTTGTACTTGAGTCGGCATTGAGCCTTTTGTATTTAATTCCGATGCAATTTCTGCGTTTCATCGTCAATAAGAGGGTCAGAGGGATACAGTAAACCTGATGTGAAGCATCGGAATCTATAACTAGTGTCACAGGAATGGTTCAAAACATAGACAGTAACAAGGGTCAGTTTACTTGTACTTAAGTCGGCATTCTGCCACTTGTATATAATTCCGATGCAATTTCTGTGTTTCATCGTCAACATGAAGGTGAGAGGGATACAGTAAACCTGAAGTGAAGCATCGGAATCTATAACTAGTGTCACAGGAATGGTTCAAAACATAGACAGTAGGAAGAGTCAGTCTTTTAGTACTGAAGTCGGCATTGCGCCTTTTGTATTTAATTCCGATGCAATTTCTGTGTTTCATAGTCAATAGGAAGGTCACAGGGATACAGTAAACCTGAAGTGAAGCATCGGAATCTATAACTAGTGTCACAGGAATGGTTCAAAACATAAACAGTAACAAGCGTCAGTTTTCTTGTACTTAAGTCGGCATTGTGCCTTTTGTATTTAATTCCGATGCAATATCTGTGTTTTATCGTCAATATGAAGGTCAGAGGGATACAGTAAACCTAAAGTGAAGCATCGGAATGTTTAACTAGTGTCACAGGAATGGTTCCAAACATAAACAGTAAGAAGCGTCAGTTTTCTTGTACTTATGTCGGCATTGTGCCTTTTGTATTTAATTCCGATGCAATTTCTGCGCTTCATCGTCAATAAGAATGTCAGAGGGTTACAGTAAACCTGAAGTGAAGCATCGGAATCTATAACTAGTGTCACAGGAATGGTTCAAAACATGGACAATAAGAAGAGCCAGTCTTCTTGTACTTGAGTCGGCATTGTGCCTCTTATATTTAATTCCGATGCAATTTCTGTATTTCATCGTCAATAAGGCGGACAGACGGATACAGTAAACCTGAAGTGGAGCATCTGAATCTATAACTAGTGTCACAGGAAATGTTCAAAACGTAGACAGTAAGAAGAGTCACTTTTCTTGTACTTAAGTCGGCATTGTGCCTTTTGTATTTAATTCCGATGCAATTTCTGCGCTTCATCGTCAATAAGAAGGTCAGAGGGTTACTGTAAACCTGAAGCGAAGCATCGGAATCTATGACTTAGTGTCACAGGAATGGTTCAAAACATAGGCAGTGGGAAGAGTCAGTCTTCAAGTACTGATGTCGGCATTGTGCCTATGGTATTTAATTCCGATGCAATTTCTGTGTTTCATCGTCAATAAGAAGGTCACAGGGATACAGTAAACCTGTAGTGAAGCATCGGAATCTATAACGAGTGTCACAGGAATGGTTCAAAACATAAACAGTAAGAAGCGTGAGTTTTCTTGTACTTAAGTCGGCATTGTGCCTTTTGTATTTAATTCCGATTCAATTTCTGTGTTTCATCGTCAATAAGAATGTCGGAGGGATACAGTAAACCTGAAGTAAAGCATCTGAATCTATAACTAGTGTCAACGGAATGGTTCAAAACATAGACGGTAAGAAGAGCCAGTCTTCTTGTACTTAAGTCGGCATTGTGCCTTTTGTATTTAATTAGGATGCAATTTCTGTGTTTCATCGTCAATAAGAAGGTCAGAGGGATACATTAATCCTGAAGTGAAGCATCGGAATCTATAACTAATGTCACAGGAATGGTTCAAAACATGTACAATAAGAAGAGCCAGTCTTCTTGTACTTGAGTCGGCATTGTGCCTCTTGTATTTAATTCCGATGCAATATCTGTGTTTCATCGTCAATAAGGCGGACAGAGGGATACAGTAAACCTGTAGTAAAGCATCTGAATCTAAAACTAGAGTCACAGGAATGGTTCAAAACATAGACAGTAAGAAGAGTCAGTTTTCTTGTACTTAAGTCGGCACTGTGCCTTTTGTATTTAATTACGATGCAATTTCTGCGTTTCATCGTCAATATGAAGGTCAGAGGGTTACAGTAAACCTGAAGTGAAGCATCGGAATCTATAACTAGTGTCACAGGAATGGTTCAAAACATAGACAGTAGGAAGAGTCAGTCTTTTAGTACTGAATTCGGCATTGTGCCTTTTGTATTTCATTCCGATGCAATTTCTGTGTTTCAATATCAATAAGAAGGTCACAGGGATACAGTAAACCTGAAGTGAAGCATCGGAATATATAACTAGTGTCACAGGAATGGTTCAAAACATAAACAGTAAGAAGCGTCAGTTTTCTTGTACTTAAGTCGGCATTGTGCCTTTTGTATTTAATTCCGATGCAATTTCTGTGTTTCATCGTCAATATGAAGGTCAGAGGGTTACAGTAAACCTGAAGTGAAGCATCGGAATCTATAATTAGTGTCACAAGAATGGTTCAAAATATAGACAGTAAGAAGAGCCAGTCTGCTTGTACTTGAGTCGGCATTGTGCCTTTTGCATTTAATTCCGATGCAATATCTGTGTATCATCGTCAATAAGAAGGTCGGAGGGATACAGTAAACCTGAAGTGAAGCATCTGAATCTATAACTAGTGTCACAGGAAAGGTTCAAAACATAGACGGTAAGAAGAGCCAGTCTTCTTGTACTTGAGTCGGCATTGAGCATTTTGTATTTAATTCCGATGCAATTTCTGTGTTTCATCGTCAATAAGAAGGTCAGAGGGATACAGTGAACCTGAAGTGAAGCATCGGAATCTGTAACTAGTGTCACAGGAATGGTTCAAAGCATAGACAGTAGGAAGAGGCAGCCTTCTAGTACTTATGTCGGCATTGTGCATTTTGTATTTAATTCCGATGCAATTTCTGTGTTTCATCGTCAATAAGAAGGTCACAGGGACACTGTAATCCTGAAGTGAAGCATCGGAATCTATAACTAGTGTCACAGGAATGGTTCCAATCATGGACAATAAGAAGAGCCAGTCTTCTTGTACTTGAGTCGGCATTGTGCCTCTTGTATTTAATTCCGATGCAATTTCTGTGTTTCATCGTCAATAATGGGGACAGAGGGATACAGTAAACCTGAAGTGAAACATCTGAATCTGTAACTAGTGTCACAGGAATGGTTCAAAACATAGACAGTAAGAAGCGTCAGTTTTCTTGTACTTATGTCGGCATTGTGCCTTTTGTATTTAATTATGATGCAATTTCTGCGCTTCATCGTCAATAAGAATTTCAGAGGGTTACAGTAAACCTGAAGTGAAGCATCAGAATCTATAACTAGTGTCACAGGAATGGTTCAAAACATAGACAGTAGGAAGAGTCAGTCTTTTAGTACTGAAGACGGCATTGCGCCTTTTGTATTTAATTCCGATGCAGTTTCTGTGTTTCATAGTCAATAGGAAGGTCACAGGGATACAGTAAACCTGAAGTGAAGCATCGGAATCTATAACTAGTGTCACAGGAATGGTTCAAAACATAAACAGTAACAAGCGTCAGTTTTCTTGTACTTAAGTCGGCATTGTGCCTTTTGTATTTAATTCCGATGCAATATCTGTGTTTTATCGTCAATATGAAGGTCAGAGGGATACAGTAAACCTAAAGTGAAGAATCGGAATGTTTAACTAGTGTCACAGGAATGGTTCCAAACATAAACAGTAAGAAGCGTCAGTTTTCTTGTACTTATGTCGGCATTGTGCCTTTTGTATTTAATTCCGATGCAATTTCTGCGCTTCATCGTCAATAAGAAGGTCAGAGGGTTACAGTAAACCTGAAGTGAAGCATCGGAATCTATAACTAGTGTCACAGGAATGGTTCAAAACATGGACAATAAGAAGAGCCAGTCTTCTTGTACTTGAGTCGGCATTGTGCCTCTTGTATTTAATTCCGATGCAATTTCTGTGTTTCATCGTCAATAAGGCGGACAGACGGATACAGTAAAACTGAAGTGGAGCATCTGAAAATATAACTAGTGTCACAGGAAAGGTTCAAAACGTAGACAGTAAGAAGAGTCACTTTTCTTGTACTTAAGTCGGCATTGTGCCTTTTGTATTTAATTCCGATTCAATTTCTGCGTTTCATCGTCAATAAGAAGGTCGGAAGGATACAGTAAACCTGAAGTAAAGCATCTGAATCTATAACTAGTGTCACTGGAATGGTTCAAAACATAGACGGTAAGAAGAGCCAGTCTTCTTGTACTTAAGTCGGCATTGTGCCTTTTGTATTTAATTAGGATGCAATTTCTGTGTTTCGTCGTCAATAAGAAGGTCAGAGGGATACATTAATCCTGAAGTGAAGCATCGGAATCTATAACTAATGTCACAGGAATGGTTCAAAACATGTACAATAAGAAGAGCCAGTCTTCTTGTAATTGAGTCGGCATTGTGCCTCTTGCATTTAATTCCGATGCAATATCTGTGTTTCATCGTCAATAAGGCGGACAGAGGGATACAGTAAACCTGTAGTAAAGCATCTGAATCTAAAACTAGTGTCACAGGAATGGTTCAAAACATAGACAGTAAGAAGAGTCAGTTTTCTTGTACTTAAGTCGGCATTGTGCATTTTGTATTTAATTACGATGCAATTTCTGCGCTTCATCGTCAATAAGAAGGTCAGAGGGTTACAGTAAACCAGAAGTGAAGCATCGGAATCTATAACTAGTGTCACAGGAATGGTTCAAAACATAGACAGTAGGAAGAGTCAGTCTTCTAGTACTGAATTCGGCATTGTGCCTTTTGTATTTCATTCCGATGCAATTTCTGTGTTTTAATATCACTAAGAAGGTCACAGGGATACAGTAAACCTGAAGTGAAGCATCGGAATATATTACTAGTGTCACAGGAATGGTTCAAAACATAAACAGTAAGAAGCGTCAGTTTTCTTGTACTTAAGTCGGCATTGTGCCTTTTGTATTTAATTCCGATGCAATTTCTGTGTTTCATCGTCAATATGAAGGTCAGAGGGTTACAGTAAACCTGAAGTGAAGCATCGGAATCTATAATTAGTGTCACAAGAATGGTTCAAAATATAGACAGTAAGAAGAGCCAGTCTGCTTGTACTTGAGTCGGCATTGTGCCTTTTGCATTTAATTCCGATGCAATATCTGTGTATCATCGTCAATAAGAAGGTCGGAGGGATACAGTAAACCTGAAGTGAAGCATCTGAATCTATAACTAGTGTCACAGGAATGGTTCAAAACATAGACGGTAAGAAGAGCCAGTCTTCTTGTACTTGAGTCATCATTGAGCATTTTGTATTTAATTCCGATGCAATTTCTGTGTTTCATCGTCAATAAGAAGGTCTGAGGGATACAGTAAACCTGAAGTGAAGCATCGGAATCTATAACTAGTGTCACAGGAATGGTTCAAAACATAGACAGTAGGTAGTGGCAGCCTTCTAGTACTTATGTCGGCATTGTGCATTTTGTATTTAATTCCGATGCAATTTCTGTGTTTCATCGTCAATAAGAATGTCACAGGGACACTGTAATCCTGAAGTGAAGCATCGGAATCTATAACTAGTGTCACAGGAATGGTTCCAATCATGGACAATAAGAAGAGCCAGTCTTCTTGTACTTGAGTCGGCATTGTGCCTCTTGTATTTAATTCCGATGCAATTTCTGTGTTTCATCGTCAATAATGGGGACAGAGGGATACAGTAAACCTGAAGTGAAACATCTGAATCTGTAACTAGTGTCACAGGAATGGTTCAAAACATAGACAGTAAGAAGAGTCAGTTTTCTTGTGCTTATGTCGGCATTGTGCCTTTTGTATTTAATTCCGATGCAATTTCTGTGCTTCATAGTCAATAAGAAGGTCAGAGGGTTACAGCAAACCTGAAGTGAAGCATCGGAATCTATAACTAGTGTCAAAGGAATGGTTCAAAACATAGACAGTAGGAAGAGTCAGTCTGCTAGTACTGAAGTCGGCATTGTGCCTTTTGTATTTAATTCCGATGCAATTTCTGTGTTTCGTCGTCAATAAGAAGGTCATAGGGATACAGTAAACCTGAAGTGAAGCATCGGAATCTATAACTAGTGTCACAGGAAAGGTTCAAAACATAGACAGTAAGAAGAGTCAGTTTTCTTGTACTTAAGTCGGCATTGTGCCATTTGTATTTAATTCCGATGCAATTTCTGTGCTTCATCGTCAATACGAAGGTCAGAGGGTTACAGTAAACCTGAAGTGAAGCATCGGAATCTATAACTAGTGTCACAGGAATGGTTCAAAACATACAGGGTAAGAAGAGTCAGTCTTTTTGTACTTAGGTCGGCATTGTGCCTTTTGTATTTAAATCCGATGCAATATCTGTGTGTCATCGTCAATACAAACGTCAGAGGGATACAGTAAACCTGAAGTGAAGCATCGGAATCTATAACTAGTTTCACAGGAATGGTTCAAATCATAGATAGTAAGGAGAGTCAGTTTACTTGTACTTAAGTCGGCATTGTGCCCTTTTTTTTTAGTTCCGATGCAATTTCTGTGTTTCATCGTCAATAAGGAGGTCAGAGGGATACAGTAAACCTGAAATGAAGCATCTAAATCTATAACTAGTGTCACAGGACTCGTTAAAACATAGACGGTAAGAAGGGTCAGTCTCCTTGTACTTAAGTAGGCATTGTGCCACTTGTATATAATTCCGATGCAATTTCTGTGTTTAATCGTCAACATGAAGGTGAGAGGGATACAGTAAATCTGAAGTGAAGCATCGGAATCAATAACTAGTGTCACAGGAATGGTTCAAAGCATAGACAGTAAGAAGAGCCAGTCTGCTTGTACTTGAGTCGGCATTGTGCCTTTTGTATTTAGTTCCGATGCAATTTCTGTGTTTCATCGTCAATAAGAAGGTTAGAGGGATACAGTAAACCTGAAGTGAAGCATCGGAATCTATAACTAGTGTCACAGGAATGGTTCAAAACATAGACAGTAGGTAGAGTCAGTCTTCTAGTACTGAAGTCGGAATTGTGCCTTTTGTATTTAATTCCGATGCAATTTCTGTGTTTCAATATCAATAAGAAGGTCACAGGGATACAGTAAACCTGAAGTGAAGCATCGGAATCTATAACTAGTTTCACAGGAATGGTTCAAATCATAGATAGTAAGGAGAGTCAGTTTACTTGTACTTAAGTCGGCATTGTGCCTTTTGTATTTAATCCCGATGCAAAATCTGTGTTTCATCGTCAATAAGAAGGTCAGAGGGATACAGTAAACCTGAAGTGAAGCATCGAAATCTATAACTAGTGTAACAGGAATGTTTCAAAACACAGACAGTAAGAAGTGTCAGTCTTCTTGTACTTAAGTCGGCATTGTGCCTTTTGTATTTAATTCCGATGCAATTTCTGTGTTTCATCGTCAATAAGGTCAGAGGGATACAGTAAACCTAAAGTGAAGCATCTGAATCTATAACTAGAGTCACAGGAATGGTTCAAAACATAGACGGTAAGAAGAGCCAGTCTGTTTGTACTTGAGTCGGCATTGAGCCTTTTGTATTTAATTCCGATGCAATTTCTGTGTTTCATCGTCAGTAAGAAGGTCAGAGGGATACAGTAAACCTGAAGTGAAGCATTGGAAACTATAACTAGTGTCACAGGAATGGTTCAAAACATAGACAGTAGGAAGAGTCAGCCTTCTAGTACTTATGTCGGCATTGTGCATTTTGTATTTAATTCCGATGCAATTTCTGTGTTTCATCGTCAATAAGAAGGTCACAGGGACACTGTAATCCTGAAGTGAAGCATCGGAAACTATAACCAGTGTCACAGGAATGGTTCCAATCATGGACAATAAGAAGAGCCAGTCTTCTTGTACTTGAGTCGGCATTGTGCCTCTTGTATTTAATTCCGATGCAATTTCTGTGTTTCATCGTCAGTAATGGGGACAGAGGGATACAGTAAACCTGAAGTGAAGCATCTGAATCTGTAACTAGTGTCACAGGAATGGTTCAAAACATAGACAGTAAGAAGAGTCAGTTTTCTTGTGCTTATGTCGGCATTGTGCCTTTTGTATTTAATTCCGATGCAATTTCTGTGCTTCATAGTCAATAAGAAGGTCAGAGGGTTACAGGAAACCTGAAGTGAAGCTTCGGAATCTATAACTAGTGTCAAAGGAATGGTTCAAAACATAGACAGTAGGAAGAGTCAGTCTTCTTGTACTGAAGTCGGCATTGTGCCTTTTGTATTTAATTCAGATGCAATTTCTGTGCTTCATCGTCAATATGAAGGTCAGAGGGTTACAGTAAACCTGAAGTGAAGCATCGGAATCTATAACTAGTGTCACAGGAATGGTTCAAAACATACAGGGTAAGAAGAGTCAGCCTATTTGTACTTAGGTCGGCATTGTGCCTTTTGTATTTAAATCCGATGCAATATCTGTGTGTCATCGTCAATACGAACGTCAGAGGGATACAGTAAACCTGAAGTGAAGCATCGGAATCTATAACTAGTTTCACAGGAATGGTTCAAATCATAGATAGTTAGGAGAGTCAGTTTACTTGTACTTAAGTCGGCATTGTGCCTTTTGTATTTAGTTCCGATGCAATTTCTGTGTTTCATCGTCAATAAGGAGGTCAGAGGGATACAGTAAACCTGAAGTGAAGCATCTAAATCTATAACTAGTGTCACAGGACTCGTTAAAACATAGACGGTAAGAAGGGTCAGTCTCCTTGTACTTAAGTAGGCATTGTGCCACTTGTATATAATTCCGATGCAATTTCTGTGTTTCATCGTCAACATGAAGGTGAGAGGGATACAGTAAATCTGAAGTGAAGCATCGGAATCCATAACTAGTGTCACAGGAATGATTCAAAGCATAGACAGTAAGAAGAGCCAGTCTGCTTGTACTTGAGTCGGCATTGTGCCTTTTGTATTTAGTTCCGATGCAATTTCTGTGTTTCATCGTCAATAAGAAGGTTAGAGGGATACAGTAAACCTGAAGTGAAGCATCGGAATCTATAACTAGTGTCACAGGAATGGTTCAAAACATAGACAGTAGGTAGAGTCAGTCTTCTAGTACTGAAGTCGGAATTGTGCCTTTTGTATTTAATTCCGATGCAATTTCTGTGTTTCAATATCAATAAGAAGGTCACAGGGATACAGTAAACCTGAAGTGAAGCATCGGAATCTATAACTAGTTTCACAGGAATGGTTCAAATCATAGATAGTAAGGAGAGTCAGTTTACTTGTGCTTAAGTCGGCATTGTGCCTTTTGTATTTAATCCCGATGCAAAATCTGTGTTTCATCGTCAATAAGAAGGTCAGAGGGATACAGTAAACCTGAAGTGAAGCATCGAAATCTATAACTAGTGTAACAGGAATGTTTCAAAACACAGACAGTAAGAAGTGTCAGTCTTCTTGTACTTAAGTCGGCATTGTGCCTTTTGTATTTAATTCCGATGCAATTTCTGTGTTTCATCGTCAATAAGGTCAGAGGGATACAGTAAACCTAAAGTGAAGCATCTGAATCTATAACTAGTGTCACAGGAATGGTTCAAAACATAGACGGTAAGAAGAGCCAGTCTGTTTGTACTTGAGTCGGCATTGAGCCTTTTGTATTTAATTCCGATGCAATTTCTGTGTTTCATCGTCAGTAAGAAGGTCAGAGGGATACAGTAAACCTGAAGTGAAGCATTGGAAACCATAACTAGTGTCACAGGAATGGTTCAAAACATAGACAGTAGGAAGAGTCAGCCTTCTAGTACTTATGTCGGCATTGTGCATTTTGTATTTAATTCCGATGCAATTTCTGTGTTTCATCGTCAATAAGAAGGTCACAGGGACACTGTAATCCTGAAGTGAAGCATCGGAATCTATATCTAGTGTCACAGGAATGGTTCCAATCATGGACAATAAGAAGAGCCAGTCTTCTTGTACTTGAGTCGGCATTGTGCCTCTTGTATTTAATTCCGATGCAATTTCTGTGTTTCATCGTCAGTAATGGGGACAGAGGGATACAGTAAACCTGAAGTGAAGCATCTGAATCTGTAACTAGTGTCACAGGAATGGTTCAAAACATAGACAGTAAGAAGAGTCAGTTTTCTTGTGCTTATGTCGGCATTGTGCCTTTTGTATTTAATTCCGATGCAATTTCTGTGCTTCATAGTCAATAAGAAGGTCAGAGGGTTACAGGAAACCTGAAGTGAGGCTTCGGAATCTATAACTAGTGTCAAAGGAATGGTTCAAAACATAGACAGTAGGAAGAGTCAGTCTTCTAGTACTGAAGTCGGCATTGTGCCTTTTGTATTTAATTCAGATGCAATTTCTGTGCTTCATCGTCAATACGAAGGTCAGAGGGTTACAGTAAACCTGAAGTGAAGCATCGGAATCTATAACTAGTGTCACAGGAATGGTTCAAAACATACAGGGTAAGAAGAGTCAGCCTATTTGTACTTAGGTCGGCATTGTGCCTTTTGTATTTAAATCCGATGCAGTATCTGTGTGTCATCGTCAATACGAACGTCAGAGGGATACAGTAAACCTGAAGTAAAGCATCTGAATCTATAACTAGTGTCACTGGAATGGTTCAAAACATAGACGGTAAGAAGAGCCAGTCTTCTTGTACTTAAGTCGGCATTGTGCCTTTTGTATTTAATTAGGATGCAATTTCTGTGTTTCATCGTCAACAAGAAGGTCAGAGGGATACAGTAACCCTGAAGTGAAGCATCGGAATCTATAACTAGTGTCACAGGAATTGTTCAAAACATAGACAGTAAGAAGAGTCAGTTTTCTTGTGCTTAAGTCGGCATTGTGCCTTTTCTATTTAATTACGATGCAATTTCTGTGCTTCATCGTCAATAAGAAGGTCAGAGGGTTACAGTAAACCTGAAGTGAAGCATCGGAATCTATAACTAGTGTCACAGGAATGGTTCAGAACATAGACAGTAGGAAGAGTCAGTCTTCTAGTACTGAATTCGGCATTGTGCCTTTTGTATTTAATTCCAATGCAATTTCTGTGTTTCAATATCAATAAGAAGGTCACAGGGATACAGTAAACCTGAAGTGAAGCATCGGAATCTATAACTAGTGTCACAGGAATGGTTCAAAACATAAACAGTAAGAAGCGTCAGTTTTCTTGTACTTAAGTCGGCATTGTGCCTTTTGTATTTAATTCCGATGCAATTTCTGTGTTTCATCGTCAATATGAAGGTCAGAGGGATACAGTAAACCTGAAGTGAAGCATCGGAATCTAAAATTAGTGTCACAAGAATGGTTCAAAGTATAGACAGTAAGAAGAGCCAGTCTGCTTGTACTTGAGTCGGCATTGTGCATTTGGAATTAAATTCCCATGCAATATCTGTGTTTCATCGTTAATAAGAAGGTCAGAGGGATACAGTAAACCTGAAGTGAAGCATCGGAATCTATAACTAGTGTCACAGGAATGGATCAAAACATAGACAGTAGGAAGAGTCAGCCTTCTAGTACTTAAGTCGGCATTGTGCATTTTGTATTTAATTCCGATGCAATTTCTGTATTTCATCGTCAATAAGAAGGTCACAGGGACACTGTAATCCTGAAGTGAAGCATCGGAATCTATAACTAGTGTCACAGGAATGATTCCAATCATGGACAATAAGAAGAGCTAGTCTTCTTGTACTTGAGTCGGCATTGTGCCTCTTGTATTTAATTCCGATGCAATTTCTGTGTTTCATCGTCAATAATGGGGACAGAAAGATACAGTAAACCTGAAGTGAAGCATCTGAATCTGTAACTAGTGTCACAGGAATGGTTCAAAACATAGACAGTAAGAAGAGTTAGTATTCTTGTGCTTATGTCGGCATTGTGCCTTTTGTATTTAATTCCGATGCAATTTCTGTGCTTCATAGTCAATAAGAAGGTCAGAGGGTTACAGGAAATCTGAAGTGAAGCATCGGAATCTATAACTAGTGTCACAGGAATGGTTAAAACATAGACACTAGGAAGAGTCAGTCTTCTAGTACTGAAGTCGGCAATGTGCCTTTTGTATTTAATTCCGATGCAATTTCTGTGTTTCGTCGTCAATAAGAAGGTCAGAGGGATACAGTAAACCTGAAGTGAAGCATTGGAATCTATAACTAGTGTCACAGGAATGGTTCAAAGCATAGACAGTAAGAAGAGTCAGTTTTCTTGTACTTAAGTCGGCATTGTGCCTTTTGTATATAATTCCGATGCAATTTCTGTGCTTCATCGTCAATACGAAGGTCAGAGGGTTACAGTAAACCTGAAGTGAAGCATCGGAATCTATAACTAGTGTCACAGGAATGGTTCAAAACATACAGGGTAAGAAGAGTCAGTCTTTTTGTACTTAGGTCGGCATTGTGCCTTTTGTATTTAAATCCGATGCAATATCTGTGTGTCATCGTCAGTACGAACGTCAGAGGGATACAGTAAACCTGAAGTGAAGCATCGGAATCTATAACTAGTTTCACAGGAATTGTTCAAATCATAGATAGTAAGGAGAGTCAGTTTACTTGTACTTAAGTCAGCAATGTGCCTTTTGTATTTAGTTCCGATGCAATTTCTGTGTTTCATCGTCAATAAGGAGGTCAGTGAGATACAGTAAACCTGAAGTGAAGCATCTAAATCTATAACTAGTGTCACAGGACTCGTTAAAACATAGACGGTAAGAAGAGTCAGTCTCCTTGTACTTAAGTAGGCATTGTGCCACTTGTATGTAATTCCGATGCAATTTCTGTGTTTCATCGTCAACATGAAGGTGAGAGGGATACAGTAAATCTGAAGTGAGCATCGGAATCCATAACTAGTGTCACAGGAATGGTTCAAAGCATAGACAGTAAGAAGAGCCAGTCTGCTTGTACTCGAGTCGGCATTGTGCCTTTTGTAATTAGTTCCGATGCAATTTCTGTGTTTCATCGTCAATAAGAAGGTTAGAGGGATACAGTAAACCTGAAGTGAAGCATCGGAATCTATAACTAGTGTCACAGGAATGGTTCAAAACATAGACATTAGGTAGAGTCAGTCTTCTAGTACTGAAGTCAGCATTGTGCCTTTTGTATTTAATTCCGATGCAATTTCTGTGTTTCAATATCAATAAGAAGTTCACAGGGATACAGTAAACCTGAAGTGAAGCATCGGAATCTATAACTAGTGTGACAGGAATGGTTCAAAACATAAACAGTAAGAAGCGTCAGTTTTCTTGTACTTAAGTCGGCATTGTGCCTTTTGTTTAATTAAGATGCAATTTCTGTGTTTCATCGTCAATATGAAGGTCAGAGGGATACAGTAAACCTGAAGTGAAGCATCGGAATTTATAATTAGTGTCACAGGAATATTTCAAAACATATGCAGTAAGAAGAACCAGTCTGCTTGTACTTGAGCCGGCATTGTGCCTTTTGTATTTAATTACGATGCAATATCGGTGTTTCATCGTCAATAAGGAGGTCGGATGGATACAGTAAACCTGAAGTGAAGAATCTGAACCTATAACTAGTGTCACAGGAATGGTTCAAAACATAGACGGTAAGAAGAGCCAGTCTTCTTGTACTTGAGTCGGCATTGAGCCTTTTGTATTTAATTCCGATGCAATTTCTGTGTTTCATCGTCAATAGGAAGGTCAGAGGGATACAGTAATCAAAAAGTGAAGCATCGGAATCCATAACTAGTGTCACAGGAATGGTTCAAATCATGGACAATAAGAAGAGCCAGACTTCTTGTACTTGCGTCGGCATTGTGCCTCTTGTATTTAATTCCGATGTAATTTATGTGTTTCATCGTCAATAAGAAGGTCACAGGGATACAGTAAACATAAAGTGAAGCATCGGAATCTATAACTAGTGTCACAGGAATGGTTCAAAACATAAACAGTAACAAGCGTCAGTTTTCTTGTACTTAGGTCGGCATTGTGCCTTTTGTATTTAATTCCGATGCAATTTCTGTGTTTCATCGTCAATAAGAAGGTCAGAGGGTTACAGGAAACCTGAAGTGAAGCATCGGAATCTATAACTAGTGTCACAGGAATGGTTCACAACATAGACAGTAGGAAGAGTCAGTCTTCTAGTACTGAAGTCGGCATTGTGCCTTTTGTATTTAATTCCGATGCAATTTCTGTGTTTCATCGTCAATAAGAAGGTCAGAGGGATACAGTACACCTGAATTGAAGCATCGGAATCTATAACTAGTGACACAGGGAAGGTTCAAAACATAGCCACTAAGAAGAGTCAGTTTTTTTGTACTTAAGTCGGCATTGTGCCTTTTGTATTTAATTCCGATGCAATTTCTGTGCTTCATCGTCAATACGAAGGTCAGAGGATTACAGTAAACCTGAAGTGAAGCATCGGAATCTATAACTAGTGTCACAGGAATGGTTCAAAACATACAGGGTAAGAAGAGTCAGTCATTTTGTACTTAAGTCGGCATTGTGCCTTTTGTATTTAAATCCGATGCAATTTCTGTGTTTCATCGTCAATAAGAAGGTCAGAGGGATACAGCAAACCTGAAGTGAAGTATCGGAATCTATAACTAGTGTCACAGGAAAGGCTAAAAGCATAGACAGTAAGAAGAGTCAGTTTTCTTGTACTTAAGTCGGCATTGTGCCATTTGTATTTAATTCCGATGCAATTTCTGTGTTTCATCGTCAATAAGAAGGTCAGAGGGATACAGCAAACCTGAAGTGAAGCACCGGAATCTATAACTAGTGTCACAGGAATGGCTAAAAGCATAGACAGTAAGAAGAGTCAGTTTTCTTGTACTAAAGTCGGCATTGTGCCTTTTGTATTTAATTCCGTTGCAATTTCTGACTTTCATCGTCAATAAGACAGTCAGAGGGATACAGTAAACCTGAAGTGAAGCATCGGTATCTGTAACTAATGTCACAGGAATGGTTCAAAACAAAGGCAGTAAGAAGAGTCAGTTTTCTTTTACTTAAGTCGGCATTGTGCTTTTCTATTTGATTCCGATGCAATTTCAGTGTTTCGTCGTCTATAAGAAGGTCCAAGGGATACAGTAAACCTGAATTGAAGCATCGGAATCTAAATCCGGTCACACAGGAAAGGTTCAAAAAATAGACAGTAAGAAGGGCCAGTCCTCTTGTACGTGAGTCGGCTTTGTGCCTTTTGTATTTAATTCCGATGCAATTTCTGTGTTTGATCGTCAATAAGAAGGTCAGAGGGACTCAGTAAACCTAAAGTGAAGCATCTGAATCTATAACTAGTGTCACAGGAATGGTTCAAAACATAGACGGTAAGAAGAGCCAGTATTCTTGTACTAGAGTCGGCATTGAGCCTTTTGCATTTGATTCCGATGCAATTTCTGTGTTTCAACGTCAGTAAGAAGGTCAGAGGAATACAGTTAACCTGAAGTGAAGCATCGGAATCTATAACTAGTGTCACAGGAATGGTTCAAAACATTGACAGTAGGAAGGGTCAGTCTTCTAGTACTTAAGTCGGCATTGTGCCTTTTGTATTTGATTCTGATACAATTTCTTTGTTTCATTGTCAAAAAGAAGGTCAGAGCGATACAGTAATCCTGAAGTGAAGCATCGGAATCTATAACTAGTGTCACAGGAATGGTTCAAAACAAAGGCAGTAAGAAGAGTCAGTTTTCTTGTACTTAAGTCGGCACTGTGCTTTTCTATTTAATTCCGACCCAATTTCTGTGTTTCGTCGTCTATAAGAAGGTCCAAGGGACACAGTAAACCTGAAGTGAAGCATCGGAATCTAAATCCGGTCTCACAGGAAAGGTTCAAAACATAGACAGTAAGAAGGGCCAGTCCTCTTGTACTTGAGTCGGCATTGTGCCTTTTGTATTTAACTAAGATGCAATTTCTGTGTTTCATCGTCAATAAGAAGGTCAGAGGGATACAATAAACCTGAAGTGAAGTATCGGAATCTATAACTAGTGTCACAGGAAGGGTTCAAAACATAGACAATAAGAAGGGTCAGTCTTCTTGTACTTAAGTCGGCATTGTGCCACTTGTATATTATTCCGATGTAATTTCTGTGTTTCATCGCCGATATGAAGGTCAGAGGGATACAGTAAACCTGAAGTGAAGCATCGGAATCTATAACTAGTGTCACAGGAATGGTTCAAAACATAGACAGTAAGAAGAGCCAGTCTGCTTGTACTTGAGTCGGCATTGTGCCTCTTGTATTTAATTCCGATGCAATTTCTGTGTTTCATCGTCAATAAGGCGGACGGAGGGATACAGTAAACCTGAAGTGAAGCATCTGAATCTATAACTAGTGTCACAGAAATGGTTCAAAACATAGACAGCAAGAAGAGTCAGTTTTCTTGTACTTAAGACGGCATTGTGCCTATTTTATTTTATTCCGATGCTATTTTCAGTGTTTCATCGTCAATAAGAAGGTCACAGAGATACAGCAAACCTGAAGTGAAGCATCGGAATCTATAACTAGTGTCACAGGAATGGTTCAAAACATAGACAGTAAGAAGAGTCAGTTTTCTTGTACTTAAGTCGGCACTGTGCCTTTTGTATTTAATTCCGATGCAATTTCTGTGTTTCATCGTCAATAAGAAGGTCAGAGGGATACAGTTATCCTGAAGTGAAGCATCGGAATCTATAACTAGTGTCACAGGAATGGTTCAATACATAGACAATAAGAAGAGCCCGTCTCCTTCTACTTGAGTCGGCATTGTGCCTCTTGTATTTAATTCCGATGCAAATTCTGTGTTTCATCGTCAATAAGGCGGACAGAGGGATACAGTAAACCTGAAGTGAAGCATCTGAATCTATAACTAGTGTCACAGGAATGGTTCAAAATATAGACAGTAAGAAGAGTCAGTTTTCTTGTACTTAAGTCGGCATTGTGCCTTTTGTATTGAATTCCGATGAATTTCTGTGCTTCAT
Source organism: Schistocerca serialis cubense (assembly GCF_023864345.2). Classification (NCBI taxonomy): domain Eukaryota; kingdom Metazoa; phylum Arthropoda; class Insecta; order Orthoptera; family Acrididae; genus Schistocerca; species Schistocerca serialis. Next base: position 838,686,179 of record NC_064642.1, read on the forward strand.
CGTCAATAAGAAGGTCAGAGGGTTACAGTAAACCTGAAGTGAAGCATCGGAATCTATAACTTGTGTCACGGGAATGGTTCAAAACATAGACAGTAGGAAGAGTAAGTCTTCCAGTACTGAAGTCGGCATTGTGTCTTTTGTATTTAATTCCGATGCAATTTCTGTGTTTCATCGTCAATATGAAGGTCAGCGGGATACAGTAAACCTGAAGTGAAGCATCGGAATCTATAACTAGTGTCACAGGAATGGTTCAAAACATAGGCAGTAAGAAGAGTCAGTCTTCTTGTACTTGAGTCGGCATTGTGCCTCTTGTATTTAATTCCGATGCAATTTCTGTGTTTCATCGTCAATAAGGCGGACGGAGGGATACAGTAAACCTGAAGTGAAGCATCTGAATCTATAACTAGTGTCACAGAAATGGTTCAAAACATAGACAGCAATAAGAGTCAGTTTTCTTGTACTTAAGACGGCATTGTGCCTATTTTATTTTATTCCGATGCTATTTCTGTGTTTCATCGTCAATAAGAAGGTCACAGGGATACAGTAAACCTGAAGTGAAGCATCGGAATCTATAACGTGTGTCACAGGAATGGTTCAAAACATAAACAGTAAGAAGCGTCAGTTTTCGTGTACTTAAGTCGGCATTGTGCCTTTTGTATTTAATTCCGATGCAATTCCTGTGTTTCATCGTTAATAAGAGGGTCAGAGGGATACAGTAAACCTAAAGTGAAGCATCGGTATCTATAACTAGTGTCACAGGAATGATTCAAAACAAAGGCAGTAGTAAGAGTCAGTTTTCTTGTACTTAAGTCGGCACTGTGCTTTTCTATTTAATTCCGATGCAATTTCTGTGTTTCGTCGTCTATAAGAAGGTCCAAGGGACACAGTAAACCTGAAGTGAAGCATCGGAATCTAAATCCGGTCTCACAGGAAAGGTTCAAAACATAGACAGTAAGAAGGGCCAGTCTTCTTGTACTAGAGTCGGCATTGTGCCTTTTGTATTTAATTCCAATGCAATTTCTGTGTTTGATCGTCAATAAGAAGGTCAGAGGGATACAGTAAACCTGAAGTGAAGCATCGCAGACTATAGCTAGTGTCACAGGAATGGTTCAAAACATAGACAGTAAGAAGAGTCAGTTTTCTTGTACTTAAGTCGGCATTGTGCCTTTTGTATATAATTCCGATACAATTTCTGTGTTTCGTCGTCAATAAGAAGGTCAGAGGGATACAGTAAACCTGATTTGAAGCATCGGAATCTATAACTAGTGTCACAGGAATGTTTCAAATCATAGACAGTACGAAGGGTCAGTTTTCTTGTACTTAAGTCGGGATTGTGCCTTTTGTATTTAATTCCGATGCAATTTCTGGGTTTCATCGTCAATAAGAAGGTCAGAGGGATACAGTAAACCTGAAGTAAAGCATCGGAATCTATAACTAGTGTCACAAGAAAGGTTCAAAACATAGACAGTAAGTAAAGTCAGTTTTCTTGTACTTAAGTGGGCATTGTGCCTTTTGTATTTAATTCCGATGCAATTTCTGTGTTTCATCGTCAATATGAAGGTCAGAGGGATACAGTAAACCTGAAGTGAAGCATCGCAATCTATAACTAGTGTCACAGGAATGGTTCAAAACATAGTCAGTAAGAAGTGTCAGTTTTCTTGTACTTAAGTCGGCATTGTGCCTTTTGTATTTAATTTCGATGCAATTTCTGTGTTTCATCGTCAATAACAAGGTCAGAGGGATACAGCAAACCTGAAGTGAAGCATCGGAATCTATAACTAGTGTCACAGGAATGGTTAAAAACATAGACAGTAGGAAGAGTCAGTCTTCCTGTACTTAAGTCGGCATTGAGCCTTTTATATTTAACTAAGATGCAATTTCTGTGTTTCATCGTCAATAAGAAGGTCAGAGGGATACAGTAAACCTGAAGTGAAGTATCGGAATCTATGACTAGTGTCACAGGAAAGGTTCAAAATATAGACAATAAGAAGGGTCTGTCTTCTTGTACTTGAGTCGGCATTGTGCCTCTTGTATTTAATTCCGATGCAATTTCTGTGTTTCCTCGTCAATAAGACGGTCAGACGGATACAGTAAACCTGAGGTGAAGCATCGGAATCTATAACTAGTGTCACAGGAATGGTTCAAAATATAGGCAGTAAGAAGAGCCAGTCTGCATGTACTTGAGTCGGCATTGTGCCTTTTGTATTTAATTCCGATGCAATTTCTGTGTTTCAACGTCAATAAGAATATCAGACGGATACAGTAAACTTGAAGTGAAGCATCTGAATCTATAACTAGCGTCACAGGAATGGTTCAAAACATAGACGGTAAGAAGAGCCAGTCTTCTTGTACTTGAGTCGGCACTGAGCCTTTTGCATTTAATTCCGATGCAATTTCTGTGTTTCATCGTCAATATGAAGGTCAGCGGGATACAGTAGACCTGAAGTGAAGCATCGGAATCAATAACTAGTGTCACAGGAATGGTTCAAAATATAGGCAGTAAGAAGAGCCAGTCTGCATGTACTTGAGTCGGCATTGTGCCTTTTGTATTTAATTCCGATGCAATTTCTGTGTTTCAACGTCAATAAGAAGGTCAGACGGATACAGTAAACCTGAAGTGAAGCATCTGAATCTATAACTAGCGTCACAGGAATGGTTCAAAACATAGACGGTAAGAAGAGCCAGTCTTCTTGTACTTGAGTCGGCACTGAGCCTTTTGCATTTAATTCCGATGCAATTTCTGAGTTTCATCGTCAATAAGAAGGTCAGAGGGATACAGTAAACCTGAAGTGAAGCATCGGAATCTATAACTAGTGTCACAGGAATGGTTCAAAGCATTGACAGTAGGAAGAGTCAGTCTTCTAGTACTTAAGTCGGCATTGTGCCTTTTGTATTTAATTCCGATGCAATTTCTGTGTTTCATCGTCAATAAGAAGGTCAGAGGGATACAGTTATCCTGAAGTGAAGCATCGGAATCTATAACTAGTGTCACAGGAATGGTTCAATACATAGACAATAAGAAGAGCCCGTCTTCTTCTACTTGAGTCGGCATTGTGCCTCTTGTATTTAATTTCGATGCAAATTCTGTGTTTCATCGTCAATAAGGCGGACAGAGGGATACAGTAAACCTGAAGTGAAGCATCTGAATCTATAACTAGTGTCACAGGAATGGTTCAAAACATAGACAGTAAGAAGAGTCAGTTTTCTTGTACTTAAGTCGGCATTGTGCCTTTTGTATTGAATTCCGATGCAATTTCTGTGCTTCATCGTCAATAAGAAGGTCAGGGGGTTACAGTAAACCTGAAGTGATGAATCGGAATCTATAACTTGTGTCACAGGAATGGTTCAAAACATAGACAGTAGGAAGTGTAAGTCTTCCAGTACTGAAGTCGGCATTGTGCCTTTTGTATTTAATTCCGATGCAATTTCTGTGTTTCATCGTCAATATGAAGGTCAGCGGGATACAGTAGACCTGAAGTGAAGCATCGGAATCAATAACTAGTGTCACAGGAATGGTTCAAAACATAGAGAGTAAGAAGAGTCAGTCTTTTTGTACTTAAGTCGGCATTGTGCATTTTGTATTTAATTCCGATGCAATATCTGTGTTTCATCGTCAATAAGAAGGTCAGAGGGATACAGTAAACCTGAAGTGAAGCATCGGATTCTATAACTAGTGTTACAGGAATGGTTCAAAACATAGACAGTAAGAAAGGTCAGTCTTCCTATACTTAAGACGGCAATGTGCCTTTTGTATTTAATTCCGATGCAATATCTGTGTTGCATCGTCAATAAGAAGATCAGAGGGACACAGTAAACCTGAAGGTGAAGCATCGGAATCCTTAACTATTGTCACAGGAATGGTTCAAACACAGACAGTAAGAAGAGCCAGTCTTCTTGTACTTGAGTCGGCATTGAGCCTTTTGTATTTAATTCCGATGAAAATTCTGTGTTTCAACGTCAATAAGAAGGTCAGAGGGCTACAGTAAACCTGAAGTGAAGCATCGGAATCTGTAACTAGTGTTACAGGAATGGTTCAAAACATAGACAGTAGGAAGAGTCAGTTCTCTACTACTTAAGTCGGCATTGTGATTTTTGTATTTAATTCCGATGCAATTTCTGTGCTTCATCGTCAATAAGAAGGTCAGAGGGATACAGTAAACCTCTAGTGAAGTATCGGAATCTATAACTAGTGTCACGGTAATGGTTCAAGACATAGACAGTAAGAAGAGTCAGTTTTTTTGTACTTAAACCGGCATTTTGCCATTTGTATTTAATTCCGATGCTATTTCTGTGTTTCATCGTCAATATGAAGGTCAGAGGGATACAGTAAACCTGAAGTGAAGCATCGGAATCTATAAGTAGTGTCACAGGAATGGTTCAAAACATAGACGGTAAGAAGAGTCAGTCTTCCTGTACATATGCGGTAGCGTACCCGCTTCCCACGCCCGGGTTCCCGGGTTTGATTCCCGGCGGGGTCAGGGATTTTCTCTGCCTCGTGATGGCTGGGTGTTGTGTGCTGTCCTTAGGTTAGTTAGGTTTAAGTAGTTCTAAGTTCTAGGGGACTTATGACCACAGCAGTTGAGTCCCATAGTGCTCAGAACCATTTGAACCATTTTTTTCTTCCTGTACTTAAGTCGGCATTGAGTTTTTTGTACTTAACTAAGATGCAATTTCTGTGTTTCATCGTCAATAAGAAGGTCAGAGGGATACAGTAAACCTGAAGTGAAGTATCGGAATCTATGACTAGTGTCACAGGAAAGGTTCAAAACATAGACAGTAAGAAGGGTCTGTCTTCTTGTACTTAAGTCGGCATTGTGCCACTTGTATATAATTCCGATGTAATTTCTGTGTTTCATCGTCAATATGAAGGTCAGAGGGATACAGTAAACCTGAAGTGAGGCATCGGAATCTATAACTAGTGTCACAGGAATGGTTCAAAACATAGACAGTAAGAAGAGCCAGTTTGCCTGTACTTGAGTCGTCATGGTGCCTTTTCTATTTAATTCCGATGCAATTTCTGTGTTTCAATGTCAATAAGAAGGTCAGACGGATACAGTAAACCTGAAGTGAAGCATCTGAATCCATAACTAGTGTCACAGGAATGGTTCAAATCATAGACGGTAAGAAGAGCCAGTCTTCTATTACTTGAGTCGGCATTGAGCCTTTTGTATTTAATTCCGATGCAATTTCTGTGTTTCATCGTCAATAAGAAGGTCAGAGGGATACAGTAAACCTGAAGTGAAGCATCGGAATCTATAACTAGTGTCACAGGAATGGTTCAAAGCATTGATAGTAGGAAGAGTCAGTTTTCCTGTACTTAAGTCGGCATTGTGCCTTTTGTATTTAATTCCGATGCAATTTCTGTGCTTCATCGGCAATACGAAGGTCAGAGGGTTACAGTAAACCTGAGGTGAAGCATCGGAACCTATAACTTGTGTCACAGGAATGGTTTAAAACATAGACAGTAGGATGAGTCATTCTCCTAGTACTGAAGTCGGCATTGTGCCTTTTGTATTAAATTCCGATGCAATTTCTGTGTTTCATCGTCAATATGAAGGTCAGAGGGATACAGTAAACCTGAAGTGAACCATCGGAATCTATAACTAGTGGCACAGGAATGGTTCAAATCATAGACAGTAAGAAGAGTAAGTTTTCTTGTACATAAGTCGGCATTGTGCCTTTTGTATTTAATTCCGATGCAATATCTGTGTTTCATCGTCAATAAGAAGGTCAGAGGGATACAGTAAACCTGAAGTGAAGCATCGGAATCTATAACTAGTGTCACAGGAATGGTTCGAAACATAGACAGTAAGAAAGGTCAGTCTTCTTGTACTTAAGTCGGCAATGTGCCTTTTGTATTAAATTCCGATGCAATATCTGTGTTGCATCGTCAATATGTAGATCAGAGGGACACAGTAAACCTGAAGGTGAAGCATCGGAATCCATAACTATTGTCACAGGAATGGTTTAAACATAGACAGTAAGAAGAGCCAGTCCTCTTGTGCTTGAGTCGGCATTGAGCCTTTTGTATTTAATTCCGATGAAAACTCTGTAATTCATCGTCAATAAGAAGGTCAGAGGGATACAGTAAACCTGAAGTGAAGCATCGGAATCTATAACTAGTGTTACAGGAATGGATAAATTCGTAAAAGGTAAGAAGGGTCTGTTTTCTTGTACTTAAGTCGGCATTGTGCCTTTTGTATTTATTTCTGATGCTATTTCTGTGTTTCATCGTCAATAAGAAGGTCAGAGGGATACAGTAAACCTGAAGTGTAGCATCGGTATCTATAACTAGTGTCACAGGAATGGTTCAAAACATAGACAGTAAGTAGAGTCAGTTTTTTGTACTTAAGTCGGCATTGTGCCTTTTGCATTTAATTCGGATGCAATTTCTGTGTTTCATCGTCAATATGAAGGTCAGAGGAATACAGTAAACCTGAAGTGAAGCATTACGGTCTATAACTAGTGTCACAGGAATGGTTCAATACATAGACAGTAAGAAGAGTCAGTTTTCTTGTACTTAAGCCGGCATTGTGCCTTTAGTATTTCATGCCGATGGAATTTCTGTGATTCGTCGGCAATAAGAAGGTCAGAAGGATACAGTAAACCTGAAGTGAAACATTGGAATCTTTAACTAGTGTCACAGGAATGTTTCAAAACATAGACAGTAAGAAGAGTCAGATTTCTTTTACTGATGTGGGCATTGTGCCTTTCGTATTTAATTCCGATTCAATTTCGGTGATACATCGTCAATAAGACGGTCGGAGAGATACAGTAAACATGAAGTGAAGCATCGGAATCTATAACTAGTGTCACAGGAATAGTTCAAAACATAGACAGTAAGAAGAGTCAGTTTTCTTGTACTTAAGTCGGCATTGTGCATTTTGTATTTAATTCCGATGCAATTTCTGTGCTTCATCGTCAGTAAGATGGTCAGTGGGTTACAGTAAACCAGAAGTGAAGCATCGGAATCTATAACTAGTGTCACAGGAATGGTTCAAAACATAGACAGTAGGAAGAGTCAGTCTTCTAGTACAGAAGTCGGCATTGTGCCTTTTGTATTTAATTCCGATGCAATTTCTGTGTGTCATCGTCAATATGAAGGTCAGAGGGATACAGTAAACCTGAAGTGAAGCATCGGAATCTATAACCAGTGTCACAGGAATGGTTCAGAACATATACAGTAAGAAGAGTCAGTTTTCTTGTACTTAAGTCGGCATTGTGCCTTTTGTATTTAATCCCTATGCAATTTCTGTGCTTCATCGTCAATGAGAAGGTCAGAGGGTTACAGTATACCTGAAGTGAAGCATCGTAATCTATAACTAGTGTCACAGGATTGGATCAAAACATAGAGAGTAAGAAGAGTCAGTCGTTTTGTACTTAAGTCGGCATTGTGCCTTTTGTATTTAATTCCGATGTAATATCTGTGTTTCATCGTCAATATGAAGGTCAGAGGGATACAGTAAACCTGAAGTGAAGCATCGGAATCTGTAACTAGTGTCACAGGAATGGTTCAAAACATAGACAGTAAGAAAGGTCAGTCCTCTTGTACTTAAGTCGGCATTGGGCCTTTTGTATTTAATTCCGATGCAATATCTGTGTTTCATCGTCAATAAGAAGATCAGAGGGATACAGTAAACCTGAAGTGAAGCATCGGAATCTATAACTAGTATCACAGGAATGGTTTAAAACATAGACAGTAAGAAGAGCCAGTCTTCTTGTACTTGAGTCGGCATTGAGCCTTTTGTATTTAATTCCGATGCAATTTCTGTGTTTCGTCGTCAATAAGAAGGTAAGAGGGATACAGTAAACCTGAAGTGAAGCATCGGAATCTATTACTAGATTCACAGGAATGGTTCAAAACATAGACAGTAGGAAGATTCATTTTTTTAGTACTTAAGTCGGCATTGTGCCTTTTGTATTTAATACCGATGCAATATCTGTGTTTCATCGTCAATAAGAAGGTCAGAGGGATATAGCAAACCTGAAGTGAAGCATCGGAATCTATAACTAGAGTCACAGGAATGGTTCAAAGCATAAACAGTAGGAAGCGTCAGTTTTCTTGTACTTAAGTCGGCATTGTGCCTTTTGTATTTAACTCCGATGCAATTTCTGTGTTTCATCGTCAATGAGAAGGTCAGAGGGATACAGTAAACCTCAAGTGAAGTATCGGAATCTATAACTAGTGTCACAGGAATGGTTCAAAACATAGACAGTAAGAAGAGTCAGTTTTCTTGTACTTAAGTCGGCACTGTGCCACTTGTATTTAATTCTGATGCAATTTCTGTGTTTCATCGTCAATTAGAAGGTCAGAGGGATACAGCAAACCTGAAGTGAAGCATCGGAGTCTACAACTAGTGTCACATTAATGGTTAAAAACATAGACAGTAAGAAGAGTCACTTTTCTCTTACTTATGTCGGCATTGTGCCTTTTGTATTTAATTCCGATGTAATTTCTGTGTGTCATCGTCAATACGAACGTCAGGGGGATACAGTAAAACTGAAGTGAAGCATCGGAATCTATTACTAGTGTCACAGGAATGGTTCAAAACATAGACAGTAAGAAGAGTCAGTTTTCTTGTACTTAAGTCGGCATTGTGCTTTTTGTATTTAATTTCGATGCAATTTTTTGTGTTTCATCGTCAATAAGAAGGTCACAGGGATACAGTAAACCTGAAGTGAAGCATCGGAATCTATAACTAGTGTCACAGGAATGGTTCAAAGCACAAACAGTAAGAAGCGTCAGTTTTCTTGTACTTAAGTCGGCATTGTGCCTTTTGTATTTAACTCCCATGCAATTTCTGTGTTTCATCGTCAATGAGAAGGTCAGAGGGATACAGTAAACCTCAAGTGAAGTATCGGAATCTATAACTAGTGTCACAGGAATGGTTCAAAACATAGACAGTAAGAAGAGTCAGTTTTCTTGTACTTAAGTCGGCACTGTGCCACTTGTATTTAATTCTGATGCAATTTCTGTGTTTCATCGTCAATAAGAAGGTCAGAGGGATACAGCAAACCTGAAGTGAAGCACCGGAGTCTACAACTAGTGTCACAGGAATGGTTAAAAACATAGACAGTAAGAAGAGTCAGTTTACTTGTACTTAATTCGGCAGTGTGCCTTTAGTATTTAATTCCGATGCAGTTTCTGTGTTTCATCTTCAATAAGAAGGTCAGAGGGATACAGTAAACCTGAAGTGAGGCATCGGAATCCATAGCTAATGTGACAGGAATTTTTCAAATCATAGACATTGAGAAGAGTCAGTTTACTTGTACTTAAGTTGGCATTGTGCGTTTTGTATTTCGTTCCGATGCAATTTTAGTGTTTCATCGTCAATAAGGTCAGAGGGATACAGTAAACCTGAAGTGAAGCATCGGGATCTATAACTAGTGTGACACGAATGTTTCAAAACATAGACAGTAAGAAGAGTCAGTTTACTTGTACTTAAGTTGGCATTGGGCGTTTTGTATTTCGTTCCGATGCAATTTTAGTGTTTCATCGTCAATAAGGTCAGAGGGATACAGTAACCCTGAAGTGATGCATCGGAATCTATAACTACTATCACAGGAATGGTTCAAAACATACACAGTAAGAAGGGTCAGTTTTCTTGTACTTAAGTCGGCATTGTGCCTTTTCTATTTAATTCCGATGCACTTTCTGTGTTTCGTTGTCAATAAGAAGGGCCAAGGGATACAGTAAACCTGAAGTGAAGAAATGGAATCTAAAGCCGGTTTCACAGGATAGGTTCAAATCATAGACAGTAAGAAGAGCCAGTCTTCTTGTATTTGAATCGGCATTGTGCCTTTTGTGTTTAATTCCGATGCAATTTCTGTGTTTCATCGTCAATAAGAAGGTCAGAGGGATACAGTAAACCTGAAGTGATACATCGGAATCTATAAGTAGTGTCACAGTAATGGTTCAAAACATAGACAGTAAGAAGAGTCAGTCTTCTTGTACATAAGTCGGCATTGTCCCTTTTGTTTGTATTCCGATGCAATTTCTGTGTTTCGTCGTCAATAAGAAGGTCAGAGGGATACAGTAAACCAAAAGTGAACCATCGGGATCTATAACTAGTGTCACAGGAATGGTTCAAAGCATAGACTGTAAGTTGAGTCTGTTTTATTCTACTTAAGTCGGCATTGTGCATTTTGTATTTAATTCCGATGCAATTTCTGTGTGTCATCGTCAATAAGAAGGTCACAGGGATACAGTAAACATGACGTGAAGCATCGCAATCTATAACTAGTGTCACAGGAGTGGTTCAAAACATAAACAGTAAGAAGCGTCAGTTTTTTTGTACTTAAGTCGGCATTGTGCCCGTTGTATTTAATTCCGATGATATTTCTGTGTTTCATCGTCAATAAGAAGGTCCAAGAGATACAGTAAAACTGAAGTGAAGCATCGGAATCTATAACTAGTGTCACAGGAACGGTTCAAACCATAGACAGTAAGAAGAGTCAGTCTTCTTGTACTTAAGTCGGCATTGTGCCTTTTGTTTGTATACCGATGCAATTTATGTGATTCATCGTCAATAAGACGGTCAGAGGGATACAGTAAACCTGAAGTGACGCATCGGAATCTATAACTAGTGTCCCAGGAATGGTTCAAAACGTAGATAGTAAGAAGAGTCAATTTTCTTGTACTTAAGACGGCATTGTGCATTTTGTATTTAATTCCGATGCAATTTCTGTGTTTCATCGTCAATAAGAAGGTCACAGGGAAACAGTAAACCTGAAGTGAAGCATCGGAATCTATAACTAGTGTCACAGGAGTGGTTCAAAACATAAACAGTAAGAAGCGTCAGTTTATTTGTACTTAAGTCGGCATTGTGCCTTTTGTATTCAATTCCGATGCTATTTCTGTGTTTCATCGTCAATACGAAAGGTCAGAGGGATACAGTAAACCTGAAGTGAAGCATCGGAATTCATAACTAGTGTCACAGGAATGGTTCAAAACATCGACTGTAAGAAGAGCCAGTCTTCTTGTACTTGAGTCGGCATTGTGCCTTTTGTTTTTAATTCCGATGCAATTTCTGTGTATCATCGTCAATAAGACGATCAGAGGGATACAGCAAACCTGAAGTGAAGCATCGGAATCTATAACTAGTCTCACAGGAATGGTTCAAAACATAGACAGTATGAAGAGTCAGTTTTCTTGCACTGATGTCGGCATTGTGTCTTTTCTATTTAATTCCGATGCACTTTCTGTGTTTCGTCGTCAATAAGAAGGGTCAAGGGATATAGTAAACCTAAAGTGAAGAATCGGAATCTAAAACCGGTTTCACAGGAAAGGATCATAACATAGACAGTAAGAAGAGCCTGTCTTCTTGTACTTGAATCGGCATTGTGCCTTTTGTATTTTATTCCGATGCTATTTCTGTGTTTCATCGTCAATAAGAAGGTCAGGGGGATACAGGTAACCTGAAGTGAAGCATCGGAATCTATAACTAGTGTCACAGTAATGGTTCTAAACATAGACAGTAAGAAGAATCAGTCTTCTTGTACATAAGTCGTCATTGTGCCTTTTGTTTGTATTCCGATGCAATTTCTGTATTTCATCGCCAATAAGAAGGTCAGAGGGATACAGTAAACCTGAGGTGAACCATCGGGATCTATAACTAGTGTCACAGGAATGGTTCAAAGCATAGACTGTAAGATGTGTCAGTTTTCTTGTACTTAAGTCGGCATTGTGCCTTTTGTATTTAATTCCGATGCAATTTCTGTGTTTCATCGTCAATAGGAAGGTCACAGAGATACAGTAAACCTGAAGGGAAGCATCGGAATCTATAACTAGTGTCACCGGAGTGGTTCAAAACATAAACAGTAAGAAGCGTCAGTTTTCTTGTACTTAAGTCGGCATTGTGCCTTTTGTATTTATTTCTGATGCAATTTCTGTGTTTCGTCGTCAATAGAAAGGTCCAAGGGATACAGTAAATCTGAAGTGAAGCATCGTATTCTAAAACCGGTCTCACAGGAAAGGTTTAAAACATAGACAGTAAGAAGAGCCAGTCTTCTTGTACTTGAGTCGGCATTGTGCCTTTTGTTTTTAATTCCGATGCAATTTCTGTGTTTCATCGTCAATAAGACGGACAGAGGGATACAGCAAACCTGAAGTGAAGCATCGGAATTCATAACTAGTGTCACAGGATGGTTCAAAACATAGACAGTAAGAAGAGTCAGTTTTCTTGTGCATAAGTCGGCATTGTGCCTTTTGTATTTAATTTCGATGCAATGTCTGTGTTTCATCGTCAATAAGAAGGGCTAAGGGATACAGTAAACCTGACGTGAAGCATCGGAATCTATAACTAGTGTCACTGGAGTGGTTTAAAAACATAAACAGTAAGAAGCGTCAGTTTTCTTCTACTTAAGTCGGCATTGTGCCTTTTGTATTCAATTCCGATGCTATTTCTGTGTTTCATCGTCAATACGAAAGGTCAGAGGGATACAGTAAACCTGAAGTGGAGCATCAGAAGTCATAACTAGTGTCACAGGAATGGTTCAAAACATAGACAGTAAGAAGAGTCAGTTTTCTTGTACATAAGTCGGCATTGTGCCTTTTGTATTTAATTTCGATGCAATATCTGTGATTCATCGTCAATAAGACGGTCCAAGGGATACAGTAAACCTGAAGTGAAGCATCGGAATCTATAACTAGTGTTCCAGGAATGGTTGAAAACATAGATAGTAAGAAGAGTCAATTTTCTTGTACTTAAGTCGGCATTGTGCATTTTGTATTTAATTCCGATGCAATATCTGTGTTTCATCGTCAATAAGAAGGTCACAGGGAAACAGTAAACCGGACGTGAAGCATCGGAATTCATAACTAGTGTCACAGGAATGGTTCAAAACATAGACAGTAAGAAATGTCAGTTTTCTTGTACATAAGTCGGCATTGTGCCTTTTGTAATTAATTTCGATGCAATTTCTGTGTTTCATCGTCAATAAGAAGGTCAGGGGGATACAGTTAACCTGAAGTGAAGCATCGGAATCTTTAACTAGTGTCACAGTAATGGTTCTAAACATAGACAGTAAGAAGAGTTAGTCTTCTTGTACATAAGTCGTCATTGTGCCTTTTGTTTGTATTACGATGCAATTTCTGTGTTTCATCGTCATTAAGAAGGTCAGAGGGATACAGTAAACCTGAAGTGAAGCATTGGAATCTATAACTAGTGTCACAGGAAGGGTTCAAACATAGACAGTAAGAAGAGTCAGTCTTCTTGTACATAAGTCGGCATTGTGCCTTTTGTATTCAATTCCGTTGCAATTTCTGTGTTTCATCGTCAATAAGACGGTCCAAGGGATACAGTAAACCTGAAGTGAAGTATCGGAATCTATAACTAGTGTCACAGGAATGGTTCAAAACATAGACAGTAAGAAGAGTTAGTTTTCTTGTACTTAAGTTGGCATTGTGCCTTTTGTATTTAATTCCGTTGCAATTTCTGTGTTTCTTCGTCAATAAGAAGGTCAGAGGGATACAGTAAACCTGAAGTGAAGCATCGGAATCTATAACTAGTGACACAGGAATGGGTAAAAACATAGAGAGTAAGAAGAGTCAGTTTTCTTGTACTTAAGTCGGCATTGTGCCTTTTGTATTTAATTCCGATGCAATTTCTGTGTTTCATCGTCAATAAGATGGTCAGAGGGATACAGTAAACCTGAAGTGAAGTATCGGAATCTATAACTAGTGTCACAGGAATAGTTCAAAGCATAGACAGTAAGTAGAGTCAGTTTACTTGTACTTAAGTTGGCATTGTGCGTTTTGTGTATCATTCCGATGCAATTTCTGTGTTTCATCGTCAGTAAGAAGGTCAGAGGGATACTGTAAACATGAATTGACGCATCGGAATCTAAAACTAGTGTGACAGGAATGGTTCAAAACGTCGACAGTAAGAAGAGTCAGTCTTCTTGTACTTAAGTCTGCAGTGTGCCTTTTGTATTCAAATCCGTTGCAATTTCTGTGTTTCATCGTCAATAAGAACGTCAGAGGGTTACAGTGAACCTGAAGTGAAGCATCGGAATCTATAACTAGTGTCACAGGAATGGTTCAAAAAATCGACAGTAAGAAGAGTCAGTCTTCTTGTACTTAAGTCATTATTGTGCCTTTTGTATTTAATTCCGATGCAATTTCTGTGTTTCATCGTCAATAAGGCGGTCAGAGTGATACAGCAAACCTGAAGTGAAGCATCGTACTCTATAACTAGTGTCACAAGAATGGATAAGACATAGACAATATGAAAAGTCAGATTTCTTGTACTTAAGTCGGCATTGTGCCTTTTCTATATAATTCCGATGCAATTTCTGTGTTTCGTCGTCAATAAGAAGGGCCAAGGGATACAGTAAACCTGAAGTGTAGCATCGGAATCTAAAACCGGTCTCACAGGAAAGGTAAAAAAATAGACAGTAAGAAGAGCCAGTCTTCTGGTACATGAGTCAGCATTGTGCGTTTTGTACTTAATTCCGATGCAATTTCTGTGTTTCATCGTCAATAAGAAGGTCAGAGGGACACAGTAAACCTGAAGTGAAGCATCGGAATCAATAACTAGTGTCACAGGACAGGTCAAAAAATAGACAGTAAGAAGAATTAGTTTTCTTGTACTTAAGTCGGCATTCTGCCTTTTGTTTTTAATTCCGATGCAATTTCTGTGTTTCATCGGCAATACGAAGGTCAGAGGGATACAGTAAACCTGAAGTGAAGCATCGGAATCTATAACTAGTGTCAGAGGAATGGATAAAACCAAAGACAGTAATAAGAGTCAGTTTTCTTGAACTTCAGTCGGCATTGTGCCTTTTCTATTTAGTTCCGATGCAATTTCTGTGTTCCATCGTCAATAAGAAGGTCGGAGGGATACAGTAAAAATGAAGTGAAGTATCGGAATCTATAACTTGTGTCACAGGAATGGTTCAAAACATAGGCAGTAAGAAGAGTCAGTTTTCTTGTACTCAAGTCGGCATTGCGCCTTTTGTATTTAATTCCGATGCAATTTATGTGTTCCATCGTCAATAAGAAGGTCCAAGGGGTACAGTAAACCTGAAGTCAAACATCGGAATCTAAAACTGGTCTCACAGGAGAGGTTCAAAACTTAGACAGTAAGAAGAGCCAGTCTTCTTGTACTTGGGTCGTTATTGTGCCATTTGTTTTTTTATTTCCGATGCAATTTCTGTGTTTCATCGTCAATAAGAACGGCAGGGGGATACAGTAAACCTGAAGTGATGCATAGGTATCTATAACTAGTGTCACAGGAATGGTTCAAAGCATAGACAGTAAGAAGTGTCAGTTTTCTTATAATTAAGTCGGCGTTGTGCCTTTTGTATTTAATTCCGATTTAATTTCTGTGTTTCATCGACAATAAGAAGGTGAGAGGGATACAGTAAACCTAAAGTGAAGCATCGGAATCTATAACTAGTGTTACAGGAATGGTTGAAAACATAGGCAGTAAAAAGAGTCAGTTTTCTGGTACTTAAGTCGGCATTGTGCCTTTTCTATTTAATTACGATGCAATTTCTGTGTTTCGTCGTCAATAAGAAGGTCCATGGGATACAGTAAACCTGAAGTGAGTCATCGGAATCTAATACCGGTCTCACAGGAAAGGTTCAAATCATAGACAGTAAGTAGAGCCAGACGTCTTGTACTTGAGTCGGCATTGTGTATTTTGTATTTAATTCCGGTGCAATTTCTGTGTTTCATCGTCAATAAGACGGTCACAGGGATACAGTAAACCTGAAGTGAAGCATCGGAATGTATAACTAGTGTCACAGGACAGCTTTAAAACACAGACAGTAAGAAGAGCCAGTTTACTTGTACTTAAGTCGGCATTGTGCCTTTTGTATTTAATTCCGATGCAACTTCTGTGTTTCATCGTCAATAAGAAGGTCAGAGGGATACAGTAACACTGAAGTGATGCATCGGAATATATAACTAGTGTCACAGGAATGGTTCAAAACATAGACAATACGAAAAGTCAGTTTTCTTGTACTTAACCCGGCCATGTGCCTTTTCTATTTAATTCCCATGCAATTTCTGTGTTTCGTCGTCAATAAGAAGGTCCAAGGGATACAGTAAACCTGAAGGGAAGCATCGGAATCTAAAACCGGTCTCACCGGAAAGGTTAAAATCATAGACAGTAAGAAGTGCCAGTCTTCTTGTACTTGAGTCGGCATTGTGCCTTTTGTATTTAATTCTGATGCAATTTCTGTGTTTCATCGTCAATAAGAAGGTCAGAGGGATACAGTAAACCTGAAGTGAAGCATCGGAATCTGTAACTAGTGTCACAGGAATGGTTCAAAACATAGACAGCAAGAAGTGTCAGTTTTCTTGTACTTAAGTCGGCATTGTGCATTTTGTATTTAATTCCGATGCTATTTATGTGTTTCATCGTCAATAAGAAGGTCACAGGGATACAGTAAACCTGAAGTGAAGCATCGGAATCTATAACTAGTGTCACACTAACGGTTCAAAACATAGACAGTAAGAAGAGTCAGTTTTCTTGTACTTAAGTCGGCATTGTGCCTTTTGTATTCAATTCCGATGCAATTTCTGTGTTTCATCGTCAATACGAAAGGTCTGAGGGATGCAGTAAACCTAAAGTGAAGCATCGGAATATATAACTAGTGTCACAGGAAAGGTTCAGAACATAGACAGTAAGAAGAGTCAGTTTTCTTGTACTTACGTCCTCATTGTGCCTTTTGTATTAAATTCCGATGCAATTTCTGTGTTTCATCGTCAATAAGACGGTCAGAGGGATACAGTAAACCTGAAGTGAAGTATCGGAATCTATAACTAGTGTCACACTAACGGTTCAAAACATAGACAGTAAGAAGAGTCAGTTTTCTTGTACTTAATTTGGCATTGTGCCCTTTGTATTTAATTCCGTTGCAATTTCTGTGTTTCATCGTCAATAAGAAGGTCAGAGGCATACAGTAAACCTGAAGTGAAGCATCGGAATCTATAACTAGTGTCACAGGAATGGTTCAAAACATAGACAGTAAGAAGTGTCAGTTTTCTTGTACTTAAGTCGGCATTGTGCCTTTTGTATTTAATTCCGATGCAATATCTATGTTTCCTCGTCAATAAGAAGGTCAGACGGATACAGTAAACCTGAAGTGAAGCATCGGTATCTATAACTTGTGTCACAGGAATAGTTCAAAACATAGACATTAAGTAGAGTCAGTTTACTTGTATTTAATTCGGCATTGTGCCTATTGTATATAATTTCGATGTAGTTTCTGTGTTTCGTCGTCAATAACAAGGGCCAAGGGATACAGTATCCCTGAAGTGAAGCATCGGAATCTAAATCTAGTCTCACAATCAAGGTTCAAAACATAGTCAGTAAGAAGAGCCAGTCTTCTTGTACTTGAGTCGGCATTGTGCCTTTTGTATTTAATTCCGATGCAATTTCTGTGTTTCATCGTCAAGAAGAATTTCAGAGGGATACAGTAAACGTGAAGTGAAGCATCGGAATCTATAAGTAGTGTCACAGGAATGGTTCAAAACATAGACAGTAAGAAGAGTCAGTTTACTTGTACTTAATTCGGCATTGTGCCTTTTGTATTTAATTCCGATGCAAGTTCTGTATTTCATCGTCAATATGAAGGTCAGAGGGATACAGTAAACCTGAAGTGAAGCATCGGAATCTATAACTAGTGTCACAGGAATGGTTCAAAACATAGACAGTAAGAAGAGTTAGATTACTTGTATTTAAGTCGGCTTTGTGCCTTTTGTATTTAATTCCGTTGCAATCTCTGTGTTTCATCGTCAATAAGAAGGTCAGAGGGATACAGTAAACCTGAAGTGAAACATCGGAATCTATAACTAGTGTCACAGGAATAACTCAAATCATAGACAGAAAGAAGAGTAAGTTTACTTGTACTTAAGTTGGCATTGTGCGTTTTGTGTTTCATTGCGATGCAATTTCTGTGTTTCATCGTCAATAAGAAGGTCAGAGGGATACAGTAAACCTGACGTGAGGCATCCGAATCTATAACTAGTGTCACAGGAATGGTTCAAAGCATAGACAGTAAGAAGAGTCAGTTTTCTTGTACTTAAGTCGGCATTGTGCCTTTTCTATTTCATTCCGATGCACTTTCTGTGTTTCCTCGTCAATAAGAAGGGCCAAGGGATACAGTAAACCTGAAGTGAAACATCGGAATCCATAACTAGTGTCACAGGAATGGTTCAAAACATAGACAGTAAGAAGAGTCAGTTTTCTTGTACTTAAGTCGGCATTGTGCCTTTTGTATTTAATATCGATGCAATTTCTGTGTTTCAACGTCAATAAGACGGTCAGAGGGATACAGTAAACCTGAAGTGAAGGATCGGAATCTATAACTAGTGTCACAGGAATGGTTCAAAAATAGACAGTAAGAAGAGTCAGTTTTCTTGTACTTAAGTTGGCCTTGTGCCTTTTGAATTTAATTCCGTTGCAATTTCTGTGTTTCATCGTCAATAAGAAGGTCAGAGGAATACAGTAAACCTGAAGTGAAGCATCGGAATCTATAACTAGTGACAGAGGAATGGTTAAAAACATAGAGAGTAACAAGAGTCAGTTTTCTTGTACTTAAGTCGGCATTGTGCCTTTTGTATTTAATATCGATGCAATTTCTGTGTTTCAACGTCAATAAGACGGTCAGAGGGATACAGTAAACCTGAAGTGAAGTATCGGAATCTATAACTAGTGTCACAGGAATGGTTCAAAACATAGACAGTAAGAAGAGTCAGTTTTCTCGTACTTAAGTTGGCATTGTGCCTTTTGTATTTAATTCCGTTGCAATTTCTGTCTTTCATCGTCAATAAGAATGTCAGAGGGATACAGTAATCCTGAAGTGAAGCATCGGAATCTATAACTAGTGACACAGGAATGGTTCAAAACATAGACAGTAAGAAGAGTCAGATTACTTGTACTTAAGTCGGCATTGTGCCTTTTGTATTTAATTCCGTCGCAATTTCTGTGTTTCATCGTCATTAAGAAGGTCAGAATGATACAGTAAACCTGAAGTGAAGTATCGGAATCTATAACTAGTGTCACAGGAATGGTTCAAAACATAGACAGTAAGAAGAGTCAGTTTTCTCGTACTTAAGTTGGCATTGTGCCTTTTGTATTTAATTCCGTTGCAATTTCTGTGTTTCATCGTCAATAAGAATGTCAGAGGGATACAGTAAACCTGAAGTGAAGCATCGGAATCTATAACTAGTGTCACCGGAATGGCTCAAATCATAGACAGTAAGAAGAGTCAGTTTACTTGTACTTAAGTTGGCATTGTGCGTTTTGTGTATCATTCCGATGCAATTTCTGTGTTTCATCGTCAATAAGAAGGTACAAGGGATACAGTAAACCTGAAGTGAAGCATCGGAATTTAAAACTGGTCTCACACGAAAGGTTCAAATGATAGATTGTAAGAAGAGTCAGTCCTCTTGTACTTAAGTCGGCATTGTGCCTTTTGTATTTACTTCCGATACAGTTTCTGTGCTTCACCGTCAATATGAAGATCTAAGAGATACAGTAAACCTGAAGTGAGGCATCGGAAGCTAAAACTGGTCTCACAGGAAACTTCAAGTCATAGAGTGTAAGAAGAGCCAGTCCTCTTGTACTTAAGACGGCATTGTGCATTTTGTATTTAGATCCGATGCAATTTCTGTTTTTCATCGTCAATAAGAATGTCCAAGGGATACAGTAAACCTGAACTAAAGCATCGGAATCTAAAACTGATCACACGGGAAAGATTCAAACATAGACAGTAAGAGGAGTCAGTCTTCATGTTTTTACGTCGACATTGTGCCTTTTGTATTTAATACCGACGCAATATCTGTGTTTCATCGTCAATATGAAGATCCAAGGGATACAGTAAACCTGAAGTGAAGCATCGGAATCTAAAACTGGTCTCACAGTAAAGATACAAATATAGATATTAAGAAGAGTCAGTCTTCTTGTACTCAAGTCGGCATTGTTCCTTTTGTATTTAATTCCAATGCAACTTCTGTGGTTCATCGTCAGTCAGAAGGTCCAAGGGATACAGTAAACCTGATGTGAAGCATCGGAAACTAAAACTGGTCACACTGGAAAGGTTCAAAGCATAGAGAGTAAGAAGAGTCAGTCTTCTTGTTTTTAAGTAGGCATTGTGCCTTTTGTATTTAATTCCGACGCAATTTCTGTGTTTCATCCTCAACAAGAAAGGCCAATTGATACAGTAAACCTAAGTGAAGCATCGGAATCAAAACTCGTCCCACAGGAATGGTTCATAACATACATAGTAACACGAGTCAGTGTTCTTGTACTTGAGTCGGCATTGTGCCTTTTGTATTTAATTCCGATGCAATTTCTGTGTTTCGTCGTCAATATGAGGGTCCAAGGGATACAGTAAACAAAAGTGAAGCATCGGAATCTAAAACTGGTCTCACGGGAGAGGTTCAAAATATAGACAGTAAGATGAGTCAGTCTTCTTGTACTTAAGTCGGCATTTTGAATTTTTGTATTTAATTCCGTTGCAATTTCTGTGTTTCCTCGTTAATAAGAAGGTCCAAGGGATACAGTTAACCTGAAGTGAAGCATCTGAATCTAAAACTGGTCTCACAGGAGGGGTTCAGAACATAGACAGTAAGAAGAGTCAATTTTTATGTACTTAAGTCGGCATTGTGCCTATTGTATTTAATTCCGATGCAATTTATGTGTTTCATCGTCAATAAGAAGGTCCAAGGAATACAGTAAACCTGAAGTGAAGCATCGGAATAAAAACTGGTCTCACAGGAAAGGTCAAAACATAGACAGTAAGAGGAGTCAGTCTTCTTGTACTGAACTCGGCATTGTGCCTCTTGTATTTAATTCCGATGCAATTTCTGTGTCTCATCGTCAATAAGAAGGTACAAGGGATACAGTAAACCTGAAATGAAGCATAGGAATCTAAAACTGGTCTCACAGGAAAGGTTAAAAACATAGACAGTAAATAGAGTCAGTCTTCTTGTACTTAAGTCGGCATTGTGCCTTTTGCATTTAATTCCGATGCAATTTCTGTGATTCATCGTCAATATGAATATCCAAGGGATACAGTAAACCTGAAGTGAAACATCGGAATCAAAACTGGTCTCACAGGAAAGGTTCAAATCGTAAAACGTAAGAAGAGTCTCTTGTACTTAAGTCGGCATTGTGCCTTTTATATTTATTTCCGACGCAATTTCTGTGTTTCATCGTCAATATGGAGGTCCAAGGGATACAGTAAACCTGAAATTAAGCATAGGAATCTAAAACTGGTCTCACAGGAAAGGTTTAAATCATAGACAGTAAGAAGACTCAGTCTTCTTGTACTTAGGTCGGCAATGTGCCTTTTGTATTTCTTTCCGATGCAATTTCTCTGTTTCATCGTCAATAAGAAGGTACAAGGGATACAGTAAACCTGAAATGAAACATCGGATTCTAAAACTGGTCACACACGAAAGGTTTAAAACATACACAGTAAGAAGAGTCAGTGTTCTTGTACTTAAGTCGGCATTCTGCCTTTTGTATTTAATTCCGATGCAATTTCTGTGTTTCATCGTCAATAAGAAGGTACAAGGGATACAGTAAATCTGTTGTGAAGCATCGGAATCAAAACTGGGCTCACAGGAAAGGTTTAAATCATAGACAGTAAGAAGACTTAGTCTCCTTGTACATAAGTCGGCATTGTGCCTTTTCTATGTAATTCCGATGCAATTTCTGTGTTTCATCGTCAATAAGAAGGGCCAAGGGATACAGTAAACCTTAAGTGAGGCATCGGAAACTAAAACTGGTCTCACAGGAAACTTCAAGTCATAGAATGTAAGAAGAGCCAGTCCTCTTGTACTTAAGTCGGCATTGTGCATTTTGTATTTGGATCCGATGCAATTTCTGTTTTTCATCGTCAATAAGAATGTCCAAGGGATACAGTAAACCTGAACTAAAGCATCGGAATCTAAAACTGATCACACAGGAAAGATTCAAACATAGACAGTAAGAGGAGTCAGTCTTCATGTTTTTAAGTCGACATTGTGCCTTTTGTATTTAATACCGACGCAATATCTGTGTTTCATCGTCAATATGAAGATCCAAGGGATACAGTAAACCTGAAGTGAAGCATCGGAATCAAAACTGGTCTCACAGGAAAGGTTCAAAACATAGACAGTAAAAAGAGTCAGTCTTCTTGTACTTAAGTCGGCATTGTGCCTTTTGTATTTTATTCCGATGATGTTTCTGTGTTTCATTGACAATATAAAGGTCCAAGGGATGCAGTAAACCAAAGTGACGCATCGGAATCTAAAACTGGTCTCACAGGAAAGGTTCAAAATATAGACAGTAAGATGAGTCACTCTTCCTGTACTTAAGTCGGCATTTTGATTTTTGTATGTAATTCCGTTGCAATTTCCGTGTTTCATCGTCAATAAGAAGGTCCAAGGGATACAGTAAACCTGAAGTGAAGCATCGGAATCTAAAACTGGTCTCACAGTAAAGATTCAAATATAGACATTAAGAAGAGTCAGTCTTCTTGTACTCAAGTCGGCATTGTTCCTTTTGTATTTAATTCCAATGCAACTTCTGTGGTTCATCGTCAGTCAGAAGGTCCAAGGGATACAGTAAACCTGATGTGAAGCATCGGAAACTAAAACTGGTCTCACAGGTAGGTTCAAATCATAGAATGTAAGAAAAGGCAGTCCTCTTGTACTTAAGTCGGCATTGTGCCTTATGTATTTAAATCCGATGCAATTTCTTGTTTCATCGTCAATAAGAAGGTCCAAGGGATACAGTAAAACTAAACTAAAGCATCGGAATATAAAAATGATCAAACAGGAAAGGTTCAAAACATAGACAGTAAGAAGAGTCAGTCTTCTTTTACTTAAGTCGGCATTGTGCCTTTTGTATTTAATTCCGATGCAATTTCTGTGTTTCATCGTCAATAAAAAGGTCCAAGGGATACAGTAAACCTGAAGTGAAGCATCGGAATCTAAAACTGGTCTCACAGGAAAGGTTCAAATGATAGATTGTAAGAAGAGTCAGTCCTCTTGTACTTAAGTCGGCATTGTGCCTTTTGTATTTACTTCCGATACAGTTTCTGTGCTTCATCGTCAATATGAAGATCAAAGGGATACAGTAAACCTGAAGTGAAGCATCGGAATCAAAACTGGTCTTACAGGAAAGGTTCAAATCGTAGAATGTAAGAAGAGTCAGTCTTCTGGTACCTAAGTCGGCATTGTGCCTTTTGTATTTTACTTCGATGCAATTTCTGTGTTTCATCGTCAATAAGAAGGTCCAAGGGATACAGTAAACCTGACGTAAAGCATCGGAATCAATAACTGGTCTCACAGGAGAGGTTCAAAACATAGTCAGTAAGAAGAGTCGGTCTTCTTGTTTTTATGTCGGCATCGTGCCTTTTGTATTTAATTCCGACGCAATTTCTGTGTTTCATCGTCAACAAGAAGGTCCAAGGGATACACTAAACCTGAAGTAAAGCATCGGCATCTAAAACTGGTCTCATAGGAAAGGTTCAAATCATAGACAGTGAAGGGACCGATGACCATGGCAGTCTGGTCCCTTTAATCCCCCAAACCAACCAATCATAGACAGTGAGAAGAGTCAGTCTTCTTGTTTCTAAGTGGGCATTACGAAATTTGTATTTAATTCCGACGCAATTTCTGTGTTTCATCGTCAATAAGAAAGTCCAAGGGATACATTAACACTGAAGTGAAGCATCGGAATCTAAAACTGGTCTCACAGTAAAGTTTCAATTCATAGAATGTAAGAAGAGTCAGTCCTCTTGTACTTAAGTCGGCAATGTGCCTTTTGTATTTAGTTCCGATGCAATTTCTATGTTCCATCGTCAATAAGAAGGTCCAAGGGATACAGTAAATTTGAAGTAAAGCATCGGCATCTAAAACTGGTCTCACAGGATAGGTTCAAAACATAGACAGTAAGAAGAGTCAGACTTCTTGTCTTTAAGTGGACATTATGGCATTTGTATTTAATTCCGACGCATTTTCTGTGTTTCATCGTCAATAAGAAAGTCCAAGGGAAACAGTAAACCTGAAGTGAAGCATCGGAATGAAAACTGGTCTCACAGGAATGGTTCAAATCATAGACAGTAAGAGGAGTTAGTTTTCTTGTACTTAAGACGGCTTTGGTCCTTTTGTATTTAATTCCAATGCGACATCTGTGGTTCATCGTCAGTCAGAAGGTCCAAGGGATACAGTAAACATGAAGTGAAGCATCGTAATCTAAAACAGGTCTCGCAGAAAAGGTTCAAATCATAGACAGTAAGAAGAGTCAGTCTTCTTGTACTTAAGGCGGCATTGTGCCTTTTGTTTTTAATTCCAATGCAACTTCTGTGGTTCTTCGTCAGTCACAAGGTCCAAGGGATACAGTAAACCTGACGTGAAGCATCGGAATCTAAAACTGGTCTCACAGGAAGGGTTCAAATCATAGAATGTAAGAAGAGTCAGTCCTCTTGTACTTAAGTCGTCGTTGTACCTTTTGTATTTAATTCCGATGCAATTTCTGTGATTCATCGTCAATATGAAGATCCAAGGGATACAGTAAACCTGAAGTGAAACATCGGAATCAAAACTGGTCTCACAGGAAAGGTTCAAATCGTAAAACGTAAGAAGAGTCTCTTGTACTTAAGTCGGCATTGTGCCTTTTATATTTATTTCCGATGCAATTTCTGTGTTTCATCGTCAATATGGAGGTCCAAGAGATACAGTTAACCTGAAATTAAGCAAAGGAATCTAAAACTGGTCTCACAGGAAAGGTTTAAATCATAGACAGTAAGAAGACTCAGTCTTCTTGTACTTAGGTCGGCAATGTGCCTTTTGTATTTCTTTCCGATGCAATTTCTCTGTTTCATCGTCAATAAGAAGGTACAAGGGATACAGTAAACCTGAAATGAAACATCGGATTCTAAAACTGGTCACACACGAAAGGTTTAAAACATACACAGTAAGAAGAGTCAGTGTTCTTGTACTTAAGTCGGCATTCTGCCTTTTGTATTTAATTCCGATGCAATTTCTGTGTTTCATCGTCAATAAGAAGGTACAAGGGATACAGTAAATCTGTTGTGAAGCATCGGAATCAAAACTGGGCTCACAGGAAAGGTTTAAATCATAGACAGTAAGAAGACTTAGTCTCCTTGTACATAAGTCGGCATTGTGCCTTTTGTATGCAATTCCGATGCAATTTCTGTGTTTCATCGACAATATGAAGGTCCAAGGGATACAGTAAACCAAAGTGAAGCATCGGAATCTAAAACGGGTCTCACAGGAAAGGATCAAAATAAAGACAGTAGGATCGGTCAGTCTTCTTGTACTTAAGTTGCCATTTTGGCTTTTGTATTTAATTCCGATGCAATTTCTGTGTTTCATCGTCAATAAGAATGTCCAAAGGATACAGTAAACCTGAACTAAAGCATCGGACTCTAAAACTGATCACACAGGAAAGATTCAAACATAGACAGTAAGAGGAGTCAGTCTTCATGTTTTTAAGTCGACATTGTGCCTTTTGTATTTAATACCGACGCAATATCTGTGTTTATCGTCAATATGAAGATCCAAGGGATACAGTAAACCTGAAGTGAAGCATCGGAATCAAAACTGGTCTCACAGGAAAGGTTCAAATCGTAGAAAATAAGAAGAGTCAGTCCTCTTGTACTTAAGTCGGCATTGTGACTTTTGAATTTAATTCCGATGTAATTTCTGTGTTTCATCGTCAATAAGAAGGTCCAAGGGATACAGTAAACCTGAAGTAAAGCATTGGCATCTAAAACTGGTCTCACGGGCGAGGATCAAAACATAGACAGTAAGAAGAGTCGGTCTTCTTGTTTTTAAGTGGGCACTGTGCCTTTTGTATTTAATTCCGATGCAATTTCTGTGTTTCACCGTCAATAAGAAAGTCTGATGGATACAGTAAACCTGAAGTGAAGCATCGGAATCAAATCAGGTCTCACAGGAAGGGTTCAAAACAAAGACAGTAAACTGAGTCAGTCTTCTTGTACTTTCGTCGGCATTGTGCATATTGTGTTTAATTCCGATGCAATTTCTATGTTTCATCGTCTATAAGAAGGTCCAAGGGATACAGTAAACCTGAAGTGAAGAATCGGAATCAAAACTGGTCTCACAGGAAAGGTTCAAAACATAGACAGTAAGAGGAATCTGTCTTCTTGTACTTAAGTCGGCATTGTGCCTTTTGTATTTTATTCCGATGATGTTTCTGTGTTTCATTGACAATATAAAGGTCCAAGGGATGCAGTAAACCAAAGTGACGCATCGGAATCTAAAACTGGTCTCACAGGAAAGGTTCAAAATATAGACAGTAAGATGAGTCACTCTTAATGTACTTAAGTCGACATTTTGATTTTTGTATGTAATTCCGTTGCAATTTCCGTGTTTCATCGTCAATAAGAAGGTCCAAGGGATACAGTAAACCTGAAGTGAAGCATCGGAATCTAAAACTGGTCTCACAGTAAAGATTCAAATATAAACATTAAAAAGAGTCAGTCTTCTTGTACTCAAGTCGGCATTGTTCCTTTTGTATTTAATACCGACGCAGTTTCTGCGTTTCATCGTCAATAAAAAGGTCCAAGGGATACAGTAAACCTGAAGTGAAGCATCTGAATCTAAAACTGGTCACACTGGAAAGGTTCAAAGCATAGAGAGTAAGAAGAGTCAGTCTTCTTGTTTTTAAGTGGGCATTGTGCCTTATGTATTTAATTCCGACGCAATTTCTGTGTTTCATCCTCAACAAGAAAGGCCAATTGATACAGTAAACCTAAGTGAACCATCGGAATCAAAACTGGTCCCACAGGAATGGTTCATAACATACATAGTAACACGAGTCAGTCTTCTTGTACTTAAGTCGGCATTGTGCCTTTTGTATGTAATTCCGATGCAATTTCTGTATTTCATCGTCAATATGAGGGTCCAAGGGATACAGTAAACCAAAGTGAAGCATTGGAATCTAAAACTGGTCTCACGGGAGAGGTTCAAAATATAGACAGTAAGATGAGTCAGTCTTCTTGTACTTAAGTCGGCATTTTGATTTTTGTATTTAATTCCTTTGCAATTTCTGTGTTTCCTCGTTAATAAGAAGGTCCAAGGGATACAGTAAACCTGAAGTGAAGCATCTGAATCTGAAACTGGTTTCACAGTAAAGATTCAAAACATAGACAGTTAGAAGAGGCAGTCTTCTTGCACTTAAGTCGGAATTGTACCTTTTGTATTTAATTCCAATGCTACTTCTGTGGTTCTTCGTCAGTCAGAAGGTCCAAGGGATACAGTAAACTTGACGTGAAGCATCGGAATCTAAAACTGGTCTCACAGGAAGGGTTCAAATCATAGAATGTAAGAAGAGTCAGTCCTCTTGTACTTAAGTCGGCGTTGTACCTTTTGTATTTAATTCCGATGCAATTTCTGTGATTCATCGTCAAGAAGAAGGTCCAATTGATACAGTAAACTTGAACTAAAGCATCGGAATCTAAAACTGGTCTCACGGGAGAGGTTCAAAACATAGACAGTAAGAAGAGTCGGTCTTCTAGTTTTTGAGTCGGCACTGTGCCTTTTGTACTTAATTCCGATGCAATTTCTGTGTTTCATCGTCAATAAGAATGTCTGATTGATACAGTAAACCTGAAGTGAAGCATAGGAATCAAAACTGGTCTCACAGGAAGGGTTCAAAACATAGACAGTAAGAAGAGTCAATTTTTATGTACTTGAGTCGGCATTGTGCCTATTGTATTTAATTCCGATGCAATTTATGTGTTTCATCGTCAATAAGAAGGTCCAAGGAATACAGTAAACCTGAAGTGAAGCATCGGAATAAAAACTGGTCTCACAGGAAAGGTCAAAACATAGACAGTAAGAGGAGTCAGTCTTCTTGTACTAAACTCGGCATTGTGCCTTTTGTATTTAATTCCGATGCAATTTCTGTGTTTCATCGTCAATAAGAAGGTACAAGGGATACAGTAAACCTGAAATGAAGCATAGGAATCTAAAACTGGTCTCACAGGAAAGGTTCAAAACATAGACAGTAAAAAGAGTCAGTCTTCTTGTACTTAAGTCGGCATTGAGCCTTTTGTATTTTATTCCGATGCTGTTTCTGTGTTTCATTGACAATATAAAGGTCCAAGGGATACAGTTAACCAAAGTGACGCATCGGAATCTAAAACTGGTCTCACAGGAAAGGTTCAAAATATAGACAGTAAGATCAGTCACTCTTCTTGTACTTAAGTCGGCATTTTGATTTTTGTATGTAATTCCGTTGCAATTTCCGTGTTTCATCGTCAATAAGAAGGTCCAAGGAATACAGTAAACCTGAAGTGAAGCTTCGGAATCTAAAACTGGTCTCACAGTAAAGATTCAAATATAGACATTAAGAAGAGTCAGTCTTCTTGTACTCAAGTCGGCATTGTTCCTTTTGTATTTAATTCCAATGCAACTTCTGTGGTTCATCGTCAGTCAGAAGGTCCAAGGGATACAGTAAACCTGAAGTGAAGCATCGGAAACTAAAACTGGTCTCACAGGAAGGTTTAAATCATAGAATGTAAGAAGAGGCAGTCCTCTTGTACTTAAGTCGGCATTGTGCCTTATGTATTTAAATCCGATGCAATTTCTTGTTTCATCGTCAATAAGAAGGTCCAAGGGATACAGTAAACCTGAACTAAAGCATCGGAATCTAAAAATGATCACACAGGAAAGGTTCAAAACATAGAGAGTAAGAGGTGTCAGTCTTCATGTTTTTAAGTCGACATTGTGCCTTTTGTATTTAATACCGACGCAATTTCTGTGTTTCATCGTCAATAAAAAGGTCCAAGGGATACAGTAAGCCTGAAGTTAAGCATCGGTATCTAAACTGGTCTCACAGGAATGGTTCAAACATAGACAGTAAGAAGAACAGACTTCTTGTTCTTAAGTCGGCATTGTGCCTTTTGTATTTAATTCCGATGCAATTTCTGTGTTTCATCGTCTATATGAAGATCCAAGGGATGCAGTAAACCTAAAGTGAAGCATCGGAATCAAAACTGGTCTCACAGGAAAGGTTCAAATCGTAGAAAGTATGAAGAGTCAGTCCTCTTGTACTTAAGTCGGCATTGTGCCTTTTGTATTTAATTCCAATGCAGTTTCTGTGTTTCACCGTCAATAAGAAAGTCTGAGGGATACAGTAAACCTGAAGTGAAGCATCGGAATCTAAAACTGGTCACTTTGGAAAGGTTCAAAGCATAGAGAGTAAGAAGAGTCAGTCTACTTGTTTTTAAGTGGGCATTGTGCCTTTTGTATTTAATTCCGACGCAATTTCTGTGTTTCATCCTCAACAAGAAAGGCCAATTGATACAGTAAACCTAAGTGAAGCATCGGAATCAAAACTGGTCCCACAGGAATGGTTCATAACATACATAGTAACACGAGTCAGTCTTCTTGTACTTAAGTCGGCATTGTGCCTTTTGTATGTAATTCGAATGCAATTTCTGTGTTTCATCGTCAATATGAGGGTCCAAGGGATACAGTAAACCAAAGTGAAGCATCGGAATCTAAAACTGGTCTCACGGGAGAGGTTCAAAATATAGACAGTAAGATGAGTCAGTCCTCTTGTACTTAAGTCGGCATTTTGATTTTTGTATTTAATTCCGTTGCAATTTCTGTGTTTCCTCGTTAATAAGAAGGTCCAAGGGATACAGTAAACCTAAAGTGAAGCATCGGAATCTAAAACTGGTCTCACGGGAGAGGTTCAAAATATAGACAGTAAGATGAGTCAGTCTTCTTGCACTTAAGTCGGAATTGTACCTTTTGTATTTAATTCCAATGCAACTTCTGTGGTTCATCTTCAGTCAGGAGGTCCATGGGATACAGTAAACCGGAAGCGAAGCATCGGAATCTAAAACTGGTCTCACGGGAGAGGTTCAAAATATAGACAGTAAGATGAGTCAGTCCTCTTGTACTAAACTCGGCATTGTGCCTCTTGTATTTAATTACGATGCAATTTCTGTGTTTCATCGTCAATAAGAAGGTACAAGGGATACAGTAAACCTGAAATGAAGCATAGGAATAAAAACTGGTCTCACAGGAAAGGTCAAAACATAGACAGTAAGAAGAGGCAGTCTTCTTGTACTAAACTCGGCATTGTGCCTCTTGTATTCAATTCCGATGCAATTTCTGTGTTTCATCGGCAATAAGAGGGTACAAAGGATACAGTAAACCTGAAATGAAGCATAGGAATCTAAAACTGGTCTCACAGGAAAGTTTCAAATCATAGACAGTAAGAAGACTCAGTATTCTTGTACATAAGTCGGCATTGTGATTTTTGTATTTAATGCCGATGCAATTTCTTTGTTTCATCGTCAATAAAAAGGTCCAAGGGATACAGTAAACCTGAAGTGAAGCATCGGAATCTAAAACTGGTCTCACAGGAAAGGTTCAAATGATAGATTGTAGGAAGAGTCAGTCCTCTTGTACTTCAGTCGGCATTGTGCCTTTTGTATTTACTTCCGATACAGTTTCTGTCCTTCATCGACAATATGAAGATCTAAGGGATACAGTAAACCTGAAGTGAAGCATCGGAATCAAAACTGGTCTCACAGTAAAGGTTCAAATCGTAGAATGTAAGAAGAGTCAGTCTTCTGGTACTTAAGTCGGCATTGTGCCTTTTGTATTTTACTTCGATGCAATTTCTGTGTTTCATCGTCAATACGAAGGTCCAAAGGATACAGTAAACCTGAAGTAAAGCATCGGAATCAATAACTGGTCTCACAGGAGAGGTTCAAAACATAGTCAGTAAGAAGAGTCGGTCTTCTTGTTTTTATGTCGGCATCGTGCCTTTTGTATTTAATTCCGACGCAATTTCTGTGTTTCATCGTCAACAAGAACGTCCAAGGGATACAGTAAACCTGAAGTAAAGCATCGGCATCTAAAACTGGTCTCATAGGAAAGGTTCAAATCATAGACAGTGAGAAGAGTCAGTCTTCTTGTTTCTAAGTGGGCATTACGAAATTTGTATTTAATTCCGACGCAATTTCTGTGTTTCATCGTCAATAAGAAGGTCCAAGGGATACATTAACCCTAAAGTGAAGCATCGGAATCTAAAACTGGTCTCACAGTAAAGGTTCAATTCATAGAATGGAAGAAGAGTCAGTCCTCTTGTACTTAAGTCGGCATTGTGCCTTTTGTATTTAGTTCCGATGCAATTTCTATTTTCCATCGTCAATAAGAAGGTCCAAGGGATACAGTAAATTTGAAGTAAAGCATCGGCATCTAAAACTGGTCTTACAGGATAGGTTCAAAACATAGACAGTAAGAAGAGTCAGTCTTCTTGTCTTTAAGTGGACATTATGGCATTTGTATTTAATTCCGACGAATTTTCTGTGTTTCATGGTCAATAAGAAAGTCCAAACCTGAAGTGAAGCATCGGAATCAAAACTGGTCTCACAGGAATGGTTCAAATCATAGACAGTAGGAGGAGTTAGTTTTCTTGTACTTAAGACGGCATTGGTCCTTTTGTATTTATTTCCAATGCAACATCTGTGGTTCTTCGTCAGCCAGAAGGTCCAAGGGATACAGTAAACATGAAGTGAAGCATCGTAATCTAAAACAGGTCTCGCAGGAAAGGTTCAAATCATAGACAGTAAGAAGAGTCAGTCTTCTTGTACTTAAGGCGGCATTGTGCCTTTTGTTTTTAATTCCAATGCAACTTCTGTGGTTCTTCGTCAGTCAGAAGGTGCAAGGGATACAGTAAACCTGACGTGAAGCATCGGAATCTAAAACTGGTCTCACAGGAAGGGTTCAAATCATAGAAGGTAAGAAGAGTCAGTCCTCTTGTACTTAAGTCGGCGTTGTACCTTTTGTATTTAATTCCGATGCAATTTCTGTGATTCATCGTCAATATGAAGATCCAAGGGATACAGTAAACCTGAAGTGAAACATCGGAATCAAAACTGGTCTCACAGGAAAGGTTCAAATCGTAAAACGTAAGAAGAGTCTCTTGTACTTAAGTCGGCATTGTGCCTTTTATATTTATTTCCGATGCAATTTCTGTGTTTCATCGTCAATATGGAGGTCCAAGGGATACAGTAAACCTGAAGTGAAACATCGTAATCTAAAACAGGTCTCGCAGGAAAGGTTCAAAACATAGACAGTAAGAAGAGTCAGTCTTTTTGTACTTAAGTCGGCACTGTGCATTTTGTATTTAATTCCGATGCAATTTCTGTCTTTCATCGGCAATAAGAAGGTCCAAGGGATACAGTAAACCTGAAGTGAAGCATCGGAAACTAAACCTGGTCTCACAGGAATGGTTCAAAACATACACAGTAAGAGGAGTCCGTCTTCTTGTACGTAAGTCGGCATTGTGCCTTTCATATTTGTTTCCGATTCAATTTCTGTGTTTCATCGTCAATAAGAAGGTCCAAGGGATACATTAACCCTGAAGTGAAGCATAGGAAACTAAAACTGGTCTCACAGGAAAGGTTCAATTGATAGAATGTAAGAAGAGTCAGTCTTCTATTACTTAAGTAGGCATTGTGCCTTTTGTATTTAGTTCCGATGCAATTTCTATGTTCCATCGTCAATAAGATGGTCCAAGGGATACAGTAAACGTGAAGTAAAGCATCGGCATCTAAAACTGGTCTCACAGGATAGGTTCAAAACATAGACAGTAAGAAGAGTCAGTCTTCTTGTACTTATGTCGGCATTGTGCCTTTTGTATTTAATTCCGATGCGATTTCTGTGTTTCATCGTCAATAAGAAGGTCCAAGGGATACAGTAAACCTGAAGTGAAGCATCGGAATCTAAAACTGGTTTCACAGTAAAGATTCAGAACATAGACAGTAAGAAGAGTCAGTCCTCTTGTACTTAAGGCGGCATTGTGCCTTTTGTTTTTAATTCCAATGCAACTTCTGTGGTTCCTCGTCAGTCAGAAGGTCCAAGGGATACAGTAAACCTGAAGTGAAACATCGTAATCTAAAACAGGTCTCGCAGGAAAGGTTCAAAACATAGACACTAAGAAGAGTCAGTCTTCTTGTACTTAAGTCGGCACTGTGCATTTTGTATTTAATTTCGATGCAATTTCTGTGTTTGATCGTCATTAAGAAGGTCCAAGGTTCAAATGGTTCTAATGGCTCTAAACACTATGGGACTCAACTGCTCAGGTCATTAGTCCCCTAGAACATAGATCTAGTTAAACCTAACTAACCTAAGGACATCACAAACAACCATGCCTAAGGCTGGATTCGAACCTGCGACCATAGCGGTTTAGCGGTTCCAGACTGCAGCGCCTATAACCGCACAGCCACTTCGGCTGGCCAAGGTCCAAGGGATACAGTAAACCTGAAGTGAAGCATCGGTATCAAAACTGGTCTCACAGCAAAGGTTCAAAACATAGACAGTAAGAGGAGTCAGTCTTCTTGTACTTAAGTCGGCATTGTGCCTTTTTTATTTAATTCCGATGCGATTTCTGTGTTTCATCGTCAATAAGAAGGTCCAAGGGATACAGTAAACCTGAAGTGAAGCATCGGAATCTAAAACTGGTTTCACAGTAAAGATTCAGAACATAGACAGTAAGAAGAGTCAGTCCTCTTGTACTTAAGGCGGCATTGTGCCTTTTGTTTTTAATTCCAATGCAACTTCTGTGGTTCCTCGTCAGTCAGAAGGTCCAAGGGATACAGTAAACCTGAAGTGAAACATCGTAATCTAAAACAGGTCTCGCAGGAAAGGTTCAAAACATAGACAGTAAGAAGAGTCAGTCTTCTTGTACTTAAGTCGGCACTGTGCATTTTGTATTTAATTTCGATGCAATTTCTGTCTTTCATCGGCAATAAGAAGGTCCAAGGGATACAGTAAACCTGAAGTGAAACATCGGAAACTAAACCTGGTCTCACAGGAATGGTTCAAAACATAGACAGTAAGAGGAGTCCGTCTTCTTGTACTTAAGTCGGCATTGTGCCTTTTATATTTATTTCCGATGCAATTTCTGTGTTTCATCGTCAATAAGAAGGTACCAGGGATACAGTAAACCTGAAGTGAAGCATAGGAATCTAAAACTGGTCTCACAGGAAAGTTCAAATCATAGACAGTAAGGAGACTCACTCTTCTTGTACTTATGTTGGCATTGTGCCTTTTGCATTTAATTCCGATGCAATTTCTGTGTTTCATCGGCAATAAGAAGGTACAAGGGACACAGTACCCTGAAATTAAGCATAGGAATCTAAAACTGGTCTCACAGGAAAGGTTTAAATCATAGACAGTAAGAAGACTCAGTCTTCTTGTACTTAGGTCGGCAATGTGCCTTTTGTATTGATTTCCGATGCAATTACTGTGTTCATCGTCAATATGAAGGTCCTTGAGATACAGCAATACCAAAGTGAAGCATCGGAACCTAAAATTGGTCTCACAGGAAATTTTCATAACATAGACAGTAAGAAGAGTCAGTCTTCTTGTACGTAAGTCAGCATTTTGACTTTTGTATTTAATTCCGATGCAATTTCTCTGTTTCATCGTCAATAAGAAGGTCAGAGGGAAACATTAACCATGAAGTGAAGTATCGGAATCTAAAACTGGTCTCACAGTAACGGTCAAAAACATAGACAGCAAGAAGAGTCAGTCTTCTTGTACTTAAGTCGGCATTGTGCCTTTTGTATTTAATTCCGATGCAATTTCTGTGTTTCATCGTCAATAAGAAGGTCCAAGGGATACATTAACCCTGAAGTGAAGCATCGGAAACTAAAACTGGTCTCACAGAAGAGGTTCAATTCATAGAATGTAAGAAAAGTCAGTCCTCTTGTACTTAAGTCGGCATTGCGCTTTTTGTATTTAGTTCCGATGCAATTGCTATGTTCCATCGTCAATAAGAAGGTCCAAGGGATACAGTAAACCTGAAGTAAAGCATCGGCATCTAAAACTGGTCTCACAGGATAGGTTCAAAACATAGACAGTAAGAAGAGTCAGTCTTCTTGTTTTTAAGGGGGCATTGTGGCTTTTGTATTTAATTCCGACGCAATATATGAGTTTCATCGGCAATAAAAGAGTCCAAGGGAAACAGTAAACCTGAAGTGAAGCATCGGAATCAAAACTGGTCTCACAGGAATGGTTCAAAACATAGACAGTAAGAGGAGTTAGTTTTCTTGTTCTTAAGTCGGCATTGTTCCTTTTGTATTTAATTCCAATGCCACTTCTGTGGTTCATCGTCAGTCAGAAGGTCCAAGGAATACTGTAAACCTGAAGTGAAGCATCGTAATCTAAAACAGGTCTCGTAGGAAAGGTTCAAAACATAGACAGTAAGAAGAGTCAGTCTTTTTGAACTTAAGTCGGCATTGTGCATTTTGTATTTAATTCCGATGCAATTTCTGTCTTTCATCGTCAATAAGAAGGTCCAAGGGATAGAGTAAACCTGAAGTGAAGCATCGGAAACTAAAACTGGTCTCACAGGAATGGTTCAAAACATAGACAGTAAGAAGAGTCAGTCTTCTTGTACTTAAGTCGGAATTGTGCCTTTTGTGTTTAATTCCGATGCAATTTCTGTGTTTCATCATCAATAAAAAGGACCAACTGATACAGTAAACCTGAAGTGAAGCATCGGAATCTAAAACTGGTCTCACAGGAAAGGTTCAAATCATAGAATGTCAGAAGAGTCAGTCCTCTTGTACTTAAGTCGGCGTTGTGCCTATTGTATTTAATTCCGATGCAATTTCTGTGATTCATCGTCAATATGAAGATCCAATTGATACAGTAAACCTGAAGTGAAACATCGGAATCAAAACTGGTCTCACAGGAAAGGTTCAAATCGTGGAACGTAAGAAGAGTCTCTTGTACTTAAGTCGGCATTGTGCCTTTTGTATTTAATTCCGATGCAATTTCTGTGTTTGATCGTCATTAAGAAGGTCCAAGGTTCAAATGGTTCAAATTGCTCTGAGCACTATGGGACTCAACTGCTGAGGTCATTAGTCCCCTAGAACTTAGGACTAGTTAAACCTAACTAACCTAAGGACATCACAAACATCCATGCCTGAGGCAGGATTCGAACCTGCGACCATAGCGGTCTAGCGGTTCCAGACTGCAGCGCCTATAACCGCACGGCCACTTCGGCTGGCCAAGGTCCAAGGGATACAGTAAACCTGAAGTGAAGCATCGGTATCAAAACTGGTCTCACAGCAAAGGTTCAAAACATAGACAGTAAGAGGAGTCAGTCTTCTTGTACTTAAGTCGGCATTGTGCCTTTTGTATTTAATTCCGATGCGATTTCTGTGTTTCATCGTCAATAAGAAGGTCCAAGGGATACAGTAAACCTGAAGTGAAGCATCGGAATCTAAAACTGGTCGCACAGTAAAGATTCAAAACATAGACAGTAAGAAGAGTCAGTCTTCTTGTACTTAAGGCGGCATTGTGCCTTTTGTTTTTAATTCCAATGCAACTTCTGTGGTTCCTCGTCAGTCAGAAGGTCCAAGGGATACAGTAAACCTGAAGTGAAACATCGTAATCTAAAACAGGTCTCGCAGGAAAGGTTCAAAACATAGACAGTAAGAAGAGTCAGTCTTCTTGTACTTAAGTCGGCACTGTGCATTTTGTATTTAATTCCGATGCAATTTCTGTCTTTCACCGGCAATAAGAAGGTCCAAGGGATACAGTAAACCTGAAGTGAAGCATCGGAAACTAAACCTGGTCTCACAGGAATGGTTCAAAACATAGACAGTAAGAGGAGTCCGTCTTCTTG
Organism: Schistocerca serialis cubense; assembly: GCF_023864345.2. Classification (NCBI taxonomy): domain Eukaryota; kingdom Metazoa; phylum Arthropoda; class Insecta; order Orthoptera; family Acrididae; genus Schistocerca; species Schistocerca serialis. Next base: position 838,722,847 of record NC_064642.1, read on the forward strand.
TACGTAAGTCGGCATTGTGCCTTTTATATTTGTTTCCGATGCAATTTCTGTGTTTCATCGTCAATAAGAAGGTACCAGGGATACAGTAAACCTGAAGTGAAGCATAGGAAGCTAAAACTGGTCTCACAGGAAAGTTCAAATCATAGACAGTAAGGAGACTCAGTCTTCTTGTAGTTAAGTCGGCATTGTGCCTTTTGCATTTAATTCCGATGCAATTTCTGTGTTTCATCGGCAATAAGAAGGTACAAGGGATACAGTAACCTGAAATTAAGAATAGGAATCTAAAACTGGTCTCACAGGAAAGGTTTAAATCATAGACAGTTAGAAGACTCAGTCTTCTTGTACTTAGGTCGGCAATGTGCTTTTGGATTGATTTCCGATGCAATTACTGTGTTCATCGTCAATATGAAGGTCCTTGAGATACAGCAATACCAAAGTGAAGCATCGGAACCTAAAATTGGTCTCACAGGAAATTTTCAAAACATAGACAGTAAGAAGAGTCAGTCTTCTTGTACGTAAGGCAGCATTTTGACTTTTGTATTTAATTCCGATGCAATTTCTCTGTTTCATCGTCAATAAGAAGGTCAGAGGGATACATTAACCATGAAGTGAAGCATCGGAATCTAAAACTGGTCTCACAGTAAAGGTCAAAAACATAGACAGCAAGAAGAGTCAGTCTTCTTGTACTTAAGTCGGCATTGTGCCTTTTGTATTTAATTCCGATGCAATTTCTGTGTTTCATCGTCAATAAGAAGGTCCAAGGGATACATTAACCCTGAAGTGAAGCATCGGAAACTAAAACTGGTCTCACAGAAGAGGTTCAATTCATAGAATGTAAGAAGAGTCAGTCCTCTTGTACTTAAGTCGGCATTGCGCCTTTTGTATATAATTCCGATGCGATTTCTGTGTTTCATCGTCAATAAGAAAGTCCAAGGGAAACACTAAACCTGAAGTGAAGCATCGGAATCAAAACTGGTCTCACAGGAATGGTTCAAAACATAGACAGTAAGAAGAGTCAGTCTTCTTGTACTTAAGGCGACATTGTGCCTTTTGTTTTTAATTCCAATGCAACTTCTGTGGTTCCTCGTCAGTCAAAAGGTCCAAGGGATACAGTAAACCTGAAGTGAAGCATCGTAATCTAAAACAGGTCTCGCAGGAAAGGTTCAAAACATAGACAGTAAGAAGAGTCAGTCTTCTTGTACTTAAGTCGGCATTGTGCATTTTGTATTTAATTCCGATGCAATTTCTGTCTTTCATCGTCAATAAGAAGGTCCAAGGGATACAGTAAACCTGAAGTGAAGCATCGGAAACTAAAACTGGCCTCACAGGAATGGTTCAAAACATAGACAGTAAGAAGAGTCAGTCTTCTTGTACTTAAGTCGGAATTGTGCCTTTTGTGTTTAATTCCGATGCAATTTCTGTGTTTCATCATCAATAAAAAGGACCAACTGATACAGTAAACCTGAAGTGAAGCATCGGAATCTAAAACTGGTCTCACAGGAAAGGTTCAAATCATAGAATGTCAGAAGAGTCAGTCCTCTTGTACTTAAGTCGGCGTTGTGCCTATTGTATTTAATTCCGATGCAATTTCTGTGATTCATCGTCAATAAGAAGATCCAATTGATACAGTAAACCTGAAGTGAAACATCGGAATCAAAACTGGTCTCACAGGAAAGGTTCAAATCGTAGAACGTAAGAAGAGTCTCTTGTACTTAAGTCGGCATTGTGCCTTTTGTATTTAATTCCGATGCAATTTCTGTGTTTGATCGTCATTAAGAAGGTCCATGGTTCAAATGGTTCAAATTGCTCTGAGCACTATGGGACTCAACTGCTGAGGTCATTAGTCCCCTAGAACTTAGAACTAGTTAAACCTAACTAACCTAAGGACATCACAAACATCCATGCCTGAGGCAGGATTCGAACCTGCGACCGTAGCGGTCTAGCGGTCCAGACTGCAGCGCCTATAACCGCACGGCCACTTTGGCTGGCCAAGGTCCAAGGGATACAGTAACCTGAAATGAAGCATAGGAATCTAAAACTGGTTTCACAGGAAAGGTTTAAATCATAGACAGTAAGAAGACTCAGTCTTCTTGTACTTAGGTCGGCAATGTTCCTTTTGTATTTATTTCCGATGCAATTTCTGTGTTTCATCATCAATATGAAGGTGCAATGGATACAGTAAACCAAAGTGAAGCATCGGAATCTAAAACTGGTCTCACAGGAAAGGTTCAAAGCATAGACTGTAAGAAGAGTAAGTCTTCTTGTAGTTAGGTCGGCATTTTGGCTTTTGTATTTACTTCCGATGCAATTTCTGTGTTTCGTAGTCAATAAGAAGGTCCAAGGGATACATTAACACTGAAGTGAAGCATCGGAATCTAAAACTGGTCTCACAGTAAAGGTTCAAAATCATAGACATCATGAAGAGTCAGTCTTCTTGTACTTAAGTCGGCACTGTGCCTCTTGTATTTAATACCAATTCAATTTCTGTGTTTCATCGTCAATAAGAAGGTTCAAGGGATACAGTAAACCTGAAGTGAAGCACCGTAATCTTAAACAGGTCTCACAGGAAAGGTTCAAATCATAGACAGTAAGAAGAGTCAGTCTTCTTGACTTAAATCGGCATTGTTCATTTTGTATTTAATGCCGATGCTATTTCTGTGTTTCTTCGTCAATAAGAAGGTCCAAGGGATACAGTAAACCTGAAGTGAAGAATCGGAATCAAAACTGGTCTCACAGGAAACTTTCAAAACATAGACAATAAGAACAGTCGGTCTACTTGTTTTTAAGTCGGCATTGTGCCTTTTGTATTTACTTCCGATGCAATTTCTGTGTTTCATCGTCAACAAGAAAGTCTGAGGGATACAGTAAACCTGAAGTGAAGCATCAGAATCAAAACTGGTCTCACAGGAAAGGTTCAAATTATAGTCAGTAAGAAGAGACAGCCTTCTTGTACTTAAGTCGGCATTCTACCTTTTGTATTTAGTTCCTATGCAATTTCTGTGTTTCATCGACAATAAGAAGGTCCAAGGGATACAGTAAACCTGAAGTGAAGCATCCGAATCGAAACTGGTCTCACAGCAAAGGTTCAAATCATAGACAAAAAGAAGAGTCAGTCTTCTTGTACTTAAATCGGCATTGTGCCTTTTGTATTTAATTCTAATTCAATTTCTGCGGTTCTTCGTCAATAAGAAGGTCCAAGGGATACAGTAAACCTGAACTGATGTATCGGAATCTAAAACTGGTCTCACAGGAAAAGTTCAAATCTTAGAATGTAAGAAGAGTCAGTCCTCTGGTTCTTAAGTCGGCATTGTGCCTTTTGTATTTAATTCCGATGTAATATCGGTGGCTCATCGTCAATAAGAAGGTCCAAGAGATACAGTAAACTTGTTGTGAAGCATCGTAATCAAAACTGGTCCCACAGGAATGGTTCAAAACATAGAGAGTAAGACGAGTCAGTCGTCTTGTACTTAGGTCGGCATTGTGACTTTTACATTAATTTCCAATAAAATTTCTGTGTTTCATCGTCAATAAGAAGTTCCAAGGGATACAGTAAACCTGAAATGAAGCATAGGAATCAAAAATTGGTCTCACAGGAAAGGTTCAAAATATAGACAGTAAGAGGAGGCAGTCTTCTTGTACCTATGTCGGCATTGTGCGTCTTGTATTTAATTCCGATGCAATTTCTGTGTATCATTGTCAATATGCAGGCCCAAGGGATACAGTGAGCCTGAATTGAAGCATCGGAATCTAAAACTGATCTCACAGGAATGGTTCAATTCATGGAATGCAAGAAGAGTCAGTCCTCTTGTACTTAAGTCGGCATTGTGATTTTTGAATTCAATCCCGATGCAATTTCTGTGTTTCATGGTCAATATGAAGGTCGAAGGAATACAGTAAACCCTCACTGGTGCATCGGAATCTAATATTGGTCTCCCAGGAGCCGCACAAAGCACAAATTCTTAGCATATTCTTTCTTCTAGTACTAAAGTTAGCATTGTGCCTTTGGTATTCAATCCCGATGCAGTTTTTGAATTTAATGGTAATTGTGAAGGTCCAAGAGATACAGGAAACCTGCACTGGTGTATTGGAATCTAATACTGGACTCCCAGTAGCCGCTGTAAGCACAAATTCTTCGAAGATTCACTCTTCTTGTACTTAAGGCGGCATTGTGCCTTTTGTATTCAATCCCGATGCAATTTCTGTGTCTCATGGTCAATGTGAGTGTCCAAGGGATTTACTAAACCTGTACTGGTGCATCGGAATCTAATACTGGTCTCCCAGGAGCCGGTCAAAGCACAAGCTCTTAGAAGATTCACTCTTCTTGTACTTAAGTTGGCATTGTCCCTTTTGTATTCAATCCCGATGGAATTTCTGTGTTTCATGGTCAATGTGAAGGTCCAAGGGATACAGTAAACCTGTACTGGTGCATCGGAATCTAATACTGGTTTCACAGGAGCCGCCCAAAGCAGAAACTCCTAGATGATTCTTTCTTCTTGTACTTAAGTCGGCATTGTGCCTTTTGTATTCAATCACAATGCAATTTCTGTGTTTCATGGTCAATGTGAAGGTCCAAGGGATTCACTGAACCTGCACTGGTGCATCTGAATCGAATGCTGGTCTCTTAGGAGCCCCTCAAATCACAAAGTTTTAGAAGATTCACTCTTCTTGTACTTAAGTCGGCATTGTGCCTTTTGTATTCAATCGCCATACAATTTCTGTGTTTCATGGTTAATGTGAAGGTCCATGGTATACAGTAAACCTGCACTGGTGCATCGGAAATAAATACTGGTCTCCCAGGAGCCGCTCAAAGCACAAACTCTTAGATGATTGACTCTTCTTGTACTTAAGTCGGCATTGTGCCTGTTGTATTCAATCCCAATGCTTTTTCTGTGTTTCATGGTCAATGTGAAAGTCCATGGGATACAGTAAACCTGCACTGGTGCATCGATATCTAATACTGGTCTCCCAGGTGCCGCTGAAATCAGAAACTCTTAGAAGATTCGTTCTTCTTGTACTTAATTTATTTATTTATTTATTTATTGATTTATTTAACCTGGCAAGATTAGGGCCATCATGCCCTCTCTTACATCTATCCAGGCATCCTACTTATTTTACATTCATATGTTTAAGTAGGCATGTTAAACTACATTTCTACAAAAAGTGAAATAAACAATTAGAAAGGTACACCTGGAAAAATATATACATATAGAGTTTATATTCGAAGATCATAAGTACTGTTATAATTAGACATTATTGAAGAGACAAATTTTAGATAGGAGTGCTGGCAGCAGGGAGTATGAGGGACACTCATTGTGAACGGAGGAGAAGAATACACATGATGAAACATAATTAAGGAAATATAAAGGAAAAGAAGATTGCCTGGCTAATAGAGATAGATGAATGGGAAGGCATCTCAGGAGCAAGATCGGAGACGCTAGCTTTGCTATTTGACAGATGAGAGGATTGGCCTGGTACATTAATTTTGTGGAGAACTTTATGAGGATGATAGTACGAAATGCTTCAACTTCTTCTTAAAAGCAGCAGGAGATTGATTTTTGCGCAAGGTAAGGGGCAGTTTGTTCCGGATGCTGACAGCGGCAACTGAGAAGGAGTTTGCAAAAGTTTTTGTTTTGTGAGTGGGCACAGTTAGGATACCAAATAAGAGTGACCTCGTGTTTCGATTATGATGGCACGACAGGTTTTTCATCTCTGAAGCAAGGTACTGGGGTGCTTGCGCGACGAAGAGTTTGTGAAGTAGACATAGAGTGTGGTAGTCACGCAATTTGTCCGGCCGCAGCCACTTTAGCTCGGAGTATGAAGCACTAACATGATCATATCGGCGAATGTTGCAGGTGTAATGCACACAGGCATTCATGGTTATCTCTAGCCGTATTTTCTTTTCACTACCCGTGCCTTGTTGAATCACATCACAATAGTGGAGGTTCGGTAGAAAGAGTGCTTGCACGAGCTGGCGTTTCAAGTCCAGTGGAAATATGTTCTGAAACTTTTTGAGAGCATAGAGACAAGCAGACGTCTTTCGGCACACTGCGACTGTATTCTCCGCCCAGTTGAGATGCTCATCCAAAGTTACACCCAATTTTTCACTGTTTTCTGATATGGTATTGGAGTACCATCGAGCAGAATAGAAGGTAGCCATTCGCGGAGATCTGAACTTATTAATTTCTGATGGGCTATTAAGATTACTTGCGTCTTCTTTGCATTTAGTTTAAGCCCCAGGCTTTTCGCCCATGTCACTACCGAAGACAGATCATCATTCATCTGAGCGTTTGCAGTGTTTACGTTTTCAGGTCTGACGCTTAGGTAGAGCTGGAGGTCGTCGGAATAGAAATGATATTTACAGGACAGAACCGACGAAATATAGTTGACATATAAAGAAAACAAAAGTGGTCCTAAGACTGATCCTTGTGGCAGTCCCGAGGAAAGATGTTTCCAGGAAGATTTTTCATTTACGCAGCCAACACATTGCTGTCTGTCTTTTAAGTAGCTTTCAAACCATCTCACTGCACTAACAGAGAAATTAAGCTGTTGCATTTTTTTGAGCAATATGTCAAAGTTACCAGTGTCAAAAGCTTTGCTGAAGTCCAGTAGCGTCAATATTGCTGCCTTTAGATTGTCAATGGCACATTTCAGGTCATCTAATACTTTAATTAGAGCAGTGTTTGTGCTGTGATGTTTACGGAAACCGGATTGAAATTTGTGATATAGGCTGAATTCGTGCAAGTGTTCAGTGATTTGGTCATGAACAATATATTCGAGTGCTTTGGAAACAGCAGGCAGTATGCTAATTGGTTGGTGCCTTTTGTATCCAATCCCGATGCAATTTCTGTGTTTCATGGTCAATGTGAAGGTCCATGGGATACAGTAAACTTGCACTGCTGCATCGGACTCTAATACTGGTGTCCCAGGAGCCGCTCAAATTACAAACTCATAAAATTCACTCTTCTTGTACTTAAGTCGGCATTGTGCCTTTTACATTCAATCCCGATGCATTTTCTGTGTTTCATAGTCAATATGAAAGTCCAAGCGATACAGTAAATCTGCACTGGTGCATTGGAAACTAATACTGGTCTCCCAGGAGCCGCTCAAAACACAAATTCTTAGAAGATTCACTCTTGTTGTACTTAAGTCGGCATTGTGCATGTTGTATTCAATCCCGATGCATTTTCAGTGCTTCATGGTCAATGTGAAGGTCCAAGGTATACAGTAACCTGCACTGGTGCATCGGAATCTAATACTTGACCCACAGGGGCCGCTCAAAGCACAAACTCTTAGAAGATTAACTCTAATTGCAGTTATGTAGGCATTGTGCATTTGGTATTCAATCGCGATGCAATTTCTGTGTTTCATGCACAATGTGAAGGTCCGAGGGTTACAGTAACCCTGCACTGGTGCATCGGAATCTAATACTGGTCTCCCAGCAGCCGCTCAAAGCACAAACTCGTAGAAGATTCACTCTTCTTGTATTTAGGTCGGCATTCAGCTTTTTGTATTCAATCCCGATGCACTATCTGTGTTTCGTGGTCAATGTGAAAGTCCAAGGGATACAGTTAACCCACACTGGTGCATCAGAATCTAATACTGGTCTCCCACGAGCCGCTCAAAGCGCAAACTCTTAGAAGATTCACTCTTCTTGTACTTAAGTCGGCATTGAGCCTTTTGTATTCAATCCTGATGCAATTTCGGTACATCATGGGCAATGTGAAGGTCCAAGGGATTCAGTAAACCTGCACTGGTGCATGGGAATCAAATACAGGTCTCCCAGAAGTGTCTCAAAGAAGAAACACTTGGAAGATTCACACTACTTGGACTTAAGTCGGCATTGTGCCTTATGTATTCAATCCCGATGCAATTTCTGTGTTTCATGGTCAACGCGAAAGTCGAATGGATACAGTAAACCAGCACTGGTGCATCGAAATCTAATACTGGTCTGCCAGGAGCCGCTCAAAGCAGAAACTTTTAGAAGTTTCACTCTTCTTGTACTTAAATCGGCTTTGTGCCTTTTGTTTTCAATCCCAATGCATTTTCTGTGTTTCATGGGCACTGTGAAGGTCCAAGGGATACAGTAAATCTGCACTGGTGCATTGGAATCTAATAATGGTCTCCAAGGAGCCGCTCAAAGCACAAACTCTTAGAAGATTCACACTTCTTGTACTTAAGTCGGCATTGTGCATATTGTATTCAATCCCGATTCAATTTCTGTGTTTCATGGTCAATGTGAATGTCCAACGAATGCTTTAAAGCAGCACTTGTGCTTCGGAATTTAGATCGGGTCTCCCAGTAGCAGCTCAAACCACAAACTCTGAGAAGATTCACTCTTCTTGTACTTAAGTTGGCATTGTGCCTTTTGTATTCAATCCCAATGCATTTTCAGTGCTTCATGGTTAATGTGAAGTTCCAAGGTATACAGTAACATGCACTGGTGAATTGGAATCTAATACTTGCCCCCCAGGGGCCGCTCAAAGCACAAACACTTAGAACATTAACTACAATTGTAGATAAGTCGGCATTGTGCCATTGGTATTCAATCGCGATGCAATTTCTGTGTTTCATGCCCAATGTGAAGGTCCAAGACATTCAGTAATCCTGCACTGGTGCATCGGAATCTAATACTGGTCTACCAGGACAAACTCAAAACACAAACTCTTAGACAATTCACTCTTCATGTATTTAAGGCGGCATTGTGCCTTTTGTATTCAATCCTGATGCATTTTCTGTGTTTCATGGTCAATGTGAAGGTCAAAGGTGTACTGTACAGCTGCACAGGTGCATCGGAATCTAATACTTTACCCATCAGGAATCGCTCAAAGCACAAATTCTTAGAAGATTCACTCATCTTGTACATAAGGCGGCATAGAGCCTATTGTATTTAATCCCGATGAAATTTCTGTGTTTCATGGTCAATGTGAAAGTCAAAGGGATACAGTAAACCTGCACTGGTGCATCGGAATTTAATACTGGTCTCCCAGGAGTCGCTTAAAGTAGAAACTCTTTCAAGATTCACTCTTCTTGTACATAAGTCGGCATTGTGCATTTTGTATTCAATCCCGATGTAGTTTCTGTGTCTCATGGTCAATGTGAAGGTCAAAGAGTTACAGTAACCTTCACTAGTGCATCGGAATCTTATACCTGACCCCCAGGGTCCGCTCAAAGCACAAACTCTTAGAAGATTATCTCTAATTGTACTAAAGTCGGCATTGTGCCTTTGGTATTCAATCGCGATGCAATTTCTGTGTTTCATGCACAATGTGAAGGTCCGAGGGATACAGTAAACCTGCATTGGTGCATCGGAATCAAAAACTGGTCTCCCAGGAGCCGCTCAAACCACAAACTCTTAGAAGATTCAATCTTCATGTACTTACGTCGGCATTGTGCCTTTTCAATTTAATTGCGATGCAATCTCTGTGTTTCATGGTCAATAGGTAGGTCCAAAGTATACCGTAAACCAGAACTGGTGCATCGGAATCTAATACTGGTCTCCCAGGAGTTGCTAAAAGCGCAAAATCTTAGAAGATTCACTCTTCTTGTAGTTATGTTGGCATTGTGCCTTTTGTATTCAATCCCGATGCAATTTCTGTGCTTCATGGTCAATGTGAATGTCCAAGGGTTACTGTAAACCTGCACTGGTGCATCAGAATCTAATACTGGTGCCCCAGGAGCCGCTCAAACCACAAACTCTTAGAAGATTCATTCCTCTTGTACTTAAGTCGGCATTGTGCCTTTTGTATTCAATCCGGATGCATTTTCTGTGTTTCATGGTCAATGTGAAGGTCCAAGAATACAGTAAACCTGCACTGGTGCATCGGAATCTAATCCTGGTCTCCCAGGAGATGCTCAAAGCACAAACTCATAGCAGATTCACTCTTCTTGTACTTAAGTCGGCATTGTGCCTTTGTATGCAATCCCGATTCATTTTCTGTGTTTCATGGTCATTGTGAAGGTCCAAAGGATACAGTAAACCTACACTGTGCATCGGAATGTAATACTGGTCTCCCAGGAGCCGCACAAAGCAGAAACTCTTAGAAGCTTCACACCTCTTGTACTTGAGTCGGCATTGTGCCATTTGTTTTCAATCCCGATGTAATTTATGTCTCTCAAGGTCAATGTCAAGGTCCCAGGGATTCAGTAAACCTGCACTGGTGCATCGGAATCTAATACTGGTCTCCCAGGAGCCGCTCAAATCACAAACTCTTAGAAGATTCACTCTTATTGTAATTAATGCGGCATTGTGTCTTTTGTATTCAATCGTGGTGCAATTTCTGTGTTTCATGGTCAATGTGAAAGTCCAAGGGATACAGTAAGCCTGCATTGGTGCATCGGAATCTAATACTGGTCTCCCAGTAGCTGAACATGGCAGAAACTCTTAGAAGATTCACTATTCTTGTACTTAAGTCGGCATTGAGCCTTCTGTATTCAATCCCGATGCATCTTCTGTGCATCATGGTCAATGTGAAGGTCCAAGGGATTCAGTAATTCTGCAACGGTGCATGGGAATCTAAAACTGGTCTCCCAGGAGCCACTCAAAGCACATACACTTGGAAGATTCACACTTCTTGTACTTAAGTCGGCATTGTGCCTTATGTATTCAATCCCGATGCAATTTCTGTGTTTCATGGTAAACGCGAAAGTCGAAGGGATACAGTAAACCAGCACTGGTGCATCGGCATCTAACACTGGTCACCAAGGAGCGGCTCAAAGCACAAACTCTTAGAAGATTCACTCTTCTTGTACTTAAGTCGGCATTGTGCCATTTGTATTCAATCCCGAAGCAAATTCTATGTTTCATGGTCAATGTGAAAGTCCAAGGGATAAAGTAAACCAGCACTGATGCATCGGAAACTAATACTGGTCTCCCAGGAGCCGCACAAAGCACAAACTCTTGAAACATTCACTCTTCTTGCACTTAAGTCGGCATTTTGCCTTTGGAATTCAATCTCGATGCAATTTCTGTGTTTCATGATTAATGTGAAGTTCCAAGGGATACAGTAAACCTCGATTGGTGCACTGGAATTTAATACTGGTCTCCCAGGAGCCGCTCAAAGCACAAACTCTTAGATGATTGACTCTTCTTGTACTTAAGTCGGCATTGTGCCTGTTGTATTCAATCCCAATGCTTTTTCTGTGTTTCATGGTCAATGTGAAAGTCCATGGGATACAGTAAACCTGCACTGGTGCATCGATATCTAATACTGGTCTCCCAGGTGCCGCTGAAATCAGAAACTCTTAGAAGATTCGTTCTTCTTGTACTTAATTTATTTATTTATTTATTTATTGATTTATTTAACCTGGCAAGATTAGGGCCATCAGGCCCTCTCTTACATCTATCCAGGCATCCTACTTATTTTACATTCATATGTTTAAGTAGGCATGTTAAACTACATTTCTACAAAAAGTGAAATAAACAATTAGAAAGGTACACCTGGAAAAATATATACATATAGAGTTTATATTCGAAGATCGTAAGTACTGTTATAATTAGACATTATTGAAGAGACAAATTTTAGATAGTAGTGCTGGCAGCAGGGAGTATGAGGGACACTCATTGTGAACGGAGGAGAAGAATACACATGATGAAACATAATTAAGGAAATATAAAGGAAAAGAAGATTGCCTGGCTAATAGAGATAGATGAATGGGAAGGCATCTCAGGAGCAAGATCGGAGACGCTAGCTTTGCTATTTGACAGATGAGAGGATTGGCCTGGTACATTAATTTTGTGGAGAACTTTATGAGGATGATAGTACGAAATGCTTCAACTTCTTCTTAAAAGCAGCAGGAGATTGATTTTTGCGCAAGGTAAGGGGCAGTTTGTTCCGGATGCTGACAGCGGCAACTGAGAAGGAGTTTGCAAAAGTTTTTGTTTTGTGAGTGGGCACAGTTAGGATACCAAATAAGAGTGACCTCGTGTTTCGATTATGATGGCACGACAGGTTTTTCATCTCTGAAGCAAGGTACTGGGGTGCTTGCGCGACGAAGAGTTTGTGAAGTAGACATAGAGTGTGGTAGTCACGCAATTTGTCCGGCCGCAGCCACTTTAGCTCGGAGTATGAAGCACTAACATGATCATATCGGCGAATGTTGCAGGTGTAATGCACACAGGCATTCATGGTTATCTCTAGCCGTATTTTCTTTTCACTACCCGTGCCTTGTTGAATCACATCACAATAGTGGAGGTTCGGTAGAAAGAGTGCTTGCACGAGCTGGCGTTTCAAGTCCAGTGGAAATATGTTCTGAAACTTTTTGAGAGCATAGAGACAAGCAGACGTCTTTCGGCACACTGCGACTGTATTCTCCGCCCAGTTGAGATGCTCATCCAAAGTTACACCCAATTTTTCACTGTTTTCTGATATGGTATTGGAGTACCATCGAGCAGAATAGAAGGTAGCCATTCGCGGAGATCTGAACTTATTAATTTCTGATGGGCTATTAAGATTACTTGCGTCTTCTTTGCATTTAGTTTAAGCCCCAGGCTTTTCGCCCATGTCACTACCGAAGACAGATCATCATTCATCTGAGCGTTTGCAGTGTTTACGTTTTCAGGTCTGACGCTTAGGTAGAGCTGGAGGTCGTCGGAATAGAAATGATATTTACAGGACAGAACCGACGAAATATAGTTGACATATAAAGAAAACAAAAGTGGTCCTAAGACTGATCCTTGTGGCAGTCCCGAGGAAAGATGTTTCCAGGAAGATTTTTCATTTACGCAGCCAACACATTGCTGTCTGTCTTTTAAGTAGCTTTCAAACCATCTCACTGCACTAACAGAGAAATTAAGCTGTTGCATTTTTTTGAGCAATATGTCAAAGTTACCAGTGTCAAAAGCTTTGCTGAAGTCCAGTAGCGTCAATATTGCTGCCTTTAGATTGTCAATGGCACATTTCAGGTCATCTAATACTTTAATTAGAGCAGTGTTTGTGCTGTGATGTTTACGGAAACCGGATTGAAATTTGTGATATAGGCTGAATTCGTGCAAGTGTTCAGTGATTTGGTCATGAACAATATATTCGAGTGCTTTGGAAACAGCAGGCAGTATGCTAATTGGTTGGTGCCTTTTGTATCCAATCCCGATGCAATTTCTGTGTTTCATGGTCAATGTGAAGGTCCATGGGATACAGTAAACTTGCACTGCTGCATCGGACTCTAATACTGGTGTCCCAGGAGCCGCTCAAATTACAAACTCATAAAATTCACTCTTCTTGTACTTAAGTCGGCATTGTGCCTTTTACATTCAATCCCGATGCATTTTCTGTGTTTCATAGTCAATATGAAAGTCCAAGCGATACAGTAAATCTGCACTGGTGCATTGCAAACTAATACTGGTCTCCCAGGAGCCGCTCAAAACACAAATTCTTAGAAGATTCACTCTTGTTGTACTTAAGTCGGCATTGTGCATGTTGTATTCAATCCCGATGCATTTTCAGTGCTTCATGGTCAATGTGAAGGTCCAAGGTATACAGTAACCTGCACTGGTGCATCGGAATCTAATACTTGACCCACAGGGGCCGCTCAAAGCACAAACTCTTAGAAGATTAACTCTAATTGCAGTTATGTAGGCATTGTGCCTTTGGTATTCAATCGCGATGCAATTTCTGTGTTTCATGCACAATGTGAAGGTCCGAGGGTTACAGTAACCCTGCACTGGTGCATCGGAATCTAATACTGGTCTCCCAGCAGCCGCTCAAAGCACAAACTCGTAGAAGATTCACTCTTCTTGTATTTAGGTCGGCATTCAGCTTTTTGTATTCAATCCCGATGCACTATCTGTGTTTCGTGGTCAATGTGAAAGTCCAAGGGATACAGTTAACCCACACTGGTGCATCAGAATCTAATACTGGTCTCCCACGAGCCGCTCAAAGCGCAAACTCTTAGAAGATTCACTCTTCTTGTACTTAAGTCGGCATTGAGCCTTTTGTATTCAATCCTGATGCAATTTCGGTACATCATGGGCAATGTGAAGGTCCAAGGGATTCAGTAAACCTGCACTGGTGCATGGGAATCAAATACAGGTCTCCCAGAAGTGTCTCAAAGAAGAAACACTTGGAAGATTCACACTACTTGGACTTAAGTCGGCATTGTGCCTTATGTATTCAATCCCGATGCAATTTCTGTGTTTCATGGTCAACGCGAAAGTCGAATGGATACAGTAAACCAGCACTGGTGCATCGAAATCTAATACTGGTCTGCCAGGAGCCGCTCAAAGCAGAAACTTTTAGAAGTTTCACTCTTCTTGTACTTAAATCGGCTTTGTGCCTTTTGTTTTCAATCCCAATGCATTTTCTGTGTTTCATGGGCACTGTGAAGGTCCAAGGGATACAGTAAATCTGCACTGGTGCATTGGAATCTAATAATGGTCTCCAAGGAGCCGCTCAAAGCACAAACTCTTAGAAGATTCACACTTCTTGTACTTAAGTCGGCATTGTGCATATTGTATTCAATCCCGATTCAATTTCTGTGTTTCATGGTCAATGTGAATGTCCAACGAATGCTTTAAAGCAGCACTTGTGCTTCGGAATTTAGATCGGGTCTCCCAGTAGCAGCTCAAACCACAAACTCTGAGAAGATTCACTCTTCTTGTACTTAAGTTGGCATTGTGCCTTTTGTATTCAATCCCAATGCATTTTCAGTGCTTCATGGTTAATGTGAAGTTCCAAGGTATACAGTAACATGCACTGGTGAATTGGAATCTAATACTTGCCCCCCAGGGGCCGCTCAAAGCACAAACACTTAGAACATTAACTACAATTGTAGATAAGTCGGCATTGTGCCATTGGTATTCAATCGCGATGCAATTTCTGTGTTTCATGCCCAATGTGAAGGTCCAAGACATTCAGTAATCCTGCACTGGTGCATCGGAATCTAATACTGGTCTACCAGGACAAACTCAAAACACAAACTCTTAGACAATTCACTCTTCATGTATTTAAGGCGGCATTGTGCCTTTTGTATTCAATCCTGATGCATTTTCTGTGTTTCATGGTCAATGTGAAGGTCAAAGGTGTACTGTACAGCTGCACAGGTGCATCGGAATCTAATACTTTACCCATCAGGAATCGCTCAAAGCACAAATTCTTAGAAGATTCACTCATCTTGTACATAAGGCGGCATAGAGCCTATTGTATTTAATCCCGATGAAATTTCTGTGTTTCATGGTCAATGTGAAAGTCAAAGGGATACAGTAAACCTGCACTGGTGCATCGGAATTTAATACTGGTCTCCCAGGAGTCGCTTAAAGTAGAAACTCTTTCAAGATTCACTCTTCTTGTACATAAGTCGGCATTGTGCATTTTGTATTCAATCCCGATGTAGTTTCTGTGTCTCATGGTCAATGTGAAGGTCAAAGAGTTACAGTAACCTGCACTAGTGCATCGGAATCTTATACCTGACCCCCAGGGTCCGCTCAAAGCACAAACTCTTAGAAGATTATCTCTAATTGTACTAAAGTCGGCATTGTGCCTTTGGTATTCAATCGCGATGCAATTTCTGTGTTTCATGCACAATGTGAAGGTCCGAGGGATACAGTAAACCTGCATTGGTGCATCGGAATCAAAAACTGGTCTCCCAGGAGCCGCTCAAACCACAAACTCTTAGAAGATTCAATCTTCATGTACTTACGTCGGCATTGTGCCTTTTCAATTTAATTGCGATGCAATCTCTGTGTTTCATGGTCAATAGGTAGGTCCAAAGTATACCGTAAACCTGAACTGGTGCATCGGAATCTAATACTGGTCTCCCAGGAGTTGCTAAAAGCGCAAAATCTTAGAAGATTCACTCTTCTTGTAGTTATGTTGGCATTGTGCCTTTTGTATTCAATCCCGATGCAATTTCTGTGCTTCATGGTCAATGTGAATGTCCAAGGGTTACTGTAAACCTGCACTGGTGCATCAGAATCTAATACTGGTGCCCCAGGAGCCGCTCAAACCACAAACTCTTAGAAGATTCATTCCTCTTGTACTTAAGTCGGCATTGTGCCTTTTGTATTCAATCCGGATGCATTTTCTGTGTTTCATGGTCAATGTGAAGGTCCAAGGGATTCAGTAAACCTGCACTGGTGCATCGGAATCTAATCCTGGTCTCCCAGGAGATGCTCAAAGCACAAACTCATAGCAGATTCACTCTTCTTGTACTTAAGTCGGCATTGTGCCTTTGTATGCAATCCCGATTCATTTTCTGTGTTTCATGGTCATTGTGAAGGTCCAAAGGATACAGTAAACCTACACTGTGCATCGGAATGTAATACTGGTCTCCCAGGAGCCGCACAAAGCAGAAACTCTTAGAAGCTTCACACCTCTTGTACTTGAGTCGGCATTGTGCCATTTGTTTTCAATCCCGATGTAATTTATGTCTCTCAAGGTCAATGTCAAGGTCCCAGGGATTCAGTAAACCTGCACTGGTGCATCGGAATCTAATACTGGTCTCCCAGGAGCGGCTCAAATCACAAACTCTTAGAAGATTCACTCTTATTGTAATTAATGCGGCATTGTGTCTTTTGTATTCAATCGTGGTGCAATTTCTGTGTTTCATGGTCAATGTGAAAGTCCAAGGGATACAGTAAGCCTGCATTGGTGCATCGGAATCTAATACTGGTCTCCCAGTAGCTGAACATGGCAGAAACTCTTAGAAGATTCACTATTCTTGTACTTAAGTCGGCATTGAGCCTTCTGTATTCAATCCCGATGCATCTTCTGTGCATCATGGTCAATGTGAAGGTCCAAGGGATTCAGTAATTCTGCAACGGTGCATGGGAATCTAAAACTGGTCTCCCAGGAGCCACTCAAAGCACATACACTTGGAAGATTCACACTTCTTGTACTTAAGTCGGCATTGTGCCTTATGTATTCAATCCCGATGCAATTTCTGTGTTTCATGGTAAACGCGAAAGTTGAAGGGATACAGTAAACCAGCACTGGTGCATCGGCATCTAACACTGGTCACCAAGGAGCGGCTCAAAGCACAAACTCTTAGAAGATTCACTCTTCTTGTACTTAAGTCGGCATTGTGCCATTTGTATTCAATCCCGAAGCAAATTCTATGTTTCATGGTCAATGTGAAAGTCCAAGGGATAAAGTAAACCAGCACTGATGCATCGGAAACTAATACTGGTCTCCCAGGAGCCGCACAAAGCACAAACTCTTGAAACATTCACTCTTCTTGCACTTAAGTCGGCATTTTGCCTTTGGAATTCAATCTCGATGCAATTTCTGTGTTTCATGATTAATGTGAAGTTCCAAGGGATACAGTAAACCTCGATTGGTGCACTGGAATTTAATACTGGTCTCCCAGGAGCCGCTCAAAGCACAATCTCTTAGAAGATTCACTCTTCTTGTACTTAAGTCGGCATTGTGCGTTTTGTGTTCAATCCTGATGTAATTTATGTGTCTCAACGTCAATGTGAGGGTCCAACGGATTCAGTAAACCTGCACTGGTGCATCGGAATCTAATACTGGTCTCCCAGGAGCCGCTCAAATCACATACTCTTAGAAGATTAACTGTTATTGTAATTAATGCGGCATTGTGTCTTTTGTATTCAATCGCGGTGCAATTTCTGTGTTTCATGGTCAATGTGAAGGTCCAGGGGAGACAGTAAGCCTGCATTGGTGCATCGGAATCTAATACTGGTCTCCCAGCAGCCGTACATGGCAGAGACTCTTAGAAGATTCACTCTTCTCCTACTTAAATCATTGAGCGTTTTGTATTCAATCCCGATGCATCTTCTGTGCATCATGGTCAATGTGAAGGTCCAAGGGATTCAGTAACCCTGCAACGGTGCGTGGGAATCTAAAACTGGTCTCCCAGGAGCCACTCAAAGCACATACACTTGGAAGATTCACACTTCTTGTACTTAAGTCGGCATTGTGCCTTGTGTATTCAATCCCGATGCAATTTCTGTGTTTCATGGTAAACGCGAGAGTCGAAGGGATACAGTAAACCAGCACTGGTGCATAGGAATCTAATACTGGTCACCAAGGAGCCGCTCAAAGCACAAACTCTTAGAAGATTCACTATACTTGTATTTAAGTCGTCATTGTGACTTTTGTATTCAATCCCGATGCATTTGCAGTGTTTCATGGTCAATGTTAGGGTCCAAGGGATTCACTAAACCTGCACTGGTGCATCGGAATCTAATACTGGACCAAAGGAGATGCTCAAAGCACAAACTCTTAGAAGATTCACTCTCCTTGTACTTAAGTCGGCATTGTGCCTTTTGTTTTCAATCCCGACGCAATTTCTGTGTTTCATGTTCAATTTGGAGGTCCAAGGAATTCAATAAACCTGTACTGGTGCATCGGAATCTAATACTGGTCTCCCAGCAGCTGCTCAAAGCACAAACTCGTAGAAGATTCTATCTTCTTGTACACTCCTGGAAATTGAAATAAGAACACCGTGAATTCATTGTCCCAGGAAGAGGAAATTTTATTGACACATTCCTGGGGTCAGATACATCACATGATCACACTGACAGAACCACAGGCACATAGACACAGGCAACAGAGCATGCACAATGTCGGCACTAGTACAGTGTATATCCAACTTTCGCAGCAATGCAGGCTTCTATTCTCCCATGGAGACGATCGTAGAGATGCTGGATGTAGTCCTGTGGAACGGCTTGCCATGCCATTTCCACCTGGCGCCTCAGTTGGACCAGCGTTCGTGCTGGACGTGCAGACCGCGTGAGACGACGTTTCATCCAGTCCCAAACATGCTCAATGGGGTACAGATCTGGAGATCTTGCTGGCCAGGGTAGTTGACTTACACCTTCTAGAGCACGTTGGGTGGCACGGGATACATGCGGATGTGCATTGTCCTGTTGGAACAGCAAGTTCCCTTGCCGGTCTAGGAATGGTAGAACGATGGGTTCGATGACGGTTTGGATGTACCGTGCACTATTCAGTGTCCCCTCGACGATCACCAGTGGTGTACGGCCAGTGTAGGAGATCGCTCCCCACACCATGATGCCGGGTGTTGGCCCTGTGTGCCTCGGTCGTATGCAGTCCTGATTGTGGCGCTCACCTGCACGGCGCCAAACACGCATACGACCATCATTGGCACCAAGGCAGAAGCGACTCTCATCGCTGAAGACGACACGTCTCCATTCGTCCCTCCATTCACGCCTGTCGCGACACCCCTGGAGGCGGGCTGCACGATGTTGGGGCGTGAGCGGAAGACGGCCTAACGGTGTGCGGGACCGTAGCCCAGCTTCATGGAGACGGTTGCGAATGGTCCTCGCCGATACCCCAGGAGCAACAGTGTCCCTAATTTGCTGGGAAGTGGCGGTGCGGTCCTTTACGGCACTGCGTAGGATCCTACGGTCTTGGCGTGCATCCGTGCGTCGCTGCGGTCCGGTCCCAGGTCGACGGGCACGTGCACCTTCCGCCGACCACTGGTGACAACATCGATGTACTGTGGAGACCTCACGCCCCACGTGTTGAGCAATTCGGCGGTACGTCCGCCCTGCCTCCCGCATGCCCACTATACGCCCTCGCTCAAAGTCCGTCAACTGCACATACGGTTCACGTCCACGCTGTCGCGGCATGCTACCAGTGTTAAAGACTGCGATGGAGCTCCGTATGCCACGGCAAACTGGCTGACACTGACGGCGGCGGTGCACAAATGCTGCGCAGCTAGCGCCATTCGACGGCCAACACCGCGGTTCCTGGTGTGTCCGCTGTGCCGTGCGTGTGATCATTGCTTGCACAGCCCTTTCGCAGTGTCCGGAGCAAGTATGGTGAGTCTGACACACCGGTGTCAATGTGTTCTTTTTTCCATTTCCAGGAGTGTATTTAAGTCGGCATTCTGCCTTTTGTATTCAATCCCGATGCACTATCTGTGTTTCATGCTCAATGTGAAAGCCCAAGGGATTTAGTTAACCCACACTGGTGCATCAGAATCTAATACTGGTCTCCCACGAGCCGCTCAAAGCAGAAACTCTTAGAAGTTTCAGTATTCTTGTAGTTAAGTCGGCATTGTGTCTTTTGTATTCAATCCTGATCTAATTTCTGTGTTTTTTGGTCAATGTGAAGGTCCAAGGTATACAGAAACATGCACTGGTGCATAGGAATCTAATACTTGACCCCCAGGGGCCGCTCAAAGCACAAACTCTTAGATGATTAACTCTAATTGTACTTAAGGCGGAATTATGCCTTTGGTATTCAATCGCGATGCATTATCTGTGTTTCATGCACAATGTGACCGTCCGAGGGATACAGTAAACCTGCACTGGTGCATCGGAAACTAATACTGGTCTGCCAGGACAAATTCAAAGCACAATCTCTTAGACGATTCACTCTTCATGTACATAAGTCGGAATGGGCCTTTTGTATTCAATCCTGATGCATTTTCTGTGTTTCATGGTCAATGTGAATGTTTAAGCGCTACAGTAAATCAGCACTGGTGCAATGGAATCTAATACTCGTCTCCCAGGAGGCGCTCAAAGCACAACCTCTTAGGAGATTCACTATTCTTGTAGTTAAGTCGGCATTGTGCCTTTTGTATTCAATCCTGATCCAATTTCTGTGTTCCTCGGTCAATGTGAAGGTCCAAGGGATACAGTAAACCTGTACTGGTGCATCTGAATCTAATACTGGTCTCCCAGGAGCCGCTCAAAGCACAAACACTTAGAAGATTCACTCTTCTTGTACTTAAGTCGGCATTGTGCCTATTGTATTCAATCCCGATTCAATTCCTGTGTTTCATGGTCAATGAGAATGTCCAAGGAATGCTGCAAACCTGCACTTGTGCATCGGAATTTAATTCTGGTCTCCCTGGAGCAGCTCAAAACACAAACCCTTAGAAGATTCACTCTTCTTGTACTTAAGTGGGCATTGTGCATTTTGTATTCAATCCCAATGCATTTTCAGTGTCTCATGGTCAATGCGAAGGTCCAAGGTATACAGTAACCTGCACTGGTGCATCGGAATCTAATACTTGACCCCCAGGGTCCGCTCAAAGCACAAACTCTTAGAGGATTAACTCTAATTGTACTAAAGTCGGCATTGTGCCTTTGGTATTCAATCGCGATGCAATTTCTGTGTTTCATGCACAATGTGAAGGTCCGAGGGATACACTAAACCTGCATTGGTGCATCGGAATCAATAACTGGTCTCCCAGGAGCCGCTCAAACCACAAACTCTTAGAAGATTCACTCTTCTTGTACTTAAGTCGGCATTGTGCCTTCTGTATTTCATCGCGATGCAATTTCAGTGTTTCATGGTCAATAGGAAGCTCCAAAGTATACAGTAAACCTGAACTGGTGCTTTGGAATCTTATACTGGTCTCGCAGGAGTTGCCCATAGCACAAATTCTTAGAAGATTCACTCTTCTTGTACTTAGGTCGGCATTAAGGATTTGGTATTCAATCCCCATGCGATTTCTGTTTTTCATGGTCAATGTGACAGTCGAAGGGATACAGTAAATCTGCACAGGTGCATCGGAAACTAATACTGGTCTCCCAGGAGCAGCTCAAAACACAAGCTCTTAGCAGATTCACTCTTCTTGTACTTGAGTCGGCATTGTGCCTTTTGTATTCAATCCCGATGCATTTTCTGTGTTTCATGGTCAATGTGAAGGTCCAAGGTATACTGTAAACCTGCACTGGTGCACTGGAATCTAACACTGGTCTCCCAGGAGTCGCTTAAAGCAGAAACTCTTAGAAGATTCACTCTTCTTGTACTTAAGTCGGCATTGTGATTTTTGTATTCAATCCCGATGTAGTTTCTGTCTCTCATGGTCAATGTGAAGGTCCAAGGGATTCATTAAACCTGCACTGGTGCATCGGAATCTAATACTGGTCTCCCAGGAGCCGCTCAAATCACAAACCCTTAGAAGATTCACTCTTCTTGTACTTAATACGGCATTGTGTCTTTTGTATCAAATCACGGTGCAATTTCTGTGTTTCATGGTCAACATGAAGGTCCAAGGGATACAGTTAAGCTAGAATAGCGCATCGGATTGTAATAATGGTCTAAAGGGAGCCGCGCAAAGCACAAAGTCGTAGAAGATTCACTCTACTTGTACTTAAGTCGGCATTGTGCCTTTGAATGCAATCCCGATTCAATTTCTGTGTTTCATGGTCAATGTGAAGGTCCAAAGGATACAGTAAACCTACACTGGTGCATCGGAATCTAATACTGGTCTCCCAGGAGCCGCTCAAATCACAAACTCTTAGAAGGTTCACTCTTATTGTAATTAATGCTGCATTGTGTCTTTTGTATTCAATCGCGGTGCAATTTCTTTGTTTCATGGTCAATGTGAAAGTCCAAGGTATACAGTAAGCCTGCATTGGTGCATTGGAATCTAATACTGGTCTCCCAGTAGCCGTACATGGCAGAAGCTTTTAGAAGATTCACTCTTCTTGTACATAAGTCAGCATTGAGTCTTTTGTATTCAATTCCGATGCATTTTCTGTGCATCATGGTCAATGTGAAGGTCCAAGGGATTCAGTAACCCTGCACTGGTGCATGGGAATCTAAAACTGGTCTCCCAGGAGCCACTCAAAGCACATACACTTGGAAGATACACACTTGTTGTACTTAAGTCGGCATTGTGCCTTATGTATTCAATCCCGATGCGATTTCTGTATTTCATGGTAAACGCGAAAGTCGAAGCGATACAGTAAAATAGCACTGGTGCAACGGAATCTAATACTGGTCATCAAGGAGCCGCTCATAGCACAAACTCTTAGAAGATTCACTCTCCTTGTACTTAAGTCGGCATTGTGCAATTTGTATTCAATCCCGAAGCAAATTCTATGTTTCATGGTCAATGCGAAAGTCCAAGGAATAAAGTAAACCAGCACTGATGCATCGGAAACTAATACTGGTCTCCCAGGAGCCGCACAAAGCACAAACTCTTAATACATTCACTCTTCTTGCGCTTAAGTCGGCATTTTGCCTTTTGAATTCAATCTCGATGCAATTTCTGTGTTTTATGATCAATGTGAAGTTATAAGGGATACAGTAAAAATCGATTGGTGCATTGGAATCTAATACTGGTCTCCCAGGAGCCGCTCAAAGCACAAACTCTTAGAAGACTCACTCTTCTTGTACTGAAGTCGGCATTGTGCCTTTTGTATTCAATACCGATGCATTTTCAGTGCTTCATGGTCAATGCGAAGGTCCAAGGTATACAGTAACATGCACTGGTGCATTGGAATCTAATACTTGCCCCCCAGGGACCGCTCAAAGCACAAACACTTAGAAGATAAACTACAATTGTAGATAAGTCGGCATTGTGCCATTGGTATTCAATCGTGATGCAATTTCTGTGTTTCATGCCCAATGTGAAGGTCCAAGTCGTTCAGTAAACCTGCACTGGTGCATCGGAATCTAATACTGGTCTACCAGGACAAACTCAAAGCACATACTCTTAGACGATTCACTCTTCATGTCTTTAAATCGGCATTGTGCCTTTTGTATTCAATCCCGATGCATTTTCTGTGTTTCATGGTCAATGTGAATGTTTAAGCGCTACAGTAAATCAGCACTTGTGCAATGGAATCTAATACTGGTCTCCCAGGAGCCGCTCAAAGCACAAACTCTTAGAAGATTCACTATTCTTGTAGTTAAGTCGGCATTGTGCTTTTTTGTATTCACTCCTGATCCAATTTCTGTGTTTCTTGGTCAATGTGAAGGTCCAAGGGATACAGTAAACCTGTACTGGTGCATCGGAATCTAATACTGGTCTCCCAGGAGCCGCTCAAAGCACAAACACTTAGAAGATTCACTCTTCTTGTACTTAAGTCGGCATTGTGCATTTTGTATTGAATCCCGATGCATTTTCAGTGTCTCAAGGTCAATGAGAAGGTCCAAGGAATGCTGCAAACCTGCACTTGTGCATCGGAATTTAATTCTTGTCTCCCAGGAGCAGCTCAAAACACAAGCTCTTAGAAGATTCACTCTTCTTGTACCTAAGTCTGCATTGTGCCTTTTGTATTCAATCCCGATGTTTTTCTGTGTTTCATGGTCAATATGAAGGTCCAAGCGATACTGTAAAGCTAGAATAGTGCATCGGATTCTAATACTGGTCTCCAGGGAGCCGCTCAAAGCACAAAGTCGTAGAAGATTCACTCTTCTTGTACTTAAGTCGGCATTGTGCCTTTAGTATTCAATCCCAATGCAATTTCTGTGCTTCATGGTCAATGTGAGAGTCGGAGGGATACAGCAAACCTGCAGTGGTGCATTGGAATATAATACTGGTCTCCCAGGGAGCGCTCAAACCACAAACTCTTAGAAGATTCACACTTCTTTTACTTAAGTCGGCATTGTGCCTTTTGTATTTAATCGAGATGCAATTTCTGTGTTTCATGGTCAATAGGAAGGTCCAAAGTATACAGTAAACCTGAACTGGTGCATCCGAATCTAATACTGGTCTCCCAGGAGCCGCACAAAGCAGACACTCTTAGAAGCTTCACTCTTCTTGTACTTGAGTCGGCACTGTGCTTTTGTATTCAATCCCGATGTAATTTACGTCTCTCAAGGTCAATTTGAAGGTCCAAGGGATAAAGTAAACCAGCACTGATGCATCGGAAACTAATACTGGTCTCCCAGGAGCCGCACAAAGCACAAACTCTTAAAACATTCTTTCTTCTTGCACTTAAGTCGGCATTTTGCCTTTTGAATTCAATCCCGATGCAATTTCTGTGTTTCATGGTAAACGCAAAAGTCGAAGGGATACAGTAAACCAGCACTGGTGCATAGGAATCTACTACTGGTCACCAAGGAGCCGTTCAAAGCACAAACTATTAGAAGATTTACTATTCTTGTACTTAAGTCGGCATTGTGACTTTTGTATTCAATCCCGATGCATTTTCAGTGTTTCATGGTCAATGTTAGGGTCCAAGGGATTCACTAAACCTGCACTGGTACATCGGAATCTAATACTGGACTCCAGGAGATTCTCAAAGCACAAACTCTTAGAAGATTCACTCTCCTTGTACTTAATTCGGCATTGTGCCTTTTGTTCTCAATCCCGACGCAATTTCTGTGTTTTATGTTCGATTTGAAGGTCCAAGGGATTCAATAAACCTGCACTGGTGCATCGGAATCTAATACTGGTCTCCCAGCAGCCGCTCAAAGCAGAAACTCTTAAAAGCTTCACTATTCTTGTACTAAAGTCGGCATTTTGCATTTTGTATTCAACCCCGATGCAATTTCTGTGCCTCATGGTGAATGCGAAGGTCCAAGGGATACAGTAAACCTGCATTGGTGCATCGGAATCTAATACTGGTCTCCCAGGAGCCGCTCATGCACAATCTCTTAGAAGATTCACTCTTCTTGCACTTTAGCCGGTATTGTGCCTGTTGTATTCAATCGCGATGCCATTTGCTCAAATTCATGATCAATGTGAGTGTTCAAGGGATACTGTTAGCCTGAACTGGTGCATCGGAATCTAATACTGGTCTACCAGTTGACGCTCAAAGCTCAAACTCTTAGATGATTCACTCTTCTTGTACTTAAGTCGGCATTGTGCCTTTTGTTTTCAATCCCGATGCAATTTCTGTGTCTCATGGTCAATGTGAAGGTCCAAGGGATACAGTAAACCTGCATTGGTGCATCGGAATCTAATACTGGTCTCCAAGGAGCCGCTCATACACAAAATCGTAGAAGAATCCCTCTTCTTGTACTTAAGTCGGCATTGTGTGTTTTGTATTCAATCCCGATGTAATTTCTATGTCTCATGATCAATGTGAAAGTCCAAGGGAATCGATAAACCTGCACTGGTGCTTCGGAATTTAATACTGGTCCCCCAGGAGCCGCTCAAATCACAAACTCTTAGAAGATTCTCTCTTCTAGTACTTAAGTCGTCATTGTTCCATTTGAATTCAATCCCGATGCAATTTCTGTGTTTCATGGTCAATGTGAATGTCGAAGGGATACAGTAAACCTGCATTGATGCATTGGAATCTAATTCTGGTCTCCCAGGAGCCGCTCAAAACTCAAATTCTTACATGATTCACTCTTGTACTTAAGAGGCATTAAGCCGTTTGTATTCAATAGCGATCCAATTTCTGTGTTACATGGTCAATGTGACAGTCCAAGGGATAGAATAAACCTGCATTGGTGCAGCAGAATCTAATACTGGTCTCCCAGGAGACGCTCTAAGCACAACCTCTTAGGAGATTCACTCCTCTTGTACTTAAGTCGGCATTCGGTGTTTTGTATTCAATTATGATGCAATTTCTGTGTTTCATGGTCAATGTTAAAGTCCAAGGGACACAGTAAAACTGCACTGGTGCATCGGGATCCAATACTGGTCTCCCAGTAGTCGCTCAAAACTCATATTCTTAGATGATTCACTCTTCTTGTACTTATGTCGGCATTAAGCCTTTTGTATTCAATCCCGATGCAATTTCTGTGTTTCATAGTCAATGTGAAGGTCCAAGGTATACAGTATACCTGCACTGGAGCATCGGAATCTAATACTTTACCCATTAGGAGTCGCTCAAAGCACAAACTCTTAGAAGATTCACTCATCTTGTACATAAGGCGGCGTAGAGCCTATCGTATTCAATGCAGATGAAATTTCTGTGTTTCGTGGTTAATGTGAAAGTCGAAAGGATACAGTAAACCTGCGCTGGTGCATCGGAATCTAATACTGGTCCCCCATGAGCCGCTCAAATCACAAACTCTTAGAAGATTCATTCTTCTTGTACTTAATTCGGCATTGTGTCTTTTGTATTCAATTGCGGTGCAATTTCTGCGTTTCATGGTCAATATGAAGGTCAAAGGGATACAGTAAACCTGAACTGGTGCATCGGAATGTAATACTGGTCTCCCAGGATACGCTCAAAGCAGAAACGCATGGAAGATACACTCTTCTTGTACTTAAGTCGGCATTGTTCCATTTCAATTCAATCCCGATGCGTTTTCTGTGTATCATGGTCAATGTGAAAGTCGAAGGGATACAGTAAACCTGCATTGATGCATTGGAATCTAATACTGGTCTCCCAGGAGCCGCTCAAAACTCAATTTCTTAGATGATTCACTCTTCTTGTACTTAGGTCGGCATTAAGCCGTTTGTATTCAATCCCGCTCCAATTTCTGTGTTACATGGTCAATGTGACAGTCCAAGGGATAGAGTAAACCTGCATTGGTGCA
The DNA here is from genome assembly GCF_023864345.2 of Schistocerca serialis cubense. Classification (NCBI taxonomy): domain Eukaryota; kingdom Metazoa; phylum Arthropoda; class Insecta; order Orthoptera; family Acrididae; genus Schistocerca; species Schistocerca serialis. Next base: position 838,749,957 of record NC_064642.1, read on the forward strand.
GCGGAATCTAATACTGGTCTCCCAGGAGACGCTCTAAGCACAACCACTTAGGAGATTCACTCCTCATGTACTTAAGTCGGCATTGGGTGTTTTGTATTCAATCCCGATGCAATTTCTGTGCATCCTGGCCATGTGAAGGTCCAAAGGATTCAGTAAACCTGCACTGGTGCATGGGAATCTAATACACGTATTACAGGAGCCACTCAAAGCACAAACATTTGGAAGATTCACTCCTCTTGTACTTAAGTCGGCATTGTGCCTTTTGTATTCAATCCTGATGCAATATCTGTGTTTCATGCACATTGTGAAGGTCCAAGACATTCAGTAAACCTGCACTGGTGCATCGGAATCTAATACTGGTCTCCCAGGAGCCGTTCAAAGTTCAAAATCTTAGAAGATTCAGTCTTCTTGTACCTAAGTCGGAATTGTGCCTTTTGTATTCAATCCCGATCCAATTTCTGTGTGTCACGGTCAGTGAGAAGGTCCAAGGGATACAGGAAACCTGCACTGCTGCATCGGAATCTAATACTGGTCTCCCAGAAGCCGCTCAAAGAACAAACTCTCAGAAGATTCACTCTTCTTGTACTTAAATCGGCATTGTGCCTTTTGTATTCAATCCCGATGCAATTTCTGCGTTTCATGATCAATGTGAGGGTCCAAAGGATTCAGTAAACCTGCACTGGTGAATCGGAGTCTATTACTGGTCTCCCAGGAGACGCCCAAACTACAAACTCATAGACGTTTCACTGTTTCTGTACTTAAGTCGTAAATGTGCCATTAGTATTCAATCCCAATGCAATTTCTGTGTTACACGGTCACTGTGAAAGTCCAAGGGATACAGTAATCCTGCACTGGTGCATTGGAATATAATACTGGTCTGCCACGAGCAGCTCAAACACAAACTCTTAGAAGTTTCACTCTTCTTGTACTTAAGTCGTCATTGTGCCTATTCTATTCAATCCCTATCCAATTTTTGTGTTTCATGGTCAAAGTGAAGGTACAAGGCATACAGTAAACCTGCACTGGTGCAACGGAATCTAATACTTTACCCCCAGGAGTCGCTCAAAGCACAAACTCTTAGAAGATTCACTCTTCTTGTACATAAGTCGGATTAGAGCCAATTGTATTCAATCACGATGGAATTTCGGAGTTTCATGGTCAATGTGAACGTCCAAGGGATTCTGCAGACCTGCACTGGTGCATCGCAATCTAATACTGGTCTTCCATAATCTGTATAAAGCAGAAACTCTTAGAAGATTCACTCTTCTTGTACTTATGCCGGCATTGTGCCTTTTGTATTCAATCCTGATGCATTTCTGTGTCTCATGGTCAATGTGAAGGTCCAAGGGATTCAGCAAACCTGCACTGGTGAGACGGAATCTAATACTGGTCTCCCAGGAACCGCTCAAATCACAAACTCTTAGAAGATTCACTCTTCTTGTATTTAAGTCGGCATTCTGCCTTTTGTATTCAGCCCCGATGCAATTTATGTGTTCCATGTCAATCTGAAAGTCCAATGGATACAGTAAACCTGCACTGGTGTATCTGAATCTAATACTGGTCTCCCAGGAGCCACTCAAAGCACAAAATCTTAGAAGATTCACTCTTCTTGTACTTAAGTCGTCATAGTGCCTATTCTATTCAATCCCGATCCAATTTCTGTGTTTCATGGTCAATGTGAAGGTACAAGGGATACAGTAAACCTGCACTGGTTCGTCGGAATCTAATACTGGTCTCCCAGGAGCCGCTCAAATCACAAAGTCTTAGAAGATTCACTCTTCTTGTACTTAAGTCGGCATCGTGCCATTTTTATTCAATCACGATGCAATTTCTGTGTTTCACGGTCAATATGAAAGTCCAAGGGATACAGTAAACCTGCACTGGTGCATCGGAATCTAATACTGGTCTACCAGGAGCCGCTGGAAGCACAAACTCTTAGAAGATTCACTCTTCTTGTACTTAACTTGGCATTGTGTGTTTTGTATTCAATCCCGATGCAATCTCTGTTTTTCACGGTCAATGTCCTGCAAAGTAGTGTTCCACGGCCTGCACAATCTAGAGAACATACTTGTCCGCCACTAATCCTGTGAGTGACCCAGGTGCAAGACCTGTCCCACAAATCCACCCACCACCTCCTACAGCAGTCCAGTCGCAGGCATCTCCCACCATATAAAAGGCACGATCATGTGCAAAAGCAACCTGTTAAAAATCAGCTATGCTGCAATTACCATACAATTTTCCATGTAGGGATGACAAGTAACCAACTGTTCACTCGCAGTAATGTCTAGCACCAAACTGTGGCAAACCACAGACTTGACATTGCAGTTGCCAAGAGGCTGTACACCACTTCAACAACTGCTTCACTAGACATACCATTTGGATATTCCCTTCCAGTGCAAGTTTCTCTGAACTACACAGGTGGAAATTGTCTCTCCAGCACATCTAGTGCCATTCACCTGACCTAAACCTCTGCTAATTTGTTTCCCACTGTATCACTTTACCTTTTCCCTTCTCTCTTCTGTACCCATCAATCTTTTCCCATTCAGACCATGTACTGTCTTCTCCAATCACTCTGCCCCCCCCCCCCCCACCCCTAGCAGCTACTGCGGGTGTGTACATTTGGCTGTTTGTGTGGTTTCCAAACTAAACCATGTGCATTTTAGATATGTTAGACCCATATACTTTACCTGAAACTAATTCTCTGAGGTACTGAGACTACTGCTTCCTGGCTCAGGGTTTCTATTTTCAGCTAACACAGTAGTATTGTCTACAAACAAAAGTGTATGGGACAGGATATTTACCAGTGAATCATTCACACTGGACACCAAAAAGACTGTTGTGGGGCATGTAGACAACCCCTGAGATGGTGCACCAAGGCTGTGTGACTGCAGGAGCAGACAGCAAAAACTCTACACAAAAGATGGTCTAGCACGTCTCAGAGCTTACAGTCAAAAATTATCAGGCAAGGTGTCCATATTATGCAAATTAACGTAGGATTAACAAGTGACAAATGCAGTTACCAAAGCAAATTAAATGATGAGCATGCCATCAGTATTATAGCTCTAAAGGAAATGCATTTAGGTGATAATTCAGCAGCTACATGCAAGATTACGCAATATAAAGCAATATCAATACTCCTCTCAATTGTTAGGTGCATCCACAATAAATGAAAAAAGAAACAGCTCTTGGATTATGCTGGCTTAAGCTGTCAGAAAATTAGTGATGTAGAAGTAATTAGGATAAAACTCAAAGGCCTGGTTATTACATCAGTCCACAAATCACCTAACGGAAAGTGTCTGACACTAGTCTTACACTCAGCAACTAGACAGCACGTATATGTTTAAGATTTTAATTCCAAAACACAACCTGGAGATACATAAATAGAGACAAAAATAGAGAACCATTGTTCGAATGGATCAACACACAAGAAATTATCTAAGTTTGATGCCAAGGAATTTAAAAAGTTTTGGGCAGGCAGATGGAAACTGATACAAAACCTGACCCATCCATCTTTTCCACTGATGAGAACAAATTACCACTGAATCACTCAATAGTAGTACCTAAACATTTTTCAAGGAGTGTACATTGGCTCACAAAAGTTATCATTGGTGCTGAAATATCAGTTACAAAATACATTGATAAACCCTCACGGAAATTTGAAAAAGCTAACTAGATACAATACACCCAGGAAGTGGAGAGCAACCCACACTGGACACCTCAAAAGTCAGAACATTGGGAATTATTGTAGATGTAGCTAAATGGAATATCTGAAGGGAAGTAACAAAATAATGTGTACTAGGATGGGACAAACCTGCCCAAGTCCTCTACAAAGGATACCAAGTGTCTAAATAATGTTTTGATAACATTTTGTATTTAAAAATATGTGTGTGTATAAATTGTTCATGTTGATGTAAATTTGACAATTTAAGAAATGGTCACGCTTAGAAACAATGTAAGAAATAGGTGTTATGTAAAAACCAGTGTGCTTTTGTTTGAAACGAAAATGGCTGTGGCGCACGGAAGAGGTGCGAAAGGCGAATTGGCGTGCTACCTTGAGCAAGTTCGGGAAGTAAGTCACACAGTCTGAAGGCAGCAGTGATTGAGGTAACTCCTTTGTGGAGCAGAAGCTTTGCCTGCAAATTTTCATAAAAATGCCTCGGTTGAAGACTGCAAACAGCTTACAGCATAGCTGCGAGTTGTTGAGCTACTGTATGTAAAACTGAATGAAGCCAAGAAGAGAAATTGAGCCCATACAGCAAGAAACTTGCAGGCCGTAGTGTGGGTAGTGTAGCCATCATAACTGTTCACCACACTCAAGCCTACAGCCACCAGATAAGATTTTTTTCTATTTTTACCTTTGTACAGCATGAACCATTAATTTAAACTGTGTTTTAATAATCATTCTTGAACTTTACGGAAACTGGCTCACCCTGTTATTTCATCCTAATCATACATCTGTATAGGGTTCCTTCCTGGTGTTTGATTAATCCGAGTGTCCTGTTTTACAGACTTATGAAGTGCCAAGTTAATATAAAGAGGCACCATTTAAATTGCTTTAGTGTAAATAATAAAAATGTTTTCTTAACTATTGCAAAGTGTTATGGTTTGCTTACATAAAATTCAATCAGAGTGAAGCCAAGTTACTAGAACCTGTTAGATGGCTACACAGAATTATTTCAAACAATAATAGCTTTTGAAAGTAAATTCCACCAAGAAAGAGGTTTTCTTTAAGTGAAATGTTCAGTTAAAAAGTGTGTGCTGTAGTGTCTAAGTATTTAAGTTTCTTGATTATGGAAAGTGCTTTTCTAAAGGTAGTCCCCCCCACCCCGGCTAATTTTTTTTACCTTCCTTGAAGTTATCTACTGGGCTTTTTCTTTTTTAAAAACATAATGTATAAAGATGCAGCCCAAAATTGTTTAAGTGGGGTAATTTATTTGAAGAGCCAAACTAAACAGTAACAAGAAAGTAGGCAAAATTCACATTTCTGCTTCTCCAATACTTCACTATTTCATTGCCAGGATAGGTTGGTGACCATTAAGTACATGTTTTAAACCACTAAATGAACTTGGAAATGAGTTTTCCTAGCTTCAGTATATTATTATTCATACTGTGTTCCTATCTTGCCACTGGGTAAGATCTTAGGAAAAGAAGTGAATAGTCCAATTTACTTATCCATTAGACGCAACACACGGTAAATCCTGTAAGAAGGATAACTCTATTGATTATCTTTTCCTGTAAACAGGACTATCCTTCGATAGTGTATTTTATTTTAAAACTAAACTAAATTTTAGTAAGAGGGTTATACGTGGCAACATAGAGACAGGGTTTCTGTTATTTACGTAAAAGCATACTAATATCATAATGGTAGTGTTATAAGGTCCTATTAATGTGTGGTCATGACATTTATTAAATGTCTCACCACATTCCTATTGAAACTACTTACTCTTCTTGTAAATAACACCTATGACAATTTTATACAAATGTCCACTAAGACTTTGCCCGTCAACTTTCATTTAGGTAACAGCGATCTTTTAGATGTATTTAAATCAGTACTGTTAAGAAATACTGACTAGCTTTATTTTCAAGAATCTCAAGTTTAAGTTATACATACTGTTATCCTCCAATAAGAATCATTGGCCGATTCTTCATCTTTGACAGGTTCATCATGCCTGCAATGCAAAACATTATCTTTTGTATTAACAGATGAAATCCAACTTTTTAAATTTAATAAATGCTTATACAAACATAAAGTTTCTTCAAAAAATGTATTTATGACAACTTCCTGTCACAGATAATTTTCACTGAATGTTGCAACCCAGTTATAATGCTGATGAGAAGCAAATGTTGTTCTTTTCCCTCTCTTCCTTCACCATCTCCTGTTTTGTTCACCTTGACATATTTCTACCAAACAGACTACCCCAATGGATCCACTGCTTATATTTAACACACAGTAAATTCAGTGCAAATATTTCCTTAACACAGGATGTGCATTGACGAGCTTGAATTAATCAGAAAAATATAAACAGATACTAACCGTTCCACAGCTCTTACAAAATACTTGCATTAAGTAATCATCAAAGCTACTTTTTGTATAGCAAGAGGACTAAAAGTCAAAATGGTGCTACATGCTACAGGCAGTGCAATACAATTTATTTTACTCATTGCTACAGCAATAAATGTACTTATAAAAATATTCAGACTTAGACTATAATCAAATACAGAGAGAGAAAATATTCTAACTAAAGAGATATAGCAGCCATAGGCAGAAACAAATAAAAAAACTGATACTAATCTTAGCTTTGAGGACCAAAAGTTTCTTCATCTGGAAAACACAAAAAGGGAAATGAGACTGTTCAAGAATTAAGGGTGAAAATTCAGGATCTTGAGTCAAGGAAGATGGACATGATGAAATTCAGTTGCGAAAGAGCAGCAGATGATGTAATTTTAAATGCTGAGAAATAAGATCTCTTCAAGAGGAGCCACCAAAAGGTCAAATAAGTGAAGAACAAGCTGAAAATACCGGTAAATGGGCTAAAATGGCGGCAAATAGATAAAGGAAACAGAAAGAAAGTGCTGAAGAACAGGCAACCAAACAACAACAACAACAATAATAACAGCACATTGTAGCAATATATAATAGCAGTCCCACAACATCTGGAGGAAGATTTTCCACTAACAGAGCAATAAATTCATGAAGCCATCAAATCTTCCAAAACTTCAAAGCAACAAATGAAGACTCCACTACAGCAAAATTATTGAAATAGTCAGAACACACAAATGATCTACAACTGCTGTTTGAGAACATTTGGAAAGCTGAAGAGATTATTGAAAGCATTAATCCACAGCTATGAAAAAAAGGGGACACTCAAAATGTCAACAATGGCAGAGATGCCTCACTTCTGCCAGTGGTATACAAAATATTATCAAAAATTCTCTGGACAGAGTTGTAGAAACTTTAGACAAATAACTGGGAGAATCTCAAGGAGCTCTAGAAAGGGAAGACCCTGTACAGAGCAGATGTTTATTAGAAAATCGATAATCCTCCACAGACTGCTAATCACCAAACCTATAATAGTATCATGTATTGGTTTCAAGAAAACTTTTGATTTGGTAGGCAGAGAAATTATAGGTAAAATCATCAAAGAATTTTGTATTAAAGCAAACATAATCCTCAAAACACTAGCAAATAGGATGACTGAAGCTAAATTTATGGGAGAAGTATCTCAACCATTTGAAATAAAAACTGGTGTTAGACAAGGGGACAGTTTATCACCTTTACTGTAACACTGCATTCTAGAAAAAATAGAAAGTATCTGGAATTTGGAGAAAAAAAAATTACAAAATTGAACCAATAATTTTAGGACGAATAACAAATGGAATTAAGGTAAACTGCCTGGCTTCTGCAGATGATTCTGATATACTTTCAAAAAATCTGACAGACAGTTATTGAAAGAAATCTTTTGGAAGAAATAGCAAAGAGAGCTGGTCCCAAAATTTCAGCCGAAAAAACAACATTGATGACAATTTCAAACAATGCATCAACATTCTTAGAAAAACAAAAATGTAAAATAGCATTAGTAAGTAAATTTAAATATATTGGACAAACTGTACAACAAAATGGACTAGAAGAATTAACAGTAGATGCAAGAGTCAGCAAACTGGAGAGAGCAAATCGTTTTACAAAGGATATTTACAACAAGAAATGTACAACTAAAAAAACAAAACTAAAACACTATCCCACAGTGGTATGACCAGGATGTTTATATGGATGAGGATGCCTAATGATGAACTATAAGCTGGACAGAACAGAGGTTCCTCAAAGGAGCATTATTAGAAAATAATGGTTGCAATACAAGCTACAGATGGCTGGAAAATGAGAAGTAATGAGGAGATCTACAAAAATTTTGAGAAAATATCAGAAGTAATGGCTAAAAGAAGATTATTCTTTTTTTAGAGACCTCTACTGAATGAGTAGTACTGGAAGAAGGACTCAATGATAGCATGGATTACAGAAATAAGAAAGAAACAACATCAAACAATCAGAAATAATAGAAAGAAACCTTTTTACAGATAAAATACTGAATTTAAAAGGATCATCACCTCTCCAAGATCAAAATTAATTTCATCCCTCTCAATAAGACCGTGAAAACCGGAAATAAAATTCATAAATATGATATTGCGAAGATCAAAATCAATCAAAACATATTGGAACAATGCCACCAGTAACTGACAGTTGAATCCCATAAATGGGCAGACATTGCCTCCATGATCCAACAAGCAGCTAATACTACAATCCTGACAGCTAAAAAGAGGAATCATACATGGTGGAATGAGGTTTGTGGTGAGGTGGTGGCCTAAACAGCAAGTGCATGGAAAAAGTGGAATTCTACCAGGAGTCCTGATGATTTTGATGTATTCCATGAAGTTCGAAAATATGCAGCCAGAACTCTATGAAGGTCTAAGCAATTGCATGAGAAACAGCAGTTAGAATAGATCGATCAGCGTTTCCAGATAAACAATGTCAGAGACTTCTATCAGACGTTCAAATCGAACTTGAAAGGATACCAAGCCCCTAGTTTTTGTTTTAGAGACGAAAATGGAAAGCTCAGTGTTGTGTACATAGTTCTGCATATTCAGCGCGTACACAAATTTCCCACTAGAGTGCGCCCCGCTAAGCAAAACAGCGCAGGCGCAGCGCTCGTCCATCTCCGCACTATGAGATGGCGCTGCCATAGAGACGGACAAAATTCTGCTTCCGCCGATCCGCGTATTAATATGTAACGCAGCCAATGAGATTGCTGCTAACATAGAACATTTTCTCCTCGCGCATCACACTCGCGCAGTGATACATGAACGTGCGAGGTATTATAACGAGTGTAAAGACCTTCGATCAGTCAGTCTGCATTTGTCTGCACCAGTCTGTATGAGTCTGCATTAGTCTGTACCAGTCTGCATTAGTCTGTACCAGTCCGTCGAGTTCTACAATTGTCTGTACCAGTCCATAGTCAAGATTCAGTCTGCGCCTGATAAGATTACCATATTCCTGTACATAGCCATGAAGATAAATGTATAGACACTTTTGTCAAGTATCTGAGATATATGTGAGAATAAGATTAACGTACCAATCCCAAAGAACTTCAGATTGTCAATTGTAAATAGCATCCAGAACCAAGTTAAGTAATTTTTATATTTGTTATTATTTTAGTAAATGTGTGTGAAAATTAATCAAATTCTGTTTAAAGTTGGTCACCGTCAATCTGCTACTCTAAGCATGCAAGTGGCATTTCTATCATCTGACCGAATGGCAGAAGATAAACACACCATGATAAGACCACGAGACATATTGCTGACACTCGCTTACTTCGTTAGAGCAACAAGTCAAATAATCTGATGGTGTGTGTACTGAAGGTCTTACAGTATGCACACCACACTCGGCCTGACCAACAAAGAAAACTGCAAGATCATGTCTCGTTACTTTGAAAACCTACTTAATTGTGATGAACCGAAAGAAAGATTCCCTGCATGTGCCCCAATCCACAAACTACCCCTAATCTCCATCTAGTAAAGAGGAGACCAAAGAGATCATCAACAACTTTAAGAATAATAAGGCAGCTGGAGAGGATTCAATAGTGGTGGAACTACTGAAGCTGGCAAATAATGAAACTCTAGATATACTAGTCCAACTTTTTGAGGAGATCTGGAGAGCTGGGATGATACCAACTGAATGGCAGTCAGCTTTAATCCATCGTCTACACAAAAAAGGTGATAAATAGAATGTCAATAACTATAGGGGTACCTCATTAGTATCTGTTCCATATAAGATTCTCTCCAAAGTGATACAGAATAGAATAGAAGGTCATTGTAACCAACTGATTGGGGACTATCAAGCTGGTTTCCGAAAGGGCGATTCTTGCGCAGAACAGATCTTTAGCCTGAAGAACATCATCAGGTCCAAAAAACTGGAAGAAATAACTATGTGGTCATGTTTGTTGATTTTCAAAAAGTATATGACTCCATCGACTGACAGGCATTAATGAATATTTTGGAAAAGTTTGGGATGGATAATACCTCAAGAAAGCTGATCAAACAAACTCTTACTAACACAGCGTCAAAATTTAAATTTATGGGTGAGGTATCTAAACCCTTTACAATCAGAACGGACATAAGACGAGGAGATGGACTATCCCTCTCCTTTTCAATTGTGTCTTGGAAAAGGTCACTCGAGAGTGGAGAAAGTTATTAGCCCAAGAAGAAACAAATGAAGAGTGGTTCAGACTTGGTCCTAAGAACAAAGGGGTGTGCATTGACTGCTTAGATTTTGCGGCTGACCTGGCCATTTTTGCTAACAACATAGAGTCAGCAGTCAACAAGATAAATAGGCTGTCAGAAATTGCTGAAAAAAGTTAGACTCCAGATCTCTATTCAAAAGACAAAATATATGACGAACATCTGTGATGGACCTGAATGGATGATAACCAACCTGGGAAAAAATCGGATGAGTTAAGAATTTCAGGTATCTCGGTGAAGTCATCCACCAGGAGAATGGATTAAAAGAAGAAGCAATTGCCAGGATGAGGAAGTTAGACCAAGCATACCAACTGACAAAGAATACTTATAACAAAAAGTCTATGAGTATGTGGGCCAAGTTCCAACATTATAATACAGTTGTAAAACCTGAGGGCTTATAAGCATCCAAAACTTTGACCACGAATAGACAAGGTCAAGCTGAGCGGCTGGAAAAGCGTGAGTGTAGGATATTAAGGAAAATCCTAAGGTAATAGATGGGTCGATGGACAATGGCGAATGAGAGCAAATGAGGAATCGTGCAGCAAGACAGAACCTATCACAGCATCCATTACAAAGAAATGATTGTTATTTTATGGTCATCTCATGAAAATGGACGGTGATCGACTATCAAAAAGAATACAGAGTTTCATCCCATCTAAGAAAACGAGGCCGAGATGGTTCAAAGAATGTGAAAAAGATCTTAAGCAGATTGGTATCTCAGAGAGAAATTCCTGAAAGGAACAAATTTAGAAGATTGGTGACCAACTACCAAGGTTTTAACATGGCATCAACATCCGAAAGACAGTGAGGACCCTTATCTGAAGGGCATAAAAAGGTACTTCTTGGAGGGGCTCAGAAGATACTGGCAGGAAGTCAAAGCTGGAGCAAGAACAAGACCTGGACACTACAGTGAAGTCGGTTGTTACCACGCAGTCCATAAAGACTCACCTCGATAAAAAAAAAAAAAAATAAAAATAAAAATAAAAGGCTTTCGATGCAGAAGAAATAGGGGATTGAGAACAACACGAATAGAATAAAGGGGGAAAAACATGAGGAGGAGATGGATGAGTACTGGAAAAACAGGAGACGACAAGGGAAGAAGAAGAAGTGAAGTTATTACATGATGAGAGATGGTGATTGCATTTGATTTGATTCAGTTTTCGTTACATACACCGAAAAAATGAGATGATTCTCAAGGGTGTGGAACATGTCAGAATGTATAACACAAAACATTTTAATATAATGAATACTACCCTGATCATTTGTCACGAGATTGTCAAAATAGGTGAATACAATACAGTAAACTGGAGAAGCTAATATTTACAGAATTAATACGCTGTCAGAATGAAATATTGTTGTTGTTGTTGTTGTTGTTGTTGTTGTTGTTGTGGTCTTCAGTCCTGAGACTGGTTTGATGCAGCTCTCCATGCTACTCTATCCTGTGCAAGCTTTTTCATCTCCCAGTACCTACTGCAACCTACATCCTTCTGAATCTGCTTAGTGTATTCATCTCTTGGTCTCCCTCTACGATTTTTACCCTCCACGCTGCCCTCCAATACTAAATTGGTGATCCCTTGATGCCTCAGAACATGTCCTACCAACCGATCCCTTCTTCTGGTCAAGTTGTGCCACAAACTTCTCTTCTCCCCAATCCTATTCAATACTTCCTTATTAGTTATGTGATCTACCCATCTAATCTTCAGCATTCTTCTGTAGCACCACATTTCAAAAGCTTCTATTCTCTTCTTGTCCAAACTATTTATCATCCATGTTTCACTTCCATACATGGCTACACTCCATACGAATACTTTCAGAAATGACTTCCTGACACTTAAATCTATACTGGATGTTAACAAATTTCTCTTCTTCAGAAACGCTTTCCTTGCCATTGCCAGCCTACATGTTATATCCTCTCTACTTCGACCATCATCAGTTATTTTGCTCCCCAAATAGCAAAACTCCTTTACTACTTTAAGTGCCTCATTTCCTAATCTAATTCCCTCAGCATCACCCGACTTAATTAGACTACATTCCATTATCCTTGTTTTCCTTTTGTTGATGTTCATCTTATATCCTCCTTTCAAGACACTGTCCATTCCATTCAACTGCTCTTCCAAGTCCTTTGCTGTCTCTGACAGAATTACAATGTCATCGGCGAACCTCAAAGTTTTTATTTCTTCTCCATGAATTTTAATACCTACCCCGAATTTTTCTTTTGTTTCCTTTACTGCTTGCTCAATATACAGATTGAACAACATCGGGGAGAGGCTACAACCCTGTCTTACTCCCTTCCCAACCACTGCTTCCCTTTCATGTCCCTTGACTCTTATAACTGCCATCTGGTTTCTGTACAAATTGTAAATAGCCTTTCGCTCCCTGTATTTTACCCCTGACACCTTTAGAATTTGAAAGAGAGTATTCCAGTCAACATTGTCAAAAGCTTTCTCTAAGTCTACAAATGCTAGAAACATAGGTTTGCCTTTCCTTAATCTTTCTTCTAAGATAAGTCGTAAGGTCAGTATTGCCTCACGTGTTCCAGTGTTTCTACGGAATCCAAACTGATCTTCCCCGAGGTTGGCTTCTACTAGTTTTTCCATTCGTCTGTAAAGAATTCGTGTTAGTATTTTGCAGCTGTGACTTATTAAGCTGATAGTTCGGTAATTTTCACATCTGTCAACACCTGCTTTCTTTGGGATTGGAATTATTATATTCTTCTTGAAGTCTGAGGGTATTTCGCCTGTTTCATACATCTTGCTCACCAGATGGTAGAGTTTTGTCAGGACTGGCTCTCCCATGGCCGTCAGTAGTTCCAATGGAATATTGTCTACTCCGGGGGCCTTGTTTCGACTCAGGTCTTTCAGTGCTCTGTCAAACTCTTCACGCAGTATCATATCTCCCATTTCATCTTCATCTACATCCTCTTCCATTTCCATAATATTGTCCTCAAGTACATCACCCTTGTATAGACCCTCTATATACTCCTTCCACCTTTCTGCTTTCCCTTCTTTGCTTAGAACTGGGTTTCCATCTGAGGTCTTGATATTCATACAAGTCGTTCTCTTATCTCCAAAGGTCTCTTTAATTTTCCTGTAGGCGGTATCTATCTTACCCCTAGTGAGATAGGCCTCTACATCTTTACATTTGTCCTCTAGCCATCCCTGCTTAGCCATTTTGCACTTCCTGTCGATCTCATTTTTGAGACGTTTGTATTCCTTTTTGCCTGTTTCACTTACTGCATTTTTATATTTTCTCCTTTCATCAATTAAATTCAATATTTCTTCTGTTACCCAAGGATTTCTACTAGCTCTCGTCTTTTTACCTACTTGATCCTCTGCTGCCTTCACTACTTCATCCCTCAAAGCTACCCATTCTTCTTCTACTGTATTTATTTCGCCCATTCCTGTCAATTGCTCCCTTATGCTCTCCCTGAATCTCTGTACAACCTCTGGTTCTTTTAGTTTATCCAGGTCCCATCTCCTTAAATTCCCACCTTTTTGCAGTTTCTTCAGTTTTAATCTACAGGCCATAACCAATAGATTGTGGTCAGAGTCTACATCTGCCCCTGGAAATGTCTTACAATTTAAAACCTGGTTCCTAAATCTCTGTCTTACCATTATATAATCTATCTGATACCTTTTAGTATCGCCAGGGTTCTTCCATGTATACAACCTTCTTTCATGATTCTTAAACCAAGTGTTAGTTATGATTATGTTGTGCTCTGTGCAAAATTCGACCAGGCGGCTTCCTCTTTCATTTCTGTCCCCCAGTCCATATTCACCTACTATGTTTCCTTCTCTCCCTTTTCCTACACTCGAATTCCAGTCACCCATGACTATTAAATTTTCGTCTCCCTTCACAATCTGAATAATTTCTTTTATTTCATCATACATTTCTTCAGTTTCTTCGTCATCTGCAGAGCTAGTTGGCATATAAACTTGTACTACTGTAGTAGGCGTGGGCTTCGTATCTATCTTGGCCACAATAATGCATTCACTATGCTGTTTGTAGTAGCTTACCCGCATTCCTATTATCCTATTCATTATTAAACCTACTCCTGCATTACCCCTATTTGATTTTGTGTTTAGAACCCTGTAGTCACCTGACCAGAAGTCTTGTTCCTCCTGCCACCGAACTTCACTAATTCCCACTATATCTAACTTCAACCTATCCATTTCCCTTTTTAAATTTTCTAACCTACCTGCCCGATTAAGGGATCTGACATTCCACGCTCCGATCCGTAGAACACCAGTTTTCTTTCTCCTGATAACGACATCCTCTTGCGTAGTCCCCGCCCGGAGATCCGAATGGGGGACTATTTTACCTCCGGAATATTTTACCCAAGAGGACGCCATCATCATGTAATCATACAGTAAAGCTGCATGCCCTCGGGAAAAATTACAGCTGTAGTTTCCCCTTGCTTTCAGCCGTTCGCAGTACCAGCACAGCAAGGCCGTTTTGGTTATTGTTACAAGGCCAGATCAGTCAATCATCCAGACTGTTGCCCTTGCAACTACTGAAAAGGCTGCTGCCCCTCTTCAGGAACCACACGTTTGTCTGGCCTCTCAACAGATACCCCTCCATTGTGGTTGCACCTACGGTACGGCTATCTGTATCGCTGAGGCACGCAAGCCTCCCCACCAACGGCAAGGTCCATGGTTCATAGGGGGGGGGGGGGGGGGGGGGGGGGGGGGGGGGGGGAACATTGTTATGCACTATTAATAAATTTATGTTATGCACTATTAATAAATTTAGCATACACAAAATACCTAATATTGACTGTTGCAACCAAGTACTGTCAAAACTTAAATCTAACATATTTTTACTTACGCTGGCCTAACAGTCTCTGTTAGGAAATTCATCTGTAGAGTAGAAGGCATTGCCTATCAAAAAGTCATTCAAACTCTGTTTAAACTGTGCTTTATCTGAAACCAAGTTTTTAATGGTTGCTGGTAATTTATTGAAAATGTGTGTTCCTGAATATTGGGCCCCCTTTTGGACCAACATAAGTGATTTTAGGTCTTTATGTAGATTGTTCTTATTCCTAGTATTGATAATATGTATTGAGCTATTTGTTGGAAATATAGATATATAACTTGCATCAAATTTCATTGAGGAGTAAGTATACTGAGAAGCAATGGTTGGAATTCAAAGTTCCTCGAATAAGTTCTACACGATGTTCTTCAAAGACTGGTCCCAGATACTCCATTGCACCATTCACCGAACCTGATAACCCCGAGCCGTCAGTAACAAAAATTAAGTCTTGCTTAAGAGATTTACAGCACTACATGCACTTGTTACCAAAGTCTCATTTACTTTTAGAGCTATCTGTTCCACTTCCTTTTTGGCCCCACTTCTCTCTGTCTTCACTATATCCCATACAGTTCTTATTTTGTTGCCAGATACAATCATCTTTTTCTCTTAATAAAGTTACTTCGATTTCTGGATTACTTGATTCAATATTTTGCAGTATTCTTTGCAATGCATTACAATTCTAATATCAGAAATGTTCCTAGATAGTAGATACAGTCTCCTTTTTGCCCCACATGATATCTTTATTCCTTGTGTAATCCATGGTTTATCTTTTGACTTCTGTGTGATCTGAGTTACCTTTAGGGGAAAACAATTTTCAAAAGAGGAGGTAACTTTATTAATAAATGCTTTGTATTTTCCATTTGAGTCAGGTAAACATCTCTCCAGTTCATGTCTTTGAGCAATTTCCTGAATTCCTCAATTTCTGGCTTATTTATTATCCTCCTGTACTCAGATTTAATATTTTTTATCCTGACAAGTTTCAACATTTAACACAAGATGCTGCACGTCGTGATCAGATAGTCCATTTACTATTGGTTTTGTGATATGACTTTTTTCCCCTAGATTTGTTCATAAAGATATTATCAATAGCAGTCTCAGAGCATTTACATATCCTAGCTGCAAAGTTCACAGTAGGAACTAAATTGAATGATAGTGTTAAAAACACCAGCAACCACTATTTCCTCTTCTTTTTTTTTTTACACAAGCTATTCCTTTCGCTTTGTGAAATGAAGCACTGCCTAGTTCCAAAACACAGGACTACTATGACAAGGTGAAATGTTCTCAGAGTGCTACATGTATGATAGTAAATGTAATCCGCACTATAGTTGTTTTCTGAGTAGTTATGCTGTGTGTGTTTCATTCAATCAGATGAAATGGAATAAAATCATCAATTTATTTATTTTGGCTCTTTATCACCAAGATACATTCAATGTTGGTTGAGGTTTATCTTTTGAATTCACTCCAGTGTAGATTGTCAAAATTTTATCAGTTGTCAAAGTACTTGTAACACAGTTTCCGAATTTACTGCCATCCAGGAAAGTTTCCCACTCAAATTATTCTCAGAGACTGAGAGCTGGCTGAAACCCAGAGTAGAAAGCTCTCACATATTTAGTGATTAATGGAATATATATCGGAAAGGCAGGTTAGACACTGTAGGAGAGGGAGTGTCCATTGTCTCTATTGAGGTCAAAGCTGATTGTGACAGTGAAGTTACCTGGTTGCCTATAACAAGTCTATGTGAAATCACGTTAATTAATGGATGTTTTAATCATCCACCCAGTTCTGCTATGACAGTTTTGGAGCCATTCAAAGAAAGTCTACAGACAGTAGCACGTAAATACCTAGATCATGCAATGCTAGTTGGAGGTTAATTTAGCCTACTGAGTATAGATGGTAGCCTATGGCTTTATTTCAGGGGGTGCAGTCAATCTTGTGAAGCACTTTTGAATGTGGTTTTCGAAAATTGTCTTGAGCACCTAGTTTGGCATGCCACATGCAATGGAAATATCTTAGACCTTGTAGTTACAAACAGCCCAGATATCATCAATGGCTTCAGCATAGAGATGGGGATTAATAATCATGATAACATCAGAACAACTAAGATTACAAAAATTAATAAATCAGTCAAGAAGGCTAGGAAAATGTTCATGCCAGAAAGAGCAGATAAGCAGATGTTAGCATCTCACTTAGACAGAACTGACATCACTTAGTTCCATTAAGATGGACATAGAGAGATTATGGTCAAAGCTTAAATAGATCGTGAATTGCACTCTCAACAAGTCTGTACCTAGTAAACGAATTATGGATGCAAAAGAGCCACTGTGGTTTAACAATGAAATTCAGAAAATACTGAGGAAGGAAAAGCTACTGCACTCTTAGTTCAAAAGAGAATGCCAAATGCCAACAAGGAAAGGTTACTACCACTGTCATACCTCAGCAAAAGATCTGGCTGAGAAGCAGGGGAAATTATTGTCCTATGTAAAATCACTAAGTGAGTCAAAGTTTTCCATCAAGTCACTTGACCAGTCTGGTGTGGCAGTAGGAGATAAATGTTTTAAATTTTGCATTCAAGAAATCATTCATGCAAGAGAATCATATAAACATACCGTCATTTGACAATAGCACAAAGACACCTAACAACAATCACCACAAGAGGCCAGCGCTAGCACAAGTTGTTCACATGATATTCGTTGGACTGTTGCCTGTAAACACATGCCATGTCAGTGCTCTTGGAAGAGAGCTGTGGCAGTGACACGGCTCTGTTGTTGTTCCTGTGTAGTGATCTGCAATGACGAGACGGTACAGGGGGGGGGTCGAGATTCAAGCAGTAATTAAGAACTTCATAAAGAAAGGTATGAAAGCGAAGGACATTCATGCCGATTTCCAGAATACACCAGGGGACTCTGCTCCTTTGTCTTCAACTGTTGCCAAGTGGATAAATGAATTTAAATTTGGTCAGGAGAGCTTAGATGATGATCATCCATGAATAGGTCAGCCAAGATGTGTCACTACTCTAGAAATCATTGCAAAAGTGCGCATAATGATCAAGGAGGATCACCAATTTAGAGGGCATGAAATTGCTCACGCTTGCCAGATGTATCTGAAAGGTATTCACAAGATGGGTGCCGCGACTCTTGACGCTGGGTCAAAAACGCATGAGAATGGACATATCACAACAATGTTTGGCCTGTTTTAGGAGAAACAAACAAGATCTCTTGTGCTGGTTTGTGACAACGAAGAAACTTTGTTTTACTACTATACCCCAGAGACAAAGCAACAATCAAAGCAGTGGAAACATGCTGAATCTCCGCCGCCAAACTCCTTCAGCGGGGAAGGACTTGGCGTCAGTGTTCTGGGATGCGCCACCAAATTCCTTCAGCGGGGAAGATCATGGCATCAGTGTTCTGGGATGAGAAGGGGATTCTGTTTGTACATTGTCTCCCCACTGGGCAAACAATTACTGGAGAATACTATGCTAACCTTCTGGACAAATTATAACAAAAGGTATGCGAAAAAGGCCAGGTTTAATAAGGAAGAAAGTCATCTAGCATCAAGCCAATGCACGCTCACACGCGTGTGCCATCGCCATGGTAAAATTACACAAACTAAGGTATGAATTGTTGCCACACGTGCCTCTTCCCTAAACTGAAAATTTTTCTTTGTGGATGAAGATTCACTTAAATGAAGAATTGGTAGCCTGAGTTGACAACTATTTTGTAGGCCTGGAGGAAAATCATTGTCGAGATGGGATCAAGGTATTGGAACACTGCTGGACCAAGTGAATTAATCTACAAGCAGGGTACATTGAAAAACAAAAAAGTTTCAGTGACATAAGTACTTTTTTTCTATTCTGTTTCAAGAACTTTTCAAACCACCCTCGTAAGCATCCCTGACACCTGAAATAATTAAAAACAAATAAGTCGCCAGTTGCAGATGGAATCTCAATTTGGTTTTACAAAGAGTGCTATATGGCACTAGACCCTTACTTAGCTTGTATTTATTGTGAATCTCTCACCCAGCAGAAAGACCTAAGCAACTGGGGAAAAAAATACAGAGGCGTCTCCTGTAAATACGAAGGGCGAAAGAACAGACCTACGAAATTACAGACCAATCCGTAACATCAGTTTGCTGCAGAATTCTTGTACATATTCTGGGTTTGAATCTAATCAGTTTCATAGTGACCAATAAGTTTATGTCCACAAATCAGTACAAAGCATCACTCATGGGCAACTCAGCATGCTCTTTTGTCATACGACGT
The DNA here is from genome assembly GCF_023864345.2 of Schistocerca serialis cubense. Lineage (NCBI taxonomy): Eukaryota > Metazoa > Arthropoda > Insecta > Orthoptera > Acrididae > Schistocerca > Schistocerca serialis. Next base: position 838,769,314 of record NC_064642.1, read on the forward strand.
CTGTTCAAAAAATTCCAGAACTTTGTCCACAAAATTTTCTATGCTTATCTTTTAGTTACTATGGATTGTCTCCTTCGAAATACTCTCCTCCACAATTGATACACTGCTCCCAATATCATTTCCACTTCCAGGAGCAGTCTTGACACACCTCTTGCTGGGTCGCATAAAGTGCTGTCTGCGAATTTTCTTTTATCTCATCTACCATTGCAAAACTTCATCCTTTTCAACTTTGGAAATAAAAAGAAGTCTGCAGGGGTCATACTATTCTCACATGGAACATCTCATTCTCTTTTGTGAGATCCAAAAAGTTTTTTTGGTTTTGACTCATGAACCGTGGAATGAACTTGGCGGCAACACAATGCATTCCAAGATGCTGTGTCATTTCATAACATGATCCAATTGAAATGTTACATTCTTCTACAATCTCTCGGACAGTGAATCTTCGACTGGCACACACAATTTCGTTGACGTTCCTGACACAAGCGTCATCAGGGGACATCTAAGAGCGTCCTGAACAAGGATCATTTTTGACTTTTGTAAAGCCATTTTTAAAACGTGTGAATAATACGTAACACCGAGTATGGCTTAAGCACTCATCGCTATAGGCTCCCTGCATCATTTGGTGTGTCTCTGTAAAGGTTTTCTTGAGTTTCACGCAAAATTTAATGCAGATGCATTGCTCCTCTAACTTTGCCATCACAAAATTCACAAACCCAGATTCCATATTTCTTGATTTCCGAGAAGCATTTGACATAGTGCCTCACTGCAGACTTTTAACAAAGGTACAAGCACATGGAATAGGTTCCCAGACATGTGAGTGGCTCAAAGACTTCTGAAGTAATAGAACCCACTACATTATCCCGACGGTGAGTGTCCATCAGTGACTAGGGTATCATTAGGATCGTTCCAGGGATGTGTGCTAGGAGCGCTATTACTCATATTTTCTATGTGCATAACTGATCTGATGGACAAAGTGGACAGTAATCTATGGTTGTTTGCTGATGATGATGTGGTGTATGGAAGGTGTCATTGTTGAGTGATTTAGGAGGATAAAAGATGACTTGGACAAAGTTCCCAGTTGGTGCAATAAATGACAGCTAACCCTAAATGTAGAAAAGTATAAGTTACTGCAAATGAGTTGGAAAAACAAATCCATAATGCCAGAATCCTGCATTAGTAGTGTCATGAATGAAGAAGTCATATTGTTTCAATATCTGGACATAACTTTGCAATGTGATATGAAATGGAACAAACTTGTGAGGGTCATGGTAGGGAAGGTGAATAATCATCTTTCGTTTGTTGGGTGGATTTTACTAGTGTGGCTCAGCTGTGATGGACATCACATATAGGGTGCTAGTGTGATCTCTTCTTGAGTACAGTTTGAGTGTCTGGGATCCACAAGGGGTCAAATTAAAGCAGACATTGAGGTATTTCAGAGGCAGGATACTAGATTTGTTAACAGTAGGTTGAAACAACAACATACAAGTATTATGGAGATGTTTCTGGAACTCAAATGGGAATCCCTGGAGGGATTTTGAGGAACACTGTGCTGACTGCAGAACAATTCTGCTTGCACCAACATACATTACGCATAGGGACCACGAAGATAAGAGATGACAAATTAGGACTCATAGAGAGGCATATAGACATTCACTTTTTCCCCACTCGATTGGCAGATGGAACGGGAAAGGAACTGACTACAGTCGAATTAAAATTACTTGATAGTTGGCACTTCAAACGCCAATAAGAGTTGTCAGCGTCACACTTGAACTGTCTGCTGTTGCCAAACTCCACCAAAATTGTCCAGTCACTTCCAATTCCTGGTACAGCATTCTTTCTTGATGTATTTGTATCCCGAATTATGAGCCCGACACTTTTATTATGTATTTCATGACACATGATAACTACACCAAAAACAACACACATTAACAATGCTAATGAAAGACACATATTTCATTCATAGCACTAACCAAACACTACTGAATAAATCAGCACAAGGTGTAATTCAGTATCATACTTATAGTTATCATATTCACAGAGATCATCTTACATTAGATAAGCTTTTCACTATACTGCGTGAAACTGAAATTTTTAAGGTTGCAATTCATAGTTGGAACTGGGTCACTACATTCACATATATAAATACTTCATGCAGTGCTGTGGCATAGCACAATGGTTGGCAGATTAATCTAATGTGTAGCATGTCGTAGGTTTGAATCTCATCAATGTAGCAAAATTTTTAATTCTAAATCTAACCAAATGAGTGTGATTATTATTTTCATTCAATTAATTGGTTTAAATGTATTTTTTTATTTTTAATACTTCGCTGCATCATTTTTCATCATTGTTTTGACTGTTCTATTTGGTCTTATTTTTCATCTTGTCATTATTTCTTCATTTGGAATCTGTCTCAGTCATCTATAATCCACGACTAAGGGCCCACACGGACTGTTCACTGGTTTCAAACATGGCAGCATGTGCAGCTAGTTTAAGGATAGTTACAGGTAACAAATGACACGGAGAAATTTCAATTTGCTTTCAGCCCTGAAATTGAGTTTTTGTTGTCTTGAGTTTACCCTTAAGGGTTAGCTTTAATTGCCATGAACAAAGCGATAATGATATTAGTACTGCTGCAGACTGTTGACCACAATTTTCTCAGCTGGGTTAGGACACAAGTTTACAGTCAGGGATACAAAACGCGTTGTCTGCCCCAGTTCAGTCACTGGTCACTTTAAATCAATAGTCAACAGAGTATCCAACATTTCTGACATACCTTGCACCAGCCACTAGAAAAATTGCTCTGTGTTAAACATTTAACATAATTTGTGAAGTGAGCCGCTTGTTTGTTGTCACCTGTAACCAAATGGTAGCTGGTAGCCAATATGGCAACATTGTTGCAGCAAGTGATTGATGTCAACTATCAAGTAATTTTATTCAGACTATTGTAGTGAGACAGGGTACCTTCAGCCATGCACCATATGGTGGCTAGTGGAGTATGTATGTAGATGTGGAATCAGTCTTTCCTTCTCATCCCATCTGGAAAGTCTCCCCTGATCTGCAGTTCTGGGTAACTTTCTCAAAATCTAACCTTTTTCCTAGACCTATCCTTCACCCCTCTTCCTTCCACTTCAACCCTTCTGCCTGAAGAATGAGCTACTGGCTCTGAAAGCTCGCCTAATTATAATCTTCTTTTATGTGTGTGTTCTGCCGCCACTTAGCGAGTAGATTGTTTATCTATCCAATTCAATTATCATGTAATCAAAAGCTGCATTTAACACGCCAAGTCTCTTTTACCAATCATTTTTAATATGTCCTACAGAATGTGCTGTCTACCCTGTCCTTTTTTGAGATTACTGTTTTGCTGTACTTTTCTACAGGCATCATCTTACTTATTAGGAGTCAGTTCATTCATGTTATTGTTGTTGTGGTCTTCAGTCCTGAGACTGGTTTGATGCAGCTCTCCATGCTACTCTATCCTGTGCGAGCTTCTTCATCTCCCAGTACCTCCTGCAACCTACATCCTTCTGAATCTGCTTAGTGTATTCATCTCTTGGTCTCCCTCTACGATTTTCACCCTCCATGCTGCCTTCCAATGCTAAATTTGTGATGCCTTGATGCCTCAAAACATGTCCTACCAACCGATCTCTTCTTCTAGTCTAGTTGTAGAGCTGCATGTCCTCGGGAAAAATTATGGCTGTAGTTTCCCCTTGCTTTCAGCCGTTCGCAGTACCAGCACAGCAAGGCCATTTTGGTTAATGTTACAAAGCCAGATCAGTCAATCATCCAGACTGTTGCCCCTGCAACTACTGAAAAGGCTGCTGCCCCTCTTCAGGAACCACATGTTTGTCTGGCCTCTCAACGGATACCCCTCCATTGTGGTTGCACCTACGGTACGGCCATCTGTATCGCTGAGGCACGCAAGCCTCCCCACCAACGGTAAGGTCCATGGTTCATGAGGGGAGTTCCTTCATAGTCAACAGTTAAGGAATGGGTGGCTGAATTCATATGTGGCATATGTCTGTAAGATGACTCATGAACAATTTCCTAGAATTACAATCAAATATGAAAATGCTGAGAAAGAACACAGTGTGATATTGCAAGATCAGTAATTAAAAAGATGTGCAAAACAGTTGATACCGTGGCTGTACCAGAAAGTGAGTGGCATATCTGTTGAAGCCTCACTACAACCTAATGTGAAAAACAATTTGGGACAATCTGACACACAACTGATTCTACGCACCAATCTGTTCCCGTGGATGAGAGATGACCGAAATGAAACAGCAGTTGCACAAAAATAGCCAAGGTGACTTCATCAGAGAGAAAGAGTGGTCATTGTTTTCTAGGATGCAAAAGGGATTTGTATTTTAGATTAGCTTGCAAGACTGAAACAATACCTCACAAATACTATGCAAGTATTCTGACTCAACTGGATGAAAAAATATGGAGCCAAGACCCAGGGGGAAAAAAAAAAGTTTATCGTCAGTCAAATGCATATGGTCACAAAGGCACTTTCACAATAGGAAAACTGGGAGTTTCAAGTGTGAAGTCTTCAAATATCTATTCCATTCTCCAATTTTTTCACATTCTGACTTTAGCTTCTTCTTCTTTTCTTTTTGTATGAATGATTCACTTAAGACTATATGCGTCACAGCTCAAAACCATTTTGTGAGTCAACAACTGGATATGTTTTCACTGCTCTGTCTCTTGTAACTCCGTTGGACATGGAGGTAGCAAATGAGGATGTAGGATGTTCATGACATACTGCTGTGCTGTCAGAGTGACCTGAAGTCATATCCGATGCTGCCCCACACGCCCTCTCCCTATGTCGTTGTCATACTGACTGACAACTGCAATCGCGGGTCTTGCAGAATGTGACTCACTGCTGATCACATGACAGGTGCAGGTGTGAAAGGGTTACAATGTGCTCAGTGTACATTACAGCGATTCTCCCATGGGCTCGTCAGACACGGTCAACTGGAAGCTTGCTGACAAGCACGCTGCCCTTACGTTCCCAAGCAGTCCAACATGGGGCCACTACCACATCTGAATGTCTCACAAATCTGCATATTGCATAATTCAATCAGCCTGGCAAATGGAGACACACAATTAGGCCCCTTCAAATTTTGTTACATGCTGATAATGCTGACTCACAGAAGTACAGGGCATCTGTGTCCTTCACAGGGATCACTCAACATCTTACACTCTTCACATCTCTTATAGCTCCTACCATTCATGGTAACAATCCAAGACACAAACAAAGCTAATGCAATCTGGTGGCCTTTGTATCCATTTCAGAGAGTTGCGACTCTCATAATTTACCACTGGTATGCACACTCGTGAAACTACGTTGCTTCAGGGAGCTTCCCTTTTTTTTCTTCAAGCAGTTTAGTTCTTTGAATCCATTTTTCTTGTAGCTCAGAATAATTATTTTATTGTGTAGCAAACTTACAGACTAGCATTCTGCTCTGAGCTGTCGGAGTTGGCGGTCATGTGTGTGTGAGGTGTGCTTGCTTGTGTGAATGAATGGTGTGTATTTCTATTTCTTTTTCTGATGAAGGTTGTGGCCAAAAGCTTATGTGTAAGTGTCTTAACTGTGCCTGTCTGCATTTTAACGTGCCATCTTTATGGTAATTAGCACTCTATCTTTTCCTACACTGCTGATATTCCAACCTGGAGTTTCCATTGTTTGAACTTACGGTCTACTGTTTTATTTTGCAGTGCACTTCTACAAGTGTAATACACAAATGTTGCCTTAGGAAAGAGTCACAATAACATCCATGTCTACCGTTTGCTATTTTTTACTAAATAGCATGTCACACTCGAAATTTAACTTAGCCAATGAAATAAGTTTGAAGATTTATTGTGTGTAAAAGACACTATGGCCCACTGTGTGGGAAATGTGGGAAGTTCTGTGCAGAGACGGAGTTATCCACAGACGTGGTAAGTCTGGGGAGCTATACGGGTGTTAAAACATCGCCACCTGCTGGGATGAGGGGCCACTTACTCTGTGGTGGCGCTGTGCCAGCAACGAGCTCGACCCATTGATTAGCACCACACATGACAATGACCAACCAGCTGCTTCTCTGTGCAGAGATATAAAATTTATCGATTTTGGACGTCGGGTGACAATCTGTCACATGGAGAACAATGTTTACTCTGGCAATTTTAACACTAATCTAGTGTTCTGCAACATATTAATGTGAAATGTTGTCTATGATGTTGAAGCGTGTAAGTTAAACTGATATCTGAGAATTTGTTGTTTTTGTGGCACTATCTGCAAAATGACCTCTCTTGCAGCTCCAAGCATAAATGTCAAGTGAAGAAGAATAATTAGCACAGCACACTGGAACCGAGTAGGGATCCGGTTTACTGCTCGGCCACTAAATTAGCATATTGTGAGTACACCAGAATAGACGCTGTACACACTTGCATATACTACATACACAAGTACAAGCATCGATCAAGCTACTGTGAAACTGCACTCTGTGTGACTCATCACTACATCAGAATACTGTAAATGTAGTGATTCCAATTTCTTAAGGTCTCTTCCTGTTTGTTTTCATCAGTTGGATCTTATTTTTCAAGTATGTGGGAATCCAATGAGCTGCCTGTTTGGACACATTCTTTCTGTATGTCCCACAAGTTGGATTCTTTGGAGACACATTGTAACAAGAGTTTTTTAGGAATTTGATGGAGATTTCACGCTGGGTTCTGTGTGATGTGTTCCATCTTTTATTCTTGGGCCTAAGATTTTTACTACAATTTTACATTCTTCTAATTCAGTTTGCTGTTTTCATGTCTTGTGTTGGACAAAGAGTCTCTCTCATGCATAAAGAAATTCTAATTTGATCACTGTTGTACAATGTTAGATTTTAAAGTTCCAGGAAAAATACTTTTAGTTAACTGAGAGACAGTTTGTATTTTCTGAAGTCTGTATTCTATGGCCTTCTTTTCATTATGATGTTCAGTGGTCTTTTTCACCTAATTATTTAAACTCTTTAACACCAAATACTATGTTGTTGCCTATATAAGTTCAACTAGTGCCATTTTGGTATCAGCCAAGAATTTTTTCTCCAGGTGAAATTAGTAGTCCAATTTTCCTAGCTTGCTCCCTTAATATTTCAAATTGCTTTAGCACATCAGTAATGTTTTTGTCAATTAGTATTATGTCATCGGTATAGGTTACACAATATAATTCTATCTTTAAGTTTACGTTCTAGTCAGTGTAATAGTGCACCTGCTCTTCTCCATTACCTTACCATTTTCTTAGGGGCATAGTTGAATAGCAATGTGATATGCCATCCCATTTTCATATTCTTATGTCTGTCTTAAATTACACTGCTTGAAAAAAAGTGAGACACTCAGAAGGTGGGGAGAAAACAAATTGAAACATAGCGAATTTAGAGGATATGTGATGTTATTTCAGTGATAACAAAACAGAGTCAAATTTACACAGAACTTATCAGTTTGAGCCCACTTATCAATACAGCAATGCACCCTGTCTGGCCTGGACAGTGCGGGAGGATGTCGTAAAGCTGCTGCATACCCTCCTGAGAAAGGTGATCCACAACTGTTGTAACTGGACATTGCAATCATGGATACAGGCAGTGGGACGGAGTTGACGTCCATGTTGGTCCCATAATGTTCTATCGGGGACAGATGTGGGGATTTTGCTGGCCACAGGAGTATATCAACATCACACAGACAATTTAAAGAGACACATACTACATGTGGACAAGCACTGGCCTGTTGAAAAATAGCACCACAATACTATTACACACTGCTGTACCATCAGAGTTCCCTCGGCCATTACAAGCCGTGACTTGAAGTCATACCCAATGGCTCCCCACACCATGGGACTCCTTTGTGACCCCCCCCCCCCCAAAAATGTGGAAGAATGGGACCTCTCCCAATCTCCCCGGGTCACTGTCAAACTTCTCCACGATAGTCATTTGGAGCAGTGCAGGACTGGGACTCATTAGTGAACATAATGTGACACCATTCATTAGCAGTCCATACTTCTCGATCATGGCACCACTTCGCATGCAGTCATTTGCTTAAGTGTTAATGGCAGCCTATGTGCAGGATGGCAATGCCATAGTCTGGCTGCTCCTAGCTGTATGACACAGCATGTTGCAAGGAGTCTATTACAGTGAACTCCTGTTTATCCGAAATGATCAGGACGGTGGCCGGTTCCGATAACGAAAATTTCAGATAAATCAAAGTCCCCCTGTTTTCACATGTGAACACTACAAATTGTGTCAATATTGCGAAATACGATCGTAAAACGTGCGTAGGGTATGTAAAACGTTTCTGATACGGTTGCAAATAACCCTGTACTTTTTTACTGAAAAAATTGTGTTGACATGTTAAAAAGGCACCAAACTATGATTGAAAACTCAAAGTTTTTAAATGCTGTATAACAAAGCTCGTTTATTTTGCATTCTTACAGAAAAAAATCTCCCTTATTTGGCAGCAGGAAAAAACAGGAGTTTTAATTTTATTACCTGCTCTTTTGAATAAAAAATAAACTACTGAACAAAATTGTGAAACAAATCTAGAGATTACTCAAAGGAACGAAAAGTCTGTCTAGAGGAACTTTCAAGAAAATTAAAAAAAAGAAACCTTTTAAGTTATGGACATAGAAGTTCTAGGATGCTTCATTAGAGTTTATTTTTTGGTAACGAAGTCACGAATGTCTTTTTTTTTGTTTTTTTGCTTGAGAAACTATTGCTGCAACAATACATCTCCAACATTGAAATCAAACTATTTCAGGATAAATCGTCTCCTCCTGTTGGCTGATGTACTCCAGGGCAGTTTGGATCACTTCGTAACAGAATGTGTGAGGAATATTTTTCTCTGATTCATCATCAGAAACATAGTCTTCTAACGCTTTATGATCGGTCACAATTTGGACGATTTCATCCTCAGTCACATGAAAAAATGCCATTTTCCATCCACTCTTCAATGTCTTCGAAGTGTGTGTCTTTACAACCAGCTTCTCCAGTAAATTCACCAAAATTATGTCAGCTTGAGTTTCGGTGTTGCCTCCTCCTTCCCACCACTTAGGTTGCCTTACGATCTAAGAGTTTTTTCCAAGACCTAACAAGAGGAACTGGAGGAATTAGATTCCAAGCTTCAGCAATCAATGAATGACACTTAAAACATCGATTTTTTTAAGAGCTTCCACAAAATCATCTGCAGCATCAATCACACCTATTAAGTATTCCAGCATCTTGCGTCTGTAATGTTTTTCTATCGCCTCAAGAATACCTTGGTCCATCGGTTGACATAGAGATGTGACATTTTGTGGGAGAAATACAACTTTGATATCCCCATCTTGCAGATCACCTGGGTGATAAGGAGCATTATCCACAAGAAGTAGCGCTTTTCAAGGAAGTCCTTTTCCTTCCATGTAATTTACTACAGCTGGAACAAACTCTGCCTGGAACCACTCTCTGAAGATGGCACTGTTCATACATGCCTTAAGACTGATTCGTGTACCTCAGTGGCAAAGCTGGTTGGTTGGTGTCTAAATGCTCTTGGTGTTTTGGATTTGCCAATTAAAGTAAGACACAGTTTATGATTGCCAGTGGCATTCCTGCAAGTGAGGACAGTAAATCTTTCTTTGATTTTTTTGTACCCGGAAGCCATTTCTTCTTCTTTAGAGGCAAGGGTTTTCGTTGGCAGCATTTTGTAATTCAACTCAGTCTCATCACATTTGTAAAGTTGATTGCCAGTATAACCTCCTTTGTCAATGATTGTGTGCAGTTTCTTCTTAAAATCAGCGTAGCAGCTTCATCCCCAGATAATGATTTGGCACTGATGGCAATTTCATGAATGCCATGCCGCTTCTTGAAACAATCCTGCCGGCCATTACTTCCGAGGAATTCTTGCTTCTTTCCTTCAATCAGCTCATCAGCTCATTTTGACAAAGTAGAGGACGTGAAACTGACACATCTTTGGCTCTTATTTATTCGTGCCACAAAAATAATGCCTCTTCTAACTGAGGATGTGCACCTTTTCTCATTGTTTTTCAAGATTTCACTGTGCTGCCCAATGCTTGGATGGAACAAAATTTTTCAATTCCTGATCGATTTGTCTTCCGATCAGTAATTGTACTCCTACTCTGCAGCAACTTTTGTGGGTGGCTCACCAGCATCAATTCTCTGCAAAGTGTGAAGCTCTTTTTCCAACAAGATCACATTCGTTTTATGTTTTGTGCCCGTAGTCACGTTCAGTGTTCTTTTTACAGACACTCGACTGAGTCCTTTATGGTTTTTGGCCCCTTTTATCTCTGGACACTTTAAGGCACATAGTGGGAGCACAAAACCTCAAATCAGAAACACACAGATGCAAAACTTGACAACACTCGAGATGCACTAGACAAACTTTTGATTTTTGAAACCAGGCTGTGGCAGCCATCAAATGAAAGCATTCGATACATCTATGCCATTTCCTCTGTTCTACCCAAGCCCACGTGGCAACACAACAGGGTGTTGTACGTTCACTGTTAAACACTCAGCTTTGGTGTACCGACAACAAGTGGAAAGTGTTAGGCGGCGCACTCTAATTGTCGGTTTCGACAGGGCTACGTTGCGCTGCATAGAACAATACTGTATGTACTGTACTTCCAAGGAGTTCCAATAGATGGCAGTGGCATACGAATAAGAAACACACTAGAGCTTCAACCAACACACGCACGAATTGATGATACTTGGACTTTTGACAAGCACCAGTGCACTGATTAGCAGTAGATTGCCAAAAAACACTAGCAAATGCTTGGCTCCAGGTGCATGCAAATTGAAACTTGTCAAGCGTCAATCTAGCTAGCCAAAAGTGTAGCTGCACGAGAGTTTACTGTACTTGTTCTCAGATGGCAGTCACAGACATGAACAGATTACAATGTACTCAGTACACTACACAGTGATGCTCCCTTGTAGCGGTCTGATGTAGTCAACTGGAAGATTGATGATGAGTATGCCCTTACTTTCCAACATCAGGCCACTGTCAGATCCAAATACTCCAAAAATACAGATGTTGCAAGGTTTAACCAGGCGACCAAATGGACATCCACAATGAGGTTTCTTTCAAACTCTCATCAGATAATGCTGTCTCACACCAATATGCAGCACCTTCATATCCTCCAGAGTGATGATTCAACATCTGACGCTATTCACATCCCTTATGTACCACACGATGCTTGCTAAACAGCAATAAAAACAAAGAACACTAATGAATAATGAAGGAAAAGACAGACTGTTACTTACCATAAAGAAGATACCTTAGGCTGCAGATGGGCAGAATTAAAAGAAACTTACACAAAGCTTTCAGCCACAGCCTTCATCAGTAAGTAGTAATCTGTCTTTTCCAACATTGTTGATATTCCTACTGGAGTTTCCATTGTTTCAAGGACACTGACGCTTTTCTGTGAGTGTTTCCTTTATGATGTTTTCTGCATTTTAGCTATTTTTAAAAAAAGAAAAAAAAAAGAAAGAAAGAAAAAAAAAAGATTTGTTGCTGGAAAACTTCTGAAGTCCAATAAAGGAGTTACAACAGCCATATATGGTTATCTGGTGGACCTTGCAGAACCAAATTCTAGGGCTGAAATGTACTGTTGACCAATGGGCATTAATCAGAATGAATACTAAATAAAAAATTAAATCCAATTTTACACAAAAAACTCAGGTTCTATCACTGTTGTTTTTCGTTCTGTTTTGCTCTTATGTTTGCTATGACTTGTTAAGCAGAAATTTTCTTTCTATCTATAGAGTTACATTTGCTGTAATGTATCTTACCTGCATGTTGTTTCTTCTTTCTTCTCACTGCTGCCCCAATCATGGCAAGCAAGTCATCCTCACTGCATTTGCTTCGTATTGCATCTCTGAAACAACAGTTAAAACACCCGTTAAACAGTACCAGGCCAACACCACACAGTGAAATGTTGGTACACTAAAAAGGAAGAAAAACTTTGCAGAAATCTTCAACAGTAATCTTGTAGTCTGCAGTAGGCAACAGCAGGATAACAAACCCACTGGACAAAAATGGGAAAGTCATGATAGAAGTTACTTTTATTTTTATAAATAAACAGGTATCTTACACAAATGCTCAAGAGTATACATAGGATCTCGGGCTGAAGAGGTGGAGCAGAAACTGACATTAGTTTTGTTGAAGAGGGAGTAGTGGAACACAGCACAATTTCTTGCAAAATGAAGCCAAATTTATTGATAAACTGTTAATTAATTGCGAAGCTCACTAATGTGACCATTTTACAATAGGTACTTACTGCTTGGAGTATATGTGGCTTTTCAGGCTTGCCTGATAGATCTGTTGCAAAAACACTTTGGGTTCCCCACCAGATAACATTATGCAAGTCCCTCCCTCAATATTTCAGTGACACAACGTTTTGGCATCTTCAGGTGATGGTGATTTCCACCATCACTGCTGCAAGATGGAACTGGCAATTTCCACATGACAGCTTTGAAATTTATCATGTGGATGACTATGACCATCATATTTAGAATTCAGAGGATTTCATAGAATACCTGAAAATGCTTAAACTAGAACTTTCAGATCTTTTAGTTAGCTCAAATGTTATATCATTACTTACAAAAGTGCCCTGCAGCCCTCATTAGAGGTTATTAGCAGCAAGTTTGAGAAAGAAATTGTGGTGCTGTTTAAAAATGTGCATACCTCATCCTATTTCTTATGTAACACCAACTACTTTAATCAAGTGGACAGTGTTCCCATGGGAGATCCTGTATTTCCCTTAGTAAATATCCAACATTCCTCCTTCTGGCAGAATGCTGAAGAGACATTTGTGGTGTGGCCCACATAATACAGACACTACCTATGTTCCTGCAGCATTTGCACTCGGTCCATCTAAATATTCAGTTCACTGTGGAAGTACAAAAAGATAGCAGCTTACCATTCCTGGATGTCACGGTTAGAAGAAAAGCTGACAGAACACTGGGGCTTAGTCTCTACTGCAAACTGATACACGCAGAGTTATATTTGCGGTCCAAAAGTTGCCGTCACCCTGCACAATGTGGTGGTGTCTTACACTCCCTGGCACATAGAGCACACGTGTTCTCAGATACCGACAGTCTGCCTGGTGAACTGTAACACCTAAGAACAGTGTTCCAGCAGAATGTTTATTCTTGTAAACAGATTTGCAATGTGTTCTGAGCAAAGCAAGTTCAGTGTAGGGATGTAAATGAAGTTACTTAGACAAGCACTGCAAATGGCTTTCCTACCATATTTCAGCGGCATGTTTTCAAAAATAGAAAGAATCACTAAGAGAAACAGAATCAAGTGTGTTTTTTGTCTACCAGCAAAACTAAGGAATTGTTTGTGTTCAGTTAAAGACAATCTTGACCTTAGAAAACACAGATCATATATAAGATCTGATGCCATTATGGGAAATCTTATATAGGGCAGACACCTCACATTGTGCAAGAACACTGTGTTCAACAGCGCTGACAAAAATGCCACCCAGTAAATTAGTGGTAGCAGAGCACTGCCTGAATACAGGGCACCACATGTTTCCCAAGAGGACTGAAATTTTATTCTCAGGATCATCACTCTAGGATTGTGTTTTTAAGAATGAGGCATGTATCCATACGGTGGGCAATCTTACCAACAGGAATATGGAATTTTGACTAAGCACTGCCCAGAATCCAGCACTGACTGCCATGAAATTAAAACAGTAGAAACCAGATCCTCCGATGTATGACCTGATGCAGCACCTTGCAGAGAGTTAATTCAGCGTTTAACCACACGAGTGTCCAGAAGTGCAGTCATTGCCCACAACACATAAGCAGAAGGCTACTATGAATGGCATTTCCATCCAACTGGGAGTGCCTTCGTACTCCTGCTTCTAGCCTGACAAATTTCAATTCTGCTGTGCAAATATCACCAGTCACATCTTGCAGCAGTGATGACAGGACCCACCACTACCTGAAGATGACGAACAGTTGTGTTGCTGAAATATTGTGAGGCTTGCACAAAGTTATTCAGTGGAAAATCTGAGAAGATTCGTATACATTATTTTTCTGTGACGCAGGTAATGTGCAGCCAAATGTGATAATTTTCTGCATTTGCCTTTTTGTACATTTCAAAATACCCCAAAAATTGGCGAGAAACACTGAACATATGACATAACCAGATGACATACCCCACAGCATGTGCAGCAGTCGGGGTTGAGTGTAAAGGAATGATTGAGCAGTGCAATACTTTCATTTGAGCAAACAGAGCAAATTTCGAAAACATTTTGTAAATATGATCTGTTGTAAATGTAGATGTTACAAAATTACTGTCCCTGCTGTAATCAAGCAAAAGCAGTTCTGATTTTGTGTTTTTTGCTTCTGTCCTCTTTTTGTTTACAGACATTAGTTAGTAAAGAAAACATAGGTCATTTAATGGCAATGATGCTATTCTGAAGTTTATACTCATCTACTTTTTATGCAATACGGTAGGTTTTGATTTCTACTGTACTTTGCAAGAAATCAAGGAAACTGCAAGATCGGTAAATAAAATAATAAACTTCAATATAAATACATAATTGTTAAACACAATGAAAAAATACTGCCTGCCAGATGCAAGACTCAAATCCTGAACGCCATCACTAAAGTCGCACATGTGTGTCCGTAGCCACAATGATATGAATACTTGACTTGGGTTGGGATGATCAAGTGTGACAGACCGAGAGGCTCTACCACTGCAAGCATGACAAGGTACATCATCTGGTGACATTTATCATTCACTTTTGACACATTTCCCAACATTTGTATCGTATCCAACATTTGTGATCCCATGTGTCTTGTATTAAATTACTTGTCTCAGGGTCATCTACAGTGCTTTGGAGGTTTTTAAATGTTAATACGCATCACCCTGTCTGTGTGTGTGTGTGTGTGTGTGTGTGTGTGTGTGTGTGTGTGCGTGTGTGTGTTTATATATATGAAACAAATACTAACAAAGAGATAGAGGGCCTGGCCAGTACTTACCTCAGCTCAGTACAGCCGATACATACACAAAACAGAACAGAAAATTGACGTATCCTAGCTTTCGGAACTTCGTTCCTTCATCAGGGAGGAGAGAGGGGAAAAAAGGGGAAGAAGGGAAAGTGGATTCAGGTTTTGCATCGGGGTCGGTTACAGGGGTAGGAACCACTGGGTAGAGAAGGTGGTCTGGGAATATTGTAGGGTTTGACAAGGATGATACGGAGGTTAGGGGGTTGGCAAAAGGCAACTCTGGGTGGTGTGGGGAGAATATTGTCAAGGGATGATCTCATTTCAGGGCTTGACTTGAGAAAGTCATATCCCTGGCGGAGTAATTAGTTGATGTATTCGAGGCCAGGATAATATTGGGTGACAAGGGGGATGCTTCTGTGTGGTCTGGGGGTAGTACCATTGTTGTTGGGTGGGGAGGAATGTATTGCTTGGGAGATCTGTTTGTGGACAAGGTCTGCAGGATAGTTGTGGGAGAGGAAAGCACTGATATATAACATAATACAGGGAAACATTCCAAATGGGAAAAATATATCTAAAAACAAAGATGATGTAACTTACCAAACGAAAGCATTGGTATGTTGATAGACACACAAACAAACACACACACAAAATTCAAGCTTTCGCAACCCACAGTTGCTTCATCAGCAAAGAGGGAAGGAGAGGGAAAGACGAAAGGATGTGGGTTTTAAGGGAGAGGGTAAGGAGTCATTCCAATCCTGGGAGTGGAAAGACTTACCTTAGGGGGGAAAAAGGACAGGTATACACTCGCACACACACACACACATATATCCATCCGCACATATACAGACACAAGCAGGGTATATGTGTGGATGGATATGTGTGTGTGTGTGTTTGTGTGTGTGTGTGTGTGTGTGTGTGTGTGTGTGTGTGTGTGTGTGTGTGTGTGGCATACTGATCTGATCTGAACTATGCAGCCTTAAAATGGAAGTTTTTTGATCACTCCTTATTTTGCTCCCTGCCACCTTGGCAATATGTACCGCAAATCATCAGACAGACGACCTTCCTGCATGCTTCATGTTGTGTCTAGACAAGACAGCCTAGACACAATGAGAGGAAGCCGAAAGGCATGCTCTAAGTTAAAAAAGGAGGGCGTGAGGTCTGAAACAGGATACATAATGAATGCTATAAAGAAAAGTACGTAGCTTCTGGAATACTTAACTTTAATCCATCCTTTTGGTACATCTGGAGATTGTGGTGATACAAGTGAGACTCTTTATATACATGCAATGTTACTAATGGCGCCTTGCTAGGTCGTAGCCATTGACTTAGCTGAAGGCTATTCTAACTATCGGCTCGGCTAATGAGCAATGCTTCGTCCATGTAGTCGCTAGCAAAGTCGTCCGTACAACTGGGGTGAGTGCTAGTCCGTATCTCGAGACCTGCCTTGTGGTGGCGCTCGGTCTGCAATCACACAGTGGCGACACGCGGGTCCGACATGTACTAATGGACCCTGGCCAATTTAAAGCTACCACCTAGCAAGTGTGGTGTCTGGTGGTGACACCACATTCCTCCCCTGCAAATCGGCGAATGGTCGTGTTATAAGGCTTCCGCCCGCCGTGGGGAGAACCCCATGTTGACGTATGCGATGAGGTGGGGAGCCTAACAACAGGCGAGGCTGTGCCACCCGCACGCGGCCATTCGGTCCAAGGGGAGCTAGGAAACACCTGAAAACCTAGTCCAGGGTGCACGTCAACATGCGGTGTATGTGCCCGTAAAGAGACAGGAGAGGCCGAAGGGTCGACCTCCATTGCGTCGGGGTACCCGACGCGCGAAGACGCCATGTGGTCCGGAGCGGGCAAGAGTTCCATGGCGGAGGACAGCTGGTCACGGGAAGCGATCGGCGGCGTGTGACCCAGGGAGGCGCTTGGTGGCTGCAGCGAAGCGTCCACTGCGGGCGGCACCAGCTGGACAGGCGGCGGCGGCGGAGGCGGCAGCGGCGCGTCGCCATGGGGCAAAATGGAAGGCATCGTTGGTAACACCTGGGGATGAGGCGAGCCAGTAGATGGGTCCCCAGGGCGCTGACCGGATGGCACCGTCACTGAAAGCAGACGGGGAGCGGCAGAACCCGTGCGACGACAGAGGTGCAGCTGATTGAGATGCCGACGCACCTCACCAGAGGCCCCCAAAACCAAATACATCACGCGGCCGAGGCAGCAAAGAATGTGCACTGCGAGCCAACGCCGTGAACCTCGATAGTTGCGATAAAATACAATGTCGCCTGGAGCAAAAGCAGAAGTCTGCCGCTGCACAGGAACCTGATGCGGCGGGTGCAGCAAAGACATCAAGGTTCGATGAGGACGACTGTGGAGCAACTCAGCTGGCGAGCGACCATCTCGGGGCTGAGAGCGATACAAAGACAAAATGAGCAACAACGCGTCCTCCCGAGAATGCGACTCTTTCAACTTCAACATCTGTGACTTGAAAGTCCGGACCAATCGTTCAGCGGCACCGTTTGACTGAGGCGAAAACGGCGCGGATGTCAGATGTTGAATACCATTGGCCTGGCAGAATGACTGAAATTCTGCGGACATGAATTGTGAGCCATTGTCGGAAACAATAGTCTGCGGAAGACCTTCAATGCAAAAGATGCAGACAACGCTTGGATGGTGGCAGTTGATGTCGTGGAAGACATCCGGACAACAAAAGGAAAATTACTGAAGGCATCTACCAGAACAAACCACCGAGCATACCAGAATGGACCAGCAAAATCGATGTGCAAGCGTTGCCAAGGGGAAGTGGCTTTTGGCCATGCAAAGACTTTCCGCGGCAGTGCGGATTGTTCTTTGGCACACGCCACGCAAGAAGAACACATATTCGTAATCGCAGCATCGATTCCGAACCAAGTACAGTGCTGACGAGGAAGTTGTTTCGTTTGCACTATACCCCAATGTCCTCGGTGAAGAAGCCGTAAAACAGAGGACTGTAACGAACGTGGGACCACGATTCTGGACTGATCATTATCAGAACGCAACAACAAAACACCGCGTCGAACAAAAAGTCTCTCCTTGTGAGCAAAAAATCAGCAAACCAACGGATCCTCGATCCGAGACTTTGACAAAGGCCATTGCGTAGCAACAAAATGCAAAACGGTAGCAAGGACCGGGTCAGCAGCTGTGGCTGTAGCTACACGACGAAAATCAATCGGAAACGAGTCGACCACGTCATCGGTTTCCGAATCAATGAACATGCAAGCAAGTTCAGAAGAATCGAATGCTCTATCCTCAGCAACAGGCAAACGGGACAACGCATCGGCGTTTCCGTGCTTAGCAGTGGACCGATACAAGATATCGTAGCGGTACTGCGAGAGGAAAATAGACCAGCGAATGAATTTCTGCGCTGTACGCGGAGGTACAGGCTTGTTCGGATGAAAAAGCGACATCAAAGGTTTGTGGTCTGTGATGATGGTAAAGTGACGACCATACAAGAAATCATGGAACTTAGTAACACCAAACACGAGAGCCAAAGCTTCTTTCTCTATCTGTGAATAATTTCTTTGCGCAGACGAGAGCAATTTGGATGCAAAGGCAATAGGGCGATCATGCGACCCATCTTTGTGCGCAAGCACAGCACCGATCCCGAAATGCGATGCATCTACCATCAACAAAAGGGGTTTCTGGGGATTGAATGGTGTAAGGCAAGTATTAGAAAGCAACGCCGATTTCAACTGGCGAAAGGCGCGTTCGCATTCCGTCGTCCAGACGAACGGAACACCCTTACGGCGTAAGCTATGAATCGTAGCTGAAATGGAAGAGGCATTGCGCAGAAAGCGATGATAATAGTTAATTTTACCCAACACACTCTGTAGCTGCTTCAAATTCTGCGGCAAAGGCAAGTCTTGTATGGCACGGAGGTGCTCTGGACTCGGATGTATGCCTTGGGCATTGATGACATGTCCCAGGTATGGTAAGTCACGAGCAAAAAACACACATTTGTCCTTCCGCAAGCGAAGACCATTTTGTCGCAATACCTGAAATAATGTTCGTAGGTGTGCTAAATGCTCGTCTGCTGTCTTTCCGGAGATCACAATATCGTCCAGATAGTTCGCAGCAGTTGGGACTGATGCACAAACAGTTTGTAAATATTGCTGAAACAATGCAGGGGCGGATGCACACCCGAATGGCAGTCTTTTGAATCGGTACAAACCAAGATGCGTGTTAACCACCAAGACGCGCTGGGATTCTTCGTCCACTGGTATTTGGAAGTACGCATCTGTGACGTCCAACTTTGAAAAATATTTACCCGGGCACAGTTTGTCAAAAAGATCTTCCAGGCGGGGTAATGGAAAAGTTGCAAACACTAGTTGTGGATTCACAGTGGCCTTGAAGTCCACACAAAGTCTCAGTTTTCCGGAAGGTTTGGGCAAAATTACTAATGGTGAGGCCCAGAGAGAAGCCTGCACACGTTCAATTACACCTTGTGATTCTAAATTGTGTAATATTCTTGCAACCTCATCATGCAATGCGTGAGGAACATTGCACGCTCTGAAAAATTTCGGTTGCCCGTTGACTTTCAGTTCCAAATGTGCTTCATAGTTTTTAGCGCAACCTAAGCCCAGCGCAAAAATGTCTGCAAATTCTTCACACAGACGAGAAACACTGTCTGAAGGCACAGTCTGATTCACTGATAGGACCTGATTTACTATAGACATGTTAAACAACTGAAGTAAATCGAAACCAAACAAGTTCACTGCAGTAGAAGAACGAAGAACGTAAAATGAGACAAGTTTTGTTTGTCCCTTGTATGTTGCAAGAAGGCTGCACTGTCCTAACACAGAGGATATTCTGACCTGAATAACTATTTAACTTAACATTTGCGGCATGCAACGGAGGTTTGCCCAGTTGTTTGTACGTGTCGTGATTGAGCAACGAAACTGCAGCTCCGGTATTGAGCTGGAATGGTATGACCATTCCATTAAAATCCAAATCTACAAAAAGTTTATTGTCCTGCTGACGACAAGAGCAACTGTCTCGTGCAATTTGAACTGATACAGGTACAGCATTACTTGCTAATTGACGTGATTTCCGGCGACGTCGACGCACACTTTGTGTGGGACGAACACTGTCACTGTTTGAGAAAGTGGCACTGGACGGGGTGGAATTCACTACATGAATGTCCATGGGCGAAGGTCCACGAGCCTGAGTGTCCTTGGTTCGATTCCGGCGCGAAGCAAAAGGCCTGGAATGGTTGTGATTGTCTGATCTGAGCTTTTTCTGGCAAACACTTTGAACATGTCCTTTCTTATTACAGAAAAAGCAAATAGCTTGGCGTGACGGGCAATTTTCACGCGAATGTCTAGTAGCACACCGCGGGCATGATTTTACTGCAGTTGTATGCTGTCGCGGCACACCTGGTTTAGAGCGTAGTGGCAGCTGCGTGGACGTGCGCGAGGGCAGTTTACCGGGCCGTGCAGCGCGCCCGGCGGGCTGGTTAATGTTACACACGGCTGGCGAAGTTGCAAATGATTCCTGAGCAAAGTGAAGTGTGTCTTGTCTATCTAATATGTCTATCACTTGCTGAAGGGAGGGATTAACTAGTTTCAAAATCTGTTCCCATATACGAACATCAGAAACGTTCTGTGCAATTGCATCACGGACCATTGTATCTGAATAAGGGAGTCCACATTCACACTCAAAAGCACAATCCCTTGTAGGCCTTGCAATGTTGCAACCCACTCCCTATTAGTTTGACCGGCCGTACGTTTTGTACGAAAGAACGTATACCTTTTTGCAACTACATTAACTGTTTCCTTGAAATAGGCATCTAAAGCAGACAAAAGTTCTTCGTAGGACAGAGTTGCTACGTCGCATTGGGGAAATAATTTCACTATCACACGGTACGTTTGCACCCCTACACATGCCAATAAATGAGGCTGCCGCTCGTTACCTTGAATTCTGTAGGCGGCGAGATGAAATCCAAACTGGCATGACCACTCCGTCCATGTTTCCTTAGCTGGGTCAAACGGCCTAAAAGGCGATGCAACTGCGAGTTGTGGCTGCGGTAGTAGTAGAGCGGTGGCTGCCGCATCGTTGTGCAGTTCACGTTGACCCTGGACGAGCCGTCCAAGGGCATCCAATAACGCCTGCGTCTGCTGATTCTGCAAGTGATAAAATTCGGACAGTACATCTGGCGAAGCCATGACACAAGTAAATGTAAGCAATTTGAAAGAACAAGACCCTTTCCGTTGACTTGTCGCCAAAAATTGTTGTGTCTAGACAAGACAGCCTAGACACAATGAGAGGAAGCCGAAAGGCACGCGCTAAGTTAAAAAAGGAGGGCGTGAGGTCTGAAACAGGATACGTAATGATTGCTTGTGTGTTGTGCCTGGTGCAACTTTGTTTTCTTTATGGTAAATAGTGATCTATCTTTCCCTGCACACACACAGAGAAAAAAAACTGCCAAGTCCAGCAGCTAGGGGCAAGCTGCTGGAGTTGGCAGTCATATGTGTGTGACATGTGCTTGCCTGTGTGTATGAATGTGTGTGTTTCTCTGTATCTCTTTTGCTGATGAAGGCTGTGGCCGAAAGCTTTGTGTAAGTGCCTTTTTAATTGTGCCTGTCTACAATGTAACATGTCTCCTTTACAGTAAGCAGCAATCTATGTTTTCCTATATTTTTCATTTACACAGATGTAATTAACAAATCAGAGTCTATTTATTCCAGAGAAGTGACAGTTTGTTCATGACAGTTCAGCACAAATCTGATTTTTTATATACAGCAAGGCTACCTATAAATTATTCTGTGTGCCAGTATTCATGCTGACTATAGGGATTCACACTGATCATGTGTAATTTGACACCTGGTCCTGTAAAGTTACTTCTGCTCAACGTGAAAAATTCTCCAATTCACATTTTGTAATTAACCTTAACATATCAAATAATGCACCCTTCGATATAACTGCTTATTGTCCACTTCCCATCACTCTATTCCCAATGTCAACCCAGCTGACCTCTACTTCTAATCCAAAAACCATGGTTGACTCAATGTTTGCTATTGCAAGCTATTGCTATTGCAACACAAAAGTGCCAGAGGCACCAGTAATGATATACAATTAAAAATACTAGAAAGTAAGGCACACCGGTTAGTACATGCTAAGACAAACACTACAAGTGTCTAAGACACTGCGCTCTCACACAACAAGTACGAGGTCTGAATACATTACAGTTATGATACACTAAACTGTTTCATTCACAGTGGCTATATACATACTCTCTCCCCAATAAACAGAATAGTTATAACTCAATTGTTCACAAGTGTATATTATGACTCTTGCCACAGCCACACAGTCAGTATGCCACAGGCGTGCCATAGAAAGCGATCAGGTTCAATTCCTTGTAGAGCCGGGAAATTCTGCTCGGTGGACAGACTGGAATAGGGTACACTCTGCTTGTAGTTCCAGCTGAGGAGATACTCAAGTGAGAAGTAGTGTCTTCAACTTCTGGAAGTTGATAACAGCCTGGAGAGTTGTATACTGACCCCCTAACTCTCCATAGATTTATAGTAGAGGACATCTCTCGAAGAGCATTGCGTGGTCTTCTGGGCCCAATGCAGAGTTCCTTTATCTATGTATATTGTATATCACCACTTGTACACACTCATCAGCACAGTATCATATTGTCCCTTCACATGGCAAATTTTTATTCCCTTGTTTCCAGATCAAGACTTTTCCTCTTCCTCTTCTTCGTTTTTTTTTTTTTTTTTTTTTTTTTTTTACTATTACTTGTACCACACACATTCCACACGGTTTATGCTCACTCCTTCAATGATACTTCCCATCCTCCTCTAGTGTGCGAGTTGTCCCTGCTTTCCTGCGTGTTTCTTGGTTTAAACACCCTTGTTTCAAAAGAGAGTGACAGCTTAGATACAGTCTTGTCAACATTTTGTAATTTTATTTAGCAATTATTGTTTGAGCCTTATAGGCGAATGTCACAAGATATTGTCAACCACTGGATTCACTAGATTGGAATGGGGTTCATGGTAACTTATCAATTCATTTTTTAAGTTGCTGTTATCTTTTTCATCCTATCTTGGACTAGCTTTTCCATACTCCCACTCTATTTTACGTAGCCAAACAGTTATCTGCCCTTGCAAACTTGCTCCTTTACTACCAAGTTAACTAATACTGGGCAGCCTAACAGAAGTTCCAATATCCAGTCTTTCACCACAATTCACCTACACACACTTTTCACTCATTGATTTTCTTTTTTCAATGTCATAAATATTTTGCTTTCACAGGCTGCTGTGCTTTGAACATAAAATTGTAGGAACATCTGCCTCACATGTCACTTTTTTTTTTTTATTAAAGAATATGTTCCTTGCTTATTCCTATTTGCTTCTGATACATTTCCATTCTCACTTTTATTTTCTTTTGATCCATTTCTTTTTTCTTTGATAGACAAGTCAAACAACAATGGCAATATGTTGCAGCCCCCTGTGTTTCACCCTACTTACTACGAACTTACTTTTCTTAGCTTCCAATTTTATTAGTCATTTGGTTTTTAAGATACTTAAATTAATTGTTTGACCCTGTATTTTTATATCTTATTTTACCTTCGGTTGATAAAGGATTTCTGGTATGCTCACAAAGAGAGAGCTGATTTTCCCACCCCTCACCCCCCTTACCTTGTCCTGAAACAAACTTATCGCCAAGTATCTTGCAGTTTTTTTCCTATTATTAATCTCTTAGTCTAGTCATCAATTTAAAAGTGTCAGTTGTTGGTCCCATTGTCTAATAATTTGTACATTTATACACATGAAGTTCCAATTTTTATTTGGAACATATAGACTCTGATAATCATGAATCACAGTTCAAATGGCTCTGGGCACTATGGGACTTAACATCTGAGCCAAGGCAGGATTCAAACCTGCGACCGTAGCAGTCGCGCAGTTCTGGACTGAAGCGCCTAGAACCGCTCGGCAACGGTGGCTGGCGAATCATAGTTACCATCACACGGGCAGAAATACTGTGTTAACTTTAATACAACATAGGGACATAGCTAAAAATGTCTTTACATAATTTCCAGTTCTGATTACTTTCCTTTAATTTAATCTAACAAATAGGTTAGTGTAACATGATGTTGACAGAGGCAAATTATATATACTCACAAATTATTTAGCTAGAGGTATCTGGTTTGTATGTCTGGGAGGGAGGAGGGTGCAAGCTGAAAACTTCAAGAAAAGATTACTCATTTCATACCTGCTGGATTTAACTGCAGTTTATCTCTTCCATATACCAACCACATACCTAATGTGCATGGCAAACAGTTTGAAAGTATTATTCTATACTCAGCATTTGGAACTATCAGTTCCTTCATGAGAGAGGAAAGAGGGATAAGTTTCTGAAGGTCTGGAAGGTCACTCGGACTCCACAACTAATGTGAGGACAAGAGGAACAAATGTGTCTATAAGAAGTTTTGGAATTTCACCTCCTGAAGGTAAAATACTGATCAGTCTGTCAGTCTTCTAGTAATTTTATGGTTTCCTCGCATGAATTTTCACTTGGACGTGATTATTCTATGTTTCATCACTCACCTGAGAGATATCTCTGAATTCCCAAAGAGACACACCTTCAAATTGCCATCAGCTGTTATCGGTAAACGGTTGCACGTGCCACAGAAGTGTTCACTCATTGAGGTAATAAATCCCACACGTCCCTTGAAGCCCGGGACATGGTATGCCTGCAAAAAGAAATTGTAAGAAAATAGGTACTGCTGTTGTGAAAATACTATAAATGTGTTGCTCACCAAGTGGAGGAAGGAGAAAATGTGCATTAAGGGGAGTTTGAACGCCCTATCCTGACAATGTTACATTTAGTGACTTAACTTTCCCGTACTTCAGGAACAACTGTAGCCATTGACAAGAAACTTTTACAGGACATTAAACTATATGTTCTGAGTCTTACAATAATTGCATTTCAGCCACTGCTTTTGGAAATACAATTTTTTAATTACACAGTTAAAATTTTGTGTACCTTTTTGTATGTTATTCTAAATAATTTTATTTATACATAACATTATGTTTTTCTTTTAGTTCAGAAGACTCAGGATACATATGTCATTACTCCCTGAAAATTTGAATTCGCTACTTGCCGTAGTTTCGGAGATTTAGGGAAAAATGCAAGAGAAAATGTAAATTTTCAGGAAGAGTTTTTAAAGTTTCAATAGACTGTAACTCAATATATGCTTAACATTTTATTTTTAGTCACTCAGAAGCACCCTGCACCATACTGTATATCATCCTCTTGATCTTTTTTAAGTTTTTTTTTGTTTTCTTCTTTCTGGACTCCGTAGTGGCCAACTGTGCTGCATACTCTGCTTTACCAGTGCAAACCTTGTCCATCCCTTCAAATTCTCTGATGCAGTTTGCTCCAGAATTAATTCCCATATGTTGTAGCACTTTCACGCTACCAATGTTGCCATCATTAAAAGCAATAACAGCATGACTGACCCCCACTTTAGTGTCTTCATTACAAGAAAAACATTTTTTGGTCTACATCTACATCTACATCCATACTCCTCAAGCCACCTGATGGTGTAGGCTACCTTGAGTACCTCTATTGGTTCTCCCTTCTATTCCAGTCTCGTATTGTTCGTGGAAAGAAGGATTGTCGGTATGCCTCTGTGCGGGCTCTAATCTCTCTCATTTTATCCTCATGGTCTCTTCGTGAGATATACGTAGGAGGGAGAAATATACTGCTTGACTCCTCAGTGAAGGTATGTTCTCGAAACTTCAACAAAAGCCCATACCGAGCTACTGAGCGTCTCTCCCGCAGAGTCTTCCACTGGAGTTTATCTAACATCTCCGTAATGCTTTCATGATTACTAAATGATCCTATAACGAAGCATGCTGCTCTCTGTTGGATCTTCTCTATCTCTTCTATCAACCCTATCTGGTACAGATCCCACACTGCTGAGCAGTATTCAAACATTGGGGGAACAAGTGTACTGTAACCTAATTCCTTTGTTTTTGGATTGCATTTCCTTAGGATTCTTCCAATGAATCTCAGTCTGGCATCTGATTTACCGATGATCAACTTTATATGATCATTCCATTTTAAATCACTCCTAATGCATACTCCCAGATAATTTATGGAATTAACTGCTTCCAATTGCTGACCTGCTATATTGTAGCTAAATGATATGGGATCTTTCTTTCTATGTATTCGCAGCACATTACACTTGTCTACATTGAGATTCGATTGCCATTCCCTGCACCATGCATCAATTCGCTGCAGATCATCCTGCATTTCAGTGCAATTTTCCATTGTTGCAACCTCTCGATATACCACAGCATCATCCGCAAAAAGCCTCAGTGAACTTCTGATGTCATTCACAAGGTCATTTATGTGTATTGTGAATAGCAACGGTCCTACGACACTCCCCTGCAGCACACCTGAAATCACTCTTACTTTGGAAGACTTCTCTCCATTGAGAATGACAGGCTGCGTTCTGTTATCTAGCAACTCTTCAATCCAATCACATAATTGGTCTGATAGCCCATATGCTCTTACTTTGTTCATTAAATGATTGCGGGGAACTGTATCGAACACCTTGCGGAAGTCAAGAAACACAGCATCTACCTGGGAACCCGTGTCTATGGCCCTCTGAGTCTCGTGGACGAATAGTGCGAGCTGGGTTTCACACGATCGTCTTTTTCGAAACCCATGCTGATTCCTACAGAGTAGATTTCTAGTTTACAGAAAAATCATAATACTCGAACATAATACATGTTCTGAAATTCTACAACTGATCGACATTAGAGATATAGGTCTATAGTTCTGCACATCTGTTCGACGTCCCTTCTTGAAAACGGGGATGACCTGTGCCCTTTTCCAATTCTTTGGAATGCTACGCTCTTGTAGAGACCTACGGTACACTGCTGCAAGAAGGGGTGTAAGTTCCTTCGCATACTCTGTGTAAAATTGAACTGGTATCCCATCAGGTCAGCGGCCTTCCCTCTTTTGAGTGATTTTAATTGTTTCTCTATCCCTCTGTCATCTATTTCAATATCTACCATTTTGTCATCTGTGCGACAATCTAGAGAAGGAACTACAGTGCAATCTTCCTCTGTGAAACAGCTTTGGAAAAAGACATTTAGTATTTCAGCCTTCAGTCCATCATCCTCTGTTTCAGTACCTTTTTGGTCACAGAGTGTCTGGACATTTTGTTTTGATCCACCTACCGCCTTGACATAAGAGCAAAATTTCTTAGGATTTTCTGCCAAGTCAGTACATAGAACTTTACTTTCGAATTCATTTAACGCCTCTCGCATGGCCCTCCTCACATTACATTTCACTTCACGTAATTTTTGTTTGTCTGCAAGGTGTTGGCTACGTTTATGTTTGCTGTGAAGTTCCCTTTGCTTCCGCAGCAGTTTTCTAACTCGGTTGTTGTACCAAGCTGGCTCTTTTCCATCTCTTACGATCTTGCTTGGCACATACTCATCTAACGCATATTGTACGATGGTTTTGAACTTTGTCCACTGATCCTCAACACTATCTGTACTTAAAACAAAACTTTTGTGTTGAGGCATTAGGTACTCTGATATCTGATTTTTGTCACTTTTGCTAACCAGAAAAATCTTCGTACCTTTTTTTAATATTTCTATTTACGGCTGAAATCATCGCTGCAGTAACCGCTTTATGATCGCTGATTCCCTGTTCTGCGTTAATTGTTTCAAATAGTTCGGGTCTGTTTGTCACTAGAAGGTCTAATATGTTATCGCCACGAGTCAGTTCTCTGTTTAACTGCTCAAGGTAGTTATCAGATAAAGCTCTTAAAAAATTTCACTGGATTCTTTGTCCCTGCCACCCATTATGAAAGTTTGAGTCTCCCAGTCTATATCCGGCAAATTAAAATCTCCACCCAGAACTATAACATGGTGGGCAAATCTACTCGAAATATTTTCCAAATTATCCTTCAGGTGCTCAGCCACAACAGCTGCTGAGCCAGGGGGCCTATAGAGACATCCAATTACCATGTCTGAGCCTGCTTTAACCATGACCTTCACCCAAATTATTTCACATTTCGGATCTCCATCAATTTCCTTCGATACTATTGCACTTCTTATCGCATTAAACATGCCTCCCCCTTCACTGTCCAGCCTGTCTCTGCGGTATACATTCCAATCTGAGTTTAGAATTTCATTACTGTTTACATCTGGTTTCAGCCTACTTTCTGTCCCTAGTACTATGTGGGCATTGTGACCATTTATTAATGAGAGCAGTTCTGGGACCTTTCTATAGACGCTCCTGCAGTTTACTATTAGCACATTAATATTGTTATTCCCTGCTGCATTTTGTCTACTCCTACATTGCCGCATCTCAGGAGGTGTCTTGTCGGGCCTAGGGAGGGAGTTCTCTAACTTAAAAAACCCACATGTGCACTCCACACATACTCCGCTACCCTTGTAGCCGCTTCCTGCATGTAGTGCACGCGTGACCTATTCAGGGGGACCCTACATTTCTGCACCCGATAGCGGAGGTCAAGAAATTTGCACCCCAGATCTCCGCAGAATCGTCTGAGCCCCTGGTTTAAGCCTTCCACTCGGCTCCAAACCAGAGGACCACTATCGGTTCTGGGAACGATACAACAAGTAGCTAGCTCAGATTCCACCCCGCGAGGCTTTCCGCCTACACCAACTCCGCTAACTGCCTGTACGAACTGAGGATGACCTCTGAACCCAGACGGCAGGAGTCATTGGTGCCGACATGAGCAACAATTTGCAGTCGGGTGCACCCAGTGCTCTCTATCACTGCCAGCACGGCCTCCTCCACATCTCGGATGAGACCCCCGGCAAGCAGACAGAGTGAACACTGACCTTCTTCCCCGACCTTTCCGCTATTTCCCTAAGGGGCTCCATCACCCGCCTAACGTTGGAGCTCCCAATAACTAATATACCCCTCCCCCCATGTGCCTCCTCGGACCTTGCTGAAGGAGTGGCCACATGTCCACTCACAGGCAGAACGGGCGATGCCACACGGCCAGCCTCCACACTGACCCTCCGCCTCATGCGCCGCGAATGCCGCTGAACCCGCCACTCCCCTTGGGAAGAGGGTGGCCCAACCGTGCCCGGTAGCCGCAAAGATGTCTTGACAGCAGGGTCAGTGGGTGAAGCATGTAATGTAACACCTGGTGTGTACCATGCAACGCACCAGACTCCCCACTGCCGCTACACTCTGAGGCAGCAGCCTGAAGATGGCTAACCGCGGCTTCAACACATTCAGCTGTTTGCGAACAGTGGCCAGCTCCTCCTGTGTCCGTACACAGCAGTCACACATCCTATCCATCATAAGAAATCAATTTACTGTAGAGAGTTAATCAACTTATAACTAGACTGCTAATTCACTAAAGGCGGCTGATAGTTGACTAAACTGTGGTTACTAGACACTTCCTGTAGAAAACAATGAAAATAGCACTACCTGTCTCTGGACTGTATTGAAAACAAACACTAGCACTACTGGCACTATGGCTGACTAAACGGACTCTCTCTGACTGTATTCAAAACAAACACGAAATCTATGGAACACTATTACTAGCACCCGACAATTAAAGCTTCCTAAAAGCAAAAACACACGGAAAAGGAAGTGACAAGTAAGAAAAATAGAGTTAATACTTCAATTAGCATAGCTCGCTGCACAGCAGACGTGACGCAGATGGCAGTTACAACGACACTGACACAATAAGATTATTGAACGACTCACTGGGATTTTGAGTCTGACAATGCAGACACTTCTTCAATAATTCAGGATTGCCAGGTCTCTGTAAACAGGTTTTATGATATCCACAACTGCTGCTGGGATAGAATGTTTATGGCTGTATGACCTGTTTGAGTACTGGGCATTGCGGTAATTGCACCATGAACCAGATCTAGGAGGGCAAAGATGGTGTACTGGTTTATCATCAGCTGACAGTCTCTGGAAGAAGGTAGCCCATACTGCCTGCTTCATTTTCAACAAATCCTCAGTATTATTTCTAATGGCAATCTCATAATACTGTTGTAGTTCATCAATCATGTTGTCTGTCAGCCTGCTTCTTATGGTCTTACCACCTGAAAGTTTCTTGTCTCTCAAACTTTGTTTCAACTTCCTCAATCTGGTATCCATCCTCTTCTGGACATGAGCAACACATTCCAGTTCTGTGATAAGCTTCTCACCATAAGGCTGAGTGGCTACTACACTGTTATATGCATTTGAGTCTGCATAACCTAAGAACTTAGTGTAACACACTCACCTTTAGTTTACAGATCGATTATAAATTTCAACAGCTGCACAGGCCTCCGTACGACTAGTTGTCCTTCATAATTTCTGTCACAGATATGCCCTTCTTCATTCCCTGATTTATACTTATAACAATGTTTGGTTAAAATCTGGAAATCTATTAGCTTTCCAGTATCAACACTGGTCACTGTAGCAACAGAATTCTTAGAACTGCAGCTGCGCTTCTACCAAGTGCCCCAAAAGCTACTGATATGACAATCATACCATCGTTTATTTCAGCAGCTTCATTTGTAGCACCCTTAATTGACTCACATGCAGTGGATTTCACAGCAGCTCCAATAAATCCTGCATACTTGTCCATTTTACAAAGTGGGCGTGGCATATACATCACGACACACATTGTTTCTGCTGCAGTGTGTCCTTTGCCAATAGCTCTCAATCCATAAAACCACCTAACATTTACGTCAAAATAATTATCTTTACACTTATCAGAATTCCAAAATGAATGAGTGTATTTACAAATGGCAGAATTAATGGTAAGTTTCCTGGCTAGTCCATTTGATACCTCAATGTCTTCATGTAAACTAACTGGCCCTCCACATACATACAGCACACACATTCACATAACACCCCTGTTAGGATGTGTAAATGTATCAGAATATAACCTAACCTACCGTTTACATGAGTTTTGTTTTGAGATAACTGTGTTATCACTATGTTTTATTTTAATCTTCGAAGCACTAATGGGTGTTTCGCTAGATACTCATGAGTTTGCCAGTATTTCATTGTCTGCAACTTCACACACCACATGCTGAACACAATGTTTCTCTTTATTCAAAAATTTATTACCATGAAACCCACATTTCTTAAAAACACTTCATTTTGGAGTCATACTTTTTGAGAGATTTACCAGTCTATTCATCACTTCTCCTCGGAAAACGTTAGCACTTTGATATACAAAGCATGTTTATACTATGAAAAGATACGATACTATTTTTGACAGTGCTACCAATGCAAACACATAATTTAACCTTTATAACACAGCAATCCACAGCTTTCTACAGGGTAGTCCATTGATAGTGACCGGGCCAAATATCTCACGAAATAAGCATGAAATGAAAAAACTACAAAGAACGAAATTCGTCTAGCTTGAAGGGAGAAACCAGATGGCGCTATGGTTGGCCTGCTAAATGGCACTGCCATAGGTCAAACTCATATCAACTGCATTTTTTAAAAATAGGAGCCCCCATTTTTTATTACATATTCATGTAGTACGTAAAGAAATGTGAATGTTTTAGCTGGACCCCTTTTTCACTTTGGGATAGATGAAGCTGTAATAGTCAAAAATGGTTCAAATGGCTCTGAGCACTATGGGACTTAACTTCTGAGGTCATCAGTCCCCTAGAACTTAAAACTACTTAAACCCAACTAACCTAAGGACATTACACACATCCATGCCCAAGGCAGGATTCGAACCTGCGACCGTAGCGGTCGTGCGTTTCCAGACTGTAGCGCCTAGCACCGCTCGGCCACTTCGGCCAGCTGCTGTAATAGTCACAAACATATAAGTATGTAGTATCACATAACTTTCCGCCAGTGCGGACGGTATTTGCTTCGTGATACATTACCCGTGTTAAAATGGACCGTTTACCAATTGCGGAAAAGGTCGGTATCGTGTTGATGTATGGCTATTGTGATCAAAATGCCCAAGGGGCGTGTGCTATGTATGCTGCTCGGTATCCTGGACAACATCATTGAAGTGTCGGGACCATTCGCCGGATAGTTACATTATTTAAGGAAACAGGAAGTGTCCAGTCACATGTGAAACATCAACCATGACCTGCAACAAATGATGATGCCCTAGTAGGTGTTTCAGCTGCTGGGGCAGCTAATCCACACATCAGTAGCAGACAAATTGCGCGAGAATTGGGAATCTCAAAAACGTCGGTGTTGAGAATGCTACATCAACATTGATTGCACCCGTACCATATTTCAATGCACCAGGAATTGCATGCCAATGACTTTGAATGTCATGAACAGTTCTGCCACTGGGCACAAGAGAAATTACGAGACGATGAAAGATTTTTTGCATGTGTTCTATTTTGCGATGAAGCATCATTCACCAACAGCGGTAACCTAAACCGCCATAATATGCACTATTGGACAACGGAAAATCTACGATGGCAGCGACAAGTGGAACAGCAGCGACCTTGGCAAGTTAATGTATGGTGTGGCATTAAGGGAGGAAGGTTAATTGGCCCCCATTTTATCCATGGCAATCTAAATGGTGCAATGTATGCAGATTTCCTGCGTAATGTTCTACCAATGTTACTACAAGATGTTTCACTGCATGACAGAATGGCGATGTACTTCCAACATGATGGATGTCCGGCACATAGTTTGCGTGCGGTTGAAGCAGTATTGAATAGCACATTTCATGACAGGTGGATTGGTCGTCAAAGCACCATACCATGGCCCGCACGTTCACCGGATCTGACGTCCCCGGATTTCTTTCTGTGGGGAAAGTTGAAGGATATTTGCTATCGTGATCCACCGACAATGCCTGACAACATGCGTCAGTACATTATCAATGCATGTGCGAACATTACGGAAGGCAAACTACTCACTGTTGAGAGGAATGTCATTACACGTATTGCCAAAGGCATTGAGGTTGACAGACATCATTTTGAGCATTTATTGCATTAATGTGGTATTCACAGGTAATCACGCCGTAACAGCATGCGTTCTCACAAATGATAAGTTCACAAAGGTACATGTATCACATTGGAACAACCGAAATAAAATGTTCAAATGTACCTAGGTTCTGTATTTTAATTTAAAAAACCTACCTGTTACCAACTGTTCGTCTAAAATTATGAGACATATGTTTGTGACTATTACAGTGCCATCTATCACAAACTGAAAAAAGTGGTCCAACTAAAACATTCATATTTCTTTATGTATTACACGAATATGTAATAAAAAATGGGGTTCCTATTTTAAAAAACACAGTTGATATCAGTTTGAGCTATGGCAGCGCCTTATAGCAGGCCAACCATTGCGCCAGCTGGTTTCCCCCTTCGAGCTAGACAAATTTCGTTCTTTGTAGTTTTTTCGTTTGACACTTATTTCGTGAGATATTTGGCCCGGTCACGATCAATGGACTACCCTGTATATAAAAAATTACCGATTTTATTAGGTCTTGAAGTAATGCATGTAAAAATTTTAACATTTTCAACTGGTGTATATTATATTTTAGAAAATAAAATGAAATACTTCTCACACAAGTTTATAAGTAATATACATATCATTTTATTTGGAAAATGGCAAATTATATAATCAGATAAAAACCCGAAAAAGTGAAAAAGAATGTTTTCCCCTTCTAACTCCCCTTAAAGTTATGGAAATGTGTAAGCTTTCGGAGCCAGTGGCTTCTTCTTCTGGCAGAAACAATAAGGGGAAGGAAAAGGGAAGAAAGAAAAGGATTGTCAAGGTTTAGGAAATGGGGAGAGTTGCAGAAAAGCTGCAGAGAAACCCAGGCCAGGACAGACTTACTGAATGGGATGAGAAATATGTAACTAAACTAGTCTATCTCTCATACCACCAGCAGATATGAAGTATTCTTGTGATTGGTAGTAAGTCA
The DNA here is from genome assembly GCF_023864345.2 of Schistocerca serialis cubense. Classification (NCBI taxonomy): domain Eukaryota; kingdom Metazoa; phylum Arthropoda; class Insecta; order Orthoptera; family Acrididae; genus Schistocerca; species Schistocerca serialis. The sequence goes on from NC_064642.1 coordinate 838,803,201, forward strand.
TAAACATTAAATTATTTTCAATGTATGTTCATACGTATTACTGCACGTACCTTTGAGGTATCATTGGGCCCATTGGGAAGAGGATCAAAATTAGGCCACTGCTTTCTAATTATTTGGAGCATTTCACAAAATGAGACCATCTTCCCATCATTCCATTTGTTGCCGCTGAAAGGCATGTACTCGATAAATCTTACATCAACATTTTTCTCTTTTGTTAACTCCACAAAACTGCACACTTCATCTTCATTAAAACTTCGCATTACAACACAATTTATCTGTGGAAGAAAGACACCATTAAAAACTTGGTATCAGATAAAGCATGGTTTAAACAGAGTTTGAAAGACTTTTTGATAGATAACTCATCCTACTCGATAGATGAATATCTTAACAGTGGCTGTTAGGCCAGCTTAAATAAGAATGTCTGTTAGATTTCAGTTCTGAGAGCACTTTGCCATAACAGTCAAGATTATGTACTTTATGTTTGATAAATTTATTAATAGTGCATAACAATGTTTCAGTCTGACAGCGTATCAATTCTGAAAATATTAGCTGTTCCAGTTTGTATTGTATTCACCTAGTTTGACAATCTCCTGACAAATGATCAGGGTATTCAAATGTTTTATATTTTTTATGTTATACTTTCTGGCATGTTACTCACCCATGAGAATCGTCTCATGTTTTGGGTCTTGGAACAAAAGCTGAATCTAATCTAATCTAACCTACAAAATAATGGTTCTACAAGTCTGTTGTTATATTTGTATACCTCACTGATTCTGTTAAATTAATCTTTTTCTCTCTTTTTAGAGAATGTCTGAATTTATCTTAGCATGCCAAGCTGTTAACCTTCTTAACAATTTATGAAAATTAAACTACATACATCTTCAATCTTTTTCCCCACTCCAACGCACACATCTTTTGCTGAAGGTATTATTTTAACTATTACATGAAATTAAGAAGCTTTCTTGAAACTGTGCTGCCATTTGTGAAACAAAGTTAAAAGTGTTCTCAAGATAAAAGGTCTTCACAAAAGGAGCATTTAGTATCTGTGCAGGTGGTAATACTGACAGCCATCATATAAACAAGCCCAAATGGTAGAACATCCTGCTTTACACATACACGCAATGGCAGAAAAAAGGAAAAGAGCACACCTTTCATTCAAGCATTGAATATATAAACTGATGAGACAAAACACTATGACCTCATGTTTGATAATGTGTTTGTCCACTGTTGGAACACAATACAGCAGTGATTTTGTGTGGGACAAGTTCAACAAATTTCAGGTATGTTCCCAGCATTATGTGAGGTATGTTCCCAGCATTATGCAGCACCGCATGTCTAAGCACAGGTCATGTAATTCCCATAAATTGCAGATCAGTGGTTTCTGGGTGCAGAACTGGTATCTGATAGCATTGCAGATGTATTCCATCAGATTCAGAAGGGGTGAATTTGATTCTGGCCTCGTGTCACTGAAAGTCATATTGTTGAAACATGTCACCTTCATTAGGGACAGGGTGCGGACAGTGCACAATAATGTTCACACAGAACAAAGCTGTTATGGAGCCTTCAGTTACTACCACAGGACCCATAGAAGACCAGGTGAATGTCCTCCATAGCATAATATTGCTCCCACTGGCCTAAGTCTGAAGCAAAGTGCACCTTTCAAGCACCAATTCACTCTGTTGACAGTGTATGTGCACAAAACCGTCACGCAGGTGTAATGCGAAACCCGAATGATTCAACCGGATGACACATTTCTATTGATTCACTGCCCAATCTCAATGCTCCTGAGCCACAGAAATTGTAATTCAACTGTGTTGTCAACATGGGAACATACAGGGGTTGTCTGCAGCAGAGCCCTATGTTTAACAATGTGCAATGGATGGTGTGCTCTGAAATACTCGTGCTTCCACCAGCACTGTGTAGCTTCCTCAGCTGAATGTCATCTTTTTCAAAGGAACCATCCCAGAATTTGTCTTAAATCATTTAGGGAAATCAAGGAAAACCCAAATTTTGGTGGCCCGGTGGGACTCGGGTCCGTTGTCCTCTCGAAGGCAAGTCCACTGTTTGACCACTGTGGTGGCATGACCTAGTCTTAATTAAGCCAGAAAATCTTGGGAAATGCTGACAGATTTAAGATATAACAATTTAAAACAATCCTTTCATGAATTTCACTACAATTTTCTGCTCTTTTGAAAAACAATTTCTTTTGACTGTTTTGATGTTGTTTAGTATGTTTAAATAATGATGGCAGGCTCTATAAAAGGGCAGTTCAGCTTTTAAGTTTAGTTATACTGTTTTAAACTACATCCTTCATCTATTTGTCCACCCAGAAGTGCTATAGGATGTAACTTGAAGACTATGGTGAGGTGGTGGGGGACAGTCATGTGTTGAGGAGGAGGTGCTGCCAGAAATGAAGTGTGTGAGGTGACGTTATTGACACTGCATACAGGGAGAATAAAAATACTCTATTCCATATTCATTCACAATCTACGTCTGCCCCCATATGGTTTTACTTTTCTCCAATAAGAAAAAAGAAATTGTCAGTAACTGTCTCTATAAGGTCTTAAAAGGAAACAAACAATAGAAAATCTAGGCTGGAATAATGACCATATTATAAAAAAGATCCATTGCTATTCACTGTACACAGGAAATGTTAGGTCACAGACAAGCACAACAAAAAGACTACTAAACACGTAAGCATTCGATCAGAAAGTCTTCTTCGTAAGTGGACAAAACACACACACACACACACACACACACACATATGACTGTTGTTTCTCCCATGATGCGCAGTTGCTCCCAGTCTGGCCCTAGCAGCCAGAGACCGTGGTCATGTATGTGTGATCTGCATTTGCGCGCATGTGTGTGTGTGTGTGTGTGTGTGTGTGTGTGTGTGTGTGTGTGTGCGTGTGTGTGTGGGAGGGGGGGGGAGGGGGAGGTTTGCACCAAAAGCTTACGTGTTTAATGGGTGGTGTATTTTTTTTTTTTTTCCCCTGCCTGCAACACAACATCTACACTATACAGTGAGTGCCAATCTATCCTTTTCATAATACTGTCGTTACCACCTTGCCAAGAGGCATATTGTGGAGTAATCCGAAGGGCTCTACTAATTTGTACAAGAGGAAGGAGAGCACAATCTCAATGTAAGTTTTTAGAAAACTGGTATGTGCATTACTTCTGCAAACCTTTCAGAAAGGACACAGTATGCACTTCATCCAGCAAGATGAGTAATAAACAATATTAGCAATACTGCATCAAACTTGTTCACTTTCATCTTTGGATTAAACATTTGATTTCAGAGAGTACAGAATTTGGCAGAATCAAATTTTGGGGATATGTGGAACTGGGACAACGGCATATTTTTTACCCATTCACAAACTAAGCACTGCTGATTGCTACTTTTATTGTGTCTGCTGCTGCAATGCATATATGAAACTGTAAGTGCAGCATCTATGATGGAATAAAATGTTATACAAATGAAACAAACAGGCACAGTGAAATAGAGTAGTATGGCTCATCATTTCGGTCTCACAGATTAGCAGGTGTTGACTTGAAAGATAATACTTAAGAAGTTGAATCCAAAGGAGAGGATGTACCGTATTTACTCAAATGTAAGCCCCATTTTTTCTGGTTTTTGTAATCCAAAAAACCGCCTGCGGCTTAGAATCGAGTGCAAAGCAAGTGGAAGTTCTGAAAAATGTCGGTAGGTGCTGCCACAACTAACTTTTGCCGTCGAATATATGTAGCGCAACACAGGCATGCTTCGTAGGCACAAAGATAAATACTTGCGCCAAAACCTCTGCGTCAGTAAATAAATTAAAAAAAAAAGGTGGAAGACGATTTTCACACATTATCCAACGAAGTAAATATAAATTCCGTATTGTTCATCTTCGAATGTAGCAGAACTTCAATGTATTACGAAAATCCGACTGGCAAGACTGTTTCAGATGTTTGTCAATATGGCCAACTCTACGTTCTGAATTTTTTCCTACCTGTGAGAAGAGATGGTTGCTTATAGGAACCTGATGAAATGTGAATCACATGCAGTATTCTCTTCATCATAAGAGTAATACGAATATAAACATGTTGCCACGTATTCTTTCGTGTTTGCTGCTATCTTATTTAAATCCTGTCTGCCTAATAAACTACGAAACTAGAGTGAGACAACAGCAAATGTGGAAGAATATACGTATCGTGTCATGTTTATATTCGTATTATTCTTATGCCTAATAGTGATACAGTCAGAACTGAAGCACGGCAACTGACTAGATTTTTAAATCTAAGATGACTCTAATTTCTGTGCAGAATTTGATGTACTAAAGAAGCGGCCGCAAAGATTTTCAAACGGAGATAAATTTTCGCCTAACTCTCGTTCAGAACATGTTCTATCATACGCAGTCTATTATTTGGTTCTTGTTGATCATTATCAAAGAAAGCAGCAGTGTAAGTAACAACAAATAGTCTCTTGCCATTGTTTCGCTAATGAGATGATTTCTCTCTCTTTTTTTTTTTTTTTTTTTTTTTTAATTGTAGGCGGTGGTAGCGTGCATAAAAGCAAGCCATGCCGCGAGTGACGACAGGCCGCAAACACGCACTATCAGAATGCGACAAACAATGCATGACACAGTACAGTAATGTATTTTCAGCTTAGAGTGACATAAACGCCTATAACAAGGAAAACGGCACTTATCAGATCAAAGCAAAATAAGCAATTGATTCAAACCAGACGAAGCACGTGAAAAAGGAAGGGTACCAGTATAAATACGGACGGAGGGCCTGACGCATAGCAAAGGCTACCTGGTAAAGCTTAAGTGCTAAGCTTACGACTCGAACCAAACTACTGTAGCTGTATCGTCATTCATTCGACCTAAATTGTGTCTCATATTACAATGGACCGACTTTGTTTTGATTTGGAGGTGCAGCCTAAAACTTTTCTCTCCCCTTGAACTTCGAGTCTCAAATTTCAGGTGCGGCTTAGATTCGGGAATTTTTTTTTTTCCTTCCTTTATTTCGAGTCTCATTTTTCAGGTTTGAGTGCAGCTTAGATTTGAGTAAATACGGTAGGTGGTATTTCACCTAATTCTGACTATGAAATAAAACAAAGTACGGCAGGGAGCTCTGACGAATCAAAGAGCAGCGATGAAGATTCTGATGAATAGTAAAGTATGAGTTAAGAAACAAGATGCTACTGAGATCGTAAATTTTTGTTGTGTTGATGAATCTGTTAACAAACATATTCAAAAATGCACTGAAACATTGGCACATGTAGTGTTGGGAGGTGATAAACTGTCATAACGGTTAGAGGAGCTACGTATTTCTTGCTGTTCTACTCCTACATGACACTGTATCTGAAGGTACAGAATGAATCTTCACTGGCTAGAGAAATGGGTAACACAATTTTACAAGTCTCTGCTGTCATGTAATCTCTTCAGGGAAATCATGACTGTACTGAGATTCGGTTTGTGGTTGACAAGGTCAGAGTCATTAAGAAATGCAAGGCAGCTACCATGTCAGTCCTAGAAGAGAGAGACGTAGCAAACTGTCAAAGCATGTACATTCCCGGTCCATATGTTTGTGGTGATGTAATAACCAAGTAATACTGAAGTGTGATCCAAGTCGCACAAATATGGCTTTAATAATAACCTCCGAACAATATGCCTCTAAGGACTCAACAAGACACAGAACACTGATGTGCACATTACAAACTAGAATCACACAGAGAATCAGTCAGCACTGTTCCACACTAATATATGTGCGAGTCACCAGCAGATGGCATGGCAGCGACCGCGCCACACGCTTGGCTCCCAGAGACAGAATCCAGCAGCCAGCCTGCAATGATCAGTGGGTGACCAATTTAAAGACGCATGTACGGCAACACCACTCTCGGTGCACTCACACTGACATGTACTAGTAGCACGATACAGCAGTGATGAGCAGTAGTACCCCTCCTGTCTTGCGCGCCTTTTATCTGGCTCTACAATTTACTTTCCTAGACCCACACAAATGCCTGATCCTCCTAATTCAATTTGCTCTGCAGACTATTTAAAATTCACAAAGAAAAAGGAGCCAAAATTGCACTTTGTGTGCCAGTTACTTTCCAATACATTGCCACCAGCTGATCTTATTTAAGAATACTCAACTTTCGTAGCCATACTTACAGCACATCCTTTGCTTCCTGGCCTAAATCCAAGTTAACTACCAGCCCCCCTGCCCCCTCCCCCCCCCACACACACACACACACGCCCCTGCCCCCCCCTCCCCCCCCCCCCTCTCCCCCCTTCCCAATCAGCTAGTTGTGTGCTGTTATCTCATGTCACACCCTAGTCTATGAGTGCCCAGCTGTCTGTCGCCTGACCCCTCTACCTGCACCCCTAGCTAACCCACAGATGGCTCCCCACTCTCCCACGAGCCACTAAATGCTGCCCTCCAAACCCCTCCCATCTCTCTCCATCCCTCACATTGCCTCAACCCACCCCATCCTACCCCACTCTAAAGCCCTACCTCACTCCAGAACACTCACCATGGGCCAGTAAAGAGCTGGCAGTTGAGCGACCACAACATAAGGAGACATGCATGTGCATGTGAGTGAGTGTGTGTGTGTGTGTGTGTGTGTGTGTGTGTGTGTGTGTGTGTGTGTGTGTGTGTGCACGCGCGCGCATGTTTTCCCTACAGCTAGAAAAAGAAAGTGCATTCTGGAAGCTCGCCAAGCAACGTACCTTTTAGCTTGGAAGGTAGAAGACGAGGTACTGGTGGAAGTAAAGCTGTGAGTACGGGTCGTGAGTCATGCATGGATAGCTCAGATGGTAGAGCACTTGCCCACAAAAGGCAAAGGTCCCAAGTTTGACTCTTAGTCCGGCACACACTTTTAATCTGCCACGAAGTTTCATATCAGTGCACACTCCACTGCACAGTGAAAATCTCATTCTACAAACCTTTTGTTCGTGTGCCTATCAATGAGACAGTGCTTCTGCCTTTTGGTGAGCCATCTGCTTTATTCCTAAATAATTCGTAATTTTCAACAGAAACTTTCCGTACGTTATTATTGCATCCTACATTACAATATGCAATTTCCACAATATGTGGTCATCTGTGAATATAATGGGGGTAACAACTGTAGGAGACCAAAAACTGACTGCAGTAAGCAAGTTCAAGTTATTGTACGCTGTAGTAGTTACGCAGAGGTGAAGAGGGTCACACAGGATAGGCTAGCATGGGCAACTCCATGAAACCAATCTTCAGATGGAAGATCACAACAATAAAAACATTTGATTCAGCATACACCAGACTCCAAACAGCGTACACAACCTGTATGCTCAGAAACACAGAAAATCATATTGGTTCCATCAGCAGGAAACTTCAACCCGTAATTGTTGTGGAACACTGTGGCGATTTTGTTCATTAATAAAACCCAAAACTGGGGAGTAATAAGAAAGTATTGTTGTAACTTCTTATCAACCTCATTACCAAAATACATATTAAGAAGACTGGTAAATTTTTATTTTAAAGGGGTCACTCCAAAGCGCCACGAAAGTATTTGAGCAATGTATAAAATTAGAGAATAGGTGCACAATATTGAAAGCCTATCTACATTATCTATATCTGCATGACTAGTCTGTAATTCACAATTGAATGCTGGCAGAGGGTTCAGAGAACCACCCTCAACCTATTTATCTACCATTCCACTCCCCTACAGCATTTGAGGAAAAACAAACACTTCAATATTTCCGTACAAGCTCTGATTTCTCTTATTTCATTACAATGATCATTTCTCCCTATGTAAGAGGGCTCTAACAAAATATTTTCACATTCGGAGGAGAAAGTTGATGATTGAAATTTTAAGAACCTGCTCCAGCAAAATGCTTTTGCTTTAATGACTGCCACCCCAATTCACATGTGATATCTGTGGCATGCACTTTCCTGTTTCCCAATAATACAAAATGAGCTGCCTTTCTTTGAACTTTTAAATGATGTCCTCTGTCAGTCCAATCTGGTAAGGATCCCACACCATGCAGAATACTCCAAAAAAGGACAGACAAGTATAGTTGTAGATAGTCTCTTTAGTAATCCTAATCTTCTAAATGTTTTACTATTAAATCACAGTCTTTTGTTTGCTTTGCCACCGCATTATCTATGTGAGCATTCCAATTTAAGTTATTTGTAAATGTAATTCCTAAGTATTCAGTAGACTTCACAGCCTTTAGATCTGTGTGAATTATCATGTAAACAAAATTTAGTAGATGCCTTTTACTACTCGTGCAGATGACATAAAAATTTTTATTATTTAAGGTCAGTTACCACTTTTTGCATCATATGGATAGGTAGCCTAAATCATTTTGCAGTTCATTTTGATCATCTGATCACTTTACAAGACAGTAAATGATTTGCGAGACTGTAAATGATAGCATCATCTAAGAGGACTGCTCAGATTCTCTCTTAAATTGTTAATGTAGATCGGCAACAGCAGGTGGTCTATAACACTTCCTTGAGGAATGTCAGATATCACTTCTGTTTTACTTGACGATTTTCCATCAATTGCTATGAACTGTGACCTTTCTGACAGGAAACCACACATCCAGTTGTACAACTCAGACAATACTCCATAGGCACACAATATGATTAGAAAATGCTTGTGAGGAACTGTTTCAAAAAGTCTTCTGGAAATCTACAAATATGGAATCAATTTGAGATCCCCAGTCGACAGCACTTATTACTTTGTGTGACTAAAGAGCTAGCTGTGTTTTAAAAGGTCGATATTTCTGAATCTATCTTAGCTATTTATCAATGAATCATTACCTTTGAGATAATTCAAAATATTCAAACACAATATATGTTCCAAAATCCTAATGCAAATCAACATTAGTGATATGAGTCTGTTATTTAGTAGATTACTCCTCTTTTCTTTCTTGAGCATTGGTGTGACCTGAGCAACTTTTCAGTCTCTAGGTATGGATCTTTATCAAATGAGCGGCTATATATGATTTCTAATGGAGCTATTGTATCAACATTCTCTGAAAGAAACATAAATGGTTTATGACACTGAGGAGAGCTACTACTAAGTTACTCACAGTTGCAGTTGTTCTTGATTTGAATACTGCAATATTTACTTTGTTGTCTTTGGTGAAGAAATTTCAGAAATCCGTGTTTAGTAACTCTACTTTAGTAGCACTGTCATCAGTAACATTACCACAGCTATTGCGCAGTGAAGGTATTGGTTGTGTCTTGCCATTGGTGTACTATACATTCAACCAGAACCTCTTTGGATTTTCTTCCAGATTTCAAAACGAAGTTTCACTATGGGAATTATTAAACACATCTTCCACTGAAACCCACCCTAAGTTTCGAGCCTCAGTAAAACATCGCTAATCTTGGAGATTTTGCATTCTTTTAAATTTTGACATGCTTTTTTTCATTGCTTCTGCAGCTGAGTTTTGACATATTTTGTGCACCACCCTTTTAATTTATTTGGTATCCATTCAATTTATTTGGTATATATCTCTTAATTGATGTCAATACTATTTCTCTGAATTTAAACCATCTCTGGTCTACACTTACATAGTCAGACTTGAAGGAGTAGAGACTTAGTAGAGACCGTCACCTTGGAAGGCATCAAGTTAATTTTTATCTGCTTTCTCATTAAATGCCCTATTGTGTACGGCTGAAAATTAATAGAGATAAGGCAAACAGAATGTGCAAAGTAAGTGGAAATTACTCGTCTCTTCCCCGATTACAGTGCAATAGAAGATACTACAAGATGTTGACAGATTGCCATATCTCGGTAGCTTTATATGTAATAATGAGGTCACAGATGCAGAAATCACCAGCAGAACTGGAAAATCAGTCCATATGGCAATTAGGTCTGTAATATGTCAACAAAGCTTTGCCTGTACTCCTTTATTGTTTATATTTGTGAGACTTGGAAAATGTCAGTAAAATCAGCACACAGTCTCCATATTTTTCACCAACAATGCTAGAGATGAATTCTGAAGATGTTAACCCGACCAAGTTACAAACGATGTAGTGCTGAGAATACGAGGTCTACACAGCCTGCACAAAATTATTGTTGAAAGAAGACTGAAGATTGCAGGTTATGTTCTACACATGTAAGGTGGAAGAATCCCAAAATCAACACTGTTGTGGAAATCAATGGACAGATACAGATGTACAGGAAGACCTTTTAACACCTGGAACTTTTGCAATGAATCTTCAATGCATGGACACAAACTTGGAGGAAGGTGAGAACTTGGCAGCTGATTGAGTGAACTCTGTGAAACCAGTTCCTTGTATGGTACACAGCAAATCTGAGTAAGTTAGTAAGTAAGTAAGTAAAGTAAGTACAACTGGGGATTTTGCAAAACTGTTGGATGATCGATATTATTGTCTAGATTTGACACTGTTGGACTTCTACCTTTTCCTTGATGTGTATTCTTCAAATTGTGAGTTTTATGAGAAAGCTGATAGGTACTTACCAATCAACCTTCCCTCACATGAACTGACATTGTCTCTTTATAAATTCTACTGTGCTAACAATTATCTACTGAGAATCCTCGACTAGGTCTCCACAGCTCAAATGAGCCAGTTTCTTTTAAATTTCTGTCTTTGGCTATAATTGTCTTCCAAGTATGGTGACACAACATCCTGTCATGAAACTTTTGCCTTTACATTTGTTTACTTTTCTGGACACTGCCTTTTTCTGCACTGTGCACCAAATACACTATGTGAGTAACGCCCAAGCTCCAACAACCAATCGTGAGCTGTAAACAGTTGTACACTCTACCAGGGCACATAACAAACAATTAACATTTGTTTTTTAGTGTTCTAAGCTGTGAGGTCATCAGCGGACAAATAATTTAGTACCTATTCCTAGGCAGCCGGAGTGGCCATGCGGTTCTAGGCGCTACAGTCTGGAACCGAGTGACCGCTACGTTCGCAGGTTCGAATCCTGCCTCGGGCATGGATGTGTGTGATGTCCTTAGGTTAGTTAGGTTTAATTAGTTCTAAGTTCTAGGCGACTGATGACCTCAGAAGTTAAGTTGCATAGTGCTCAGAGCCATTTGAACCTATTCCTGACGTGCAGTTGTTTGGAACAACGACTGACATGATCCAAAATATTACTTTCTTTTATTATAGCTTCACTTTTATTTTGTCTAATGATTACTAATTTCAGTATCAAATTCCATCATCAAGCCACTATATGATCAGAAAGCATAGTGTATCATTAAAATATTGTTTAATAAACAGATTACCATTATATCATCATTCCTTAAAGTAATGTCCAAACTGGAAGGACAGATGATTAATTTTGAGTATATACAAAAGTCAGAGTACTGAACCGGATATGAAAGAAGGAAAACCAGAAGGGCAGTGAGAGACGGGTGCCTTCTATCACCTTACTTCCTTAATATGTTCATCAAGGAAGTAATAACAACAACAAAGAAAAGATGACAAGAATCAAAAGGTAATTTCTGGAATACTCCAAGGAAATGTGATAGGGCCATTACATTTACAATGTATATAAATGATCCAGTAGAAAGTGTCAGAGGCTCCTTAATATTGTTCACAGGTATTACACTTGTCCATAAGAAAGTGTCAACAACAGAAGACAGTATCAATTTGCACAATGACCTGCAAAGGATTGGTGAATGATGCAGGCTCTGGCAGTTGACCCTGCACATAAATAAATGTAACATATCACACACACACACACACACACACACACACACACAGGAAAAGAAATCCAATACTGTACAACTACACTATTAATGACAAATTGCTGGAAACAGAATCTACCACAAAATATCTAGAAGTAACTATTCAGAGCAACCTTAAAGCGGAATGATCACACAAAACAGCAATAGAAAAGCAGATGCCAGACTAACATCCACAGGAAGAATCTTAAGTGAATGTAAATTACCCCTGTGTCCTTACCCTGTACGACTGACAGAAGAGAGAAAGAAGATCCAATGAAGTGCGGAGTGTTTTGTCACAGAATCATTTAGTCACTGTGAGATCATTACAGAGATGCTCAGCAACTCCAGTGGTAGATGCCATAAGAGAGCAGTTGTGCATCACGGAAAGATTTACTACCCATGTTTCGAGAGAGTAGTTTCCGAGAAGAGTCTGACAACATAATAGTTTCTCTCATATACAATTCACGAAATGATCACGAGAAGAAAATTTGAGAAGTTAGAGATAATACAGAAGCGTACTGACAGTCATTCTTCCCAAACACTGTTCACAAGTGGAACAAGGCAGAGGGGGTCAGTTGGTGGCATGAGACGTACCCCCTGTCACACACAGTTAGGTGGTTTTTGGAGCATGATGTCGATATGGAGACTTAATTGCATGCATATACACTGCAGACTGACGACATCACAATAGTAAATCAGAATAGGAACTAAATAAAATGTTTCAGGCCTTAAATCAAGAAATGGTAAAACTAAAGCTAAAAATGAATACAAAGAAGACAAAATTTATGGCTACAGACAAGAAAGGAGGTGGAGGCAGGACTGACGCAAGAACAGGCAATGAGCAACTCAAGAAAGGAACTGAAATTCACTATCTCAGTAGCATTTTGCAAGAAAACAATCAATATTTCAAGGCATTCAAGAAAAGAATAGCACAGGTGAAGAGTTCCTTCCAAAATAAGAAGAAGCTGCAACTGAATAAACATATCAGCTCCCACATTAAGAAAATATTTGTAAAGACCTTTGTGTGGAGTGTTCTGACACACAGATGCAAAATCTGTACATTAGAAAAGCCAAAGGAAGCTCACCTCAAACCTGCTGAAATGTGGTTCTGGAGGAGAAGTACAAGAACTAGCTGCATTGACAGAAAAATTAAAGGAAATAGGAGAGAAGAAGGAACCACTGAAAGTTATAGGCCAGAGCAAAGCAAAATACACTGGACACTTAACTGGAGATGGTAATCTTTTAAAAAACATTTCTGAAGGCAAGATCATAGGTAAGAAAACAAGGGGATGACTGAGAACATCCTACTTAAACAATATGATCAATGAATGGGATTTTCTTCACACATGGAGATGAAAACAACTGCTGAAGAGAGGAAGCTGTGGCTGCAGAGACAAGGTTTAACCTTTTGGAAGAGTAAGGACAAACTAATACAAAATATGATTCTGCATGGCAGCTACATATGGAATAAATGACAACTTCTTGTGTGCATTCATCAAGTCACTTACCCCAGTAGGTGTCTTATCTACTAAAAGTAAAGGTCACTGTTGTGCTTTCAATAGATGTGAACTGCACCCTGAAAATGGTATGTCTAGTTTGCAGTTGTACAGAAGCTTTTTATTTTGCAAAATGGTTCAAATGGCTCTAAGCACTATGGGACTTAACATCTGAGGTCATCAGTCCCCCAGACTTAGAAGTACTTAAACCTAACTAACCTAAGGACATCCCTGCCTGAGGCAGGATTCGAACCTGCGACCGTAGCAGCAGCATGGTTCCGGACTGAAGTGCCTAGAACCGCTCGGCCACAGTGGTCAGCTTTTATTTTGCAAAGAAATTTTTGATAATAAGATGAACTGATGCTGGTACTCGCTACTGAAACCAGTAGTACTTAGACACAACAAAAGTGTGACTACAGAATTAAGAATAATTTTTCCAAACAATTGAGTATTTTTTTCAAAACAACACCACAATAGAGGAAACTTATTTTAAACTAAAGACACAAAAGAAAAAAAGAGAAACTGTAAAGATCTTGAGTCTCATAAGACTCTCTTGGGAGGAAAATATAAGATATTTAATAGGTAAACTTGCAAGGCATACTTTTTTATGTTGTATAAACTACGAAACTGTTAGCATCTTCAGCTAAAATTTACTTCTTCTGTCTTAATATACCTTCCTTCACTTTCAGCTGCAGTGTGGAGACAGGGGTGAGGGTGGGAGCGGGGATGGAGTCGAGGGTGAGGGCGTACTGCTTTAAAATGGTGATTCTTGTATTGATATTCTTAACAACAGATTTATATCTCTTGCTTATGAAAGTCTGCATGCGATGACAGCTGCACTAGTAATACCTTCACAGGGTCGTATTCAAGTTGCAAGGCTAGATCTATGCCAGCCATGGCACGCTCCCAGCCTTTCCTCCTCGTGATCTGGTTGTAGCATTGGGACTGCAGGGTGTCTAAGCAGATGTTCAGACCGTCAAGCCCTGCCCTCTGCAAGGCAACCAGCTGTCTTGTCAATATGAGGCCATCGGTTGTCATTAAGACACTTTCGCGATCTTTTATTTTTTTCAGGGCACCTGTGAAACAGCAAAACTGAAACAAATAATTTGTAACATTTCTGCTGCATATGAAACAAAACTCCAGTTGATAAATTGAAAATACAAATTCCTTAAAAGTTAACTGTACATTTGCCCTAATACAAAGAGATAAGAAGGGTTAATAAACTGAATTGAAGAATGCAAGTTAAGATAGCAATGAAAAAATAATTAGAGGCATAAGATCACCTACTGAAACAGAGAAATGGGAATCAATATGAACCATTACCACTACTATCAACTGATTCCATGTCTCCATGCACACTGTATAAACCACTGTGGGTTTGTCCGACAAAGTACATTGTTGTACCACACATTATGGTTTTTCCCCATTCAGTGCTCATGTGGAGTGTGGGAAGAATGATTCTTTAAATGGTTCTGTGCATGCTGTAATTAATCTTGCCTTCATGGTCCCTATAGGAGTGATACATATGCGGTTATTGTATAATCCCTAAATACCTCGCTTAATACATGTTCCTGAAATTTCATAAGTTGGGTTTTGTCATATATTTGGCGTCTATCTTCACTTGTCTGGCATTTCCAATTTTTAGTAGCTTCTTGATGCTCTCCCATGCATCAAATAAATCTATGATCAATCATGCTACACTATTTTGTATACATTCAATGTCTGCCATTAGCCTTATTTGTTATGGGTCATACTTAAGCAATATTCTAGAATGGGCCACACAAGTATTCTGTAAGCAATGTCCTCTATTGACTGATTGCATTTTCCAGTATCTTACCAACGAATTGAAGTCTGCATTCTGCTTTGCCTACAAGTGAGTCTATGTCACCATTTCATTTCATCCAGATATTTGTATGAGTTGACCAATTAAAACTGTGATTATTTGATAATGTAGTCATACAATTCTGTCTTTTATTTGTTTTGTGATGTGCTCCAATTTACATTTCTGAAAACTTAAACTCAGTTGCCCATCTTTGGACCAATTTGAAATGTTATGATCTGACTCAAATTTGTACAGATCTTTTTCAGGCAATAATTCATTATAGACAACTCTATCATCCAGGAAAAGTATGAGGTTCCTTATAATATCGTCTTCCAGAACATTAAGGTACAACATTAATGTAATGGTATAAATTACTATAACTGTATAAATAAGTTTATAAGTGTGTAAAATACATTGAACTATTTGTTACAACAAAACATTGTACTGGTATACTCAGCAAGATGTTAAATCAGCAGATAGCTATATTTTATGTTCAACATTTTGTGTACAGCATATATGCTGGAAAGGATTTATACCCAAATTAAATAAATCTGAAGAAATGGTAGTGTGTCTCTGGAAAAAAAATCCATAAAAACTCATACAGTCCAATTTGCTATTATGTCACTGTTACTGAAATATAATACAAAGTAACTGAATTCGATGAACATTCTCAGAGTGCAATATGCCTCAGAGTGAAATGCACAGTAATGTCAACATTATTTTTCAAGGCTATGTTTGTGAAAATGGATGACAGCAAACCGCACATTTTGTTCTCAATCTGAGGAAGCATTATGCACTGTAAAACACTGTACTGCTGTTCTACATAAAAGCTGTCTCATTGCCAACATCTTTCCCCTGCTGGCTGTTCTACACTTCTCATCACTGATTCAACATGTTGTAAGGTATTTTATGCTGTATGACACCACAGTCCAATCTGGTAAGGATAGCATAAAAATAATATATGAATTTCAGTATTGAAACTGGAACAGCAGAACAGCTCTCATCACACTGGATATCAAATCGAGGTTGGATTACAGCCATGGGTACATTAATTCATGCTACTCAACTGTATGTCATATGTCAGAGTTCATCAACTGTAGTGGTTGGCGACTGGTGGCTGGCGACTGGTGGCATACCCATCTCTTGGCATCCTGTGAACAGATGTTCTCCACAGGTGACAGATTTGAAGAAAATGCTGGATATGGCAACAGTGGAACACTCTCTGTATCGAGGTAGCTCAGTACAGCTCAGGTGATGTGTAGTCTTGCATTATCTTGTTAAAAGATAACATCATGGAGCCCTTGAAAATACGGCACAGCGATAGGCCTTAACAAAACACAAATGCAATGGCTGCTGTCCAAATTACTGGCTATGTGAACCACAGGTTGTGACATGTATCCAGTTGCACCCCATACCATCACATCACATGCTGGACCCGCATGGGAATAACAGGTACAATCTGGCCAGGTCTGTTGGCATCAGAGCCTCCACACACAAGTACATCAATTGTGACGATGTTACAGAACCGAGACTCATCTGGTACGATGACACAGTGCCATTCCTGTGTCTGGCATTGTTGTTAGTTGCACCGCTGTCAGTTCACCTCTCTCTAGAGCTGCATTAAGGGGTTGACAGTCTGTGCTGCTCCAGATGCCATCACATTGTCTGTGTGGATACTTGTCTCACTGTATACAAGCCCACTTCCTGACTAAATGTACACAACTTCACTGCAGGATCACGTACGCATGAGCAAACACTTGTCTGCCCTCTCAGGTGCTAGTTGGGTGGCACTACTGAGGCCCTGCAAGGCATTTAGCATGGCCCTCCTGAACCTACCAATTCTATGTTCGCACAAAATGAGATTCTGAGCAATGCAAGCAGCAATATAGTGAAACAATAAACCAGAGTCTCAGCAGACCATGAGCCTGCCACTGCCAAATCTGGAATGCTGATAAACATTTCTCCTTCTTCCATTATGCTTAACACGGTCTTCGTGTAAACAATCAACACCGAAATAGAATTTCTGAATGAGAAACCTGCTCCATAAGCTTATCTTGCATACAGAATATGCGTGGGAGTGCTGAAAAGTAATGCCTCTGAATTTTTTATTCTGTTCTCAATATCGGTCGAGGTATGACACGTCACACATATTACTTGGTCAGCTTTCCCACTTCACTGACTCGTGGCACACCCCCCTCCCGCAAACAGATGGAGTCACAATAGGCAGCCCACTCTGACCAGAGATTGTGGATATATTTACGGTGCACTTCGAGGAAGAGGCCCTGATGTCATCCAAATGGAAATCCTTCTTCTTCTTCTTCTTCTTCTTCTTCTTCTTCTTCTGTTATGTGGATAACACACTTGTCATCTGGCCTCATGGAAGAGACAAACTTCTTGACTTCTTTGTACATCTGAACTCCACATGCCACAAAATCAAATTCACTATGGAGACCAAAGAAGAAGGAAGACTACCATTCCTGCACATCATAATCAGGAGAATAACGGACAGCACCCTGCGCCACAGCGTGTATCTGACTCTACAAAACACATAAACTCAGTTCTCCCTATGGCACTGTGAATAATTTCAATAACAAAAAGTGTGATGAATGTTGCAGCGTACATTTAATTTCCACTTAGGCTTTGCATTCAAGATCAGTCTTACCTGAGAGTGCAACATTACATCTTTGGTTAATTTAATTATATGTTCATTAGATTTTGGTTATAAGGCACGTTTTGGTGCCTAATGTTTCATCTCCAAATGCTGGAAACAATCCATGGAGGAAGAGGAGTATGTAAGACATTGGTGGACCAGGTTGGAAGAATCTGTGAATTTCAATACTCTGTAGAAGAGCTCAATCATTTGAAAATAACTTTCAGACCTTGTGGCTATTCTAACAGATATACATAAGGCACTACATTCTAAAATATTTGCATCTTTCACTGAAAAACAAGCAACTAGAGGAAAAGTTCTCTTGCCATTTGTAAAAACAGTCGCAGATCGCGACCTCCGAGTGCTATGAAGAGAAGGTATTGACGCAGTGCTTAAACCAAACTGAAGACCACAACAGCAGCCATACTCAAGTAAATTGCTATGCAGTAGTTTCAGTGAATTTGACAATGATGTGGCTGCTTTCATGGTGGCCCAGTCATGTTGTGGGGATAGGGAATGCCAGTGACAGGGCTGGAATTGTAGGTGACAAACTGATTTTTGGCAAAGCCTTGTATCAATACCTCCTTAATTATTGAGCTGAAAAACTGTAAAAAACATTCATACAGTAAAATCACACAAAAAAATTTCCTATTTCTGCAGGTATTGTGCCTTCTGTTTCCTTTTCATTACAAAAACATATTGATTCAAATTTATAAAGTCACAACTATGTCGCTGTGATTTGTGTAACACACATTCTGGAACATGTTCCAGGAATGTCATGAAACAGACAGCTTTAAATACTTACTCTAGCTCATCTTTCAAGACTTGCATGCCAACAACAACACCATCTATCCAATCTGTTTTTATTTCTCTTTCATGTAAAGATTTCTCCACAAAGGATATCATCTGCCATGTAGGCAGTGCAAGAGGAAATTCCACACTCGCATTTGGGTAATCAAGTAGAGTCTGTGTCTTGTCAGAACCAAGTACAATCAACCCAATTTCATCTTTCCCACTGGTAAATATCTGGAAACATATTAAATGGTAAAAATAAGTTTTGTTTATAACAAGTTGTATACCAATAAAAACATGACACACAGAGACTCTTTATAAAATTATTTAATTGGATAGATAAAAAATCTACTCGCCAAGCAGTGGCAGAACACACACATAAAAGACTGTTGTGATAGGCAAGCGTTTGGAGCCAGTGACTCCTTCTTCAGGCTAAAGGGTTGCAGGGGAAGCAAGAAGGGTGAAGGAAAAGGACTGGAGAGGTCTAAGAAAAGGGGTAGATTTTGGGAAAGTTACCCAGAACCGTGGGTCATGGGTGACTTACCGTACAGGATGAGAAGGAAAGACTAATTGTTGGGGACTGCATCGGGCAAGATTCGGAAACCTGAGAGCTTAAAGGTGGAAGACAGGGTAATATGCAAGACAGAGATTACTACTAAAACTGTACATGAGTTAATAAGAGTGAGAAGCTAAGCGTATTGTATACAACAGCTGCGGGAGGGGGTAGTGAAAATAGACGGGAAAGACAATGAAAGATGTAGAAAGCTAAAACGGAGTGAAGCAAAGAGTAATTACAGTGAAGAAAGGCTGAGACAGCAGAAATTAACGTAAATTAAAGCGAGGTGGGTGGTGAGAACCAAGGACACGTTGTAGTGCTAGTTCCCACCTGCGGAGTTCTGAGAAACTGGTGTATGGCGGAAGAATCCAGGTGGCATGTGTGGTGAAACAAGTGTCGAGGTCACGTATGCCATGTTGTAGAGCATGCCCTGCAACAGGATATTGTGAGTTTCCAGTATATACACTATGCCTATGCCCATTTATCGTAACTAATAATTTGGTGGTAGTCATGCAGATGTAGAAAGCTGAACAGTGTTTACATAATAGCTGGTATATGACATGTGTCATTTCTATTTTTCGCCTGATCCGCAGTTCTGGGTGACTTTCCCAAAATCTACACCTTTTCCTGGAACTCTCCAGGCCTTTTCCTTTACCCTTCTTTCTTCCCCTTCAATGCTTCTGTCTGGAGGAGCCACTGGCTCCGAAAGCTTGCCAATCATAACAGTCTTTTATGTGTATGTTCTGCTGCCACTTGGTGAGTAGATTTTTTATCTATTCAATTAAATAATTTTATCAATAATATATTGTTTTTGTTGTTATAGTCACTCTTTATAACCTACTTAAAATACATCACGTACCCTCCTCTCCACAATTCTTCGAACACATAGTTTTGCCTTTTGTAAAAAATCACTGCGTTTCTGTATAACATACTTGGAATCAACGTGTCCAACATCTATTACAATCATAAACAGAAGAAAGAAAGTCATTGTATTTATTGGCAGTATTACGCAATCAAATATTTTGAAAGAGTTCCAGTGGTATAAATTTACAAAATCTTACAAATAAATATATACGTTTATTCTTTAAATCAATTCTTAGCAATAACATAATAGTATAAATTGCAGAATCAATATAGCCAATTTTAATGTAATGACTGCAATACAAATACAAAATAACAGCGGTAAGGTATAACAAATGAGAGAGAGAGAGAGAGAGAGAGAGAGAGAGAGAGGCATTTAGACAATGTTTCATTACAGTGTGAAACTTATTAGAATTAAAATGAAGCCATAGTGAATTATTACATTCCAAAAATAATAGTTATTGTGCTCTTTCACCCCAAAATACTACCTTCATTAGGTAATATATACTTTTAATTTCAGAAATTTTTACAACAGCTCTGGACTTCACTGCCTCGATGAATTTATTACATGTGTCAATGAATGAGGGTTGATAACACTGCTTTAGTCATTCAATTGTTCATCATGTGATATTCACAATGTTCTTAATAACTTCTTATGTAAAGTTCTATCATGAAAAAGATAATCTACGTAAGTTTTAAAAGTCGCGAATCTTTAAACAACAACTTGATAATGGGTATATCAGTATTTTGTATACATTCTAGCATTGCTAGATTTACTTTTAAATTTTAAAGTATATGAGCAGATTGGCAACTTTCCATCCAGAAAATTTGCTGTTGGCAAGACCTCACTACAAAGAAAAATGGTCTTTCCGGAGTCAAATGCTAAAGAATTCATAAATACCAGCAGTGTAAGTGATACAAACAGGTATTAAGCAACGGTCATAAATATCGTTCTGCTAGACGAGAAAAAAAGTAGGTAGATGAAAGAGTAAATTGGGTGCAAGGATTGAACATAAACTCACCCAAATTACAAAGGATCTTTCTTTTTTTTTTAAAAAAAAAAAAAAAAAAAAGTGTCACTGCTCAAGAATTGAGAACTGCCCCCACCCCCCTTTCTTTTACAGGCTTGCTTTCACTTCTCAGATGAGACCATGTCCCCAATATAAGAAGAAAATAGCCAATATGTAAAGAGAATTACAGTTAAAGAGTTTTCTAGAATGAGACTTTCACTCTGCAGCATAGCGTGCACTGATATGAAACTTCCTGGCAGATTAAAACTGTGTGCTGGACCAAGGCTCAAACTTGGTGATCGTAACCCCAGACCTGTGTTGCCGTTTTCGGAGGTAAATCTCGTATCTGGAAAGAGGAGATGACAGTTAGGGTACCATGGGCGAGCAGCTGCCATCAATTTTTGATGGTGCAGAACCCACAATAGTGGAACTGCTGCCTAGTCCAAAGGCACCTGTTACCAGTCTTACCCCACAATAGTGTATCGAATCCAGGCGTAATGTCGTAGCTGATAAAAAGTCATATGAGAGATTCCTGTAATCTAGGTGTGACTGCACCAATGCTGCATACAGCCATATCAAAGTAGAGTGGACCACACCGCTGAGGCATAGAAGAGCATTCAGGTGCGACCTACATGTCTGCTTTAGTTGACAAAGACGGGGAAGCCATGTCAACTAGGCATAAAAGACCGGTCCTAAAAAACACAATGGCAGAAATGCATAACGTAGGTCATGGCAGCCAAAAAATGGATGCTATGAGTGAAAGCGCAGGATTGTGCTTAGTGTATTGCTCCCTGCATTCTGCCTCCAGCAATAGCCGTCGAGGATGAACAAAAAAGATGGGGACACCATATGTCATGCAGCTGCCGCCAGATCATTGATAGCCACATAAAAGAGAGCGGCACTCAAAACAGAACCTTGTGCAAGCCCCGTCTCCTGCAGGGGGGGATGCTACAGGAGGCACCAACCTGTACCCAAAAAGTGTGACATGGAAGAAAGTTCTGGATAAAAATCATGAGTGGACCATGGAGGCCCCACTCCTTTAAGGTGGCAAGGACGTTATGGCACCATGTGGTATCATAAGATATATATGCAGATCAATGAAAACTGCAACAAGGAACTGATGCTGAGCAAAAGCTGTTCAGATAACACACTTCAAGTGGACTAAATTATCTTCAGTAGAGCGCCCTTGGCGAAAAGCACACTGGATCGAAGCCAAAAGACCCGGGGATTCAAGGACACAATACAGCCTTCGACTAACCATATGTTCAAGTAACTTGCAGGACACTGAGTAAACAATCTGGACGACAGCTGTCCGTTTGAAGAGGCAATTTATCTGATTTCAAAATTGGAATAACAGCATTTTCTCGCTACTGGGAAGAAAATTCTGCATTGCACCAGGGATGGTTAAAGAAAGGCCAGGTACACTGACGGAAAAATTTGCAACACCAAAAAATAATTAATGTAGAGTAATGAAATACCAGGAATATATTTGTTGAGACAACATATGTAAAGTGATTAATGTTGCAGGATCAGGGATCAATGTAAGTGTGAGATAAGCCACAGCAAATGTAAATGTAAATTCTGGTACGCTGTAGTACACGTGTCATGTGTCAGTTTGTGGAATGGAGTTCCATGCCTGTTGCACTTTGTTGGCCAATATAAGGACAGTTAATGATGTTTGTGGATGCGTTGAAGCTGTCATCAGATGATGTCCAATATGTGCTCGATTGGAGGTAGAGCTGGTTATCGAGCAAGCCAAGGCAATATGTTGACACACTATAGCATGTTGGCTTACAACAGCAGTATGTGAGCAAGTGTTATCCTGTAGGAAAACACCTCCAGGAATGCTGTTTGCGAATGGCAGCACAACAGGTCAAATAACCAGACGGACATACAAATTTGCAGTCAGCGTTCGTGGGATTCTACAAATGTATTGTTTAGCTTGCCAAGGCAAGTGTAATTGTGTACTTTGACCAGTGGGAAGCCAGTCGGTGTAGTGTTCTGCGTAGCGGCTGGGGTAGTGTTGTGTAGTTGAGGTGCTGCAGAATTGTTTGTATGGTCCCTCATATTACCGATGCTCGGAACTGGTGTTGGTAAAAGCACGCTGCATTTGCCGTGTGAGTCAGTAGGCTCAGTTGTTCGTGTATGTTGCTGCTGATTGCATTTTGGACCCACCAGCTTCCAAGGTCCATCTTTGTTCCACGGAGCTCACACTTCCAGCTCGAGGACTACTGCGGTGATATTGAGGGCCTCTCTAGTATATTCACTGGTGGTGTGACTGGTGTTGGTGTTGCTGTTGCTGTTGTGTTGCTTCCACCCGTCAGTTGGACAATGAGCTCATGCTGTCTCCGAGCCATTGCTTCTTGATTTGTGGCAGCAAAGTCCAGATTTAGCTGGTTCATCACTTACTGATAGGTGGCAAAGCAAGACAGAAACGTCGAAGGGAACAGATGGCACTCCTGCCTCTTGTGCTGCAGTCTTGCTACGGGGGGAGTGACGATTTGTTATTGTTTCCACCCTCCCTCGCCCAGCTTCCCTCAAAAATGCAACTCGCTAGCAACCTCACTGTTAGCATACGACAGACATCTACAATTTTAATAACAATAATAAACACACAAAAATATATTAAATTATTCAATATAATAGTAACAATACAAATAGGTGGATCAAAGAAGGAAGAAAACATAGAACAAACAAAAGAACTTCAGAAAGTGTACAAACTGACATGGACACACTATAATAAAAGAAACATTTCAGTACAAGGCAAACACATGCACTACAATACAGTTATAGTATCAGAAGCACTCTTCGCATCAGAAATGACCACAATCTGAGGACCAGGCACCACAAAGCAGAAAGAATACAATGCAAAATCCTCAGAAAATTTTTAGGAGCAGTGCACAGAGATGGTATATGAATGAAGAGATCAACCAGAGAATTATATGAACACAGAGGCAGACTCAGTCACAATCAGAAAACACCGACTAACATTCTGTGGACACATACACACAATGAATAGCGACAGATTCACAAAGGGATTTAGGATGTAGTAAATGCCTTAATCAAAAAAACCAGTTGGTTTCAAGAAATAGAAGAAGGCTACAAACAAGCAGGAATCAGAATGGAAATGATGAATGAAAGAGACAAATTCAGAAACAAAATTATGAACATAAAACTTGAAGTAAAGGAAAGGAAGAAAACAGAGAAAATATGTACATATCAAAGGAAACAAGAACACAGTCAAAGAATGAAAAGATTTTGGGAAGAGAAAAGGGAGGAGGAAAGAAGGAAAAAGCTGAACAATCACGTAACAACCAAGTTGAACTCTGTCAAAGTGTGTGCTCACCATCATTATTTCAATAAACATTATGACTGAACAGAGGTCTGCAAACACATGTGAATGAGGGGAATACTGTTTCTATCAGTGATTTCCAACTGTGTTCGGGAAGTCATTCTTTCTGTTGTTGTTGTATCGGATCTGTTGTTGACAGCTGGTATGTTCAACCCAGTGGTGTGCAGCTTTACCCAGCTGGAATGTTGTCAATCAGACCAAAAGCATGTCCTTGTGGGCAGACCCTAGCACGAGCAACTGAAAAGTGTCCTTTATTACATGTAGCTTGTCATTGCTGGAAGAACTTGGCATTTTTGACACACTTCTGTTTCCACGCTACCTCCTTCTCCAAAAGTTATGTGTGCATTTGGAAATTGGTGAAGTAAAAAATATAAAGACATCGTGTCATTCTGCCACATCTGTCTGTAGTGTGCATTTTGCAGTGCATGTACGATACAAGGCATTTAGGTATGGTGAGGTTACTTAGCCATTAGTGTTCACAATGGCTGGCATAAAGGAAACATGACAAGTATTACATTAGAAAGCAACAGCGATAGCTTTCCGACCGCATAAATTCTACTAGGCAGAGTCAGAAGCAGACGCAGTGGCCTGTGCCAGATACGAGGGTTGGAAGTGGCTGAAATGTGAGTTGTGGGACAGAGAGAAAGAGAGAGAGAGAGAGAGAGAGAGAGAGAGAGAGAGAGAGAGAGAACACACAGACAGCACCATAAAACATTCCCCATCTCTTTCTGCACAGAATGCACCACACTGCTGCCTTCTTAAGGGCACCTCAGTATAATATGTTGTTTGGGAAGTGTTTGGTAGTTATCATCATTGCTATGACCTCCACTTGTATCCACTCCTGCAAGATTGTGAAATCTACAGCCACTGAGGAGATTTATGTGAGATGTTCCTATCAACTTTATGTAATATTCATATTGCACACTTCTGCAGACAAAACAGATTTTCGACCTTAGCTTAGGAAAGAAAAGAATCATCACAGATCATTAAGGTTCAAAGAACTTGTCTTGAACACTGTAAGGGATCCGTGATCCCACAAACATAGATGCTAGTATCTGATGCCCAGGTCGATAGCGGACAGGAGTCGATTGTCGAGTGCTGCAGTAGGCAGTGAGACTAGTGCTGAGTGCGCAGTAGTATGGTAGAGTGTCGAGTGAGAAGTAGAGTGGGAAAGACGGGCAAGAATGGTGGTCGAGTGAGTTGTAAACGGTAAAATTCACTGGAGTATGACGAGTGAGCACGTCCCCCTGATCGTCGTGGGGTTGACTCTCACTAATGCCGATTCGCGAGTGATAAGAAACAGAAAGTGACAAGTGCCGAATTACGTGTTTCACGTCAACCGCGTCGGCCAGCAACAACCATGGATTGCAGTGAGGATTGTTGTGAATGCTAACCATCAGCATTGCGTGTGACAAAGTACTGAAAATCAGCAATCAGTAAAAAGAGATAACCGCAATTAGACGTGTAAGGCAAAGGTAACAACTGCCTCAGAATTTGTGTGTTAGTAGGAAATATATATCAGTTGTACATCGCAACCTTTGTGATACTTAATAATAGACAAACTTTCAATCATTAGCTATTCTGTCTCAGAACAGCCGCATTCGCAGAACAACCAATAGCCTTTCATCCATTAAGCACACGGTCATATATCATAATAATTAACTGTTTGGTGGCTTCGGTAAATTACCCAAAATCCAGTAAAGGAATTAATCGGGGGTGTTTCAACACAAATGCTTAAAAATTCTTTTGTAGTTAACCTATTTTCAGATTATGAAGAGTTCTTTGTTACAGCTTGTATTTTTGTTCCAGGTGGCACTGAACTTGATGGCTGTAGTGATGTCATGAAGGCACAGAGTTGGAAGTTGTTAAACCTTCAGAAACAAGATTTTCAAAAGTACTTCTTCTCAGACACCAACATTTCGCCCCTGTTTGTGTTGGATACACAGATGTCTCAGTTGTTGTCACATAATTTGAGTGTAGTGACTGAATCTAGAAAACAGTTTCTTTTGCTTCCCTGTACCCCAAGCATTATGTGCAATGCAGGACTCCTAACAAGACAAACACACAGAGCACAGCCCTCTGTCTTCTCTTGCCGTTTCTGCAGTTTGGGAGCACAGTCTGGAAGTCTGACTCATGTTGACCGGACCGGCAGGGCGAAAATGGTCAACGTGGGTTCGAAGCTGGTGACAGAACGGACTGCTACAGCATGAGCAAAGGTTTTTGTGGGACCCGAACTGATGAAACTCGTACGAGAAAATGGCCTGAAGAAAGGTGACGTACTTAGCGTTGCTCGCCTGGTGGGAATTGTGGGGTCCAAGCAGACGTCCAGTTTTATCCCTCTGTGTCATAATATATCTTTCTCCTCTGTGGCTGTGGACATTGAACTGGACTCTGCTCTCAACTGTGTGATTATAACTGGCACAGCAAAGTGTAGAGGGCAGACAGGCGTGGAGATGGAAGCTCTCACTGCTGTATCGGTGTCTGCCTTAACAGTGTACGATATGTGCAAAGCTGTGAGTCATGACATTGTGATATCTGAAATAATGCTTCTGACCAAAAGTGGGGGAACTAGAGGAGACTTCCACCGGACATGAGCATCTGTGTGGGTCAGTGAAATAAGTTAAGTATACCTGGTGTGACGTAGGCAAATTTCAAAGTCTGTTCGTAGTTATCATAAATTATACACACATCGAATTGGCCTGAATATAAGTTGCACCTTTAATTTCGAAAAAGAGAGAAACTTAATTAAAAATAATTTGTCAAGTTGCCCATTTACAAAAGCTTTTCAAAATGTGATTTACCCTTAACCACTTTTTTTTGTAGTACACTGTAGATAAATTACACACCAAAACAAAGCTTTCAGTTGCAGTTTTCATGTAAGACACTCTTAACTTCACTAACATTCATTGTTTTGTCACTGTCAGTATTTTTGTCACTCTCCTCCCAAAGTACAGTGCCGTCGCTACAATCCCGGGCATTGCATGTGCAGCATTTCTTGAACCGTACCTTTAAAAAGCACATCTGTTAGATGAATAACTGTGAGTTTGAAATTTGCAACGTAACTGTACGGAATTCCAAAATTTTCTCTCAATGTTGTGCTTCATTGGTGAAGAATAAATTATATTCTTTAGTTAGAGAAAAACTGTGCCTGTCCCATTGTCTAAAATAGTGAAACTGTGAGAATGGTAATACAGAGGGGTCCAGAAAAATGTAGACTCTCTTTGATAGTCAATATTGATGGAACAAAATGGCATAGTGTCAAAATTCTTGCATGGGAGGAAGATCATTTTGTGTGTTCAAAGTGACACCTGTTAGCAGCCAAGCAACATCAATGTTGCTGAATTGTTGACTGAAGTACAGCTGTCAGTGTTGCCAGTGTGGTAGCTGCACAGAATGTCTTGATGGTTTCTCATATCTCATTCAGTGTAGCTGGGTTCTGTTGGTAAACTTTGTTTGTCGAGGTCCCCCATTGGTAGAAGTCGAGAATTGTAAGGTCCCGTGACCTTGGTGGGCACTTGACAGCTCCTCTTCGACTTATCCGTCACCCACGTAGATTTTCATCTAAGTAGAATCTGATATCTCTGTGGTGGTGAGGCGGAGTACAGTCTTGTAGGTAAAAATCTTTTGTTTCCAAACACCTCTTGGATGGCTAATAAAATCAATGTTTGCAGCATATGATACACCTCACCAGTTATGTACCTTCAAAGAAGAATGGGTCAGAGAAACAATACTATGACGGACCGCACCACACATTAACACCATGTGAAGTAACATGTTTGTCCATGTGAACATGAGGATTTTCAGCAGCCCAATACATGCAGCTATGACAGTTTACATTACCATTCAGGTTGAATTGTGCCTCATTAGGCCAGATAACCTTCCCTGCAAACCATCATCTTCGTGAAGCATGCCTTCAGACCACTCGTAGTGCTCCATCCTTCGATTCGGGTTGTCCTCATTCATAGTGTGAAATAATCTTGGAATGTACACTTTCCACTTTGCAGTCTTCAGAATTTATCATGCACTTGATCAGCTTACCCCACTTCCCCATAGATCCTGCTTCATAGATTTTTGAGATGATCTAGAAAAATGTTGCAATACAGCAGTGCTGGAACCTGGAGGTTGATGTTCTTGTTCGGAGGACCTTTCCTTGTGCACATTTTAAACAGTATTGTCTGCTTAAAATTTATACCAAATACAATAAATTGTTGTTTCAGTACATCCTTGCATTGCTCAAACAATAGTTGTATTTCATTCAGTGCTGCATTGTCATCTGCTGGAAACCCACACGACAAGATCTGTTGGGAAAACAGTGGTTTATGCTACCACTCAAAATTGCAGCCATATAACACTTTGTTCCAAAGGTAATAACAATCAGAAAATGTCTACACTTCTCTGGATCCCTCTGTAGTCACTACCTAAATGGGATAGCAACAAAGAGAATGTTTGCATTGCTACCTCATACACAACAATTGATTTACAAACTGTAGTGATATTTTTGTTTCATTTCAAACTTAAGAAAAAGCACTACAGTTGAGGTTTCTATGATTCATAAAAGTCCCAGTTTTTATGGGAGATTTTTTGTAGAAATGGTGTATCTTATATTCAGGCCAGTATGGTACCCGTTTCCATCCTGTTTTAAGTCTTAATTCAAAATATTTATCTTTCTTTTTCCAATACCTGATCAGTTTGAGAGAGATATTTAAAACAAAAAATAAGCACTAGCAAGTACGTTAATTTGCTATTGTTAAAAACTTTTTCTCGTGCATGTTCTCTACAATTTTGATATGACACCACCTGCACTCTTATCTTGTTGCCAGTAAAAAGTGAGTAAGTAGGTCATTAAACTCTCTCTCTCTCTCTCTGTGCCCTCCCCCAGCTGTGTGGTAGTGTCCTCTGTGTTGCTCTATTGTTTCAATTTTTGATGGTCCCGTGCTGTGAAAAGTTGAGGTGAAGTGTTCATTCTTAAATAAATAGTGTGTATCAGCTCTTTTCTCCTAGGATCAGGTTGTCATTGCTGTGTTCATTGATGTAAAATGACACTTTTTTAACAGTTCCTAAAAGGTGCACCACTTCATTGACATTTTTGCTCAGGTGTAGAGCATATTGGCCAGACCAATTTACATGTTTCAGCTTTACACTGTATGGTATCCTCTTTTTTAAAGGCCTATTATCTTTCTTGTGTGTGACTTGTCCAGAGATTGAAAATGTTTTATTTTGTAAGTTACCAATCCAGAACAGGTTTCTGTCAATTTAATTCTTCAGGTTTTTCCAGAAGTTTGCTGAAATTCCTGAGTTGTCCTTTGCACAGTCGGACATCATTGTCTTCCTCGCATATTTCGGTGACATTAGTTGTTGCTTTTACAAAGTGCTACTTGAGACTGACCGTCAGATGGAGCAGGTCTGTAATTTGTTCCCTCTGCCTTCGTGCTTCATCTGCAATCTGCTCTGACAGACACCATCCTCGGGTATCCGTGTTGCGTGATATTCCGAGTGTCATCTACACTCACGGGCACGATTCTTGTGTGTTATGTTTTCAGTCCAAGCTGGTTGGTAGAATTCTGTTTGCGGGCTGTCCCCGTTTGGGGACAAGGATCGGCAGGGCATGAAACCCTAATCTTTCATCTTTCAGTTAACTCAAATGTCGAGTGTCACTTTTTTCATGTACTGTGATTACAAATATAAGAAAATACAAAATGAAAATTTCTCAACATAGTCATGTTTCTTTTCAGTATGTTTCTCAGATCAGTACACTGCAATGTAAATATTCCATTAAAAGAATATATTTTTGATTGTTTCTTCAGTCAAAGATGCATTGCCTTTCTGACTTAACAATCAATGTCAAATCATTGTCCCTCAAACAATCCTGCAGGGGTTTGACAACGTGAGACCATGGCTTTATGGAGCATGACGTTGACCTCCACCTGTCCAATGGCCAACTTCACACGTCCGTCCACATCAAACCCACCAACAAGCAACAGTACCTCCATTATGACAGATGCCACCCATTCCACATCAAACGGTCCCTTCCCTACAGCCTAGGTCTTCGTGGCAAACGAATCTGCTCCAGTCCGGAATCCCTGAATCATTACACCAACAACCTGAAAACAGCTTTCGCATCCCGC
The DNA here is from genome assembly GCF_023864345.2 of Schistocerca serialis cubense. Classification (NCBI taxonomy): domain Eukaryota; kingdom Metazoa; phylum Arthropoda; class Insecta; order Orthoptera; family Acrididae; genus Schistocerca; species Schistocerca serialis. The sequence goes on from NC_064642.1 coordinate 838,833,552, forward strand.
AACTACCCTCCCGACCTGGTACAGAAGCAAATAACCAGAGCCACTTCCTCGTCCCCTCAAACCCAGAATCCCCCACAGAAGAACCACAAAAGTGCCCCACTTGTGACAGGATACTTTCCGGGACTGGACCAGACTCTGAATGTGGCTCTCCAGCAGGGATACGACTTCCTCAAATCCTGCCCTGAAATGAGATCCATCCTTCATGAAATCCTCCCCACTCCGCCAAGAGTGTCTTTCCGCCGTCCACCTAACCTTCGTAACCTGTTAGTTCATCCCTATGAAATAACCAAACCACCTTCCCTACCCTCTGGCTCCTATCCTTGTAACCGCCCCCGATGCAAAACCTGTCCCATGCACCCTCCCACCACCACCTACTCCAGTCCTGTAACCCGGAAGGTGTACACGATCAAAGGCAGAGCCACGTGTGAAAGCACCCACGTGATTTACCAACTGACCTGCCTACACTGTGACGCATTCTATGTGGGAATGACCAGCAACAAACTGTCCATTCGCATGAATGGACACAGGCAGACAGTGTTTGTTGGTAATGAGGATCACCCTGTGGCTAAACATGCCTTGGTGCACGGCCAGCACATCTTGGCACAGTGTTACACCATCCGGGTTATCTGGATACTTCCCACCAACACCAACCTATCCGAACTCCGGAGATGGGAACTTGCCCTTCAGTATATCCTCTCTTCTCGTCATCCGCCAGGCCTCAATCTCCGCTAATTTCAAGTTGCCGCCACTCATACCTCACCTGTCTTTCAACAACTTCTTTGCCTCTACACTTCTGCCTCGACTGACATCTCTGCCCAAACTCTTTGTCTTTAAATATGTCTGCTTGTGTCTGTATGTGTGGATGGATATGTGCGTGTGTGCGAGTGTATACCTGTCCTTTTTTCACCCTAAGGTAAGTCTTTCCGCTCCCGGGATTGGAATGACTCCTTACCCTCTCCTTTAAAACCCACTTCCTTTCGTCTTCCCCTCTCCTTCCCTCTTTCCTGATGAGGCAACAATTTGCTGCGAAAGCTTGAATTTTGTGTGTATGTTTGTGTTTGTTTGTGTGTCTATCGACCTGCCAGCGTTTTTGTTCGGTAAGTCACCTCATCTTTGTTTTTATATATAATTTTTCCCACGTGGAATGTTTCCTTCCATTGTATTGATACAATGTAGTCCAATTTTTTGCTAATACAGAAATAACATTTTGTGATTTATGTTGTGTACTCTTCAAAAGATCTAATGATGTCCTCATTCCTTTCTTATAAACAAAACAAGAAAAAACTGACAGTAATTGTCGTTAAAATAAAACACAGAACAGTGTCTCCATAGCATCAATGAGCACATCCTTTCAGCACCTTTGACCCAGGCAGTGAACACAGCAGCGGTCAGTCTATGACTTGCAGCAGGTGAATCCCAGTCAGCTGCATTGTTCATGCACCCCACATAAATAATAATAAACAAAATCTAACAATACACATAACCAAGGCTTGATTTGTGACAGTATACCGCTGATGACGAAAAAAATTGGACCCAAAGATTTTGAGATGTGGTACAATAGAACTTTTGCTCTAGTTGAAGTGGTAAGATGCAAATGTTGTATTCACACTTTTAAAAAGCTCAGAAAAGTGTTATAACTTTTTCAGAAGTCTAAATCAAACTACGGAAACTCTCGGTAGGAACTTAGAAATATAGGAAATGATAGAGTGCTACTTACCATAAATACATGTTAAGAAGTCTATTTTTTTTCTTTTAACAAATCTAGCACTGCATATTACTGCCAAATTAGTCATTACCTGTGATTGCCCCAGTGGCAGACGTATGTATAATAATGTCAAAACGTTTGTGACACTACACACTAGGAGAAGCTCAAGTTTCAGATACACATTGATTGCGTTCTTGATGATGCTATCCACATGTTCATCCACACTCTGCAAACCACTATGAAGAGTATGACAGAGGGTACATCTCACTGTACGAGATATTAAAGCTTGTTCATGTTTCAAGACCATTTAAATCTTTCTCTGCATGCTGTAATTAATCTAATATTGTCCTCATAGTTCCTATGGGAGCAATAGTTACAAGGTTGTAGCTTATTCCTAGCGTCGTCTTTTGGTAAGCATACTTTCTTAGGATAGTGTACATCTTATCCTGAAGCGTCTGCCAATTCAGTTATTTCAGCATCTCTGTGACACTCTCCCTTGGGTCAAACAAACCTGTGACCATTTGATCTGCCCTTCTCTGCATGCGTTCAATTCCCCATTAATCCATTTTGATACAGGTCCCACACATTTGAGCAATATTCTAGGATGGATCATACAAACGATTTGTAGAATGACTGCATTTCTATGGTATTCTACAAAAAAAAATCTCACTCTTTCGCCTGCCTTACCACTGAGTAGGCCCATATGACTGTTCATTTCATATCCCTACAAAGTGCTTCACCCAGGTAATTGTACGAATAGACTTAATCCAAGCAAGACACCCTGATACTGTAGTCATACCACACTGCGTTTTCTTCACTTTGCAAAATGCACGATTTTACATGTCTGAACATTTAAAAGAAAGTTTGAAATTATCAAGATCTGACGAATGTTTGTACAATTTCTTTCAGACTGCACTTTATTCTAGATAAATGCACTATTTGTGAAAAGAGTGCTTTACTATTAATATTGTCTGCAAAGTCATTAATGTACATGAACATGAACAGCAATGGTCACAACATACCTCTCTATGACACATCTGAGGTTACTTCTACATCAGATGATGACTCCCCAGCCAAGATAACATGTAAGTCATTCCTACCAAAATATCCTCAATTACAGTGACAAATTTCACTCGATATCCCTCACGGTAGCAATTTTGATAATAAGCATCAATCTGGCACTAAGTCAAAAGCTGTTCAGAAATCGAGAAATACTGCCTGCACCTGTCGAGTCAGGAAGACGAAAGTTTGAAGGTCAGGTTGACAAAACAGATTTTTAATACTCTTGGAAAGAACCCTAAAGTTTCTGACATAGTTCAGGGGAATGACAAAGGGATCTTTGACAGGCTGGATTAAATCTAGGCGGCGTCTCAGACCGACCAGAGTTACAACTTTAAAGGCTTCTACGCTGAGCAAATACAACGGGCTGTTGGAGGAAGAATGCAAAGCCAGCTTCTAGTAATGTGCAATTGCTATTCTGCGTGGTCTTTAATGGCCGTTATCAAATTTTAAAAAATTAAGAATAACAATAACAGTACACAACAGGAAGGGTACAGCGGACTTTTCCTGATTGTTCCTTACATTACCTTTCCTTGATTTTTTTTTTTTTTTAATGATAATGTTTCTAAGTCTTTCCTGGTTTCCATTGAAAGGTTTGGATTGTTTCAAAGATTAATTTACACATTTTTTAATATTTTAATGTATTCTAGGACAGGAACTCAAAGAGCACAAGTATAAAAAAACTGCATGTAGGACATTCATGTAAAGCTTCCCATTTTTAACTGCAAGGTAATGGCAGTCTATTTTGTTACAAGAAAATGAATCGGGACTTAGTTCTCCAGAGCTGATACTATTATAAGGAGTTGTGATGGAAGAACATGAGTTCCAAACAATGGATGCCTTGGATCTGTTTGCTGCTGCTTCTTTTTAATCTCTGCTGCTAATCCCATGAGTGAAAGATCTCTACCAATGAAAAAGTAGATTTGAATGACATCAAGTTTCTTCTCTTGTCAATAGTTGTTTCTACTGAAGAGAAATGAGTCTGGTCATCTTTGTCCATTTGCAGTAATTCAAAGGTGTCGTGGCACCTGACATGTATGCTTGAAAATAACAAACGATCAATATTGTAATTAAGAAAAGTATTGACAGCAGTAAGCTGTATTTATCACATCCAAAAAGTTTGTAAAAGCTGTGGACCCTTGTTTTATCATGTCAATCCATTTGTGCCAATGGCTAACAGAGTACCATTCACCATCATGTCAAGTGGCAATAACAGTTTGCTTGCATCATAAATATTGAGTGTCAAAAGTTAATTCCAACAATATGAAATAGGACAGATTGCTACTAACCAGTTAGAGCAGGCAATGGGCAGCAGACAAGCATACTGAAAAAAAAAACTGTCAGATACTATATACTCAAAAAAAACACTTAGGTACTGAAGGAATTATCCAAATACCAAATAGGGCTGAAATCAGTAAATGTGACATACATGTGAAGACAGAAAAATAATTACAGTTTCAGAAAAAACTGGATGATTTATTCAAGAGAAAGAGCATCACAAATTGGATGAGATGGTCCACCTCTGGCCCTTATACAAGCTTGGCTCTGGCTGATAGAGTTGTTGGATGTCCAACAGAGGGACATCATGCCAAATTCTATTCAAATGTCACGGTAGACAGTCAAAATCCCGAGGTGGTCTAATGGCCCTGCCCATAATGCTCCTTACATTCTCAATTGGGGAGAGATCCAGCAACTTTGCTGGCCAAGCTAGGGTTTGGCAAGCACGAGGACAAGCTGTGTGCGGACAGGCATTATCTTGCTGAAATGTAAGCAATGTATGGCTTGCCAAGAAGGGAAACAAAATAGGATGTACAGTATTGTCAACAGACGACTATGCTGTAGGGGGGGCATCCATGTCACCCCTACAGCATAGTCGTCTGTTGACCAAAAGGGATCTGTTAGGAAAAGAAATCGCACCCCAGATCATCAGTCCTGGTAGTTGGACCATATGGGATGTGACATTCACGGTGGCATCCCACCGTCTGGGGCGTCTTCAGACACATCTGTGCTGATCATTGGGGCTCAGTTCATAGTGGGATTCATCACTGAAGCCAATTATATTCCAGTCAATGCAATTCCAGACCAGGGACGTGCCTGGGGGCACACCAGATAGCAGTGCGATACCAACCTGGCTGCTGGCTGCCATACAGCCAAACGAGGACTGATGGTCTACTGTGCCATTTCTTTTCATAACAGGACCCCTTTGGTTGTCATCTGTGTCACCATTACAACACAGACATCTGTTGACGATATTATAAACCCCATTTTGTTTCTCTTCATGACAAGCCATCATTTGCTTACATTTCAGCAAGATAATGCCTGCCCACACACAATTCGTCTTCATACTTGCCACACCTTATCTTTGCCAGCAAGGTCACGGGATCTCTCCCCAACTGAGTATGTCTGGGGCATTATGGGCAGGGCCACCCAACCAGCTCATGATTTAGACAATACAATGCGCCACTTGGATAGAATTTGGCTTGATGTCCCTCAGTAGGACATCCAACAAATCTATCAATGCCAAGCTTGCTCAAGAGTCAGAGGTGAACCAACTTGCTCAATTTGTGAAGCTCTTTATCTTGAATTAATCAATCAATTTTTCTGACATTGTAATTTTTATTTTTATTTTTTTTTTTTTTGTCTGTGCACGTACATCACATCTACATATTTCCATCCCACACAGATAATTCTTTCATGCTGCATAATGTTTATTTTTATCTTACGAGTGTAATCTAATGGACAGAGCCCACCTCAGCATAGGGAGTCTCTGCTGGTTGGGAGTGTGGAGGTGGACAGACAGAGAGAAGTGTACTAGGGGGACAGTAACAGTGTGTGAGATTGGAATGGGAGCAGGGGAGGGCATTGAGGTGTGGGGCCACAGGAACGAAACCTAGACACTTTAGCTGCGGCATATTCTTCACTCCTGTAAACCCCGTTATGTAAACCTTTGCTAGTCTCTCTGTCTCACCTGTCCTTTACCTGCTCCCACCCCAGCCTCACACCACCACACCTGCTTGATGAGGGCTGTCCCATACTTTCTAATATCTAAAAATCTTCCATCAATGTGCCAGTCTGCCACTCAGTGTCTTCTCTAGGTGGGGAGCAGAAAGCTATCCTATTTCATATTATTGTTATTCCATCCCAGATTTCCCAATGTTTAAAAATTAATTTTACGCTTACCGTAAAGTATTACACAAACACTAAGTGGTGAGTGAAAATCTCATTCTGGAAACTAAGTGGTTATTTTTTCTGATATTCAAATTATATTTTACTCTCATTTTTGTCCCTTTACCTAATCAACTTTGCAGTGTGACATTTCTGACGAAAGTACGAGTTATTCAGAAAGTAGGTAAAAAGTAGTGAATTCTTCCTTTGAATCACTCTCACTTTGTCTCAGGCGCGAGCAAATGTGTGTACCCGTATATGCATTTAGCTGTATCAAATTATCTTCCCCAACACACAAAATGGGGGTCATTATTCAATTTATCTTGAAAGTATGTGTGAAACGCACTTTCCACAAAAAGGCTCAGATGTATAACTCTCAAAATATGTGTTTGCACAATAGGTCTGGAATTTTTAAAGACAAGGCGAAGAAACCATTGGATTGTATAATTTTTTTATTAATCACAAAGAACCAACATGATTCAAAGACATCAACAACAGCAATGGACGTTCAAGTAAAAATGGAAATGTCGTGTGGCTAGGGCCTCCCGTCGGGTAGACCGTTCGCCTGGTGCAGGTCTTTCGATTTGACGCCACTTCGGTGACCTGCGCGTCGAGACGTTCAAGTGAATTGTCTGCCTCCAATTCAGATCACAGAGAAACACTCCAATAGGAGAGAGGGCACAACATCCTGCTCCATTTTCAAAAGCTGCAATGTCAAATATTACAACCTGTAACAAAAAAAGGTCATGTGATAATTATTGTTTACATACCGATTACAGTAACAGAGGCATATATGATCTAATAGGAAGGGGGAACAGAAGGGCAGGACATGGGGAACAATGAACAGATGAGATGTGAAACCATGGTAAGTTAATAGTGGCGATAATGCCAGTTAATTACATGTGTGGGAAAAGCAACCACTCTTGCAACTCAGAGCTACTCTTGTTTCTGCAACTGATCTTCCGTTCTTTCACTGTTCCTATTTTTCTCATATTAATAATTCTAGTTATAGAAGGTTTTCTAACTAAAAGCTTATTAGCATTTTGTAATGAAACCGATAAACAATACAGTCTCATTCTCTAATGGAAGAACACAGTACATCGCGTTCGTAAATAACTTGATCCAACAAAACTTTTTATATGAGTATCTGGACATTCATTACATGACATTTAATTTTAATTATCAATACAAACACTTACATAAAACATTATTTACACTCAAAACCCATTATTCAAAACTGATGTCCATATGTGTAACTGTTTACAGCAGCAATTATTAATATAGTTACTATTGCTAGCTTTAATATGGATTGTTAAAAAGTTTAGAAATGTTAACTAAAAAATGAACTGTAAGCAAAATCTTTTCTGTTAAAAAGTTAATGTTGAAACCACTGGAGAAACATTATAATGTATTATTGTAGTCATCATGTACACTGCAAAAAAAAAAAATTTGCAACACCAAAAAGTAATTAACGTAGAGTAATGAAATTTCAGGAACATATATGTCTAAGTAACTTATTTAAGTGATTAATGTTGCAAGATCACAGGATAATATAAGTGCGAGATACACCATTGCAAATGTGATACACTAATACATTGAAATCCAGTGTAACTGCCCAAATGTAAGCATGCAAACATGCATGCATTGTGCTGGATATGAGTTTGTGGGATGAAGTTCCATGCCTGTTTCACATTGTCATCGAAACAGGGATGGTTAATGCTGTTTTTGGGAGACACTGGAGTTGTTCGATGATGTCCCGTGTGCACTGAATTGGAGCCAGACCTGGTGATCAAACAGGTCAAGGCAACATGTTGACATACTGTAGAGTATACACCCATGCCTCCATCTTTGCTACCCTCCCTGTTTACCTCTACCCTGTTGCTTCATAACCTGGGTTGTGAGTAACTGAATCCACTTTCTCTTCTTCCCCTTCTTTCCCCTCTCTCCTCCCTGATGAAGGAACAAAGTTCCAAAAGCTACGATACGTAAATTTACTGTTATGTTTTGTGTATCTATTGGCTGTACTGGCCAGCCCCTCTATCTCTTTGTTAGTATTTGTTTCACATCTTTATATGACACTTTCCATCATCACAATAATGTTAGTTTATAATTTATGGACAGCCTAATCCATTATTTCCTGTCAAGGTTTGAAACTTTAGTAAATCATAATTTTTGTCTTGGTAAAATAAAGGTGATTAGATGTTTCCCTCATGCACATGTAAGAGACTGTCAGTTCACATCTACGTTTGTAATCTGCAATCCACCAGGAGGTGCATGGTACAGGGTAAGTCCCATTGTACCAGTTATCAGGGTTTCTTGCTGTTTCATTCATGTATGGAGCGTGGAAGAATGATTGTCTGAATTTGTCTGAATGCCTCTGTGTGAGCAGTAATCATCCTAATCTTATCTTCACGACCCCTGTGAGAGCAATATGTGGGGGGGGGGGGGGGGGGGGGGGGGGGGGGGGGTTGTGGTATATCCCTAGAGTAATCATTTAAAGACAGTTCTTGAAACTTTGCTAATACACTTTCTTGGGATAGTTTACACCTGTCTTCAACAGTCTGCCATTTCAGTTCCTTCAGTATCTCTGTGACACTCTCCCATGGATTAAGCAAACCTGTGACCATGCTGCCTTTCTTTGTATACATTCAATGTCTCCTGCTAGTCTTATCTGGTACAAGTCCCACACATTGTAGCAATAGTCTAGGGCAAGGTCTACAACCTGCTTTACTCACAACTGAACCTATGTGATCATGCCATTTCATATTTCTACAAAGTGTTACACACAGGTATTTGTACGAGTTGGCAGATTCCGACAGTGACTCACCAATATTATAGTCACAGGATACTAAGTTTATACATTTCTAAACATTCAGAGCAAGTTGCCAATCACTGCACTATGTTGAAATCTCATCAAGATCTGACTGAAAATTTATGCAGCTTCTCTGAAATAGCACTTCATTACAGATAACTGCATCATCTGCAAAAATCCTGATTTACAGCAAGGTCATTAATGGACAAGAACTGCAAGGGCCCCAACACACTTCCCTGGGGCACACCTGAAGTTACTTCTACATCTGATGATGACTCTCCATCCAAGGTAACATGCTGTGTCCTTCCTATCAAAAAGTCCTCAATCCAGTTATGAATTTCACTTGATACCCCATATGATCGTACTTTTCACAGTCAGTGTAGGTGTGGAACAGAGTCAAATACTGTTAGGAAATCAAAAAACACTATCTACCTGTTGCCTTGATCCAATGCTTTCAGCAAGTTATGTGAGAAAAGTGAGAGTTGGATTTCATATCATCTATGTTTTTGAAAACCATGCTGGTTGATATTGAGAAGGTAGTTCCGTTCGAGATACCTCATTATGTTTGAGCTCAAAATATTTTCTAAGAATCTACAACAAATCGATGTCAAGGCTACTGGATGGTAGTTTTGTCACTCCTACAACCCTTCTTGTAGACGGGTGTGATCTGTAACTTTTTCCAAAAACTGGGTAAGGTTTTTTGGATAGATTACAGTGAGAAGAGAGGATAGCTCAGCCACAAATTCAATATAGAATCTGACTGCGATTCCATCGGGGTCTGGAGCTTTGTTTAATGATTTCAACTGTTTCTCAACACAACTGACACTAATACCTATTTCGTTCATTTTTTCAGTGTACGAGGATTGAATTGGAGCAGTTCTCCTGGGTTTTTATTTGCAAAGGAACATTTGAAAATCGAGTTCAGAATTTCAGCTTTTACTTTGCTACCCTCAATTTCAGTTCCTGTCTCACTTGCTAGGGACTGGACACTAACTTTTGTGCCACTAACAGCCCTTACATACGACCAGAATTTATTTGGATTTTGTGAAATGTCATTTGACAATATTCTGCTACAGTAGCCATTGAAGGCTTCATGCATTGCTCTCTTGACAGCCAAACATGTTTCATCCAGCGTCTCTCAATCTATAATCCTACACTTTGTTTTACACCTATTATGCAGTAATCTCTGTTCCTTTAGACGTTTTCTTTACAGTGACTGTATACCACGGAGGTTCCATCCCATTATGAACTGTTCTACTAGGAACCTATCTACTCAGTGTGTGGTCAACTGTTCTTTTCAAGTAGAGGAAGAGCACCTCTACATGCTCCTGACCTGTCCTGAAAGTTTCAAGTTCCTCACTGAGATAAGATATTACTAATTTCTACTTAGTTAACTGAACGCATAATAAGAGGATCCTCACGACACAGTAAATAACTGTGCGTCAGTCGGGTGTGGCCAATGTGGAGCCGACAAACGACGACTGAGTCCCTGCGGGTGGCTCGCAGGGATGACCGCCAAACAGTCGTCATCTCCTTGATACGACGGAGTTTGTTTGGCACGGGCAGGTTGCGCCATTCAGTGTCCCAGAATTCGAAAACTTTGCGGCGTAATAGTGCCCGCGAATCAGTCGCCGGGAGGCCAATCTCCAGAGGTGGTTTACTGATGGCCTCTTTCACCAGGCGGTCAACATTCTCATTGCCGGGGATCCCAACATGGCCTGGGGTCCACACAAAGACCACAGAGCGGCCGTTACGTGCAAGAGTATGCAGGGACTCATGGACAGCCATCACCAGACGAGAACGAGGGAAATACTGGTCGAGAGCTCGTAAACTGCTCAGGGAATTGCTACAGATAACAAAGGACTCACCTGAGCAGAAGCGGATATACTCTAGGGCACAAAAGATGGCGACCAGCTCAGCTGTGTAAACGCTGCAGCCATCCAGCAAGGAACGTTGTTCAGAATGGTCCCCTAGAGTAAGCGCATATCCGACACGACCAGCAACCATTGAACCGTCAGTGTATACAATGCCAGAGCCCTGATACGTGGTCAAGATGGAATAAAAACGGCAGCGGAAGGCCTCTGGAGGGACGGAGTCCTTCGGGCCCTGTGCCATGTCGAGCCGAAGGCAAGGGTGAGGAACACACAATGGGGGTGTCCGCAAAGTGGCCCGGAAAGGAGGTGGAACTGTAAAAACCGTAAGCCCAGAGAGAAGCTCTTTGACGCGGACCGCGATCGTACAACCTGACCGGGGCCGACGTTCAGGAAGATGGACGACCGATTGTGGGAACAGGAGACGATAGTTTGGATGCCCAGGCAAGCTAAAAACATGGGCAGCATAAGCGGCCAGTAAATGTTGGAGCCTCAATCGCAGTGGAGGTACACCTGCCTCCACAAGTATGCTGTCCACAGGGCTGGTGCGGAATGCTCCTGTCACCTGTCGAACCCCACAGTGGTGAACGGGGTGCAGCAGTTGCAATGCTGAGGGCGACGCTGAGACATACGCCACACTCCCATAATCAAGCCGGGACAGCACAAGGGCTTTGTAGAGCTGCAGCAGCGTATTACGATTGGCACCCCAAGTTGTGTTGCTGAGGCAGCGAAGGGCATTCAGATGCTGCCAGCACTGACGCTTGAGCTGATGAATATGTCGAAGCCAAGTAAGCCGGGCATCGAACAGCAATCCCAGAAAACGGTAAGTGTCAACAACCTTGAGAATGGCATCCTGAAGATAGAGCTCAGGGTGGGGATGGACAGTTCGGCACCGACAAAAGTGCATAAAAAAAGTCTTTGCAGGATAAAATTGAAACCCATGAGATAGGGCCCATGCCTGCGCCTTGCGTATGGCTCCCTGCAACCCACGTTCTGCAACACTAATGGTGGAGGAGCTGAACAAGATGCAGAAATCGTCAGCATATAACGTGGGTGAGACAGACGACCCAACTGCTGCTGCAAGGCCATTTATGGCCACAAGGAAAAGGGGCACACTCAATACTGAGCCCTGTGGAACGCCATTCTCCTGGATATGAAGTGAACTATGGGATGTGCCAATTAAAACGCGGAATGTCCGAACAGATAAAAAATTCTGAATAAAAATGGGGAGAGAGCCCCGGAGACCCCATCCGTGCAACGTGGCGAGTATATGGTGCCGCCACGTCGTGTCATATGCTCTGGAGAGGTCGAAAAAGAGGGAGACAAGGTGTTGGCGCCTGTAGAAAGCAGTGCGGATTGCAGACTCAAGAAAGACCAAAGTATAGGCGGTGGAACGGCCCTGACGGAAGCCGCTCTGGCACTGAGCCAGAAGACCCCGAGACTTGAGCAGCCAACACAGCCGTCGACTCACCATACGTTCCAGTAGCTTGCACAGAGTATTTATCAAGCTGATGGGTCGATAGCTATCCACAGTAAGCGGGTCCTTACCAGGCTTCAGCACCGGAATGATGGTACTTTCTCGCCACTGCGACGGAAAGACACCATCACCCCATATGCGGTTGAAGACGGCAAGAACACATCGCTGACAGACCGGGGACAGGTGTTTGAGCATCTGATTGTTGATGCCATCTGGCCCAGAGGCCGTATCGGGGCACTGTGCCAGGGCGCTTTGGAGTTCCCACAAACTAAATGGGGCGTTATACGTCTCAGGGTGGCGAGAAGCAAAAGAAAGCCGTTTGCCTTCCTCCTGGCGTTTAAGCGCGCGAATCGCAGGCGGGTAATTCCCCGACGCAGAGGCCCGAACATACTGCTGTGCGAAATGCTCGGCGATTGCATCAGCATCGGTGGATACCGCCCCGTTGATGGTAAGCCCTGGGACACCTGTAGAGTGCTGCACTCCAAAGATGCGCCGAATCTTCATCCACACCTGGGAGGGTGAAGTACGGGAACCAATGGTGGAAACGTACCTCTCCCAGCGCTCCTGTTTCCGACTCTTGATGAGCCGCCGTGCCTGAGCACGGAGACATTTGAAGAAAATGAGGTTCTCCAAAGACGGGTGCCACTTATGTCGCTGAAGAGCCCGCCGACGTTCTTTAATGGATTCAGCGACCTCCGGAGACCACCAAGGCACTGCCTTTCGCCGGGGGCACCCTAACGAACGAGGAATGGTACGTTCTGCAGCGGAAACAATCGCTGCAGTCAGTGTCTCAACCACCACATCGATGGTACTGTGGGGGAGAGATGCAACAGTGGCAGCAGAGGAGAATGTTTCCCAGTTTGCCTTGCTAAATGCCCACCTAGGCAGGCGTTCATGGGATCGACGCTGGGGTAGTGAAAGGAAGATGGGAAAATGGTCACTACCACACAAGTCATCATGGACTCTCCAGTGGACCGATGGTAAAAGCCCTGGGCTGCACAACAACAGATCTATGGCCGAGAACGTGCCATGCGCCACACTGAAATGCGTGGCAGCGCCAGTGTTTAAGAGGCAGAGATCAAGTTGGGAGATGAGATTCTCGCCATCTCTGCCTTGGCCAGTAATCTTCGATCCACCCCACAGGGGATTGTGGGCGTTAAAATCCCCAAGGAGAAGAAAAGGCGTGGCAAGTTGGGCGACAAGTGCAGCCAATTCGGTCAGGGAGACTGTACCACCTGGAGGGAGATAGACACTGCAGACGTTTATGTCCTGGGTAGTCCTTACGCGGACAGCCACAGCTTCCAAAGATGTTTGAAGGGGCACAGGAGCACTATATACAGAGGTAAGGACATACACGCAGGCTCCACCTGACACACTATTGTAAGTGCTTCGGTTGCAGTAATAACCCCTGTATCCACGGAGGACAGGGGTCCGCATTGCCGGGAACCAGGTTTCCTGGAGAGCAATGCATAAAGCAGGTGTCAAGCTTACAAGCTGACGCAGCTCAGGTAGATGGCTAAAATAACCGCCACAATTCCACTGGAGGATTGTACAAAGCGTGTCCTGTAGAGGCATTCAGGCACTGAAAAGGCAAATTACTGGGCAGGGTCACATGCTGCCACCGACTGAGTGACGGACATCGCTACGGCCATCGTTTCTGAGGAGACGGCGAGATCCAGGTCATCAGGGGACGCAAAGAGCTCGACCTCATCCTCAGAGGCTGAGCTGACAGGAAGCGTTGGTGCGGGAACCACTGGGTCCTTATCCTTCTTGGAGAGCTTCCTCTTCTCTCTCTTGTCTTTCGGAGGAGGGTTGGCATGCTGGGAGGGCTTTCCTGACGCATTATCAGGAACAGAGGAAGAGCGTGAAGCCCTTCGACCAGCAGCTGGTGGCTTCTTCAGCCACTGGCTAGTGTCTTGTGAGACACTGGGGAAGTCCTTGGAAGGGACTCCCCCAAGGGATCCCTTCCGAACAAGTGAGGCCAGAGGAGGCTGTTGCGTCTCCGGCTGAGCAGCCGGAGAGAGCTGTCGCTTCCCCGGCTGAGGAGCCAGAGAGGGCTGTCGCCGCTCCGGCTGAGAGGTGGGGACCGACGTCCTCGGTTGCTTGGGGCGCACTGCTCCCGAACTGTGTGTTTTGGGAGCAGTGGAAGAGAGAGTGGCCCCCACCGGTGGTGGGGCAGGCGAAACATGACTGTTCGGTGGGCCAACTGTCAAAGGAGTCTTTGCAGGAACTGGTGGCTGCAGTGTTACAGCAGCATAACTCCTCAACATAGGTGTGGGGTTGAGCCATTCTAATTTCTTCCTCGCCTCTTGGTAAGTTAAACGGTCCAGGGTCTTAATTACTTGTATCTTCCGCTCTCGTTGGTAGACTGCACAATCTGGCGAGCAGGGAGAATGATGCTCCCCACAGTTAACGCAGGTGGGAGGTGGAGCACACGGAGCATTTGGATGCGAAGGTCGTCCACAATCGCGACATGTGGGGCTGGCAGTGCATCTGGAGGACACGTGCCCGAATTTCCAGCACTGGAAGCATCGCATAGGGGGCGGGACATAGGGCTTGAAATCGCACCGGTAGATCATGACCTTGACCTTCTCAGGCAAGCAGTTGCCCTCAAAGGCCAGGATGAAAGCACCGGAAGCGATCCTATTATCCTTGGGTCCCCTAAAGACACGACGAACGAAGTGTGCACCTCGTCGTGCCAGGTTCTCCCGTAGCTCGTCATCAGACGGTAGCAGAAGATCTTTATGAAAGATAATCCCCTGGACCAAATTTAGTGACTTATGGGGAGTGACGTTAACAGGTATGTCACCAAGCTTCTCACAGGCGAGCAACGCCCTTGACTGTGCAGAGGAAGGTGCTTGTATCAAAATGGCCCCGCTCCGCATTTTGGAAAGAGGGGCCACTTCCCCGAACTTATATTCAAGATGGGTCACAAAGAACAGAGGCTTAGTCCCCAAAAATGAATCCCCATCAGTTCTGCTGCACACAAGATATCGCGGTGAATATGGTTCCTGTCTGTCCGCAGCCCTGCGTCCCTCCCAGGGCGTGGCTAGGGAAGGGGACGATTTGGGGTTATATGCCACAGCGTTAAAGTCTACTTTATTGCGCTTAGAGACGTTGGTGGTCGTGCGACCACCGGATTGAGATTGTACCCATTTCATTGCGGGGTATCCGCCCCGATGCCACCCACTCCGACCAGGGGCTCTCCCCACGGGTGGCACCCAGCCACAGCAAAGGCCACCTAGCAGGATGGCCGTTGCCGGGAGTCCTGATGCCCCGGAGAGACGGGCATCTACTCCTAGGCTTACGTGGGGAGGCGGCAGTTCAGGCATCGGCAGTACGATCCCTGTGTTGTCAGGGGGCTACAACCTAGAGGGTACATGACGACCCCACCACAACGGGCTGGCTACCGTGCTGGATTTTGGGTGCCATGGGTAGTCCATAGTGATCGTGGGTGCAGATGATGATGCACTAAGGGCGTAACTTACACAATCCATCAGGTGTGTGTGCCCAAAATGAGGGATGGAGGGTGCAGTTACGACACCCAGACGATAAAGAGTGCCAAGGTCTTAGGGCACAGAGGACTGATGGTGCACCACATAAGGGGTCCTTCCCCAAAAGGCTCTTACTTCTGTTGAATTTGGAAAAATGGAGGTCAAACCCTAATGGGGACCATCACATTAAAGGCCGAAACAGTTGAGACTCCTATTAGTCGCCTCTTACGACAGGCAGGAATACCGCGGGCCTATTCTAACCCCCGAACCCGCAGGGGGGAAATGGACACAGGCAGACAGTGTTTGTTGGTAATGAGGATCACCCTGTGGCTAAACTTGCCTTGGTGCACGGCCAGCACATCTTGGCACAGTGTTACACCGTCCGGGTTATCTGGATACTTCCCACTAACACCAACCTGTCAGAACTCCGGAGATGGGAACTTGCCCTTCAGTATATCCTCTCTTCTCGTTATCCGCCAGGCCTCAACCTCCGCTAATTTCAAGTTGCCGCCACTCGTACCTCACCTGTCTTTCAACATCATTTTTGCCTCTGTACTTCTGCCTTGACTGACATCTCTGCCGAATCTCTTTGCCTTTACAAATGTCTGCTTGTGTCTGTGTATGTGTGGTTGGATATGGGTGTGTGTGCGCAAGTGTATACCTGTTCTTTTTTCCCCCTAAGGTAAGTCTTTCCGCTCCGGGGATTGGAATGACTCCTTACCCTCTCCCTTAAAACACACATCCTTTCGTGTGTGTGTGTGTGTGTGTGTGTATATATATATATATATATATATATATATATATATATATATATATATATATATATATATATATATATATATATATACACACACACAAATGTCTGCTTGTGTCTGTGTATGTGTGGATGGATATGTGTGTGTGTGCGAGTGTATACCTGTCCTTTTTTCCCCCTAAGGTAAGTCTTTCCGCTCCCGGGATTGGAATGACTCCTTACCCTCTCCCTTAAAACCCATATCCTTTTGTCTTTCCTTCTCCTTCCCTCTTTCCTGACGAGGCAACCATTGGTTGCGAAAGCTAGAATTTTGTGTGTATGTTTGTGTTTGTTTGTGTGTCTATCGACCTGCCAGCGCTTTTGTTTGGTAAGTTTCATCATCTTTCTTTTTAGATATATTTTTCCCACGTGGAATGTTTCCCTCTATTTTTTTAATATATATATATATATAAAAAATCATTTATTTATTGTTGATGTGCCCTATTCTTGTATACACATAATATACAGAGAAGAATTGCATTTTATGTTCTTTATATCTGCTTTTTTCATATTCTATTCGAATTTTACGATTCCAACAGGACAAAAACATGCCACGTGAACTTACATTTGAAGAAATTCTAGCAGAACTAGAGAACCATCAAGAGAGTGACGATGAAAATGATATACAGAATTGGCAATTATTCCACCCAATGCAGATGTAATAACAGATGAAGAAGACACTGACGAAAATGTACTGTTGTACAAGATGACGCCGGTACTTTAGAGCTCACAACCAGCTGAGATGAAGTTAATGCTACAGTTGTACATCCAGAAGCCAAAAGAAGGAAAGCGTTGGGAGGTGGAGGAGAAAGTGGTATGTTATCTACAAAAAAATATATACACTCCTGGAAATTGAAATAAGAACACCGTGAATTCATTGTCCCAGGAAGGGGAAACTTTATTGACACATTCCTGGGGTCAGATACATCACATGATCACACTGACAGAACCACAGGCACATAGACACAGGCAACAGAGCATGCACAATGTCGGCATCAGTACAGTGTATATCCACCTTTCGCAGCAATGCAGGCTGCTATTCTCCCATGGAGACGGAGACGATCGTAGAGATGCTGGATGTAGTCCTGTGGAACGGCTTGCCATGCCATTTCCACCTGGCGCCTCAGCTGGACCAGCATTCGTGCTGGACGTGCAGACCGCGTGAGACGACGCTTCATCCAGTCCCAAACATGCTCAATGGGGGACAGATCCGGAGATCTTGCTGGCCAGGGTAGTTGACTTACACCTTCTAGAGCACGTTGGGTGGCACGGGATACATGCGGACGTGCATTGTCCTGTTGGAACAGCAAGTTCCCTTGCCGGTCTAGGAATGGTAGAACGATGGGTTCGATGACGGTTTGGATGTACCGTGCACTATTCAGTGTCCCCTCGACGATCACCAGTGGTGTACGGCCAGTGTAGGAGATCGCTCCCCACACCATGATGCCGGGTGTTGGCCCTGTGTGCCTCGGTCGTATGCAGTCCTGATTGTGGCGCTCACCTGCACGGCGCCAAACACGCATACGACCATCATTGGCACCAAGGCAGAAGCGACTCTCATCGCTGAAGACGACACGTCTCCATTCGTCCCTCCATTCACGCCTGTCGCGACACCACTGGAGGCGGGCTGCACGATGTTGGGGCGTGAGCGGAAGACGGCCTAACGGTGTGCGGGACCGTAGCCCAGCTTCATGGAGACGGTTGCGAATGGTCCTCGCCGATGCCCCAGAAGCAACAGTGTCCCTAATTTGCTGGGAAGTGGCGGTGCGGTCCCCTACGGCACTGCGTAGGATCCTACGGTCTTGGCGTGCATCCGTGCGTCGCTGCGGTCCGGTCCCAGGTCGACGGGCACGTGCAGCTTCCGCCGACCACTGGCGACAACATCGATGTACTGTGGAGACCTCACGCCCCACGTGTTGAGCAATTCGGCGGTACGTCCACCCGGCCTCCCGCATGCCCACTATACGCCCTCGCTCAAAGTCCGTCAACTGCACATACGGTTCACGTCCACACTGTCGCGGCATGCTACCAGTGTTAAAGACTGCGATGGAGCTCCGTATGCCACGGCAAACTGGCTGACACTGACGGCGGCGGTGCACAAATGCTGCGCAGCTAGCGCCATTCGACGGCCAACACCGCGGCTCCTGGTGTGTCCGCTGTGCCGTGCGTGTGATCATTGCTTGTACAGCCCTCTCGCAGTGTCCGGAGCAAGTATGGTGGGTCTGACACACCGGTGTCAATGTGTTCTTTTTTCCATTTCCAGGAGTGTATGTAAGTGGTATAAATGTCAACCAACGTACACAAACAATAGTGAACCAGGGAAGAGCAACAAACATTATGATGCGGAATGTCTAGCAAATAACACAGTGCCCCAGGTGTTTGAGGATTTTTTTTTCTAAGAAACTAATGGATACTATTATTGAACAAAGCGAAATTTATGCTTGCCAACATAACAGAATAAATTTTCTGCTAACCAAAGAAGAACTAAAATTATTTATTGGCGTACTACTTCTGAGTGGTTATCATAAGCTTCCCCACAAGAATAAGTACTGGGAACAGGCTCCTGACGTCGGTGTTCCTTTAGTCTTCAACTCCGTGTCAAGAAATAGGTTTTGGGAAATAAAGAGATTCATTCATCTCAATGACAACTCCAAAATAGACAGAAACGACAAGATGTACAAACTGAGGTTATAATTTGAAATGCTGAAATAGGAATTTGGTAAATTTGGCGTATTTCATTCAGAACTCTCAACTGATGAAATAATGGTACATTATTATGGCAAACATTCAGCTAAAATGTTTCTGAGGGAAAAGCCTATCAAATTTGGATATAAAATTTGGTGTCTTACAAGTTCCAATGGCTTTCTTTATAATTTTTCACCATACTGTAGCAAGACTGACAACAAACAGGAGCCTTTAGGTGCAAGGGTAATAAATGAACTAAAAACCATTATTCCAGAATCAGAGTATCCGAATTATAAGCTTTTCTTTGACAACTTTTTCACCAGTGTTGACACACTGATCACACTCGGAAAGAGTAAAATGAAAGCTGCAGGAACAATAACAGAGATCCGAACTAATGCATGTCCTTTGATTGACTCGAAAAGAATGGCAAAAGGAAGGAACGAGGATTCTATGACTACATATTTGACAAAGAGAATGAAGTTCTGGTTGTGAAATGGAGTGACAACAAACCAGTATGTGTAGTGACAAATAACAGTACTATTATTCCTTGAGTTCTACTAAAATATATTCACGGGCAAAATAAAGGAAATATCTGTTACACTGCCACATATCATTGAAGAATACAATGCCCACATGGGTGCCATATATCTACTGGACAAGCAGATATCACTTTATAGGACGAGGATAAGGTCAAAGAAATGGTGGTGGCCATTATTCACACAGATGATATATATCTGCATAGTAAACACATGGCGTGCATACCAAATTGCTAACTCTAATGAGAAGCTCTTACTTTTGGATGTCCGACAGAGAATAGTGATGTTTTTTCTATCAAAGGAAAAAGGATCAGTACCAAAACAAAGAGGAGCACAAGGAAGCAAATTGATGGGAGGATGGGTGAGCACAGATGTACGACTAGATCCAGGAAATCATTTCTTTGTGCCAAGTAAAACACAGAAGAAATGTGCTTACTGCAAGAAAAAAAACAACAAAAATTTGTGATAGGTGCAATGTTGGTGGACATGACAAGTGTTTTGCTTCATTTCATACTGAATATTGTAATGTAATTAACTTCAGAGATAAAGTTTATCTCATGCGAAAAGTACGATGCCCACAGTAGAGAGTTAAGGTAACTTCATTATGTTGCCATACAATGTGTTTAATTTATTTATTTATGAATATTTTCTTTTATGATAAATAATGGATTTGTTTGAGATGATAAATGTGGTATATTTATAGGTATTTATTTATATGTGTCTTTGGAGTGTATTAAGGTCAGAAGACCAAAGAATCTGGAATGCAGGAATGTCTGCAACTTCCGGGCACATGTTGGCTTGCACGCCACTTCTTTGTCGGTATTGGAGGGAGATGGACATGTTTAAGTGACCAGTACAGTATAATGCATTTTTAGGGTATCAATGTTCGAAGAGAATATATTGTAGTTACTAAACAAAGAGTACGAATAAATATTATTTTTAGCCGAAAGTAATTCGAACCCGGTAGTGTTTATTTCAAACAAGAAGAAAACCCAGGCCAGGCTTGTTAGAGTAATGTTTTGCAGACAAAACCCCTAGACAAACGAGATCTGCAGTGTGTAATCTATCGGCAGCTACTAATAAATAAGCCTTGCTGAAATTGTGCTGGAACTACTCGTATTATTATCAATTACAAACACGTTGTGCGAAAGTGGTCCTACCACAATATACCGCGTAAGATTCCACATCATTCAGTTATCAAGAAACGAGATAGGTAACAACCAGTACAATATGGTGGCGTCGTCCGGGATTATTGAAAATGTTACCGAAATGAACTACCACCGAGATTGCGAAGAAAACGACAGAATTCGTACATCCTGGCTGAAAATGTTAAAGGAAGTCAAATGCTGATACCTTCAAGACAAAGGAAGTCGAATGCTGATACCTTCAAGACAACGGGATGCAGTTACTGGAGCAAGAATAACGGCGCAATAAGTCACGAAAGAAGAAAAAAGTGTAAAGTGTTGTGCAACCAAAAAAGCAATATTCATATAAGTGTAGTGTTTCAGTGTTGTGAATTCCATCACGCACCAATCAACAAAGAAGACCTTATAAGAAAATAAGTAAACTGTGAGTAAAATAGTTTAGTTTCCTTTAGAAAAGATAAATTTGTTGTGTTTTGTTTATTCCTGTGTAAAAAGATGACTATTGTAAAAGAGGAAGGTATTGACGACGGTGTCGCCAACGCTAGTACAGATGTGAATTTATCATACGAAAGTGAATGCAACAGTAATAGTCCGAATCCTGTAGACAAAGTTGAAACTCATACGGAAAGACAGAATGAAGTTAAAGACATGCTATCAAAAATAATGAATTATATGGAGGGAAAATTTAAGGCAATTGATGACACTAACAGACAAAACGGACAGTGGTTAGGAAATATTAAAGACAGACTCGATGCTAATGAGATTCGTTTGGATCAAATGGAGCAAAACAATGCTGCTCAGTTAGACCAGACTCTCAAGCTCATGAGTGATAAATTTGAAAAACAATTCAAAGAATATGAAAAGAAAAATGACAATCACTTTCAAAAAGTAGAAGCAAAAATTTCCAGTTTGAGTCGTAATATGGTTAAGATCACGGGTAAGGTCAATTATGTCGGGAGAAAAGTTAAAAATGTAGATGCAAAAGTAAAAAATCTGAAAACTGAAGCAAGT
Organism: Schistocerca serialis cubense; assembly: GCF_023864345.2. Lineage (NCBI taxonomy): Eukaryota > Metazoa > Arthropoda > Insecta > Orthoptera > Acrididae > Schistocerca > Schistocerca serialis. The sequence continues at coordinate 838,855,305 of NC_064642.1, forward strand.
ACAGGTAGAGAGAAAATCCATAATGCGTTTAAAGTTGTGCATTCAGATATCAAACATGTAGAAGAAACAGTATCTGAGCGTATTTCTCTTGTAGACGATAAAATTGTTAAAGTAGAAAGCAAATTTGAACAAAAGATAGGAATTATTACTGAAAAAATAGATGTAAATAATCAGATAAACAAAAATGAAGTCAAGAGTTTAGAAAGTAGTATTAATGACATCACTAAGAAACTTGAAAGTGTTAGTAGCAATATGGTCAGCAATAGTTTGCCGAACAATATTGGCACTTTGTGGTACAATATTCCAGTACAAAACTTTTCAGATGAGAGCAGTATGCATCCGGTAGATTTCCCGCAGCATTGCAAGGATATCTTTTTTCCAAATATGAATGATAATTTGAAAATTAAATTTGTGAAAAGATTTCTAGAAGGTGAAGCATTGTCATGGACTAATCATTATTGTACTGAGGGAATGTCTTTTGCAGAGTTCGAGGAGAGGTTCTTAAGTAAATTCTGGTCAGAGACAGAACAGGCAAGAATAAAAAGCGAATTCTTGAATGGACCTGTTTATAAACATGAATTTCGTAGCATGAAGCAATTTTGCAGAAATCAGTTAAGGAAACTCACTCGCCTAAGCAAACCTTTTGATGAACTCACTCAAATTGATGCACTCAAAAGGAGGCTACCATGTGAACTACAGTGGGAGTTAGCTTATGGTCCAGATGACACAATAGATCAGTTTTTGAAATATGTTGACAAACTAGACAGAATTATTGAGAAAACGGGTAAACCACCACACCATAGTCAAAACCATTTTCAAAGGACAGGGCATACAAATTGGGGAAACACACAACATGATAAAAAGGAAACACACAATTTTGGAAGTAGTGATTCTCATCAGAGAAATCACCAGTACAACTTCAAGGGATCACAAGGACACAATTTCCATTACAAAGGTCAGTATGGAAATAATCATAACCAATCTGGTAACAGACACTTTGGAAATAAACCAAAGGAGTGGAATAGTCATAATGGTATGGGGAGAACTGAACAGGAGTTAAAAAACTGAATGAGGCTCCATTGGCGGTCCGCAAGGTAGGAGCTACTTATACACAAATGGAAAGGGCCAACCCAAACTGTCTAACTAAACAGAAAGATACCTGTGACATAATGAGTAATTATTTCAAAGAGGAGTGTTATCCCATTAATGTAGTATCTGTTACAAATAATATATGACATACAAATAAACCAGAAACAAAAGGTAAGTTATTTAAAGACACTGATTGCTTAGAAAACTGTGAAGACTTAAACTTAGATTCATTCTATGAGTGGGCTGAGAGGAGCACCTTGCTGGAAAATAGTTGTTCAAATGATCAAAGTGTATTAGGAATTAGAGAACTTATGGAAGAGTCTGGTGGGCTAGGAATGAAAAGAGCACCTAGTAAGGATGATTTAAATGTGTATCTGCATACTGAAGGTAAGAGTGTAGAGGATAAAGATGATAATTTTTGTGATGTTGATTGGGAAGAAAAGGAAATTGAGGATAGTAGTGAAGATAGATGTTTTATTGGTGTAAGTGAGGAGTTGGAAGCTTTAGGGATTACTAATATAAAAGAGGATAGTAATGAAATTAGCGAGGTACACATGAACACAGTTGACAATTTCAATGATAAGGATGCCAGAATTTCAGCCAATGAGTTATTTGATCTTAATACATGGAAGAAAAATGAGAAGGAATTGACAGCAGGTAATCTTAACAGCATTAGGGGAGTAGATGATGAAATGTCAGATAGTGAGCAATTTTTGTTTAACTTATGGGTTAACAGTAGTGCCATTAAGGATGATGAAAATTTCAGAAAGGTAACACTTGATATATGTGAAACTTTGTATCCAGACTGGTGGCATAGAATTAAGTATCACATTGCACAAATGTTAAGACAGAAATATAAAGGAGAGACACACAATAGCACAAATGAATGTAGTTGGCTTAATGAAATATTCAGAAATAGTAATCAGGCCAAAGAAAATGCAATTAGGGTAATAACAGCATATAACTCTGGTAGTAATGATACAGGTAAGGATACTGGAAAGGGATATGGATTCAGTGAAATTGAAGATGACTTATTACATGAGAATATTAACAAAAAATTTGACTTTGATGTAAGCAGTCCGTTTATTGATGTGCAGATAGGATCATGGAAAGGAAAGTGTTTAGTAGACACAGGAAGTCAAGTATCTGGGATATCAGAATCATTAAGTAAAAAACTGAAAACTAATAAGGATTATGTCGAGTTACCTGTGGTAGGAATTAAAATAAGAGGTGCTACCGGGAAGCACAGTAAATCAATAAGGTGTCAGGCTTTTATTACTTTTGAAATTGAAGGAGTATCATGGTCACATGGGTGTCTCGTCATTCCTGATCTCACAGAGGATTTTATCCTAGGCATGTCTTGGATAACAAAAGTAAGTGCAGCATTTGATTGGGCAGGGCAGAAATTAATGATGACTCTACCAAGTGGTGAAGTCATCACTACGAAACTTCTTCAATCAAATGTGTTTTGTATGAATAAGACTGTGAACAGTATTGAATTTACAAAAGAAGGTGAGTACATTGAAAGCCATGTCACAGATTTCGATACAGATGAGATAGAGTTTGAAAAGTTAGTAAATGAAAAAGTAGTCGAGGCTAGAGAACTAACTGAGAACCAAAAACAAGATTTGAAATTATTTTTGTGGGAATATAGTGATGTATTTAGCAATATACCAGGTAAAGTAATTGGATACCAATGTACTTTACACTTGAAGCCACATGAACCTTTCTTTACAAAACCATACAGTATTCCAATCTCGAAAAGGGTAGCAGTGGAGAAAGAATTGCAAAAGATGGAAGTGTGTGAAATAATTGAGAGGAGTATAAGCCCTTATAATAATCCCTTAGTCACTGTAAATAAACCTAATGGACAAGTCAGATTAGTACTAGATTCCAGACAGTTAAACAAATGTTTATACAGAGAAACTGACCACCCAGAGAACATCGATGAGTTGTTATATAAATTTAAAAATATCCAAATTATGTCAAGCCTTGACCTAACTTCAGGTTTTCATCAAGTACCTCTTGCAATTAGTTCTAGAAAGTACACTGCTTTCTTATACAATGGGAGATGTTACCAGTATTGTGTAGTGCCTTTCGGATTAAACTCATCAGTCGCCGAATTTATAAGGGCACTAGACTATGTACTTGGCCAAGAAGTTGTGTCAGAATTAACAATTTATGTAGACGATATATTAGTTTCAAATCAAAGTTGGGAGGATCATTTGAAGTTATTGAAGAAGGTGTGTGAGAAACTCAGAAGAGGTGGTATGACATTAAAACTGGAAAAATGTAAATTTGGTGTGTCAGAACTAAAATTTTTAGGTCATGTCATTACTAAGGAAGGGATAAGTGCAGATCCGGAGAAAATAAAATCTATCGTAAACTTTCCATCTCCTAGAAACCGGAAACAATTAAAGTCTTTCTACGGACTCTGTGGATTCTATCGAAAATATGTAAATGGACAATGCCTTAATGTAACATGTTTAAGCAACTTACTTAGAAAAAATACTCCATGGAATTGGTCTGAAGAGTGCCAGAAAGCATTTGATAAAATTAAGAATGAACTTTGTAAGAACAGTCTTTTACACAGACCAGATTTTAGTTTGCCATTTTGTCTTCACACTGACAGTAGTGATTATGGACTAGGAGCAGAACTATTTCAGGAGAAAATTGTGAATGAAAAAAATCTTCATTGTACAATTGCATTTGCCAGCAGAATGTTACTTAAACATGAGAGAACGTACACTGTCACAGAAAAAGAATTACTCGCAGTACACTGGGCGTTTACAAAATTTAAAACATACCTGTTAGGACACAAGATAAAAGTCTATTCAGACCACAAAGCTTTAAGTTACTTGCAGGAGTGTAGATTATATCACAGTAGATTAACCAGGTGGGCAATGTTCATGCAACAGTTTGATTACGAAATTGTGTATATTAAGGGATCAGAAAACGTAGTAGCTGATGCTTTATCCAGGTTACCAGTAGGAGGAGATCAGGAAATGTTTGATCAAGAGGAAGAAAAGGAATTTAAAATAAGATACATGAAGGGAATCCAGGATGAAAAGCTCATAAAGACACTTTGCAATAACATCAGGAGGGGACAGAATAACGATCCTAATTGGAAATTGGTTAAGGACTGTTTAGGCAAAAGAGGGTATGATAAACTTGACAAGTACTATAAGGTCTTTAAGGGAACACTCTTTAGAAGAACAGATGTGGACTCTGACAATTGGAAGCTACGTTGGCCAGAGTGTGAGGCAGACAAATTAATGAAGTACACCCATGAGAGTTATGGTCACTGTGGAATACAGAAATGTGTAAAAAAAGTTACAAGAAAATATCTACTTTTATAACATGGTAAAGAAGGTGAGGAACGAAATATCAACATGTGACAAATGTCAAAGAGTAAAAGTAAGCAACAGAACATGTCAGGGAGAAATGCAGAACATCATTCCAGATAAACCATTAGATTTAGTAGCTGTAGACTTTTATGGACCTTTACCTAAAAGCAAAGGTGGCCATTGTTTTATATTCGTCATGGTTGATGTATTTTCCAAACTAATTAAACTTTATTCTGTGCAAAAAGCTACAAGTAAAGATATCATTGCAAAAATTGAGAGAGATTACTTCAAGAGTGTAGGGAAACCTAAAGCTATACTATCTGATAATGGTTCACAATTTGTTTCAAAAAACTGGAAAGCATTCATGGAAAAAAACTAACACAAAACATATCTTGATATCCGTGTACAACCCATCTTCAAACCCAGCAGAAAGGTACATGAGAGAAATAGGGAGACTTTGTAGGACATATTGTAGTCACAAACATCCTAGTTGGTCCGACCATGTAAACAACTTCGAGGATATCATGAACAGCTTGCAGCATAGCTCTACTGGGTTTTCACCATATGAAATTATGTTTCACCTCAGACCAGCAAATCTTATTTCTGAATTAATAGACTTTCCACAATGTAGCTTAATATCAATGAAAGAACGTGAAGAGATTGTAAAGAAAACCATGAAGAAACTAGGTGAAGCTAGGAAAAACAGACGTAATAGGAAAATAAAGGCTACCACATTCAGAGTAGGTGACCATGTCTTAGTGAAATCCCACGAACGATCAAAGTTACTAACAGCAGAACTCAAGAAGTTCTTTGACATTTACATTGGGCCATTTGAGATTATTGAGAACCCCATCCAAATGCGTACCGATTAGTATATCCCAAGTCGAGAAAGCTGTTTGGTCTTAGGAATGTTTCTTTGAAGCCGTATATTGAGAAAAGAGCAAACTGAGCCTAAAAACATGCCTTTATCTGGAAAGAATTTTACTGGAAGTAAAGAAAGAAAGAAAAAAAATGCAGTCACCATACTATGCCATGTAACACATCTCATGCAAAACGATGTTGTATCTAGACTGATTGTCACGTAATTATATTATAAGATTAGATTTCATGATTCCTATGTGTTTTTTAAAGTAATTTTACAGTATTTAATGAATTGCAAAATATGTAAACTTGATAAATAAGGGATTTTATTTTATTGATGATGCTAGGAGACAAGACATGTCACCCACCCTCACAGTTTGAGAATAGCAAATCTCATAAATTTTGAAATTTGTTCATTCACTTAAATAGACCATAATGCTAAAAAAAAAATTGAATAGTTAATAGAATATATTTTCTTGTATATGCAAGTGTGCCTTTGTTTTACATCATGCTCACCATAACTGGTTTTATTCAGCTCTGTTTATAACCCCATAAAGATACTTTGTTGGCTTATTTTGCCTCTTAATTTTGATATAACATAATTCACAAGGCTCATGAGAGAATAGTGTTGTTGAACTGAAATACTTTTGCAAACTCACTGATGATATAGGAGTTAGTACTATGTTTGTTCTAATATGAGAAAATGTTTTAACTTTAGTATTATTTTATAGTAAATTTCTGGGCAACAAATCGACATATGTATTTATGTTGTGAGACAAAGGAGGAAGTCAATGGTTGATGAAAGAATAAACAGTTTACTACAGTTGTGATAAAAAGTTGTATACAAGCTAAGACAATGATGCAATTTCTGTATCGGACTGACAAGTGGACCAAGGTACACTTGCAAGTCCTGGTGGGCTATTGTAATGTAATTAACTGTCAGAGATAAAGTTTATCTCATGCGAAAAGTACGATGCCCACAGTAGAGAGTTAAGGTAACTTCATTATGTTGCCATACAATGTGTTTAATTTATTTATTTATGAATATTTTCTTTTATGATAAATAATGGATTTGTTTGAGATGATAAATGTGGTATATTTATATGTATTTATTTATATGTGTCTTTGGAGTGTATTAAGGTCAGAAGACCAAAGAATCTGGAATGCAGGAATGTCTGCAACTTCCGGGTACATGTTGGCTTGCACGCCAATTCTTTGTCGGTATTGGAGGGAGATGGACGTGTTTAAGTGACCAGTACAGTATAATGCATTTTTAGGGTATCAATGTTCGAAGTGAAAATATTGTAGTTACTAAACAAAGAGTACGAATAAATATTATTTTTAGCCGAAAGTAATTCAAACCCGGTAGTGTTTATTTCAAACAAGAAGAAAACCCAGGCCAGGCTCGTTAGAGTAATGTTTTGCAGACAAAACCCCTAGACAAACGAGATCTGCAGTGTGTAATCTTTCAGCAGCTACTAATAAATAAGCCTTGCTGAAATTGTGCTGGAACTACTCATATTATTATCAATTACAAACACGTGGTGCGAATGTGGTCCTACCACAATATACCGCGTAAGATTCCACATCATTCAGTTATCAAGAAACGAGATAGGTAACAACCAGTACAATATACATTCCATAACATTACAATATTCTTTATTTAATGTTTGTGTTGCTTCTTACAATATTATGCATGGAGAATAAGATTGTGAATTTGGATAGCGCATTTGGCCAATGTCCCAAAAATGAGGACTTCTGTAGTTTTTGTTCTAATAAACTGAAACTTTTCAAAACAACTTTTTATTCAATTTATCACTCAATGTAACATATTTATGTATAAAAGTTTGCAAAAAAAAAAGATCCAATAGAGTTTTGGCCAGTAAAGGGTTAAGGGAAAACCAGATGTAACACAAAATGTCTGGCAGAAAATCTGCTACAGGAACTACATCACAAACCCCGACTGCTCACAGATTATGCAAAGGACAATGGTAACTTCCGAAAATTCTCAAAAATACACATTTATTTGCATTGATATACAATGAAATTCAGGGGTGATGTATACTTTGGCTGAGCTGTGAACCACAAAGCATTGATTTGCTACGTAAATTACGTATACAAAACACTGGTAGCACTAACTTACAAAGTATAGTTTTGCAGGCATCTCAAAATTCTGAAACTAAACTATTTCTCACATAATTGGACAACAAAATAAGAGACAGAATATTTTGAATGAGGATGATAGGCATACTGTTCTAAAAATTTTTGAAAGAACACAGTTTAGTTTAAGCCTACAATTGACGGTAATAGTACTGGTTTATCACGGGATTCTCAAATGTTTGAAATTTCACAACATATCAGAATTCAAACAAGTATCGATACAATCAATGAAAAATTACGCAGAAGTGACATGAACAGCAAAATATACAAATATAGAACTTCAAACAGACACATTATCTAGTACAAACAGTCCCCACATAAGGGAAAATTCCTAAGTCAGCTTTATTTAAATGGGCAAATAAAATAAATAACAAAACTGGAAATTGTCCCTCCTCTTGCAATGAATTGCTACTGGACAACTGCTTTTGTACATTAAATGGAGAGTACAGTACACATCTAATTAACACCAATGGATATCTGTTCACAGAATAACAATCTTTGGATACTGTACTGCATAGTGTGGGAATTCTGAGACATTCTGGGTTGCTGCAGAGTGATTCATTTTTTAAAATAGACAATGTGTAGTGGTGTACACTGTTAACACACTAGGCATATTACACGGGCCACTTGTTCACTCCTTTTGTACACACATCAGTTAGACTGAGGTAGCAATGGAGTTTAAAAGCAAACATTCATACATGGCACTGAATTTAAGATAGAAGTGAATTTAAAGCAGTATTTGGAATCTCTTCATGCAATAAACCAACAGTCTGCTGCTGATTTAATGATTTCTGAGACACACTCTTGAAGACTGAAGTCAATAATGACAGCCACTACTGAAAGAAACTAGCTTCACCTCTGGATAATGATGACTGAAGAGGACAGCTCCCCACTGTCTCTACCAACAAAATGAATGCAGTCTTTGAATCAGATCAGAACTAGTTTGTTGAGTTCCTGCATGGCAATCTTCAGATCAGAAAAATAGTTGTGAAGATCAGAAAAATAGTTGTTAGATACAACACCTTTTAACACTTGAGTAAAAAAACTTGCTGCTAAATCCTGATATTAAACAGTTGAAAAATTTGATTCTCAGTGGTCAAAAGCAGCATACAATAACTAATGACAGAAAACAACTGTACCAATCTTAGAAACAAACATGTGATAGACCTTCTCAGAACACACCCATATGGCAAAAGTGAAAAAGAGGACACAAAAATTATTAATGTCATTGGATGAAAATGATATTTTTCAGCTTAAGATAATAGAGTTACTAAAAATATTTTTAATTAAGCAACTAGTTTCAGCTCGAAAAGCCATTTTTCGGTTTACACACATAGCGAGGTCCCACAGAAATAAAAAGGCAGCAAACTCACACTATGTGCTACTGTTCATCATGGCTTACAAATTACAGTAGAAATGCTACTGTTTGTTGTACTTTAAAAACATTTAAAATGACTTTTTGGGCCAGAACTAACTGTACAGGGTGATTCAAAAAGAATACCACAACTTTAAAAATGTGTATTTAATGAAAGAAACATAATATAACCTTCTGTTATACATCATTACAAAGAGTATTTAAAAAGGTTTTTTTCACTCAAAAACAAGTTCAGAGATGTTCAATATGGCCCCCTCCAGACACTCGAGCAATATCAACCCGATACTCCAACTCGTTCCACACTCTCTGTAGCATATCAGGCGTAACAGTTTGGATAGCTGCTGTTATTTCTCATTTCAAATCATCAATGGTGGCTGGGAGAGGTGGCCGAAACACCATATCCTTAACATACCCCCATAAGAAAAAATCGCAGGGGGTAAGATCAGGGCTTCTTGGAGGCCAGTGACGAAGTGCTCTGTCACGGGCTGCCTGGCGGCCGATCCATCGCCTGGGGTAGTTGACGTTCAGGTAGTTACAGACAGATAAGTGCCAATGTGGTGGCGCTCCATCCTGCTGAAATACGAATTATTGTGCTTCTTGTTCGAGCTGAGGGAACAGCCAATTCTCTAAGATCTCCAGATACTGTAGTCCAGTTACAGTAGCACCTTCGAAGAAAAAGGGACCAAAATCTTTATTGGCTGAAATGGCACAGAAAACGTTCACCTTAGGCGAGTCATGTTCATACTGAGTTGTTTCCCGCGGATTCTCAGTGCCCCATACACAGACATTGTGACGGTTGACTTTCCCGTTAGTGTGGAAAGTTGCTTCATCACTAAACACAATCTTTGAAATGAAAGATTCATCTGTTTCCATTTGAGCAAGGATAAAATCACAGAAATCGATTCTTTTAATCTTAAGCTGTTGATATTTTTTTTTATGATGCAACCAGTTTTGGTCAAAGACCATTTTTGAGGACCTGTTGTACCCACAGCATGGAAACAGGAAAAATTCAGGCAAAATGGATACTTCAAAATTGTAGTAACAATACATACAATGCTTGTGGATATTTAATTTATATTTCTGACATTGTATTCTTTTGATATATATAGTTTTTGCTGGTAATCAAATTCTGTAAGTGTTGCTTGTATTGTTACTATAATTTTCAAACATTCTTTTCATCCCAAATTTTCCCGTATCCACGATGTATATACAACAGGTGCCTGAAAATGGTCTTCAACTGAAACCAGTCACACAGTAAAAAATTAAGTTGAATAACAGCTCAAGATGACACATACTGTCATTTCTACAACTCACTGCTTTTGGTATCACCTGTGAGTAGCTGTACGCTTTGATGACGTTGGCACTGGGGTCGTGCGGTATTCTACCACCACCAGTGCACTCGGTATCAACGCCGAGGCCTTTCACCCTGTCCATCGTCTCATCGTAGACGTCCGAATGGAAGCCAACTCACTTGTATCCTCGCACCTAGTAGCAGGAACCATAGTCAAACTTTCAACAAAATGTATCAAGAGTACTAAGCAAGAAGAAAACACAAAAGTAGCAACGTGAGTGGAAATTGTGGCATCAAAAATAATCTGAAAACATAACTTAAAGGAGCTGTTGTTATATCCACTATCTATAGGAAACACAAACAGGGGCTTCTGTTTTTTTTTTTTTTTTTTTTTTTTTATTTTTATTCCATACCTACTGCAAATGCAAACGAAAGCTTTTGTATATTCGGACATGTGTTCTCTCGGAAAACACTGAACATAACGTAAATCATCTAGCTGACAAGGTAGTTGGCAACATCAGCACATGGCTTTTGGAGAACGGATTAATACTTCACTGCCAACAACTGAACTCTTGTAAAATAGAAATAGTCTTGTCCTGAGCTGGTCGAACAGACATTTTAAATTCTTAAGACTGAAGATAGATGAAAAGCTCTCTCAGAAGTATCATGTTCAACACCTTAAGCAGAAAATGAACACTTCTGTCTTCACTATACACTATGTCTTGGACACAAACACAAAAGCTTGTTTACTTTTGCTCTGTTATCTCATATGGTGTTATAGTTTGGAGCAATTCTGTGCACTTGGCAAGAATATTCTCATCCCTGAAAAATGCAGTCAGCAAGGTCTGCAGTGCCAGCTTGTGAACATTCAGGGTTGCCGCAAGTTTCCCCAAGTGACGTTCCCTGATTTCCAGCAAGTTTTAGCATTTTTCCCTGACAAATTTCGAGGTCTCAAGGGCAAGTAAAGACATAAGTTCACAAAAAAAATGTAAGGACTTCTGTATTTCTTCCCCTCATGAGCAAAAATCTTAAGTACTAATGTCAGCATCTTTTGTAATGAACAGTTTTTAGATGGAGAAAGAAAGACAATGGTATATAATATTCCATGAAGAGCACTGATGTTATTTTATTTCAATAAAACTAAACATATTTGGTGACACAAATACGCATTTCCTTGGAGTCGCAAGACAGATTTAAAATACCTACACTGATTTCAGAAATAACCTCAGAAAAAAGTATGCCTATTGAAAGTAGTATATAAGGCAGGCCAAAATATACAGGTACATAGCATACAAACCGCCTGTGACTGCCACAAGTTGTTCTTCCTATCGCTCATACTTTCTAATATACAGGGTGTACATTACATCTGGGAACACTTTCAATTATTTATTGCACAAGAACCAAACATAGCACAGATATCACACATATGTCTTTTTGAAGGAAACCCTGAAAGTTCTTTTTCATGTATACCACCGCAGCATACTTTGGTGATTTGCCGATAACACCAGTCATAAACATTGCAAGTTCAGGTGCGGAGCGAGCTTTCTGCGTGTTGGAGTTCGACAAACAAAGTGTTTGCTACAGCTGTTCAATGGATGTTTAGAACAAAGTACGGTAAGAAACCACCAATAAGGAAGGCACAACAAATTTATTATGACGGGTTGCTTGTGCCCAGCACAGAGAAGCAGACATCCCAGTGTGAGTGAAGTGAATTTGGATTGCATATGAGAGACATTCATAAGGAGTCCAAAGAAATTGGTGCGTCGTGCATCCCATGAACTCGAAATGGCTCCACTGACTGTGGCAAGTCATGCGACAGAAGTTGTCTATGAAACCATTCAGATTGGAGCTAGGGTAGAAGGTCAATAACAACGACAAAGACAAGTGTTTTGAGTTTTGTTCACAGTTGCAACAATTGAATAAGGACGGGGATGGAATTTTTGATCGCTTAAGTTTTAGCAATGAAGCCACTTTTCACACTAATGGGAAAGTGTACAGGCATAATTGTCGAATCTGGGGTGCAAAGCATCCACACGAATGCATTGAATTTGGGTGTGATTCGCTAAATGTAAATGTTTTTTGTGCTTTGTTGTGTCGAAAACTGTACGGGCCATTCTTCTTCGCCAAGAGAACTGTCACTGGATATTCCTACTCGGATTTGTTGCAGCAATGGCTGATGCTTCAGATGCAATTGGGCTCTCCGTTCATCTTTCAGCAGGATGGGGCTCCCCCCCATTTTCATCGTGAAGTTTGCGGGTACCTGAACACGGAGCTGCCGCATCGATGAACTGGCCGTGCTACAGAAGGGAACAGCTGTTTCATGAAATGGCCTCCCTGATCACCAGACCTCACTCTGTGTGACTTTTTTTCTGTGGGGACACATTTAAGATCCGGTGTATGTATGGTCTCTACCACGTGATGTAGCGGAGCTCCGGGAGAGAATACGAGAAACAAATATCACAATCGACGATGCCATGCTGGGACAGGTATGGCACGAATTCGATTATTGTATTGATGTCTGCCGGGTCACTCATGATTCGCGTACTGAATGTTTGTAAAAAAAAAAAGATATGTACATCCTGTATAAATTATTTTCTAAGCCCCAAAATGTACTAGAATAAATAAAATGTTTATAAAAAAATGTACCGCACACTGTACTTGCAGTGAGAAAGTCACAATTCCTGAACTCCATCGCCCGTGGCCTCTGGCCTGCCGAGGAGCACCACAGTCCTGAGTCCTCATATAAATCACGAAAACCCACTGCATTATACCACACACAAACAGAGCCGGCCTGGGAGCAGATCGGCGAGACTAGATCCGATGGGCAGGGCTTGCACATTATTGGGAAACGATGGGCTTCAAATCGGCAGACCCAATCAGTTAGAGAGACCCACAGAAATGGCCTGTGGTTTTGGCCCATCATGGAAGTCCATTCATGTGGCCAGCTTTACACAAGTCACTGACATTATGTTGACAAAATGAGATGGTGGTGATAAATCCATCAATTTGTGCAAATACTCTGAGAATTAATGCTAATGAAGATAGGTAGCAACTCAACGTAAAGATGATAGCTGAACCATGGACAGACACGTAGAAAAGACAATCACACTCTCACAACTAAATTTTTGGCCATAACCTTTCTTGGAAAATAACACACACACACACACACATATTCACACAATCACTCAGACACAACTCGTGCACATATGACCGTTGTCTCCAGCCACTGGGTCAACAATCTCCAAGAATCATATCAAAACAAACCACCCCTCACGCCACCCATCGGCAGCTACTAGGCTAGTGGCAAGAAGTGGTGGCAGCACTGACTGCAAGCTGAGGGGAGTGGTAGGAAGTGGAGAAGCAGTAAGAATGAGGGAGTAGGGAAGCGGTGCATGTATTAAGCTGCACCCAGCCAGCGACGATGCAGGAAATCCCAGTAAACAAACTGTTTCATCTACTGAGACAAAAAACAAGATTTCTCCAGGGTTTGTTTTCCAAATTTCCCAGCAGGGCAGAAAAAAAGAGTGATACACCTAAGTATTCAAATCCACACACAAAGGTTACCTTGTGGTATGCTAGAATTCCACACAGGAGACCCTCACAATACATGAGAACTTCTCTATGCAACATGTAATTTATCCTAATTTCTCTTAATTTCATATTTTATTAATTCTGTAATTTTTTGTTTATAAATTATATATTCAGCTTTCTGTAAACTAGGTACCACCTCATCCCATGAGCTTTGGCTCAAAGTCTCAAGATACGCGATAAAAAAATAAATGTCAATCCCAAAACCTCACACGCCAATATAATGATCTGCATGCAATCATTCTGTTGATAATGGCACATTAAATTTGGAAAAAAAAATGCATTCAGCCCCCTCACATCATTACATCATCAGTGCAAACCAGACGATATTTCTCGTGTAAATCTACACAGCTATCTGGCAGTTCACACTTAAGGATACACGGCATTTTTCCAGCTCAATATTATGTAAAAATCAACACCTATTTCTTTCAGGCACTGTTTATAATGTATATGTTTTAAGATTTTTTGTTGATATCAGGTAATAGATCACACTTTCTAAACAAATTAGAAGTATTTTGAATATTTTTGAACCTGCTTAGAGTTATTTAAAAAAAGTAACAAGGAAATTCTTCCTCAAACTGAGGTACCATTTGATCCAATGTTATACATTTGAAGGAGACCAAATTTTTACCAGACATGCATGACATGGCTGAGGTACTAGACCTATTTAATTCCACCTATTACGTATATTACAAGGATAAAAAAGTATCACATCTTACATTTAATATTTATAATTTTTTCCTAATAAAAATGTTATTTTTTCTATGATTTAGCTGATTCTGCAATAAAGCTTAGGTCTACTACATAAGTATGGACTACCGAAAGTTACAGAAAAAATGAGAGCAATGCTTTATAAACTTTAGGAAATATTTGTACCTGAATTCTGAAGAAAACAACTAGCGGGAAATTGCGAATGAACATATGAGTCCAATTAAACTGTGCCTCAGAACATTCCTGAAGCATAGTCTACATCCTGCAGCCTTTCTTCATCTTCAAGCTTCCTCTTGGCATTCCTTTTAGCACTTCTTGCTTCTTTGGTAACTTGAAGAGCGAATCTCTCAGCTTCATGCACCCGTTGTCTGTCACACAGAAGAAATTGATCTTTCATATTAGAGCCACATTTTATGCCTAAATTTCTCAGGACTTCCTACCTTCCTATCACTCCATCATTGAAACATAGCACACCATCTAGTACACCAACTATTAATGTATTTATTCCTACAAAAACATTCTTGAGTAATCTTTCCCGTATGGAATGGTTGAAACTTTCATTTGTATTCTGAGTGCCCCCATGAAGACATTTACCGTATTTACTCGAATCTGAGCCGCACTTCTTTTCCAGTTTTTGTAATCCAAAAAACCGCCTGCGGCTTAGAATTGAGTGCAAAGTAAGCGGAAGTTCTGGAAAATGTTGGTAGGTGCCGCCACAACTAACTTCTGCTGTCGAATATATGTAGCGCTACACAGGCATGCTTTGCAGGCACAAAGATAAATACTGGCGCCAAACCCTCTGCATGAGTGTATTAAAAAAAAAAAAAAGAAAAAGAAAAAGGGGTGGCAGACAAGTTTTTCCTCCGCCTTCAGTTTCGACCACTGCATTTTCATACATTATCCAACGAAGTAAATACAAATTCCGTATTGTGCACCTTTGAACGTAGCAGCATTTCAATGCACTACGAAAATCCGACTGGCAAGACTGTTTGGGATGTTTGTCAATATGGCCAACTCTACGTTCTGAATTTTTTCCTAACTGTGAGAAGAGATGGTTCCTTATAGGAACTTTTATGAATTGTGAATAGCATGCAGTATTCTCTTCACATAAGAATAATTAGAATATAAACATTTTGCCATGTATTCTTTCGTGTTTGCTGCTAACTCATTTAAATCCTGTCTGCCTAATAAACTACGAAACTAGAGTGAGACAACAGCAAACACGGAAAAATATAGATATCGTCCCATATTTGTATTATTCTTATGCCTAATAGTGATACAGTCAGAAATGAAGCACGGCAATTGACTAGATTTTTAAATCGAAGATGACTAATTTCAGTGCAGAATGTAATGTACTAACGAGGTGCCTGCAAAGATTTTCAAACGGAGAAAAATTTTCGCTAAACTCCCGTTCAGAATATCTTCTATCGTACGCTGTCTATTATTTGGTTCTTGTTGATCATTCTCCAAGAAAGCAGGAGTGTAGGTAACAGTAAATAGCAGTCTCTTGCCATTGTTTCGCTAACGAAGTACGCGAAAGAGGAAGGGTACCCGTATAATATGGACGGAGCGCCTGACGCATAGTAATGGCTACCTGGTAAAGCTTAACTACTGAGCTTACGACTCGAACCAAACTACTGTAGCTGTATCGTCATTCATTTGACCTAAATTGTGTCTCATATTACAATGGACCAACTTTGTTTCGATTTGGAGGTGCGGCCTAAAACTTTTCTCTCCCCTTGAATTTCAAGTCTCAAATTTCAGGTGCGGCTTAGATTCGGGAAAATTTTTTTTCCTGGATTTCGAGTCTCATTTTTCAGGTGTGTCTTAGATTCTAGTAAATGTGGTACTAAGCAAAACAGGGTCCACTCAGGTCTCTAAAAATTGGTTTTATTTCATTCATAACAGGCTCAAGAAGAAAATGCTTATGATATTTTGATAGTATATTTGACCACTTTCTTTTGCTTTTTGGTAAGCACACCTAAGAATCTACTCCTTTAGGGCAAAGTCCATGAACAGTGTGGTCATCTGTGGACAACTTATGAAAGTAGGTGGCCCATACAGCTTTCCTCATTGCTGTATCATCGTTCAGAGGTGCAGTTTGTCTAATGGCCAGTCCTTAATACCTCTGAAGGAGGTCTATTTCAGTTTTTGTCAATCTGTCTCAGCCAGACAGAGATTTTCCATCAGATAGCAATTTTCCTTTCATTTCTCTTCTTAGCTTCCTCAATCTAGCACCCATCCTCTTTTGCACATGTCCACAACACTCCAGTTTTGTTACGAAGCTATCACCATAAACATTGAACTCATTAATTTTATTGAAAGCTTTAGATTCCCCATCACCTAGGTACTTTGTATATCTAAGGTTATGAACGGGCACTGACCTCTGAAATAATTTTAGAGCTCCATCACTCTCCATACCTCTACTGTAACCATCATAATTATTATAACACTGATGTTCAATATGTCCTTCAGTGTTACTATGGCAGGTGTGGCAATAATTAGATAAGCACTCAACATCAAAAACTTTTCCATTCTCCACAGAAGTAGCACTTAAAACACCATTCAAGGAACGATGTCCTCGATGTTGCCATGTCCCATCAAGTGCAACAGCAATGTCCCTTGTTTCACTAATATTAACAGTTTTTTCTACTGCACATTTCATAGATGCTTTAGACACAACCGTCAAGGCACCTAAAAGTATTCTTATGTACTTGCTGAACCTACTGGGAGGAGGAAGATCAATCAAATGACAGAACGTTTGTGCAGCCTTTTTTTCCTTTTCCTATTGCACGCATTGCGTACACTAACTTCAAATTCACATCATATGAATTATGCACAATGTTCGAAGTCATTTTCGAGGTAGATTTATTACAGGATCTACACAGACCAACTAATTTTGGCGCTAAACCCTTCCTGCTACTTTGTTGTTCAGTTAGTTCCAGACAGCCTACACCATCACATTGTTTACATTTTTCCACTTCCTTTATCAAAGAAGATAAGATACCCACACCAACAACAACAAATCCACTACAAACAGCGTCATTTTTAACACAAAAATTTGAATCACCAGGAGGCGTGCCACATGTGAATTTCTTCACTGAAGAACTGACACGTAGGTTACTTTCAACAGTGTGGCTTGTTTTGTTTGTCAACTGGTTACCACAGAATTTCCTTTTATTGAATTTCTTGATGTGTGGCACACTAAAAAATATGTATTTCCACAAATATATGTAGCACTTGGGAAACAAACGTTTATTAACATGTGAACAAACTGCTTCAGAACACAAAAGTAAATACTTGCAAAGATAATCATTTACAGACGCTAGAAACCTGCACTGTTACCAACATATACAATGTATCATACATATAATCGCTGGAAACAGAAAGAAAGTGCACAGTTCTTTTCAAAATAATACTGGTTTCTGTAACAGAAATAAAGGGGGCATGGCAGTATACAAGGTGCGAATGTAAAGTAATGACACTGATGTGAAAAAAAATGTTGCTTACAGTTTTAGTCAATTTTCGTGTTGTCTCCTTCAAAGTTCCCTTCTGATTGCACACACTTTCTTTAGCACTTCTGCCATTGATGGTAACATTTCTGGAACTAATCTTCTGTAATATCCTCCAAGACCTTCGTCACAGCTCTTGGGACATCTTGTGTTATTTGAAAATGGTGTCCTTGACCGCCATTTTGACTCTTTCACAGAGAAAAAAGTTGCACGGAGCAATATTTGGTGAATAAGGTGGCTCTGGTAGTACCGAAATTTGTTTTGAGGTTAGAAATTACTGTACTGACAGAGCAGTATGGGATAGTGCATTATCGTGATGCAGAATCCAATTATCAGCAATGTTATTATTAGACGAACCGTTCCTCGATTGATGTGCAGTTCTCCTGCAATCATTTTCATGGATAAACTTCTATCAGATTTTACGAGTTCATGCACCCATCCGTGAGGTTGACAGTCGTCCACTGCAGTCTTCATCTTCAACATTTGTTCTGCCTTCACTAAACATTTTATGCCAATCAGAAACTTGAGCTTTTGACATAACCTCCTCTCCAAAAGCCTTCTTAAGCTTACCGTAAGTTGTCGTCGCGTTTTCACTCAATTTAACGCAAAAAGAAATGGCATACTGTTGCGCAATATTATGCAGTTCCATTTCTGTGATGAGAGACACTAACACGTGTTAACTTATTACAGCACAACTCGTGACTGAGCAGTTGCTTCAACATGCCGCTTGGACTAGAAGCGGCTTATAGACCAAGGTCACAGATATTGTGCCTACGCAAGCCTGCAGGGGTGCCACACCTTGCAAAGAAAATCAGTCTCATTACTTTATTGTCGCACCTCGTACATGACCGTAACTTTAAAATTTGGTATGTATAGGTCTTTTTTCATTTCAAACCCTACAGTGTATATATCAATGTAATCAGGAAAGACTATAGAATTTAATAAAGTCATTTAAAAAATTTTGATTTTTCCACCATTTATAAGTATCCTGTATCCTTAAGTGTTCGGCAGAGGATTCATCGAAAAGCCTTCAGACTATTTCTGTAACATTCCACTCTTCAACAGCACTGGGGAAAAATATCATTTAAATCTTTCTGTGGGAGCTCTGATTTCTCTTACTTTATCATGATAATAATTTCTCCCTATGTAGGTGGGTGCCAACAAAATATTTTGCCATTCAGAGGAAATTTCCTGAAAACATCTCATCATAACAAAAAACACCTTTGTTTTAATGACTGTCACCCCAACTTGTATATCATGTCAGGGTATACGCGGACAAGGAAAAAAAATTCCCAGTTTTCTCAGTCAAAAATACACTTTCTCCCAAGTGAAAACATACTTTTTCCCTGTTAACTGACGGTATATTTTCTCTTGGAACTGTATAACTTATAAGTCCTTTGATTATGGTTTTATACACGGGCGTAGAATGTCCTGGCGCTTTAGGGAAAAAAATAAAAAAAACACGCATTTTGGAAAGATCTTTGATGTGCAGCAACATGTATGCTGCATATTTTTGTATCAGGAAAGTATGAACTCGAATTCCACCAAACACCGCATGTTACTTTCCAAAGCATTGAAATTGAGATTGGGATGCGCTTTTGTAAGTTAGTCATAGCTCATTTCATGCGATTTCGCCAGCCGATCACAGCAGGTATTCAGAGCTTAGGACACGTGATGTAGTCAACCAACAGCAACATCACTGTTAAGTAGCGCGAACACACAAACAGAAAAAGTTAATGGTTCAAATTAATGTAAATAGTGTTGCTAAACGAAACGCAAAGCCTTCACATATAATATTGGTCTATCAGATTAATACGCTGCAAGAGAAGCTAAGCTTTCACATAAAATGTTGGTCTTTTATGCGCGTATTACAATTTAAGATGTATCACACAAAGGTGCCAGTAAAATTTTTAATAACGACATTAATGTCTGATCTTCCAGGCTCAAAATTCATCTAAATGGCTCATCATCAAAGAGTTGATTTTTAAATGAGAGTCAAACACTTTGTGATTTAAGAAATTCATCGTATATTATCTCACATAGTTCTGGTGTAACTGCTAGAATGGTACTTTGATGGTAACGATTTTCAACCCACCATTCGAAATATTTTCCCACGACCTGTTAGAAATAGGTTCATTTCTGCAGTTGCCAGAGAGCGCCAGATGACAGGCATCACTGCGCAAGCGCAGCTACGATGTCGTAGGGAGCCCGCATGTTCGTACGTGTGAAACAATAAAAGATATTACATTATGTAAGAAACAAGACATCAGAGGATACTCCAAGAGAATCAGAATTTCATGACCCATACTAAAATGTTCACATTTAAAGTGCAAATTTGTATGTCCAGAATCCCACGACCTGTTATTAAGCTTTTCTATGTGGTTTTTGGGATGTAAATTTTCTTGGAGTACCAGTACTGTCCTGTCTCATATTTGGTTCTTTATTATGGCGTAACGCCAAATAAGCTAGAAGTTGAAAATGTGCACTTGAAATGCAGCAAACACAGTGTGTGGAATTAAACACTTTGTCTAAATTATATTGTCTGCCTTAGTGGAAAAGATCAATGAAAGAAAATAACTTTGGCAAACCAACAAAAATAACTTCATTGTTCTAAGAGGCAATTAACGCTTGACTGTCAGAAAGATGGAAATAAAATAAAATCTGCTACTAATAACACAGTTTAGCCTTCCATAATTATGTGAATGTATTTTAATTCACTTGATAGCTCCCGGCCACAGAAATCTGTTTTGTCTTCATTTGACGTGGGAGCAGTAAATGAAGAGGAAACAGCAAAAACACTAAATGTAAAAATGGGTCACGTGGAGACTACACACTTCCCAACTGTAATTCAGACTGTTCTGCGCATCGGTCCCGGATCTCTAATATTTCCGAACCGGGGCAATACCCCGCCATCCCCTCGAGCGTTTGAGATAGGACGTTAAAAAAAAATTATATATATATCCCGGGAGCGGAAAGACTTACCTCAGGGGGAAAAAAGGACGGGTATACACTCGCGCACACACACATATCCATCCACACATATACAGACACAAGCAGACATATTTAAGGACCACATATACAGACACAAGCAGACATATTTAAAGACCATTTTTTTGTGGGGGTGTTGTGAGGGTGACATGGTATTAGAAGGTGGAAAGTGTAACATGAGGTTGAAATGAAAATGAAAGATAAAAAAATATGGGGAGAGATAAAGGTGAACTAGAAACTTAAAGTAGCTGCTAGCTGTGGACTGTACAACTCGCCCTTACTAGTATAGCGATCTGCCCAAAAATTTTTTGTCAAAATTTCATTTTCTTGTATACACCGAGAACGTAATACGTAATCATTCTTACCTGTTATTCGTTTATTTCCACTCCTGTAATCTGAATCTATGGATTCCGCTAGTAATTACAACAACGCTCATCATTCGCAAACACAATCAACCACACAATCAGACAGCGGTTGGCATTCATCCGTTCAGCCTTACTTCGCTCAGCTCTGTCAGATTCCACTGACAGAGGAAACATGTACACTACGCACGCATTCACAAATCAACTTACGATTCATTCAAAATCAACTTAGAATGTGTTAAAAATGTTCAAAAACCGACAGGGATGAGTTTCAACGTAATATGAATAATTGATAAACTAACAAACTAACGTGCGCTGGATGCGAGTCGCTTTGTGAAACAAGGTTTCCTCCCCCCCCTCAAGAATATGAATTTGCCCCCCCTCCCTAGATTTGGACCTCCTGCGCATGTATAAATCTGGCAGCTTGGGCGCTCCAGTAAAATTTTTCCCAGTAGCATCTAGCTGCTTGCTGCGACTGCTTACACAGCCAACAATTTCTGTAGCCAGAAGCGGGAGAAGGTACTACTCAACTGTGCATGTGCATGATCGAGCTCGTAACTGTTAAAATGAATTTAATGTAAACAGTTGTGACGTCTAGCTCAGCAGAGGCAATTTGCTGTTACAAAGCATTGCACAGTCTTCCTAAGGCCTTTGACGCATTTTACTGTTGGCGGACACTTGTATGAGCACCGTTTTGTTGCTGTATATGGTGCATTTCCCTTGAAATTTAAGTTTTATTTTCGTTTTTTCTCTTGTTCATGTTTTATTGCTGCAGTATTGAGACACAGAAATATCCTTTGTTAGAGTATTGGTTCTTACCAATCAAAATTACACAAATTTAACTGAAAACAAAAACAATGAAAAATTTCCCGGGTTTTTCCCCGGCTCTTCCGGGTCGTACACACCCTGCATGTCCATGGCGCACTCCCCCTTCTTAGCAATAAAACAACATAAGTTGCTCTTCTTTGAATGCTTTTTCATGTCCTCTGTCAACACTATCTGACAAAGATACCATAGCACACAGGGCCATAACTGTAGTTCAACAGTGTTTCAGTGAAAATTTTTTGTGTGTTTTCAGTTGTATCACCATCCACCATCTCCCTTCCAATTTAACAGTAAACACTGAAACACTATGTTATGCAGATAACAACCAACCTTAGGCTACAATTCCCCATTGGAAGTCACCGACATCAAAAGAAAAATTCAACTGAGAAAATTGAAAAATGATGCTAACGACTGTCTCTCAAATAATAATGTATCACAAAGTTGACCAAATATTAGTTTACCAGTTACTGACCACTAATTTGCTCGGTTCTTTGCCATCAGGACCCTCTGGACCAAAGACACCTATTAGAACATACTTAAATGTTCCTTCTGGGTCGATATCCACATCAGGAACAGCGGCAAGCTTCTCCGCTGCTGTCATTAGTGTCCTGTTAAACAGGTGATAAAATTATTCCAGAAATATTTATATACAACAGGTGAGAGAAGAGTAGTGCTGCAGTCACAATGTAAACAATACAATTCTGCCTCTAGGATTTATACTGGAAAAAATGTTTCCTTCAGAGAAATAATGATCTAATATTTGGATTTTGAAACGTGTGCCTATTAAGTAAATACAAGCATTCTGTGGAAGATCGTACACCATCCAAACCATAAAACTATCAATTAATTGTATCCAAAGGGAAACATACTTGAGAAAGCAATAAAATTACAAAGAGAGACAACTGCATTCGCGTAGAAAGAATTCGCTGGGTGAATTCCTTCATGTTTGGTGGACTCAAAAATATTTTTTAAAAACATTTATTGGTTATCGTTTAGAAAGAGCAGCCATTTTTGTTTCAGGCTGCAAGCATTCTTACACTTTTATAAGCGTCTGTGGTTTTTTAAATTATTCGGTAATGGATTGCGCCAGACCTTTCATATAAGAGGTATTTATTTCAGCAGACACTGGACCATAAATTAAAACCATGATCACCCTGCTGAATGTATTAGGGAATACACTTTTAATGTCTCAAAGTTGTTGGTTGTAAATTTAAAAAAACCATTTTTAATACTATCTTTCCAAAGAGTAGTTTCTTAGCCTTAATACATTTTGTGGTATTACACTACTCAGTATAGATACCCCTTTTTTTTTTTTTTTTTTTTTTTTTTTTTTTTTTTTTTTTTTTTTTTTTTTTTTTTTTTACAGAAACAATTATGACAAGCTTATACTTAAAAACACTTTAAAAACAAATGTTTTGAATTTTTTCATTCTTTGGTCTGCAAATCTTTGTTAATGGACCAGATATAAATCTGAAAATTACACATTTAATAGACCTTTATGATATCAAACTTCTGTATAAATTTCAACCTTGAGATTCCATGGACAAAAAAATTTCAAATACGAGTCAAAAATATGTTTCTTACTGTTTGCAATATCTGGGCTGATGGAAACAGTGTATAAATTACATTATTTAAAAATATCTAGGATAACTCTTTAAAAAATGAGACAATTCATTACATTATCCCGTTCTCAACTTATTTGTTTTTACTATGTTGTTTATTGAACAACAGAGATATTTCTTCACTCATGTTGGGCACAGGGTTAAATGTTCGCCTAGTCACAGTCATAAATTCCAGGGGAGAAGACAACTCCTTTAATGATTTTTAACGGGCCTCTCGAATTCATCCTTTTCAAATTTTTTAAACGGGGTTCTTGGTGCTGGTAAAATGTAACATCCACATCTTGGTTTTGACGAGCAATGTTACCAACTTTGGCAATCCACCACTGTTCGTCATAGACACAAGCCACTATGTCCTTACTTTGAAGTGTCAGTGGTACAAGTTTTCCACAGTGATACAGTTGAGCAAGTTGTATGACTAAGGTATAAAACAATGAAAAGATCAGGTGCCTTTAACCTTCTGACAAGTTTTGAATCTTTCCTCCAAGACATTGGCATAGAGTTCTCGTATTTCCTCACATTTAATGAAACATACGTAATCCCTTTTACCTATTCTTTATACAGAATGTGAACATTTCTTGACGTGTCCAGATTTGGTTCTCATAGGTCCGTTGCAGACTAGCTTTTGTGACAGCTCACTTTGTTGTACCCTTTATGCCATCACACTCACTCTTCCCAGGGCATGATGCAAAAAAGTGCTATTCTGCACCAAGCCAACGGTCTTTTTTTCTCGGAGAAAGGAGATATTAATATTTGTTTGCTTTTATATTGGCTTGCAGCACCATCAGAGAAGTTCATCAGTTTGTTTATGGAACTGTCGTGCTGTTTTACGTAGTTTGTTAACTGCAGGTGAAAAGCATGCACTGCTGTAGCTTTGTGCTCAAAGTAATCATTTGCAACACAAAAACTATGACTCTAGTTTATCTGGATCTTTATAACAGAACATAAATGGACAAACTGTGGCCTGTTTGTTTACCCAGTGGTGCCCTTGTATTTCACTTGAACAACAAAGGAATAGTTTTCAGAAAAGTCAGCAAGAACTATACATTCATCAACTGCCAAGGTTTGCTTTTGTCCTTCAGAAATTTATCCTGACTTTGGCAATTAAATGACACACTATTGAGTTTTCAAGGTTAGTAACCAACACTTAGAAAAACTATTCTCATTATTTTGAGACTCGATTGTTCAACTGCACACTTCAAGGGCTCATTATTAACTAAGTGTGAGTGAACAGATGTTGGTGGAAGGGGGATGACAACACACAGATTTGTACAGGCTTGTCTACATCTACATGGATACTCTGCAAATCACATTTAAGTGCCTAGCAGAGGGTTCATCGAACCACCTTCGCAGTTCTCTATTATTCCAATCTCGTATAGAGCGCAGAAAGAAGGAACACCTATATCTTTCCGTTCAAGCTCTGATTTCCCTTATTCTATCGTGGTGATCGTTTCTTCCTATGTAGGTCAGTGTCAACAAAATATTTTCACATTCAGAGGAGAAAGTTGGTGATTGGAATTTTATGAGAAGATTCTGTTGCAACAAAAAATGCCTTTCTTTTAATTATGTCCAGCCCAAATCCATTATCATTTCTGTGACACTCTCTCTCATATTTCACAATAATACAAAATGTGCTGCCCTTCTTTGAACTTTTTCAATGTACTCTGTCAGTCCTATGTGGCAAGGATCCCACACCGCGCAGCAGAATTCTAAAAGAGGACGGACAAGCGTAGTGTAGGCAATCTCCTTCGTACTGCCAATAAATTGCAGTCTTTGATTACACTTCCCCACAATATTTTCTGTTTGTTACTTCCAATTTAAGTTTGATATCATGAAGATCCATTAAGTGTGTAATTTTCAGACTTTTATCTGCTCTCCTTACAAAGATATTGTAGGTCAAAGAATGAAAAAATTCAAAAAATCAATTTTTTAAAATAGTGTACATTTTGTGTAAGCTTCTCACTATAAGAAGTAGTTATACTGTATAGTGAAATAGCACAATAAATATTAAGGCTGAGAAATTACTCTTACTTTGGAAAAATACAATTAGGGTAGATAAAAAATCTACTCACCAAGTGGCAGCAGAACTCGCACATAAAAGACGGAAGAGGGGTGAAGGAAGAGAACTGGAGACGTCTAGGAAAATTGGTAGATATCGGGAAAGTCACCCAGAACAGCGGGTCAGAGGAGACTTACCGTAAGTAATGTCTTTCCTTCTCATCCCGTACGGTAAGTCTCCTCTGACCCGCGGTTCTGGGTGACTTAACCAATATCTACCCCTTTTCCTAGACCTCTCCAGTCTTTCTCCTTCACTCGATTACTTCCCCTTCCACCCTTCTGCCTGAAGAAGGAGCCACTGGCTCCAAAAGATTGCTAATTACAGCTGTCTTTTATGTATGTGTTCTGCCGCTGCTTGACGAGTAGAATTTTTATCTATTCAATTAAATAGTTTAAAGAATGAGCTTTTTTAGCTTGCAATCAACAAGTTTGAGCCATTAAAAGTAGGGCCTATATTAAGGAATACATTCAGCATGGTTATCATGGTTTTTAATTTATAGTCCAGTTAATGATTCTTATTTGAAATTTCTGGGGCAACTAAGTACTGAATAATTTATATAAAAACAGATGCCTGTAAAAGCAAAAAATAGCCACTGTTTCTAAATGTTGAGAATAAATTTTTTTTAAAAATGTCTTTAAACCCATTAAACATTCGGGAATTCATCCAGCAAATATCAATTTTTTTCTGAAATGACCGAGCGACTGGTTACTTTTTTCCCTGGCCCACTAGTCCTAGCTTACATAACAGAAATTTTGATTTTTATCAATACCAACTGTCTGCTTTCACCTATCACATCATCAAAATGCTGGACATAAATCACTCATCGAAATCAGCTACACACTGCAACGACAAGTAGCCCAAGTTACCTATGGTGTTGTAAGTTGCCACAAATCAGAAACTGCTGTGTTTCCAGTAGCAAAACATACTGTTGCAAAATTGGCAGCAAATGGGTAGCATCACGTTGTGGCACAGCAACCATAAAGCTTTGCTTTGTCTCAACGTCATAACCACGAAAGACCCATTGCTCTCGCACCTATGACTTCGATGGTGCTGACGAAGCAGCTCTCGTCTATTTCAACAGTATGGCCAGGGCCGCCCAAAACTATTGGCTCAATTAAGAAATATTCATGGCAGATATTTCTACAAAATTGGCACCAATCGAACACAGTGTGCTCACTGCCAATTTTGAGCTCCCTTATTAAAAACTTTTGCCTACTGAGTTCGAAAACCCACATGTAAGACAGTTGCACAATTTTAGAAATGTCTAAATGACTGCCAGCAAAAAATGACATTTTCCTGACTGAACATTTCTTTCTACAGTCCCTGCCAATGGAGCAGCTCCAAATTTCGCCATCTTTCCCTGTAGTTTTCTCCAGCTTCATCTGGTTGTATCCAACACAATACCTATTTTCACACACCATATCGTTCTTCATAAGACCTTGTTGCCTAGCCCATTGTATTGAGCTTCGGGTGTTCTCCATAACATGGTATAAATCTTCCATTACCAAATTGCTCAAATCTGGAAAATTTCTCGCCATTTTGGCACACGCAGTAATATACGATACTTCAAAACGGACAGCCTCAACAGAAAAATATAGGTTGTTGGGCGCACTGATCAAGATGCATAACTGTGAGCAACAGGGACAAATACCATATGCAACAATATGCAAAGCCAACAATAGCTATCATGGTAAGGATGTATGAAACTGTCAGCATTACCTATGGCTAAAGAACTCTGTGAAGAAATATATTAAAATGTCTGCAGCATATTGGCATAGCAACATGAATAAGCTGGTGAAAGCAGACAGTTAATTAATCTTCCCCCCCCCCCCCCCCACCACCATATGAAAATAAGTACTTTTTTGGTATTCTGTGCATATATATGCTTATATCTTAAGAATATGTGTTTGCTTCAAAAATAGGTATTTTTCTCATGATCAGTGCATGTACCCCCCCAAACTGCGTAAGTGCCATTTTCGTTATTGCAGATGTTCGTTTTTTGGTATTGTGGGCTTGGTTTGAGCTATATAGGTCGAGTGAACTGTACGATTCCTGCTGGCTTTGTGGCTGTAGCATTATGTCGTAGGGTGAGACTTTTTTTAGAGGTGATGTGATGTGATGTTTTGTATTGTTAAAATTAGGTTGTCCTTGCACTAGACCCCCTATTTCCCGCGGTTGTTCTGTAGTTTCATTTTATCATTGAAGTAAGATTACTTTCACTGTTTCTATTTTCTCGATCCCTTTACAAACGCAACCACAAATCACATGGAGTCAGTCTGGCAAAAAGCTAAAGAAAAAAATCCTATAAGGCCTTTCAGAACTCACTGTGCTATGCTGAATAACTACCTGGCGGAATTTCTCTGGTGTCAACGTTTTGGGGAAAACCCATTCCACAATTTTGTTATTAATTCCACCTTTCTAGAAGAGAGAGAGAGAGAGAGAGAGAGAGAGAGAGAGAGAGAGAGAGAGAGAGAGAGGAGAAAAAAAAAAAATTAAATTCCGTGCATACATATGCAATATGTCATTTTTGATACAAAAAAATTTTTTGAGACAGTTAACAGATTTTTTTTCTTTGCATCCAAATGAAAAATAAGTACTTTTTTGGTGAAGAGCGCGTCAGATATGACTGTAACACTCAAGTTTTGAAATAAAAAAAATTTTGGCATTCAGCGCATATATATGCTTATATCTTCAGAAATACGTGTTTCCTTCAAAAATAGGTACTTTTCTCACGATCAGCGCATGTACTCCCTAGACTGCCTAAGTGCCACGAAAAGCAGAATCAGATGTTTCCCTCGACCTCTACAGCTGAAAGGAAGCCCAGATAGCAAGGAACCAATACAGCTGAAAGGAAGCCCAGATACCAAGGAACCAATAGCTACAACCTGAAGAGTGGAATCAGACATTTCCCTTGACCTATGTAGCTCAAATGCAGCTCTCAATACCTACCAGCAATAATAATAATAATAATAATAATAATGAAAACAATGTAAACTTCACACACCAACATAACTCAAAAAACACCACAAAAACCAAAACCTTCAACAACTCGAAAACGCAAAAACCTGTATATACACCAGATCAATTAAAACCAACCAAAGTACGATAAATGTAAAACAGACAGAACATCAGAATTACTACAGATTAAAACCAAAATAAAAGTTTATTACCAACAAAAGCATGCAACAAAATCACCTAGGTTGACCGCCGCTACCAGTACACACACACACACACACAAAACTAATCAAACCTAACAAAATGCCACACACATAAAAAACCATCACTGAAAAATGAAGATTTCCAAACCCACATTGCAGCACTGGCTACCCAGACTCAAATAAACCCATGTTACCATAGTGATAATGAACCCAATATCACATGTTAAACTCAACAAACACAAACCAATTCAAAAACACACACACAACACCATTATGTCATGGGTCAAAGGAGACAGGTGGAATAGAACACTTCCAATGGCCCCTTAACTTAGTTCCTACCTCACGCAGACAGACAGGATGTGAGGACAAGAATGAATAGTTCTGAAAAATAAGATTAGTGTTTCACTTTTAAAAGTGTTAATCAGCAGTAGGGAATCCTGGGATCTTGCTTACTTGACTATCAGTAGTGACCAGCCATACTGTTTCTTTATAAAACAATTCCTTAATAACTTCATTGTTTAATATTTGGATTCTTGCACTGATGTCACCTCACGTGTAAGATTGTTCCCCCTATTGTTATCTAGACAACAAACTTGAACTCTAAGACATGATATCACAGTACATAAAATGATTTTTACATGTTAGTCTGAGAACGTGGACAGTGACCAAGAAGGCATACCCTAAAATTGCACTTACTTTAAGTTTTCAAAATGTCACAACCCCTTTCTTCTGTCATTTATCACTCTTTAACCTCTGGCAACAATCTGTTAATATAAAAACTGCACTGTTTTTAGGGTTCATGTTAAACCACAGACCTCTCTATAACTGACTGGTTGGAGAAAGGCAAGACAAAGAACTGGTTATGAACTGTTGTGTCCAAATCAATCTTTGAAATGCCAAAAACAGGATTAGTTAAAAATGTGATACCAAGCTTATGAACGACAACACCCTTAACGTGGTGGAGATATAAGACACAGAACTGATCAACTGCTCACCTAACTAATAACACGTAAATGTTAGCGAAATAAAATGCTAGGGACTAACAGGATCTCTGTGAGAAAAGGTAGTTTTGGGCCCAGGATGTTCTTTCTATTAGTCCTTCAAATATATTAAAAACTTGAAAATACCAGACCCCAATTCGAAAATGGAGCCACACATAGGTACTTAAATGTATCTATGGAATGACCTACCAACCCAACCTATCCTAGATATATGTTTACACCAGTCTACAGATCAGCCTGTCAATGTAAATGAACACATATATACATCTTGTATGTCACAAGCATTCCCCCAGTCGAACACAATCTCCAGTAGGCCTAGACTTAAAGTACACCTAGCAAACAATACAGTCTAAGCTACCAGCCACAAAAAATAAACTTCATATTATGATCAAAACACACACTCAAAATATTTCACTGAAACAAACGAAATATCCTAGATGCCATATCACATCACATTTCATATAGGCTACCTATGTCTCATGTTGTTCACTGGACTCCAAACACGTTTATTTTTTCACACACAAGCATTTATTGCTTAGTCCAGTTTCCTGAATAAGTATCATGAGGCTATCGTGGTTAAGTTTGTCAAATTAACTCCCAAAAACATCTTTTTGATAGCAATATTCTTGAATACTGGTTGTTTCTCAGATTCCACACCCCCTTCGGAATACCAGCTTGGTGCTTTCTGGGGTTTAGATATTAGCTACACAGTCATAGTTATGCTACCAAGACCTTGTAATGGATCTGGGAGATGTTATTTTTTTACCGTATTTGTCGATACCGAATTGTAAATGTTTTCTTATATTTTTGTCAGAATTTATTATAATTTGTCTTATTATATGTTAATTTACTTCTGTTTTTGAGAGTAAAAGCATATTGATTACTATTAGAAAATGTATCCACAGTCTAATATAACAGTCGCGACACTCACTGCTGTAAAAATTGTTGCCGTTTGACAGATGGAGCGACACTAGCGCTCCAAGTGGCAGGTAAGGTGAACGTCAGACGCGTCGTAAGCATAATGTTTGTTTGCATCCATTTCCTTCTTCATTTCCGAATTATTTGAGTTATTTTCTTGGCTCCAAGGGTTTGTGTGGTACCAGAAGGCATATATGTTACTAAAAATGATTCTAAAAAAAGCGCAAGTAAGGACAAAAATCATGAATAGAGTGGCAAGCTACAACACATTCGTGAAGAAACACTTTTGACATTGGACAGAATTGCAGCTTACCACATTGATATCAAAAGATTATAAACACACAGATTCACATGTAGGAAGCACATACATGTACCTCTACATGCAAAAACGACCGACAGCTCGTTTATCGTACTGTAGGCCTACTGCGTTTGTCATTTTCGCCCGTTGCCACAAGTACGACCTTCATCTTTATATTATTCTAAGTGACACAAGCAACTGCAAAATAGCGGGAGAAATATGCTAAAAACATTATAATGAGCTGATTACACTACATTTCAAGAAAAACCAAATATTTGAATAATTTTCAATCAATCAGTCAGTGCACAAGGTGCTGACAAAATAATGTCATCACACGAAAGAAGCAAGGAAAATTAGGTGACTAACAACAGAAGTGAACGAAATACATACCAAAGAAATCAGCAGCCCAAATGAGCCAACTACTTCAGTTTCTTATTTGCTTTCTTGTTGTTAGAAACTAAGTCTTGATTCCAATATTTGAGCCGGTAAACAAGTCTCACTTTAACAAATATCTTGATTAACAGCAGCTTAGTTTCTTCACAACATCCAGGGGGAAAACTTGGGACAGCCAGCAACAAGTTTACATATAATTCACCACAGTTTTTCTTGTGAGAATGTTCATCAAAAACTGATGCCATCTGATTTTCACAATCCCTCAAAAATAAACAAATATTTTCACTGCAAATAACCAAGCTTCAAAATTGTCTTCGTAACTTTTGAAATGGCAATAAAATTTGTCATTTGCATCTAAGTCCTGGCCGTTGTCTACAAGTAGATTCCTGCACTTGACACAATTATGTAAAGAAAAAAGTTTCTTCAACATGTAACCAAACACATATCTCATACTGTTTTGTTCTTCAAGGTCTGCTGGAACTTCCACATTTGGTAGCTTTGTTGCAGAACATGTATCACTACTGCATAACAACTGAGAGACCTTTAATGTTTGAGCAGATTTCATGTCCAGTATTGCCTGACCCCAGTCAATTCCTTCACAATTACTGCTTGCCACATTAGAGGAATTTATCAGTTTGCTTAGTGTACAGCTGTTAAATGCAGCACAAAACTGCCTTGGAAATGGGTTGCTGCAAAAACCACCTCTCTGCCTCATAGTTGAAAAAAAGTTTTCCAATGTGTCTTGGTTAATTTTACGTGAGAATAAGTACAATTTTGTTCCAGTCAGTACCTCGAAAGCAAGCATTTCCAAAGCACATATATTGCTTAGAAGCCCCTTTACACATTTTATCCTCAGGGAGTAATCTTTTCCATCAGAGCCTACAAATTTCCAAGAGTGAATCCATGGCTTCATCACATGTAGAACATCCAGATGCTCTGAATCACTCCTAATACAGTTTCTTAGATGCACAGGCCCTTTCACACTGTATGTATTAAAGAAATCAAAAATGTCATTAACTTTCTGACAAAAGTCTGAAGTGCCAGTTGCAGATAATGGCATACTACCACAAAATACAAGTGTGTCAATACCAGCTGCCACTGTGTGGCTTAACACACCAACTGCAGCACCCACTTTCATTTTTGAAAAAGCTGGCAGTTTGACAGCTTTTTTAGTCAGCTTCGGAGCTAACTTGTATTTCCTGTGCAAGTCATTTGAATAGAGCTGAGAAATGTCCTTCCAAGAAGCAGTACCAACCAAACCATCATTTGATGTATGAATTATGCCATACCTAAATAGGTTGTTTCTGATGCTCTTAAACAAACGTGGGGTATCATAGAAGAAATTGATCTTCTGCTCCTCATATACCAAACTTGGATTGTCTTGTGTAATTCCCAGTCTCTTTCTACAGCCCACAAAATTTGAACCCTGATCAGTCACACAGGTCTTTACAACCAAGCCAATTTCCTTAAGTGTCTTGAGTACTTCATAAAATATAGCAGTCAAATGCATAGCTCCCACTGTTCCTTTACAAAAACAGTACAGCAATGGTTGTTTGAAACATGAAAAAATGCCACTAATCATTATCACCAACACACTGTTCGCAATTTTAACTGTGCCTCATATGTCAAATTTGCCATTAGAGACATTTCATCCAATGACATATTCACAAGTTTATCAATATAAGAAAAATGTTGCACCTTTTGCTTTAAAAGATGGAATATATAGTCACTTATCCCACATTTTATTTGTATGCCTTCCACATACCTTTGTAATGTACGCACTGATGGAAGCATAAAACATTCTGACAAAAACCTGTATGCCTGAGTGCTGTAATATAATAAATTTAGAGGAAACAGATTATTTTCGTCTTTCCATCTTGCAGCACGTTTTTCTCTCAATGGCATGGTAATCTGGCTTACCAACAAGTCAAGGGCACTTTTTTTAAATATCGGGGTCCTACAGTCTTTAACATTCGTTTGTCCTTGTTCACTTGCTCCTTCTGATACAGTTTCTGTCGCTGTCTGTGGGCACTTTCCTTGTCCCGCAATAGTTTCGCTCAAAGTCTAGCGATTTGCACATTCTGACACTTCACACGCTTTTGTAAGACACGAACAGCTGCACTTAATCTAACCACTTCATCGTCAAAGCAAATTGTGTTGACGATTCACACGAATCTGGCACTGATACATGCAGAGTTGAACCGGCTGCTTCTGTGTCATAGGACTGTTTTACTGCTTTAGATTGACTGTCGAATCTTTGTGGCAGTTTCCTCTTCATCGTCAGCTGAGGTGGCTTATTTGGAATGTCAAACAGTGTGGGTACTGCATTCCACACGAGTCTGTTGTTGTCTGCGTTCATGAACTGGTTTTGTTCGAAATGTGGCGAACAAAACCTAATATTATTATACAGGTACACTGGTTCTTTCTTAATGAGACCTTCTCGCCTGCTATTAACAAGCCATTTTCTGCTCCTAAAACGAAACATTCATCATTTATACACATATAGTTTGCAAGTGAATCCTGACGATACAGTTTAGTAACATGATGGTATATACCTCTCAGGATCCTTAGGAAACCTAAAAAAAGACAGCTGTGGTGTCTTCTTCCTGTTGTTAGTGCAATTTATTGCGCTACAAACGCTCCCGCCAGTAAAAGCCATTGTATAAATCGAAATAAACAACCACTATTCTCTTTCACGATCATGGCGAATTCACAGTGTATCGCAGCAGCCTCTTGGGGCGCTGCTGGCGCTGTAGGCAACAAAATCGAGGAGAAGTGTCGCTACTGTTATGATGTATCGAAGAATAGCAAAGAGACTGATTACGAGTGGAAACTTGTGAATTGTGTAAAATATCTTTGACGTTGGAGTCGTCTTTGACTATTGTTTTGGTGTGTGTTGACGGAAGAACAATGTGAAGGTCGCCGTCATAAATAATTTTGAATTATATTACTATTATTTTTGTATTAACTAAAAAGAAGAAACTACATTTGAAGAAACTGTATTTGAAACACCAAAATGAGAGAAACACGTTGAACCACGTCTTTTCTGCAGCCGACAACGATGCATTGTGGAATCATACTTAGACAACTGAAGCCTAGACTAAAGCCCGGTCCACACGCAACGATCTGTCTGCGCAGACATCGGCGCAGATGTCTGTACATGCAAAAGATCGCTGCAAATGTGGTGTGTTCACACGACACAAACCCCAATATACTACTCGCCCGCCATCTGTCGGTGTAGAAAAGAAATATCAGTGGCAAGCGACTACGCTCCCCGAAAACGTCAAAATTTAATTCAGTTAATTTGAAAAATAGAAATGGAGGAAGTTCTGTTGTGGTCTGTGTTCGCAACTTGT
This sequence comes from Schistocerca serialis cubense, assembly GCF_023864345.2. Taxonomy (NCBI): domain Eukaryota; kingdom Metazoa; phylum Arthropoda; class Insecta; order Orthoptera; family Acrididae; genus Schistocerca; species Schistocerca serialis. The sequence continues at coordinate 838,890,216 of NC_064642.1, forward strand.
GTTGCAAAAAACATTCAGACCAACCGCAGGAAACAGAGAAAGCGGTCAAAATGGTGCAGACAGTGGCTGCTAAAGCGAAAGCAGTTTTGTCACGTAAATTTACTGCGAGAGTTGCAGGGCGAACCTGTTTTGTTTTACATAACCTCGTGTTCCATTTCCTCGCACATTGGCACTCCAATTTCATCTTCAGTTGTACTCCTGCTTGGTCTTGGCGTTTCTTGATCACTAAGAAAGCCAAGTAGATCAAAATACCATAACGTTGGCTGGTATACTTGATCTACTCCTACACCAGATCTTCTAGATTTCTGAACTTTGGATAACTCTTTTCGGTAAACAGTTCGCTGACAGACTAATTTACTTGACTTGCCTTCATGAACTCATCTTTCAGGAAAGCGTAAATAGCTTCACATGTGTTGGGTATTATTTCACTCAATGCTTGTTTCGATATTGCAGATGAAAATTCCAAATCATTGTAGCTCCTTCCTGTTGCTAGGAATCTTAATGTTACTGCCAGGCGTTCATGAGGAGAAATTTCCCTTCTCATACAAGTATTTTTCTCATAATATGAGGGGTTACATGCTTTAAGAGATAATTAAAAGTTTCGACATCCATCCGCAAATAATTTCGCCAGTTCGCAACGAAATTATTTTTTTATTACCGTTTCTCTGTTCGCCGAGGCGCCAACTGCCCGCAATTTTTCAATTACAGCATTGTATGCTGCTGTCTTTTTGTCTCGGTCACTATATTCTTTACTTTTAATCTTCCACAAACATGGGTGGTTTCTGTATATTTTAATGAATTCACTTACAAACTCTCGAGAACACTGACGAGTATCAGCCATTTTAATGCCCTGTGTACACAAATACAAACACTAGACTGAGCAAACTGCTGTTTCGCGCCAGATTTGCGACGATCTCCTGTCCACACGCTCCAACTTGTCTGCGCAGATGTGATTTGAACCGACAGATTTGAGAGGTTTCGCTCAAACCTCCAACTCCAACTTCCAGGTTTGCACACACCTCAGGTTGGTGCAAATCTTCTGTTCACACGCAACGATCTGTCTGCGCAGATGTGATGTGCGCAGACATTTGCGCAGACAGATCGTTGCGTGTGGACGGGCTTTAATATCGCCTTGCAAACGTCTAACGGAAAAGGTACTGTCACGAAATATGGCAAATTTAAGTAAATAAAAAATAGTGATCATATTTTCAACTTGTGTCTTAGCCGGGATGCCATATTTCAACTGGGGACTGTAGCCGGGATATTGTGTTCACGAGATTTTCAACAGTGCTACGAGGAAGAACAGTTTTGTGTGTTAATACCTGTTTCTTCAGAATGTGTGTTACAGTGTTTGTGTTCATCGGGAAGTAAAAGTTTTGGAGAAGAAATGTTTCGGCAAAAAATATAATTTTCGACAGAAGAAAATACTTCAAGAATTTTGGTCAACAATCACATGGATGGAAAACGTGGTTTTGCAACAGTAGAAGAGTGTTCCAGATAAGTCACGAAAACCTCGTATTTTGTTAATACAATATTTTTATCTTGTTTTATATTGTTGTGTATAAATTTTTGTTCTTCACAATGACTTACGAGTTTTTCGAGAGTATTGTGCCTAAAGTAGAAAGTAGTAATTTAATAGACTTCGAACATCAGGACAGGTCAAATCAAAGAGAAAGAACCGATCAATTTGATTTAAAAAGTTTTCTTGTAAATTTCACGAAAGAAATTAAACAATCAGTTGACGACAATAAGACTTACTGGGATGAAAAAATTGATAACATTTTGTTGCAAGTCCAAGCAGTCAATACCCAAGTGGGTGAGCTTTCGAACAGAGTTGGCAGTGTTGAGGAAAAAATTGAATCTGTGGAAGCAAAAGTAAATGAAATTGATGCTAAATTGAGCGGTGAAATTAATACTGTAAAAAATGACTTACTGGTAGATAGGGAACGAAATTTAATGTATTTTAATGAGATAAAAGGGGATATAAAAAATTTGGATGAGAATACAAAAAGTTTGACAATCGTTTGGTTACTCTAGAAGAAAAAGTAGAATGCAATGATTTAGAAAACAAAAAATCTGTCAAAGAACTTAGCGAAAAAATTGAAAGTTTTAACATCGAATTTCAAAGCAAAAATTACAATGTCAACACATGTAATCTTGTATCTAATATTCCACTGAAGCACTTTTCGGTAGATGGACCCTTACATCCTGTTGATTTTATGCTGTATTGTAAGGATTGTTTTTTACCTCACTCACCAGATGAAATAAAAATTAAATTTGTGAAAAAATTCTTAGAAGGGGAAGCTTTGACTTGGGCAAACCAGATTGTAACTCTGGAAAAATTTTGGGATGATCTTAAACAAACTAGAATCAAAAGTGAATTTTTGAATGGGCGAAACTATAGAGAATCAGATGGGAGCATGAAACAATTTTGCAAAAGTGAACTTCAAAAACTTATTCATTTAACAAAACCTTTGGATGACTTGATCAAAATTGATACCTTAAAGAGAAGATTGCCATCAGCAATGCAGTTGAGTTTAGTTCATTGTCCTGATGGGTTTACTCAGAAAGGTAAAGGTCAAAATTGGGGAAATGACAACTTTCAAAAAAGGGAACAAAACAATTATCATGGCGTCAGTCAAAATTCAGGGGGATATAACAATTTTGAAAAGAAGGACCATAAATTTTATCCAAAACAAGAACAACATTTTCACATTAATAATCAACAAAATAGAGAACACTTTAGGGATCAAAATCACAGAAATTTTGATAGAGGTCCGTACAATAGGAACTACCAACAATCAGGTAATGTTTGGCATAGGAATGGGATCAGAAATGTTGAACCGAGCGAGGTGGCGCAGTGGTTAGACACTGGACTCGCATTCGGGAGGACGACGGTTCAATCCCGCGTCCGGCCATCCTGATTTAGGTTTTCCGTGATTTCCCTAAATCACTCCAGGCAAATGCCGGAATGGTTCCTCTGAAAGGGCACGGCCGAATTCCTTCCCCATCCTTCCCTAATCCGATGAGACCGTTGACCTCGCTGGCTGGTCCCCTTCCCCGAAACCAACCAACCAGAAATGTTGATCAGAGACATTGGCAGAACCACAATCACCAGTTCATACAGGAACCGGAAATAAAATACGAGTAGACGCCCCCTTGAAGGTCCGCAAGGTTGAGGCAGAAGGTGAGCATGATGAAAGGACCAATGGATGTGACTATCACAAACCCAAACATGACAGTTCCAAACCTAAGCTATCACATGAGGTTATTAGTTGTTACTTATTGAAAAAATTTCAAGAGGAAAATAATATTGATAAAGATAAAATTTTCAGTACACAAGAACATACAGTAGATAAAAGTAATTGTGATTCATTTAATTTAACAGAGTTTTACACTCGGGCAGAAAAGAACAACACTTTGTCAGATGATGTAATTTGTAGTAGTTCAGAGATGTGTGTGAATGAAAGAGAGAATGCATGCTGTGAGAATGAAAATGTTGGTGAAAGGGATCTGGTAACTTTAGAAACGGGAAATAATATTTTGGGGAATAATTTGAATGTGTATGACCTGAATATGTGTAATGATAATGATGTTGTTGATAAAGTTGATAATGATGGTAATGGTATTGATGATGATGTTGAGGAAAGGTATTTCATTAGTTTAAATAGGGAATTGGGTATATACATGGTTGAAAATGGATTAAATAGTGAGAATATTATAGAAATTCCCAGGGATGTTACCAGGATGAATAAAGCTCACAAGCTGGATGTATGTGAAAGTGTGAATTTTGATGTTGTTGATAAAGAATCTGACTACACAAATGACAATGACACATGTATAACTTTAACCTAAGTGAAACTTTTACAGATACTAATGATACACACACATTTCTTATGAATATATGGCTCAACAGTGAAACTATTTCTTTTGACAAGAACTTTAGAAAGATGCTTATTAATGTATGTGAAACTGTATGTCCTGAGTGGTGGAAAAAGATGAGATATTTTATTTTTGAAAAGCTGAAGGATAAGTACTTCAATAGTATACAATGTGATTTGGATGAAAATTCTTGGCTATTTGAGATAATAGAGAGTACTCATGACAATTTTGTGTCTTGTGCAAATTTTATAACTGTGACAAATAATACATGTAATGATATGCCATATGATTCTGATAAGTATAGGTTTGGGGAAATTGAAAGTGATTTATTACATGAGGATACAGGTTCTGAGAAAAGTGATCAATTTTGCAGTCCCTATATAAAAGTTCAAATTGGGTCATGGATTGGTAAATGTTTAATTGATACAGGAAGTGAGATCTCGGGAATATCTGAAAGGTTAAGCAAGAAATTGAAAGTGGGGAAAGATTATGTTGAAATGCCAGTTGTTGGGGTAAAGATAAAAGGTGCTACTGGGAAGAGCAGTAAATTGGTAAAAAACCAGGCTTTAGTGACATTTTTAATTGGAGGCAAGTTGTTCACACATGGATGTTTCGTAATTCAGGAATTTAATGAGGATTTTCTTTTGGGTATGAATTGGATAGTAGAAGCAAATACAGCATTTGATTGGGTTGGAAAAAAACTTTTGTAGAAACTAGTGAAAGGGAGTACATTCAGACAAATTTTGCGAACACACTTGGTGATCAGAGTAATGGAAATTTTGACAGTATCAATTTACTAAAAGAAAAAAGATTGGAGAATATTGAAACTCATAGATTTGATACCAATGAAGTTGAATTTGGGAATTTAGTAAATTTGAAAATTTCAGAAACACAAAATTTATCTGGGGAGCGAAAACAACAGTTAGAAAATCTGCTGTGGGAATACAGTGATGTTTTCAGTGACATACCTGGAAGGGTAAAGGGTTGTCAGTGTGAGCTTCAGGTAAAACCTCATGAACCATTTTTCATAAAACCATACAGTATTGCAATATCAAAAAGACCTGGTGTTGAGAAAGAGCTGAAAAAGATGGAAGGATGTAACATAATAGAAAGGAGTATCAGTGCATATAATAATCCTCTAGTAGTAGTTTCGAAAAAAGATGGTGGAGTAACATTGGTTTTGGACTCTACACACTTAAACAAAATTTTGTTCAGACAGATAGACCATCCTGAAAATATTGATGAGTTACTCTATAAATTTACGGATTTAAAATATATGTCAAGTTTGGATCTAACTTCGGGTTTTCATCAGGTACCACTTTCGGTTAATCCTAGAAAATATACTGCTTTCTTGTACAATGGTAAGAGTTACCGTTACCAATATTGTGTTGTGCCATTTGGGTTAAATTCTTCTGTTTCTGAATTTATAAGAGCTTTGGATCATGTACTGGGGCAAGAACTTGCGTCTAAACTGATAATTTATGTAGATGACATTTTGGTTACAGGGCAAAATTGGGAGGAACATTTTTTGATTTTGAAGTCAGTTTGTGAAAAACTTAGAAAAGGGGGGATGACATTGAAATTAGAGAAATGTAAATTTGCAGTTTCTGAATTGAAATTTTTGGGTCATGTTGTCACAGACAAGGGAATTTTGGCAGATCCAGAAAAAATTAAAGCAATTTCAGAAATTCCTATTCGTAAGACTAAAAAACAATTAAAGTCGTTCTTTGGGTTATGCGGTTATTACCGAAAACATATAAGTGATCAGAGTCTGAATGCACCATGTTTAAGCCAATTACTTAAGAAAAACACTGTTTGGGTTTGGGATAAAAGTTGTCAGGAAGAGTTTGATAAAATTAACCAAGAGTTGAGAAAGCAACACTTATTACACAGACCTGATTTTAGTTTTCCATTTTGTTTGAACACGGATAGCAGTAATTATGGGCTTGGAGCAGAGTTATTTCAGTCACAGAGAAGGAACTTTTGGCAATTCATTGGGCTTTTACAAAATTTAGAATTTACCTTGTTGGACATAAAACCATAGTATTTTCGGATCACAAAGCTTTGAGTTACTTACAAGAGTGCAAATTATACCACAGTAGATTGACCAGATGGGCAATTTTACTGCAACAGTTTGACTTTGAAATCAAACACATAAAAGGTTCTGAGAATGTAGTAGCTGATTCACTTTCAAGTTTACCAATTGGGGGAGAAAAGGAGATTTTTGAACAAGAGGAGGAAAAGCAATTTAAAATTAGATACTTGAAAGGGGTGGAAAATGAAAAAACAATTAGAGCTATGTGTAACAAAATTAGAAAAAATCAAAATTTAGATCAGAGTTGGAAATTAATCAAAGAATGTTTAGGCAAGAAGGGGTATGAGAAACTTGATAAATTTTACAAATTGCATAAGGTAATTTTGTTTCGGAGAACAGATGTAGATTCTGATAATTGGAAACTGTGTTGGTCAGAGGCAGATGCTGATAAGCTGATCATTTACATACATGAAAGTTTTGGTCATTGTGGGATACAGAAGTCAATTCAAAAGATACAAGAAAATGTTTATTTTTACAATATTGGAAAGAAGGTAAGAAAAGAATTGGCAACCTGTGACAAATGGCAGAGAGTTAAAGTGAGCAATCAAAGATGTGGTGGAGAGATGCAAAACATTATTCCGGAAAAACCTTTAGATCTTATCGCAGTGGACGTATATGGAATGTTACCAAAGAGTAAAGGTGGTTACTGTTACATATTTGTTATGGTAGATGTATTTTCAAAATTAATTAAACTATATCCAGTGAAAAAAGCTACTAGCCATGAAATTATAATAAAAATTGAAAGAGATTATTTCGAACAGGTGGGTAAACCAAAAGCTATATTATCAGATAATGGTTCACAGTTCACCTCTAAAATTTGGAAAAAGTTTATTGAAAGATAAAAATTGAAGCATATACTTATATCTGTTTATTCTCCGTCCACCAATCCTGCAGAAAGATATATGAGGGAAATTGGGAGACTTTGTAGAAACTATTGTAGCCATAAGCATCCAACCTGGTTTGAGCACATTCGAAATTTTGAAGATATTATGAATAGCCTACAACATAGTTCCACAGGATTTTCACCATATGAGATTATGTTTAATATTAGACCTCCAAATCTTATATCAGAACTTATTGAATTTCCTAAATGTCCACCTTTAACTATGCAAGAGAGAGAAGATATTGTCAGGGGAACTATGAGGAAACAAGGGGAAAAGAGGAATAAAAGATATAACAATAGGGTAAGATTAACCACTTTTAAAATTGGGGATCTTGTTCTGGTCAAATCTCATGAAAAATCAAAAATGTTAACTTCAGAAATTAAAAAATTCGTTGATATCTGTATTGGGCCTGTTGAAGTCATAGAAAATCCACACCCTAATGCTTATCTTTTGGTGTATCCTAAGTCAAAGAAATTATTTGGTCTCAGGAATGTTGTCTCTTAAAAACTGTATAAACAGAAATCATAATTTCAAAATTTAAATAACCTATTATCATCTAAAACAAAAGTTCTCCACTGCAATACGCTTGTTAGAACAAAACTGCCTGTACAACGAAGTGTGTACATTTGCATGTATAAATTAATAATTTGAAGTCACATATTAATTGAAACTGATGAAAAACACTGTTCTAACAAAGAATGAGAGAAAGATTTATTTTTACTTTTTTACAAAAAAAAGTCTCCATAGTGAGCATTTCTGAATTTTTCTAATTTTTGGAAGCTAAGTCTTCCCTGTGGGTGAAGGCATGCATGTGAGGACATGCATGCAAAGGTATAAGTTTCAAAACCAATTTTAGATAAAGCCTCATGATATATGAGCAGTTTATTGTTGTTTATACTGATGTTGTGGGGAGCAAAAGTACTCTTCACAAGAATGTAACTTGTAGTAATATTGTAGTAGAGAGGAAAGTGTACATAAATAATTGCAAAAAATTTAGATAATACTGATGTATCTTTAGCTGTACTAAAAGAAGAAAATCATAAAAAAATACAAAATAAAAAAAACCTAAGTAAAAAAATTTAAAAAGAAAATCATAAGCAAAAAAAATATACAAAAAACAAAAAATCCATGACTAATAAAAAAAATATAAAAATTAAAAAAAAATCAGATGTTAAAAAAATATATATATATAAAAGGGAAATATAGAGAAAAACACATTACACTATATATGTCCAATATCATTTTTACTGTACAATATGTAAGCATAATGAAATTAACATTAATATTTAAAAAAAAATTAAAACTTATTCTAGGAAATGAGTTTTACCTTTCTATTATTTTCAATCTGCATGCTGTATGTTAGAATATTTCTCATGTATGTTTTATACCATGTATATTTGTCATGTTAAATAATTTCTTTACTTGAAAATTTTGTGTATGGGATTGATGGGGAAGTATCATTGCAACAACAGCCAGTAATAAGTCCACAGATTCAAAGAGTCCAAATTTGGAAGAGGCTATCAGACTGCATCATTAATGTACTAATTGTGAAATACAGATCCATCACTGAGTGTTGTCGGGATTTTGTTGTATATGTCCATAACAACAAAAGCCCTGGGGAGCAGTTTAATGGATCTGGGAGATGTTATTTTTTTACCGTATTTGTTGATACCGAATTGTAAATGTTTTCTTATATTTTTGTCAGAATTTATTATAATTTGTCTTATTATATGTTAATTTACTTCTGTTTTTGAGAGTAAAAGCATATTGATTACTATTAGAAAATGTATCGAAGAATAGCAAAGAGACTGATTACAAGTGGAAACTTGTGAATTGTGTAAAATATCTTTGACATTGGAGTCGTCTTTGACTATAGTTAGTCGGCAGCTAACTCTTGGTGTATGTTGACGGAAGAACAATGTGAAGGTCGCCGTCATAAATAATTTTGAATTATGTTACTATTATTTTTGTATTAACTAAAAAGAAGAAACTACATTTGAAGAAACTGTATTTGAAACACCAAAATGAGAGAAACACGTTGAACCACGTCTTTTCTGCAGCCGACAATGATGCATTGTAGAATCATACTTAGACAACTGAAGCCAAGACTAATTTCGCCTTGCAAATGTCTAACGGAAAAGGCACTGTCACGAAATATGGCAAATTTAAGTAAATAAAAAATAGTGATCATATTTTCAACTTGTGTCTTAGCCGGGATGCCATATTTCAACCTTACCAGTGATTTACGCTACAATTAAAACAAAACTTATTCACAATTACAATTACAATAGCTACACATTTCATGTACCGGTTTTCGTAAATACAGATCTTTACGTACTTGGTTTAGGTGAAATAATGCCAATGCGTCACAATTATTTCGATGTGAGCAATGAAACTTCACGTAAAACATGACTGCGATAAAATGCGTAATAAAATAAATATACCGAGGTCTAGAAATAAGCATGATTACACATAAAAGGGATGATTAATACAGTTCAATATTAAAAATGTGTATTCAACAAAACCGTAGTCCTACAGAACTGGAGGGGTGTGACGGTAATGGTTTTATTTTATCAGTGAAATTACATACCGGTACTGGATGTTACTAATGCACCTGCAACCATCAAATAAATGATTACAAATTTAATTTACCGGTTTTTCTCCCCCGGAATCCAAAACATCAGACAGTATATATAATAATGGTATGAGACAATGAAGGGAGATTATTTGAGGACGTATTTTCATCAATTTTGAGACGTTATGACTCGTAATAGCCCTGGAGACGTCTTTTACAACAATCGAATAATTTGTAGCAGTACACCGATAAAAATAACTGCTTGCAACTAGCAAGTAATCGCGCAACGCGCAACCAAACTTCGAACACACAAATAACTTCTTAACACGATACGATTACATGACAATGGACACCATACGCGTACTCAAAATAACAAACCTAGATGAACACAGCACCGGTTTTCGTACGCCTCCAAACAAACTGCTTTTCAGAGATTGTATTTTAATAAATGAAGACATACCGGAGCAGTGGATTTTAATAATACCGACAACCAAAGACAACAAAGCAACTGAACTACGCACTAGAACAAGCCAGTTTATTTGATTAATTTAAAATGTTTTGTTATTTGCTGACATGAATCCATGGCTTTTTAGATTAAAGTACTGACTTCGAAAGTGGGGGCATTTGATGAAAGAATTAAAAATCATTATTGACAAAGCCAATCCAATCCAATAGAGATTGTAGATCTTACACTAATAACTAAACAAGAAATTTCCAGAAACTTACCTCCGCTTATAAAAATGTCCACAGTGTGCGTTAGAAAAATGTGTAGAAGAATGAAACTCAAGGAGAAAATACGAATTGCTTTGGAAGTAAAGGATACTTATTATAAATGTCACTATCTTTATCGTAAGTTTTGCATATGATTTTTACGGCTTAATGCTTTGGTTGCTATTATTGGCTCGTTGTAATACGAGAGTTTCTTATTTAAATTTGAACGAAACCATTAAACAGAGGCACATTTTCGAAGTGTTGTTTGACCGATTTAGTCACTCAGTACAAAACACCTTCCTATACTCTTTACTAGTTTAAAAAAATGGTTCAAAAGGCTCTGAGCACTATGGGACTTAACTTCTGAGGTCATCAGTCCCCTAGAACTACTTAAACCTATTTAACCTAAGGACATCACACACACCCGTGCTCGAGGCAGGATTCGAACCTGCGACAATAGCGGTGGTCTGATCCCTGAAAATGTTACTGCAACTTTTCTGAAGTGTATAATCCTTGACTCATTTGCCAGATTTATGCATTCTGTAATCTCACTAAATAACTCAAGGAAAATAACAGAGACAGTTCTATCCTTCTCCAATCCGTGCATGTATCATGTCTTCAGTGAATTCGGCACCAACAGGACATTACGAATTTGACTTTTTTAAATGTCCAACCACACATGCATATTTCCTTGTCCAGCAGTTCATTCGGTTGGGCAGTCTCCAGTATATGTTTCCTTCTGTGTTTTGTTTGTACAGACATACCGGAGCAATGATCATTCACATAGATTTTAACTTATTTTTTGCCAGTGCACTGTTAATATCTACGAAAACAAAAACTGCTGCACAAGCTCTGCAAACAACAAATGTGATCTTACAAAACATCAAACAATGGTTCTTCAACAATAAAATGAAAACGAATGAAGAAATAACACAACAAAATCTTACATGCAGCCTTACAAATGTGGCATACCCCGATAATATGGAGGCTATCAAACTGCTGGGATTCCTGATTGACAGCAAATTAATAATGAATGAACAAACAGTGTATGTGTGCTCCCAGCTCTCTGATGTACTGTCTGCAGAAAGTAAGTTGACACTCGGCGCCGTGGCTTATGGGAATGACTGTAAATGGGAGATGCCTCCACTGTCACTCGCTTCAGCCACCGCGCCGAGTGTCAACTTAGTTTGTGTGTACAGTAATATACCTTCTGAGGAGAACAGAAGGTGTATTAGCTGACCCATACCTTATAACAGTGCATTATGCAATATTTAATAGCCACATCAATCATGGCCTACTGTTATGGGGATATTCTGAAGGCTGCAAGTATGTGGCAGTGCTACATAAAAAAAGCAGTCAGAATCTTTGCATCAAGCTAAAGACTGCAGCACTGCAAGCCTATGTTCACGCAATTCGACCTGGTGGAGGCTCTGTAATGGTGTGGGACGTGTGCAGTTGGAATTAAATGGGACCCCTTATACTTCTAGATACGATTCTGACAGGTGACACATATGTAAACATCATGTCTACCTGCCTCCATTCATGTCCATTGTGCATTCCGACAGACTTGGAAAAATCCAGCAGGTCAATCCAACACCCCACATGTCCAGCACTTCCGCTGGCCTCCATCTCTCCAGACATGAACATGTTTGTGCATACCTGGGATGCCTTGCAACAAGCTGTTCAGTACAGATTCGACCCCCTTCTACTCTAGCAGATTGATGGGCAGCACTGCAGGATTCATGGTGTCATTCCTTCCATGACTACTTTAGACATTAGTTGAGTCCATGCCACGTCATGCTGCAAAACTTCTGCATACTCGCGGGGGCCCTACCCGATATTAGGCAGGTGTACCAGTTTCTTTGGCTCTTCAGTGTGTGTATCATATATATTTCCTTATATATATGAAAAATGATAAATAACTCTTGCATATTTAATCTTCACACAGTCTGTCCAATCATGACTGGTAAACGACACAGATCCAGAAATTAAAAACATCAAGTTACTGGTATTTCTATAGATACGTTAACTTTGCACACCTTATGTTATGGAAGTAAGAGCTCTGGAAACCAAGGGGCTGTTAGTTCTGTTTTGCATATATATCTACTTGATTAGTTCTCATTAGTTGGAAAATAATATTGTGGCAATATAAAATCTACCACCCCAAGAAACGACAGTGAGAAAATGGATGTCATGTAAAAATAACAAAACACTGCAGAAAGTGCTAGATTCCCAATTTCTGGAATAGACAGGAAGATTTATGGGTCTCTACGTCAGCCGAACATAACGAATAGAATAGTTTGGTAAATACCATAAATGGATATAAGTCTGCCACAGCAGCCTGTATTCGAGATGACTGTAACTGCAAAATTATCTGAAAGGAAAAAAGATCAAGGTCAATTACAAATACACACTTTCTATCTAATCAAGTGCTTCAGATGAAGGATGTTTCATTTATTTATTTATTATACACCTTTAAAAATGCAACCAACATAATCTTTTGTGTACACAGACGTAGCAATACAATTACATAAATAACACGCACAGACTAAAAAATATTTTACGTAATTACTGTTCGACATTAAATTGTCCATCATACTGCGCATGATGTATTATGTAGAATCACATACATAAGTTTAATGTAATGAAACTATATTACTGTCTGAGATAATTTTTAAAGCCTATTTCGAACTCTTCTATTGTATAAAATGCTTTTTCTCTCAAAGCCACAACTGTGCGATGTCTTTAAACATATTGGTGACACATTGTGTACCTGTAGTGACAACATATTAAACTGTTTTACCCTCATGTATTTGTAACTGTCTAGAGTTTCCTTAAGTCTAGCGACTGTGATGTCTGTCTTCTGTTTTAGGTGTGTATTATATTGACGGGCCACGAGGCTACACCACCGCAGGGTCGAGGCACCTTGTCACAGTTCCTGCAGAGCTCCGCCCCCCCCCCGTGCCCCCCCCCCCCCCCCCCCCCCCCGCCATCAGAGGTTCGGATCCTCCCTCGGGCGTGGATGGGTGTGTTATCCTTAGCGTGAGATAGTTTTAGATTAAGTAGTGTGTAAACCAATGACCTCATGACCTCAGCAGTTTGTCCCAACAGGAACGTACCACAAATTTCCAAAATAACATCAATGGATAGAGTGTTTTAGTTTGTAATAATGCTAGTTTTCTTTTGTATGTATTAGACAACTTAATATGAAGAGGAATGTAGCTGTGGGTATTTTTATTTATTTATATATATATATATTTTTTTTTTTTTAAATAGGGTTCCCAAGACATTATTTATAGCCCCACAGATGCATCTGAACTCCTTATTTTTGCCAAATGTGATCTTTTTTTGCTCCAGGGAAATTCCTCAATAACACAATGGCATGTCAATTGTGCTTGGAAAAAGGTATAGTATGCATTTAGCAATAGCTTATCATTAACACATGACCTTAGTTTACCTAACAAATATGTAGCACATACTAAGTTAGTAGAGATATATTTGGTATAATTCTTCCATGTTAATTTCATGTGAAGACAGAAGTCAAGAAGTTTAGCTGAAGCAGTTATTGCCATCCTCTTTAATTGATAAGGTAAAGAGAATATTTACAGTTTGTCAGTATTAATACAAAATTCAGTGAGATGGAACCACTTACTGGCTGCTCTGAAATGATCCCTACTTTACTGCTTTAATGCTCCTCAATTTTTACCAGCTGGAACAAAAGTGGTACCATCATAACATAAATTTTCACATACTAATCACTGGTTATGACATAACGTATTGTGAGTCACTAAAATTAGGAAGTATTATGTTATGTGGCTGGCATTTGGCTGAAATCAGAAATTAGTGGCTAGTGTTTGGTTGAAATCAGAAATCGGTCATGTGACATTCCTCACTCACTAATTTTGAGACACAGTATTGTATCCATCATATTTCGTTGTTTCCATGTTATAACTTTGATTTTTTGACAGTATGCAATTTGAAGGCAATGTCAAATAGAAGATTTATCACAAACACATCACTCTATATACAATTTGTTATAATTAAATATCTCTTAGACACATCAGTCCTTAAGAGATTTCAAGATGAAATGCATTCACTGTGGTTAGAGACGTAGTGTTACAGAACTGAAAGAAGTAGGATAATATCCTAGAACACACTAATACCTTTTCTCTCCAGCTTTGCTTTTGTAACACATTCTGGGTCTTCTTATTTATGTAATAGAAGCATGTCCCACAATATTCGATGTTATTTACATGAAATGAGTTTCTTCTCTTTCATGGCTTCAAGCTTAAAAAATGAACGATGAAACTGCTGCTAGTGAAACAAGCAGTAAAGACATTTACATCATATGAAATTTACATTTTTTCTTATCACAAATAATTGACTTTTTTTTAATATGTCATGATTCCTGAGGGTGTGGTTAGGTGGGAACCTACAAGTAAAGCTTAAGTTACTGCGAGTGAAACGAGCAGCAATCATATGTATAGTCTTGCTTGTTACCAATGCTTTGTGATTTCTTTGAAATAAGCCACGATTTTTGAGAGTGTGGTTATACACAAACCTAAGAGCACAGCTTAAATTGGTGCAAATGAAATGAGCAGCAATCATATTTGTAGTTTTGCTTGTCATAAATGCTGCGTGGGATTAGCCGAGCGGTCTAAGGCACTGCAGTCAAGGACTGTGCGGCTGATCCTGGCGGAGGTTCGAGTCCTCCCTCGGGCATGGGTGTGTGTGTGTTTGTCCTTAGGATAATTTAAGTTAAGTAGTGTGTAAGCTTAGGGACTGATGACCTTAGCAGTTAAGTCCCATAAGATTTCACATATATTTGAATGTTTTGTCATAAATATTTAGTTATGATCGAATCTTTAGCAGCGCTTTCATAAATGTGGTAGTCAAGACAAAGAGCACATTACACTGGGAGAAAGACATCATGTCACAGTCTGATTTCATGCAAATGCCAGTCACACACTGTGGTACTTCCTGATTTCAGTCACTCATAGCATAAGAAACAGTCCCTAATACAACATAAAAATGCTATCAGTTATTGTGTCTTTTCATATAAATCTTTTCACTTATATCTACTTTATCAGCTTTCACTTTGTAATTTAAGTTTTCTTATTTAGAAACTATCATCAGCATTACTAACACTTAGTGGATATCAGAACCACCCACAGTAACATTATGTGTGTGGAGGATGGCTTCTATGGACTAATCCCACTAACTCTGATACGAAAGTGTGTTTCACTTTGCTTTTTGGTACTTTCGTTAAATATAGTTTTTAAGCATATGAGATAGATTGATCAAACTGTGAGGTCAAAATGCCGTGATGGAAGTGATCTGATTAATCTAAAAGAAGATGTTTTAGTCATTATTAATTAACTAAAGCAGAAATAAGGATGTAGCAGCAAATTTCGAGATAACTCAACCTTACAAAATCCGACGCCTAATACGTAATGTGCTAATCAGATACAGTCTTTTAATATACCAATTAAATTATGTACAATTTTGATTTTGTAGTAATTATTGTTTTTGTAACTTTTAGCCCTTCTGTCCCCACACCAAACCAGTTTAGTCAATATATTACAAACACGATTTGCCTCGAAACAACAGAGACAGAGTGTAAGGATACCTGAACATCATTTTGGTTGTCTTTGAAATTGTTTAAACGATAATTCGATTGAAAAGTCATTGTGTAATTCTAACCTGACGCCATAAGAACGACATTACACATCACCATTGTAAAATTAGCTGTTATAGGCAGTTATCTACTAACCAACTAATAAGGGACACATTTGTTTGGTTTGACAGCTTCAGATGACAGTGTGTATTTTCTTTTCTGAGCTATGATATGGTGCAAACATTGATGGCAGCCATATTTAAATGCAGCAAACGTGGATGTTTGCAGAAATTTATTCAGGAGTGGTCAAGGTTTTAAAATTTTTGTATTTGATATGGTCCTCAGCAGACAATTATACCCTAAGAATAAATTGTAACATGGTATTATCAGTTTTATTGTATCTCAAAGCATTGGTAGTTGACTCAGTATATTTTGAAGAACACACTACTTTCATAACCCAAAAGGCAAGCATATTTCATAAATAAATGCAAAGTAAATCTTTTTGTACTAGTAATAATGAATATGGATACATTCTTTTCAATTAAACGATCAAAAATGACATCTGCATATGATTCAACAAATCGGGAAATTATGGCAGACAATTTTCACTAAAGATATTTTCATTCATATAGTTATAATGTTTAGATTGTCACTGAATACTGCAATAGAACGAAAAAGTCAGACAGGCTACATAAACCTTGTTGAATATCACAAAACTAACAATAAAAAGTGACTGATTAAAATAGTAACTTTGAAGTCATCTGGCTTACAAAATGTAAAGTCTGATCATGTGAATGGATTTATTAGATTATTTTCACACCATCCAGTGTTTAGGGCTGACCTGCATAATTAAAGTAAAATGAAGCTTCTTTTTTGGTTTGTTTGGATAATGTGCAACCCACAGTCAGCATTCTAAGCTCCCAAATCGAAGAGCATGAAACATAAATTTAAACGTAATTTTAAATCTTCGTTATATTTTTTCTCCCTTACATGGTTAGTGTCAAATATTTAACACCTTACCTCATTCTCGTATTTATCAGACGTTTGAAGGTCTTTCATACATATGAGTTTGAATCTTTAAAGAATTGGGTGATGGGTTTACTGATGAGGCACTTAAAAGTTTTAGTTGATTTTTGCTGTTTTGACAGCAAAGTAACTGAGGATGGCGGGAGCAGAGAGGATATAAAATGCAGACTGGTTGTAGCTAGAAACACATTTCTCAAGAAGCAGAATTTGTTAACATCTAATACAAATTTCAGTGTCAGGATGTGTTCTCTGAAGCTATTTGTGTGGAGTGTAGCCTTCTACAGAAATGAAATGTGGATTACAAGCAGTTCAAATAAGAAGAGAATAGAAGTTTTCCAAATGTGGTACTACAGAATAATGCTGAACATTAGATAGGTAGATCGAGTATCTAATGAGGTGGTACTGAATCTAATTGGGGAGAAAAGAAATTTATAGAAGAATTTGACTAGAAGAAGGGACCATTTGGTACTACATGTCCTAAGGCATGAAGGTAGCGGTAGTTTGATAGTAGAGGGAAGTGTGCTGAGTAAAAATTGTAGAGGGAGGCCAAGCGATGAATACAGTTAAGCAGATTCAAATAGAGGTTGCTGTATTTAGCGAACATGAGGAGGCTTGCACAGGATACAGTAAAGTGGAGAGCTGCACAAACCAGTCTTTCATTCAAGACCACATCAACAACTACATCACGTTTTATTGGTAGCATTATTATTATTATATTTTCCTTATTACTATGCTTGAGACGCTGGAAACAAAGGGAATGGATACTGCTACTAGCTTCACAGTTGTGTTAGGCTTTAACCATAAAGATTGCACTGTCTGAGAGGCTAATTTTGCATTTTTGAATTTATGTGTTAATCGGAGAATGTTATTAAAATTGTGTTTAGAGAAATACAATATCACTCTTTCCAACAATCTGTGTGCTGAGATGATGTGGATGCGACCACACCCTGCTCTGTACTGCTATGAGAGTATCACGCCACTTCAAGGCAGCCAATCCCGTGTCAGCACGTCGCCACGTGACCGACGGAATGACGGCAGCCTACGGGACTTTGTCCTTCCTGTTTCTTTTGCGCAATACTCTTGCCATACAACTGGGCAAGCTGACACATTGGTTAGCTCACTGTACTCGCATTTGGGAGGACGACGGTTTAAACCCACGTTCGGCCTTCCTGATTGAAGTTTCTGTGATCTCCCTAAATCGCTTCAGGCAAATGCCGGGGTGACAGCTTTGAAAGGGCACGGCCGACTACCTTCCCCGTCCTTCCCTAATCCGATGCGACCACCGATGATCTCGCTATTTGGTCCCCTCACCCCAAATCAACTCAAACCCTCTTACCAAATGAGGCAACATAAAAGAAATCTATTGCTTCTATTAGTGAAAACACGATTTCTCGAAAGTTTTTTAAAAAAATGTTAATCATGACAAATAACAACCATCCTGTGGTTTTCCACACTCATGCAGCATATTTGTTTGCAGAACCATTATAGCCGTGGTTACGGCATGAGTGAAGAAACACAAAGTATGAAGAAAAAATTACG
This sequence comes from Schistocerca serialis cubense, assembly GCF_023864345.2. Lineage (NCBI taxonomy): Eukaryota > Metazoa > Arthropoda > Insecta > Orthoptera > Acrididae > Schistocerca > Schistocerca serialis. The sequence goes on from NC_064642.1 coordinate 838,908,545, forward strand.
ACTAATCGTGGTAATTTAGAAATCTGATAATTTCCGGTATGAAAAACTGTCATCATACCCACTCCTGTGTGTGAGTTTCGTCTGAGGCGAAACGACGGGAAACTCAAAGCGGACACAAGTCAGTGTAGTGCGATTTAGGTTTAACAATAAGTTGTAAAACGAAGGACAGCAGCGATCGAGTATTCGCTGCTGCATGGTGGTCTTACGTAGCAGTGGCGTGCGAGACGAAAGTGGAGGAGGCTGGCAAAGAAGGCGTGGCCAATATCTTACTCACAATCTCTCGACGTCAGCTTTTATCGACTGATCGAGAAAAAGTAGTAGTCCATCTTTAGGCAAAGCCTTTACAAACTATTTCATTATGCCTAACTTTATATGTAGAGGTGGCAGGAGGACGTTATTTGGATCTACTAGGTTTTGTGTAGAATGTTCTTCTCACCAGGTTTTAAAGACTTCCTCACAGACGAGTTCTTCCTGTACCAGTGTTCATCCCTAGCCCTACTGTCCCATTCACACAAGAAACATGGAAATTTGGTAAAGCCACCTTGCTGACCAAGGAGCATCCATGTTACTTTTAGATCGCCACATTTCATCCAACCATGAGCAGAATAGCCTATTTCATTTAACATTATTTCTAGATTTTCATAGCTTTTTTTCATGTGTACAGAATGTCCAACAGGTATAGATGCATACATGTTACAATTGTCTAATAAAACAGCCTTAAAACTAGTTTTGGATGAATCAATAAACATCCTCCAGTCTTCCTTGTTGTATTCAGTACCAAACTCATTCATCAGACCTGGAATGTCTGAGCAGTGCACTAAATAACCTTCTTGTTGAAAAAAGTTGGAAAATTGCTGCTCACTCTTTCTATGCACGTATATGCTGGTTTCAACTGCCAATAAGTTCTTTTCTTTTAATCTAAAGCCAAGCAATTCAACTTTTTCTTTCATTAAGCCCAGATCCCTAACCAAATCGTTAAGCTCGGTCTCAGTAAACAATTTGGGCTCTAGACTTTCTGTATTACATTGGAATTCATCATCGTCTGGTTCATCTAAATCACATTGTGCATCAGAAAATACTTCTGTTAGAACAGAATTTAAATCATCTGGTGGGTCAGGAAACAGCAAATCTACACCATGCCTTACTGGTCGGATGGCAGATGAAAGGTTAGAGTAGCTTATTACCTTTTTTGTTTTCCGCATAATGACCAGTAATATCAACACTGCAAAAGTAGCAATCATCGGAATGATTTCTTGGCTTCCTCCATATCATGGGAACAGCAAATCTAAAGGCTTTTCTCTCCTTTTTCAACCATTTTCTCAGGTCTCCAACACACACACAATATACCTTGTGTGGCGCCTAAAATTTATCTTGATGATCAAGTTTAGATCGAAAGTATGATAAATAAACCTTTTTCAAAAAGTCAACAATGTTTCTTTGGTGTTTTTAATCACAAATTCAACACAAATATAACAAAAACTGTCAGCAGAGTTTTTACAACCATGATTAAACACTGTATTGAGCACATGTACAGGAAACGAGAAAGTGAAGTTAGATTGACAGTATACAAACCACCATCTGTTAACACAAAAATAGAATTGACCTTTTGTGCCAGCAAATGTTTCTCATCTACATTTATTACACCTCATTTTAAATTATTTTAACTATACAAAAGCTGTTAAATTCTTTAAAAAATCACTTACTTTAATAAATTTAACTGTAAAGTGTGAAGAAATGGTGGGTGATACAGTTTTTGAAGTATCATATTTAGATTTCCCACCCTAACAATAAAAAGAATAAGGTATTTTCACCAAAAAGTTTTCCATTGTTGGTCTGTGTAATTATTTGTTAATATGGATTTCTCTTCACTGTAACTTTTCTGGTGCTGTAAGCTGTATATTTTTCTCAAATTAGTAACTTTCTGCTAATTAGGAAATAGCATTTCTTTGGAAGTACAATTGTACTGACCATTCATATATGATGCAAAAACACTTCATAAAGGTTTGTTTTCAAATATGAGCTGTAATGTTACATGCATTCTGCTTAACCTTAATGAAAGTTATCTTAATCCATTTTGACGTATAAAAAATGTTTGTTTTGTTTTTTTCTCTGCATGCAATAATTCATATTGTCACAGAGTATGCAGTTTCATGGCAAGTCACATCTCCGATGGAATAAACAGCCGAACCAGCAAGTACCACAAAAGTATAGTAAAGCAGCTGCCGTCATTCCACCTTCCAGACATGTGGCGCCCATCCTTACCCATGTACATGCACAGACAGTCATAAACTTCCAAACAACATGCTATTCTAGAACAACAAACTTATAAAAAACCGGTATGCTCACTATGATACTCATCATTTGTCGGCCTGGTAGACATTGTGCAACACATTGCCTTACCCAAGTGGTATGTTATACTGTATGTCACCTTTTTGTGTATGTAAATGATGTCATCACAACCACAGGACGTAGAGAAATAAATAATACTGCTAGTTCAGATTGTACATTTGTCTTCAGAAACGAAAATTGTTAAAACTTTGTAAAATAAAAACCCTTTACTTATGGTATTTGAACTAAGTAATATTTCATATAATTCCATTTCAAAACATCTTTACTCATGACATAGCCCTAACGTTACTTAATGATTACTTGTGGATTACTTACAAAGACTCAGTAAAAATTTATCATTTCAATGTATCTGATCTCAAATACTTTGCTTGAGGTCAGATAAACACTGGTGCAAAGTAACCATTCTTCAATAGGAATTTGAATTCTTGAAGTAAGTTATAGTCTTAAAATGTTATGACCATATATTATTTTTTCATTGTCTCTATTTCTCTATGTATGTGGACCAGCCACAATGGTGGCTGGTAAACCAGCTGTACCTCTGTTTTAATTATCAATGGTCTATTCAGACACAGGGAGTATTCGTAGCCTAATCATGCTGACTGGACATGGAGTAATTATTAATTCCTATTATGAATTGATCATAGTTGTATCTTCATCTGGATTACCAACTAAACTTGTGAGGAAACATAGGCTTAGGAGCCTCATTTCTTATTTCCTCTACACATCCTTCAAGTAGGATAAGGTAAGCAGGCAGTTAACCTACTTATTCTAAGTTAAGCTAACATTCCCTAAAAATGTGTATAAACTAAATCATGTGATTTAACCATCGAAAATAAGTAAAAATTCCCCTCGTAAAAAGCTCCTAGCAAACAAAGGTACTGCTAACCATGAGAAAAGTACAAAAAATTCTAAGGAATAGTTGTGAAACATGCAAACATCCCAAGTCGTTGGATGTATCCATTCAGTTCTGACAGCAAATTATAGTTTTCCATAGACACTTCGAGCTTTTCGGAGTTTATATATTAATCTGTCAATTTCAAACAATCAAATGTAATAAATGTTGAGAACAACTAGTGTAGTGAACTTGTTAACTTCCTACTTTCTGTGTTAAGAGCAGCACACAAAGTTAAGACAATTCTGTCCTAGTTATCCATTTCTGAAATGAGTATAAGAATTAGACCACAAAACTCAGGTTCGTTCCTGTATTTTGCAACTTTATAGTAATCCTCAAAGCTAATAGTATCCTACTTCTGCAGAAACCCATAAATACTCCTCCTCCTACAGAAAAATCCTTCATAAAGACCATTCAAATTTTATAGCTATATTGGCCCTATATATATGCCTCCATTTTTCCTCCATTTAAACTTAAGTAATACTCCCTTTATCCCACCTGCACTATTCATAATATAATTCATGTATATACGCGTATCATAGCCTGTTCATTATTACATCACTCCCACTAAACTGCTACTTTCTCGTCTTCCCTCTTATAACTTTAGTTACCTTAATTCTATTGTATTTTGAACCCATACCTTATTACTGAGCTTCCTCTTAAATATACTACTGTCTCTTAAATATACTACTCTTTGTTCAACTCAGCATGAGCAAGAAACATTATTTTGAGTAAAGTCGTCTAGACCGATATTAAAATTTTCTTCATTTATTACACCACTTCAGCTCCTGCCACTATCAGAGATCGAAAAGCTTAGAACTTACAGAACAAGGTTGTCCTTGACAAAATATATGTTGTTCCTTTTACAGAGTAGCCTTTTTGGACTTAGAATGTAATCTGGATATTCTTGCCATTTATTACCATCTCTCTATGTGGTGATGGCTATGCATGTAAGAGAGAATCTATTCAGTTCTGATGTCTCTTCTGATCTCTTGTTCTTTTTAAATGTGGGCTGTGGTAAATTATGGTGACTTCTGTGAGTAATGAGTAATTCCTTAATAGTAAATGCTATCTTCTCATGCATACTTATCTAGATATTACTCATAAAATATTTATTCTCATCTATTATGTAGTGAAGTTCATAGTCAGTGCGAAATAGTGACTTGTCTTATTTCCATGCTTTTGCTTTAGCTTGCTTAATATTGCTAAAGTCTTCTTTTGTACTTTCATCACAGTTCCAGATAGTTTTCTATTTCAATAAGTTCGATAAATGAGCATCTTTCATAGCCTAGCCTCTTACAAAGCTCCTATAGAATCCAGCCAAATCTAAGTGATCATAGATGCTTAATATTTCTAGTCTCTGGACAGTCTCTTATAACTTGCATTCTTTCTGGACATAGTTGTATTCCGATTATTCTCACACTGTGTCCCAAAAAGTCAACTCTTGTCACCAAAAGTATGTTTTAGAAACTTTTATTAGTAACCCTTTTTCTTCCAGTCACCTCAAAATATATATCAATAATTGTCAACAGTCTTCCCAAGTCTTGTAGACTATTAATAAATCATTGACATACATTATTAATTCTTGCACTAATTCCCTCCCTAATAAATATTGAGCAGGAATGAAAGCTGACACAGGAATGTCCAATTCGGTAATGGAGTAATTCAATCATGCTTGCCAAGACTTCAACTAATGAAAGCTGTTGTTCTGTGATCACCTTCTCCTGGATTCCATTCTCCTTGGTACAGCTCACAACCCAAGGCGAATTGTAATACTTCCATGGCATTTACTTTAAACTGAAAAGATTTTCTTTCAAATAAGAAGGCTGTGTATGGCCTTGAGTGGTCATGTAATGCTACCTGCCAGTATCCTTCCATGAAATCTATGGAAATATGAAATTCTGCTTCATCAAAGTTAGATAACATCACTTCTGTACTCAGGGTTCTAACCCTTTCTGTCTCTTTGTGTTTATGGAGTGATCATGAATCTAAAACTAAATGAACACCTACCACAAGTCTCTTAAGTACCCACAACAGACCCTAAAAATACATTGAGTTATGTTTCTGTCTATCTCCTTTCATATTTCATCTCTCACTGCAATTCGAAGGTTTATTGGTAGTGGATACGACTTGCAAAAGGAAAAAAACTGTGTCATCTTTTACTTTAAACTTACAGAAGTATTCCTTCATTAGTCCCAAGTTATCTGTGACCACATCTTTATGTGTTAACAGAATACCTTCTAATTAAGATTTCTGTTCTTCTGGCACTACAGGTGATTCTCTTGCTATCAATTTAATGCCAACTCCTCTTGATTTAATACTTCCCTTCTTTTTCTTGTTTATTTTCATCTGTTGCAATAATATCAGTAAACACAACTAAATGAATATGCTCCTCTGATGATGGGCCTTGCTTAGATTTCAATGGATTACTTTGGAAAGCTATGCTAGCTACCTTTTTACCTATTTTCCACACAAATATTTTCTGGTTGAAATCCAATCGATAATAATTATCAAGTAACCAATCTTATCCTAACAGGATCTATGGCACTAGCAACAATGTTTGATGGAAGTTCCACTTTTTAATCGTAACTGGTAGTCATGTTTCTTTTTTAATTTGCTTCCCTTTATTACAGGGGGTTCCGGTAACACACACTCCCATTACTGGTACTAGGAGGCAACAATATTTCTTCCTCATTAGCGCTAGCCATGGTGTAAGATTAATGATATTTTATGCACAGAATATAGGTGAACATCAACTTTATTTCCAAAAATGTCACTCACTACTATTGGTTTACAATGTTCTCCCTTAGCTGTTACTTTTCCTTCTTTAAACAACTACTCAAGAATAGGTCTCAACCATGTGAGGATTACTGTCTTCTCTGAATGAGGGCCTACTATTCTATTATTAGTTTGGCATGGATCTTAGTGTCAAATCTTTTTCCTGAACTTTAGGGTGAATTTTACAGCAATTCATCCACAAAGCTTTAATGTAGCAAAAATTATGTTTATATCTTTCTTAGTAATAGGTCAAATTTCGGACAACTTTTTCCATGATGAATCATATTTCGACCAAATTTTTTTCCAGAAATCCAAATGTTTGTCGTTTTTTTTTTTGAAGTACACAAGAATATAAACACGAAAATTTTACTCACATGACAATGTTTGAGGTAATGTTGTCACAATTAAACACAATTACTACAAAGATTTATTTATCGGGTTTATAGTAGACAAGCAGTGTAACACATTATGTAGTCCATTCACTGATATAAAGATTGTTGCACAGAGTCTACAAAACATTCTCGAAGCCAACAAGGGTGGCTTCTGGTGCAATAAACATAGCACAAGTAGTCGCCCCATTCAGTTTGAATACAAACTTAGTCCTATTCGACGAAACCAGGGGAGAAATTCTTCAGCAATGACAAGGAAATATTATTTTATAAACTATATGAAGTTAAGGTTAATGGGGGAAATGGCTTTAACGTGTAAAAACACTGCAACACCTCCAAACACAGTAGCTGCACGAAGATAAGTGCTGAGAAGGACAGCAGACGAACGCTGTTATTTGAGTAGACATGTCCATCTTCAGAGGTGCAAGAACTTGTTTAAGATGGTGGTGTCTTGCAATGTCCTATTGGAGAAGCTGAAGAATCCCCGCTTCAGACAGTTCTTGAAGTACAAAATAAATCCAGTTCCAGATGAAGCTACGCTGAGAAACGACTATTTATCTGTGTGCTACGAGGAAGTGCTCGACAAAATACGAACTAAAGTTGTTGACCAAGAGATTAGGGCGTCTATCGGAAATCACCAATTTGGATAGGGGTTAAATTGTAAATACTTTTGTTGGTGTCCTTAAAGTTGACGGACCTGGAGAAATGTTTCTCCTAAGGGTGTGAAGCTCTCAGCAGAATAAACAGCTCGACAACTGCCTTTGCGTTTGACAACTCAATGAAGCTACTGTCACTGTTGGTGTGAATAGAGACCAATAAATGGTGCTTCATACATGGCTGTAGCAGCCTACAGACTTCAGAGTCTCTATCCCAGTGTGGCACACATCACTTGCCTTGCACACGCATTGTACAGAGCTGTAGAAGAGGTGAAATTAAATTGCACTGATGTGAGCCAACCGATCTCCTCTAGCAAGAAAATCTATGTGAAAGCTCCACTAAGAGTACAAAAATTAAAGAACAGGGAGCTTCCCTCCATTTCCCCCTCAGCTTGTACTTACACAATGAGGTTCTTGGGTTAATGTTGTTGAGTATTACTGTACCTATTACACCAAAACAAGACGATCTTTTCTGAGCCTGATAGTGATTAATAAAGTGCTATCAGAACTGCCAAAGAGTTCTTTACAGATACGTTGTCTCTAAACTTGACATACATCAACGCACTGTGTCATCCGAACAAGACACAGGTGCAAAGATGCGAGCTGGTGCCAGTGCCATAGAGACTCTCCACTTGCGCAAGTTCCACCTGCGCCACTGTCGGCGCTGAGCATGGAGGTAAGAATAGAGGGAGACGCCGTGATGTCACAGCTGTGAAGTTATGTGAAGCCGAGGGTAGTCATCTCAATCCGACCAAAACATTGCTGCTGTAAACTTGTGTGCATAGGCTTGTCGCTCACTTTTGGAAGGATTTTGCGCTATTATGGTGACTTGTGTGGTGTTCGGATGTACGAATCTTTCTGATTGTGATGCGAAATCGAAGGGAATAACATTTCATGTGTAAGTTGTCTCGTTAAGTGTGATTTTACAACTTCATTGTGAATGAACGTGTGCTACATCGGTACTTGTACTATAGCGTGTTTTTCTCCTGTAGATTTCCTAAAAATGAAAGTCGGAAAGCTCTGTGGGAGAATGCCGTGAGGAGGAAGAATTGGTGTGCGTCGAAATGGAGCACTATATGTTCTCAGCATTTCCGAGAAGAGGACATAGACCGAACTTCCGTTTCAACAGTAAGGCTCCGAGAAAATGCTGTACCATCAGTTTTCCCTACACACCCAAAACATTTGCAAAAGGTATGTTAATTCAAAGAATTAAATTCTTAGTTTTCAAGTTCACATTTCAGTATAATACGTATGTATCGTCGATAATCAAAGTGTTGAGTAACTCACTTTGTCTTCATGATGTACCAAATTAAAAGCTAACACTACATTAACTGTCCTAAACAGGACACTGTGTAGATTTGCCATTCTATGTACCTCATTTCAGTAAATATTGGTGGTAATGAAGAGTGTTTCCCAGTAGTGTAACGTAACTGAAATGTCCCAGCATGTATTACAAACAAGATGTATTTATGGGTCTTTGGAGGGAGGGTATAGCACTTAGTTTTCAGTTTCTATTATTTAGTTTGTGATACACGTTTATTACTGAATTAACAACATTGTATCGTTTACATTGAAGGCTAGCTGTTCGTAATATTACATTAAAAACTATTTTTAATCAGAAGAAATGCGGAATTTCGCCTTTACGAGATTTTATTTTAAACAAAAACTTTGAAACAACCAATCTGATGACGTTACATGCGTATATGGTGCAATTAGCGACTGTAATACACGCAGCGCTATAGCACACTGACAATGTTTTGGTCAGAGTGTCATGGCAGTGAGCCACGCCCCCATGGCTTCAAAACGTAGTACGGCTGGGATACGTAGCGCCATCTCCCCTTATTCTTAGCTCCATGGCGCTGAGGGTAAAGATATCGACCTCGCCTCAGCCAATTGCTGACCGATTACCGTCCGCCAATGACCAGACGACAACGGAAAGAAGCCCGCTCGGACGATAGAAGAGCAGCTCTCGCCCACTTGTTTATAGATCATCGTCCAGGGCTGACTTGGACAGGGAACGTCATTTAGTGTACTCTTAAAAGTGAACAGACAGTTCTTGTAAAAATTTCATTTGCTATGTACTGTGAAGTTTACCTTCAATCATTTGCACTTAGCCATTGAGGGCCTCTTTTGTCTTATATTACATGCAGTATTGCAGACTTAATCATTCAACAAGTCACAAAGACAAGTAAACCTTTTTAACTCATTTGTGTGACTTTGTTGCTAATTTGTTGGAGTGTTGTTGAACCTTCATTCACCTATCCTGTCACCTGACCCTGGGGCACAGTTGTGTAATAGTGGCAGGGACAAATTGTCTTAGCGGTGTACTGCACCAGAAGCCATTCCACAAACTCTCAAACTCGGCCTGCCGTAACACGGTGGCAACTCGGCCTCCACAACAGTATCGACGAGCCCTTTACAAAACTGGTGATGTGAGTTTGCAAAACAACGCCAACTTTCCAGTGGTATCAAAAGGCATCACATGACTGTAAGCTGATGGTACTCAACTGTGTGATGCCCTGTCTATTGTGCAACACAAGCAAAGTGAGTTGCATTGAGCTCGTGTTCATCTGATCAATAAAGTGAACAACAAACTGCAAGGTGTTCTCCAGTCAATCAGCATATTAGTACTTACATTACTGTTCACACAACAATTTGACACTCGGCACGGTGGCTGATGGGAGCGACAGCTGCTGGAGATACCTTCACATCAGCCACCACACTAAGTGTCAACCTAGTTCCTGATGATGTTGTTTACATTACTAGAATGAATTGTCTATGCCTCGCTACTTCCTTGATTATTTCTCCTATTATTATTCCACATCCTTACTTCACAATACTTTGTATTACTTTTTCATTAAAATGTGTGTGGATACCTTTCTCTTCATTATTGTCTGGTTGGCAGTTGTCACCTTGTGCGTAGTCTCCTCATTCTTTGTTCAGTATATCAATACCTTTGATAAATGTCAATAAACAGTTTGCCGTCATCTGCTAAAATATTATATATCTTTCTTGACATAGTAAGGTATCCTCTGCACCAACACTTTAGTTACAGGCTGTCCTCTATAGGATTGTCCACGTATTTTGAGCTTTTTAGCTACCACTCAATATACAGGGTGTCCCAAAATAATGTATACGCTCTTTGAAACAGAGAATATCGTTAATTACAGGAGACAGAAGTACAATTTTTATGGGTAATAATTAAGAAGGCGGTGAAAAACATAACAATGATTTCTTCTGTTTCAGGATTGTCAGCGAACATGGCGTTATCGTTTGAACAAAGGAAATGGATGCTATAGTGTTACTGGAAAACAGAGAATGTGAGTGTCGTATGCTGACATGTTGTTGTTGTTGTTGTGGTCTTCAGTCCTGAGACTGGTTTGATGCAGCTCTCCATGCTACTCTATCCTGTGCAAGCTTCTTCATCTCCCAGTACCTACTGCAACCTACATCCTTCTGAATCTGCTTAACGTATTCATCTCTTGGTCTCCCTCTACGATTTTTACCCTCCACACTGCCCTCCAATGCTAAATTTGTGATCCCTTCATGCCTCAAAACATGTCCTACCAACCGATCCCTTCTTCTAGTCAAGTTGTGCCACAAACTTCTCTTCTCCCCAATCTTATTCAATACCTCCTCATTAGTTACGTGATCTACCCACCTTATCTTTAGCATTCTTCTGTAGCACCACATTTCGAAAGCTTCTATTCTCTTCTTGTCCAAACTAGATATTGTCCATGTCTCACTTCCATACATGGCTATACTCCATACAAATACTTTCAGAAATGACTTCCTGACACTTAAATCTATACTCAACGTTAACAAATTTCTCTTCTTCAGAAACGATTTCCTTGCCATTGCCAGTCTACATTTTATATCCTCTCTACTTTGACCATCATCAGTTATTTTACTCCCCAAATAGCAAAACTCCTTTACTACTTTAAGTGTCTTATTTCCTAATCTAATTCCCTCAGCATCACCCGATTTAATTTGACTACATTCCATTATCCTCGTTTTGCTTTTGTTGATGTTCATCTTATATCCTCCTTTCAAGACACTGTCCATTCCGTTCAACTGCTCTTCCAAGTCCTTTGCTGTCTCTGACAGAATTACAACGTCATCGGCGAACCTCAAAGTTTTTACTTCTTCTCCATGAATTTTAATACCTTCCCCGAATTTTTCTTTTGTTTCCTTTACTGCTTGCTCAATATACAGATTGAATAACATTGGGGAGAGGCTACAACCCTGTCTCACTCCTTTCCCAACCACTGCTTCCCTTTCATGCCCCTCGACTCTTATAACTGCCATCTGGTTTCTGTACAAATTGTAAATAGCCCTTCGCTCCCTGTATTTGACCCCTGCCACCTTCAGAATTTGAAAGAGAGTATTCCCGTTAACATTGTCAAAAGCCTTCTCTAAGTCTACAAATGCTAGAAATGTAGGTTTTCCTTTTCTTAATCTTTCTTCTAAGATAAGTCGTAAGGTTAGTATTGCCTCGTGTGTTCCAACGTTTCTACGGAATCCAAACTGATCTTCCCCGAGGTCTGCTTCTACCAGTTTTTCCATTCGTCTGTAAAGAATTCGCATTAGTATTTTGCAGCTGTGACTTATTAAACTGATAGTTCGGTAATTTTCGCATCTGTCAACACCTGCTTTCTTTGGGATTGGAATTATTATATTCTTCTTGAAGTCTGAGGGTATTTTGCCTGTCTCATACATCTTGCTCACCAGATGGTAGAGTTTTGTCAGGACTGGCTCTCCCAAGGTTGTCAGTAGTTCTAATGGAATGTTGTCTACACCGGGGTCCTTGTTTCGACTCAGGTCTTTCAGTGCTCTGTCAAACTCTTCACGCAAAATCATATCTCCCATTTCATCATCATGTACATCCTCTTCCATTTCCATAGTATTGTCCTCAAGTACATCGCCCTTGTATAAACCCTCTATATACTCCTTCCACTTTTCTGCCTTCCCTTCTTTACTTAGAACTGGGTTGACATCTGAGCTCTTGATATTCATACAAGTGGTTCTCTTCTCTCCAAAGGTCTCTTGAATTTTCCTGTAGGCAGTATCTATCTTACCCCTAGTGAGACAAGCCTCTACATCCTTACATTTGTCCTCTAGCCATCCCTGCTTAGCCATTTTGCACTTCCTGTCGATCTCATTTTTGAGACGTTTGTATTCCTTTTTGCCTGCTTGATTTACTGCATTTTTATATTTTCTCCTTTCATCAATTAAATTCAATATTTCTTCTGTTACCCAAGGATTTCTATTAGCCCTCGTCTTTTTACCTACTTGATCGTCTGCTGCCTTCACTACTTCATCCCTCAGAGCTACCCATTCTTCTTCTACTGTATTTCTTTCCCCCATTCCTGTCAATTGTTCCCTTATGCTCTGAAACTCTGTACAACCTCTGGTTCTTTCAGTTTATCCAGGTCCCATCTCCTTAAATTCCCACCTTTTTGCAGTTTCTTCAGTTTCAATCTGCAGTTCATAACCAATAGATTGTGGTCAGAATCCACATCTGCCCCTGGAAATGTCTTACAATTTAAAACCAGGTTCCTAAATCTCTGTCTTACCATTATATAATCTATCTGATACCTTTTAGTATCTCCGCGATTCTTCCAGGTATGCAACCTTCTTATATGGTTCTTGAACCAAGTGTTGGCTATGATTAAGTCATGCTCTGTGCAAAATTCTACAAGGCGGCTTCCTCTTTCATTTCTTCCCCCCAATCCATATTCACCTACTATGTTTCCTTCTCTCCCTTTTCCTACTGACGAGTTCCAGTCACCCATGACTATTAAATTTTCGTATCCCTTCACTACCTGAATAATTTCTTTTATCTCGTCATACGTTTCATCTATTTCTTCATCATCTGCAGAGCTAGTTGGCGTATAAACTTGTACTACTGTAGTAGGCATGGGCTTTGTGTCTATCTTGGCGACAATAATGCGTTCACTATGCTGTTTGTAGTAGCTAATCCGCATTCCTATTTTTTTATTCATTATTAAACCTACTCCTGCATTACCCCTATTTGATTTTGCATTTATAACCCTGTAATCACCTGACCAAAAGTCTTGTTCCTCCTGCCACCGAACTTCACTAATTCCCACTATATCTAACTTTAACCTATCCATTTCCCTTTTTAAATTTTCTAACCTACCTGCCCGATTAAGGGATCTGACATTCCACGCTCCGATCCGTAGAACGCCAGTTTTCTTTCTCCTGATAACGACATCCTCTTGAGTAGTCCCCACCTGGAGATCTGAATGGGGGACTATTTTACCTCCGGTATATTTTACCCAAGAGGACGCCATCATCATTTAATCATACAGTAAAGCTGCATGTCCTCGGGAAAAATTGGAGACATTGGAGAGCTGAATTTGGAATACCACCACCAACAAGAGTAACAATTCTAATAATCAGAGATAAGTTTGAAATCGAAGAAACAGTGCAGAATGAGAAGAAGAGAAATAGCGGACGAAAGAGAAGTTCAACAGACAACGAGGGTTTTGATGCAGTAATCCAGGCATACACACGATCCCCGAAGAAATATGTGAGGCAATGCTCTCATGGGACTGGGATCTGCAGAAGCAGGGGTCATACAATTTTGCCATCTCAGAACTTTAAGCCTTACATTCCAAGACTTCTCCATGCTCTTAACGAGGATGATCCTGATAGGCGAAGCGAATTTTGTGAGTGGCACATTAACAGATGTGAAGAAGAGCAATGTTTCCAAGATCGAATTATTTGGTCAGATGATGCGACGTTTGAACTTGATGGAGCAATTAACAACCATAATTGCGTGTACTGGGCCAGGGAGAATCCATACGTAACTGAGCAAAGGCATGTTAATCTACTAGGAGTAACAGTCTGGTGTGGTCTGTCTTCTAGAGTGTTAATCAGGCTGTACTTCTTCAACAACACTGTCACGGGTGACTCGTACTTGGAAATGTTGTAAATGATAACTCCTGGTCTTAGCGTTGTGTCTGGAATGGAAGATTATTACTTTCAACAGGATGGGGCGCCACCTCACTTTCACCTGGATGTGAAGACATTTCTCAATCATACATTCCGTACCAGATGGATAGGACGAAGATGGAGTGTGGAGTATCCCACTCAATCTCCAGATTTAACTCCTCTAGACTTCTTTCTTTGGGGTACTCTCAAGAATACAGTTTACACTGTGAGACCACACACACTGGATGACCTTAGAGAGCAAATTAAACAAGTCTGTGCTGCTATTCCGTTGGAAACAATAACATTGGCATGTCGCTCAGTTGTAAGTCTTTGTCGATAGTGTATTGCGATGGACAGACACCACTTTGAACATTTACCATCTTAAGTCGGGCCATGAGGCACCTAGTACCACTAAAATTGTATTTCTAACCCCTTTCATTAAAGAGATGTTCAGTTTCAAAGAATGTATACATTATTTTGGGACATTCTGTATTTCTTATAACTACCAGGATGCCAACTATTACTATAATATTTTGGGCCAAATAACTCTAGCATTAACTTTTCCTGTGTGCTGGACAACCAGTACTTCTTAAACATTTCCTGAAAATCATTCCAAGAAGGGAATTCTTCGAATGACCAGTTCCTCATTTAGCATCATCCTCTTCCAAATAACTCAGGGAAAAATCAGTTTTTTGGATTCATCACAACACTTAAGCAGGGACTTATAAAATATCTTTAAAAACATGTAGAATGTACATCTGCCTCTGGGTTTAACTTAATACCTCCAGTTTCAATATTTGCATAAGTAGTATCCAATTTATTATTAAAGTAAGATTTTAATTCTGCAAAAATCTTGAATAGCTCTTCCATCTCATATTGGCATATGGTAAAACCATAACGAGTTTGCACCTAATATTCTACTGCTGCTAACTTGAGGCTAAACAAGTGCTGTATCGTTATAAGAGGCATAGGGGAAAGCTAGTGTGCAGGGGTTTACTCCAATTCACTACTACCAATGTCACATCATCATAACATCTGTGCTTAACATACAAAGGATTACACCATAATATAATTGTGACATTAAATCTAAAATAAATGCTCCAAACTTGATCAGTGTAGGCTTAAGTATATTATTTTTAACATTTTAAGGTCTCAGAATGATCAAATGAATATGAAGGGCTTATTTCAATAGTCGTACAAGTACATTTTTGTTCGTTCTGAGATGCAGAGTCCTAAAATTAAATGAGCGCTGAAAAATCTGCAGTTGAGATACCAGAAATATTCAATTATACTATTGAAATAAGCCCTTCATATGTCAGGCAAAATATACGACCTTAAGAAAAAATAGTGGCACTAAATAATAGAACTAGAGAGCTAAAAACTGGTCATAATATACAAATGCACATCATGTACATCACAATCAAAAGTTATTTGGGTTTTTATGAAAAATTAAAGGCTCTAAATACTAGACTTAGAAACATCCTCAGTAAGATGTAAACTTCTTCTATATGTAGCACCAATATGTTACCTCTTTTGGTTTTCAAATTATTTACTAAAAACAAAATTTGAAATGAAGTCCTTACTCATAATTGATTATCATTTGTATTTGTAATAGAAAGTTGTACTTACAGTACGCGATTGCAATAGTGCAGTAATACAGCTATAGCAAGTTTCGGGACAGTTCATAAATAACTATGAGAACAAGGAATCTTAAAAAGGCAGTTCAGAGGTCATGTTCTACTGTCGATTCCGCTTTAAAAAATTGTAGCCAGCTAAAACATTTTAATAACTAAACCAAACTTAATTCTATTTATATACAAATTGAGAAGATTACAAATTGTTAAACAATTATTATTAATTAATACGTGTCCGAGAAATGGGCCTTTTAGATTCTGACCCTGTCCCTAGGACGACTGATAGCAGATGTTCCCTTTGGTGGTCCACTGTGGCCATATATAAATATGGCCTGAGAGGCAGTTAGGAGAGACACTTTGAACCAGGATATCAATATGTTCATGTCAGTCAAATGCCTGCTTGCCTGGTGTCTTGGACGACGTCAGAGCTTGGCAGAGTTGAATGCGATTTTCCATAAAAGCTGGAAGTGAACCTGTGAAGATATTCCACTATCCTGGTTCCCTTAAATTTCACAGAAGTAACTGTGTGTCGCCCACAATGCTGACAAAACCACGTGGCAAGTGAGGAAGTTATTTTTCCGCTATATTGGCAAGGAAGTAACTTTTGGTGATTAGAAATCAGGATGATATACCATTTTACTTGGAAGTTCCCACAGTGGTCATCTCTGCACTGTTAATAGTGCTGTTTCTGAAACGATTATTATTATTATTATTATTATTTCCTTCACTTTCTCAGACGTTAAGTCCGGTTAAAAATGGAGTGACGCGGACCTTGATCAAGCGTCACTTCCTTTTAACTGTACGGTATGTGTTATATTGCATTTAGGAACTTTCGGGTAATTGAACATGTATCAATAATTACGGATTTCTGTAGTTGTATATATATGTTTGGATGTAGCTGTATTGCATTGATGTACTGGTGGATATTGTGTGGTATGACTCGTGTAGTTGATAGTATAATTGGTATGATGTCAACTTTATCCTGATGCCACATGTCTTTGACTTCCTCAGCCAGTTGGATGTATTTTTCAATTTTTTCTCCTGTTTTCTTTTGTATATTTGTTGTATTGGGTATGGATATTTCGATTAGTTGTGTTAATTTCTTCTTTTTATTGGTGAGTATGATGTCAGGTTTGTTATGTGGCGTTGTTTTATTTGTTATAATGGTTCTGTTCCAGTATAATTTGTATTCATCATTCTCCAGTACATTTTGTGGTGTATACTTGTATGTAGGAATGTGTTGTTTTAAAAGTTTATGTTGTAAGGCAAGCTGTTGATGTATTATTTTTGTGACATTGTCATGTCTTCTGGGGTATTCTGTATTTGCTAGTATTGTACATCCACTTGTGTTGTGATCTACTGTTTCTATTTGTTGTTTACAAAGTCTGCATTTATCCGTTGTGGTATTGGGATCTTCAATAATATGCTTGCTGTAATACCTGGTGTTTATTGTTTGATCCTGTATTGCAATCATGAATCCTTCTGTCTCACTGTATATATTGCCTTTTCTTAGCCATGTGTTGGATGCGTCTTGATCAATGTGTGGCTGTGTTAGATGATACGGGTGCTTGCCATGAAGTGTTTTCTTTTTCCAATTTACTTTCTTCGTATCTGTTGATGTTATGTGATCTAAAGGGTTGTAGAAGTGGTTATGAAATTGCAGTGGTGTAGCCGATGTATTTATATGAGTGATTGCCTTGTGTATTTTGCTAGTTTCTGCTCGTTCTTGAAAGAAATTTCTTAAATTGTCTACCTGTCCATAATGTAGGTTTTTTATGTCGATAAATCCCCTTCCTTCTTCCTTTCTGCTTAATGTGAATCTTTCTGTTGCTGAATGTATATGATGTATTCTATATTTGTGGCATTGTGATCGTGTAAATGTATTGAGTGCTTCTAGGTCTGTGTTACTCCATTTCACTACTCCAAATGAGTAGGTCAATATTGGTATGGCTTAAGTATTTATAGCTTTTGTCTTGTTTCTTGCTGTCAATTCTGTTTTCAGTATTTTTGTTAGTCTTTGTCTATATTTTTATTTTAGTTCTTCTTTAATATTTGTATTATCTATTCCTATTTTTTGTCTGTATCCTAGATATTTATAGGCATCTGTTTTTTCCATCGCTTCTATGCAGTCGCTGTGGTTATCCAATATGTAATCTTCTTGTTTAGTGTGTTTTCCCTTGACTATGCTATTTTTCTTACATTTGTCTGTTCCAAAAGCCATACTTATATCATTGCTGAATCCTTCTGTTATCTTTAGTAATTGATTGAGTTGTTGATTTGTTGCTGCCAGTAGTTTTAGATCACCCATGTATAGCAAATGTGTGATTTTGTGTGGGTATGTTCCAGTAATATTGTATCCATAATTTGTATTATTTAGCATGTTGGATAGTGGGTTTAGAGCAAGGCAGAACCAGAAAGGACTTAATGAGTCTCCTTGGTATATTCCACGCTTAATCTGTATTGGCTGTGATGTGATATTATTTGAATTTGTTTGGATATTAAGTGTGGTTTTCCAATTTTTCATTACCATGTTTAGGAACTGTATCAATTTAGGATCTACTTTGTATAGTTCCAATATTTGTGGTAACCATGAGTGGGGTACACTATCAAAAGCTTTTTGGTAAACAATGTATGCGTAGTGTAGCGACCTTTGTTTAGTTTTAGCTTGATATGTCACCTCTGCATCTATTATCAGTTGCTCTTTACACCCTCGTGCTCCTTTGCAACAGCCTTTTTGTTCTTCATTTATAATTTAGTTCTGTGTTGTATGTGTCATTAATTTCTGTTTAATGACTGAAGTTAATATTTTGTATATTGTTGGTAGGCATGTTATGGGCCGATATTTAGCTGGGTTCGCTGTGTCTGCTTGATCTTTAGGTTTCAGATATGTTATTCCGTGTGTAAGTGTATCAGGGAATGTGTATGGGTCTGCAATGTAATGGTTAAATAATTTAGTTAGATGTGAATGAATTGAGGTGAACTTCTTTAACCAGAAATTTGCTATTTTATCATTTCCAGGGGCTTTCCAATTGTGAGTAGAATTAATTGCTTGGGTGACTTCATGTTGCAAAATTATCACTTCAGGCATTTGTGGTATCATTTTGTATGTGTATGTTTCTGCTTGTATCCATCGTGCATGCCTGTTATGTTGTACCGGGTTTGACCATATGTTGCTCCAGAAGTGTTCCATGTCTGTTATGTTTGGTGGATTGTTTATTTTAATGTGTGTGTTAACTATTGTCTGGTAAAATTTCTTTTGGTTTGTGTTGAATGTTTGGTTTTGTTTCCTTCTATTTTCACTTTTTTTGTATCTTCTGAGTCGTTTGGCTAATGCTTGTAATTTCTGCTTCTTTTCGTCTAATTGCTCTGTCGCTTCTTGTTGTGAGATTTTACCCAACCTTTTTTGTTTTCTTTCCGAGATTTCATTTCTTATAAATTGTGTTAGCTGTCCGATGTCTTTTCTCAGTTTTTCTATTTTGATCTGTAGCCTGTGTTGCCATGCTGGTTTTGTGGGTTTCTTCTGTGTGTTTGTTGGTTCTGATCTCTGCCTAGTGTGTATATTTAGTGTAGTGAGTGCTCCTATATAAACCAGTAGTTGTAACTCTTCCATAGTTGTGTTTTCATTTATTTTGTTGTGTATGATTGTGTTGATAGTTTTTATTGTTGTTTCGACTTGTGGGTTATTTGGTGGTCTATGCAAGAATGGTCTAATGTCTGTATTTGTGTCTTTGTATTCTATATATGTTAGCTGAAATTTTTCTTCTATATCTAACATCTGTGTCACTTCGTGTTCTATTTGTGCTTGTTCTGTTGGCTGTCTTAAGATTTCGTTTTCCTCTAATTGTTTAATTGGTGCGTGTTGTTCTTTGTTTGTTTGCTCTGGGATGTTTGAGTCCATTACTGTATTTTCTTCTTCTTCTTCTGATTGCACATTATTTTGTTCCAGTATTTGTTGTACTTGTTGTTTGATGTTTTCTAATTCTGACTGGGGTATCCTGTCATTTTTTATTATTACACAGATCTGATCAGCTAGTCGTTGTTCTGTTAAAAATTTTAATTCTGGGTATCTGGTAATAAATGTTGTGTATACTTGTGATCTGTATCCAGTTGTGTTGGTTCCTAGGTTTGTTGCTTGGTAATAACAGAACATGAGGTGTCGATTAACTTCATCTGACCATCTCATCCTCTGTCTTTGTTTTCCTTCTAGGGTGGTTGCAGGAAGCATATCCTGCAAAACACCTCTATTTGGATTTAAATCATTTTCCAGTTGGCTAGCAGTGTCGTTACCATTATTATTATTATTATTATTATCAGGGATGTTATTATATTTTGTACATGTGAACTTTTACAGAATATAGCAATCAGTTAAAACTCAAAAGTTTTACTAATAATCGTAGTTCCTGATCCTGCTGAGTAAACAGCAAAGAGGCACATTTTCTTTCAGTGAGCATAAAGAGGAATCTGGACTTGCAGACTGGAAATTATGCTCAGTATGTTCTCCACTACTTTCTGCCAGACTGCAAAAGTAGTTTCCAGGCTCTTGTAAATATCAAAGGAAGGTGTAAAGCATGCACACAAAATTTAAGTGCTTATTCATAACTACATAACAAAAGAAATGACCATTTGAATATTTACCCGCGACCCCATGAACTGTCAAGCTGGCGTATATATATTTCGTTCAACGTCTCTGTTTTTGGATGTAGACACTTTTAAATTATTTCACAGTAGGTACTACTGTCACAAAAAAGTAGTATGAATTAAGTACAGCTCACCACAGTTGCTGTGCAGCATGGTGTGTAGCGGACACTGATGGCGAGCTGGATCACTGTGCCAGGTGGACTCCATTGCTTCTCAATTCTATGACATAGTTGTGGAACCAATGAAACAGTTTTAGTCCTTAGAAATTGTGATTGACGGTCTTCCCACTCATTCTTCAACAGCAGAGTTGATGGCTTTAATAATTACTCATCAACCAAGCAGGTATTCTAAAGTTTCTTTATTGAATTGCTGGTAATGGCTCGTGTGCTACTATAATCTCAACTATTGGTCACATAGTTAAGAACAACAACAATATTTTTCGATGAAACCCCCTTCAAAATCGTTATTTTTTCCTGGGTTTCTGTTTATTTTTCTTATTCAGATTTACAGCACAGAAGTAGTCTGGGCTCTTCAATGAGTTGTCAGGATGAAGTGTTTTCCCTTTTGTGAGACAGTATGTTTAGATTACGGCCATTATTTCAATTTCTGATCTACTTCTTTATTGAGTGTTCTGACAATCATGTAATTCTTCTTTAATGTGGACTAATTCCCCACTGCACCTCCTCAGGTGGTGGAAGCTGTAAACTTTGTTAATTAATTATTAATTAAGATCAACCGCTACACAATTCTCATATTCTTCAAGTTTAAGATAGACCTTCTCTTTCAGCCACTTTAGTGAGACCTGTGGTACCTATGAAGGTAATATACTAAAACGTCTTGTAACTAGACACTTGTAACTACACTGCGTTTTCTCTAGTTGTTTGTGTATCTGTTTTTAATATTTGATAAGTATTATGTTTGTGCACAGGCTGCCTTAGGCTATACTGGTGGTGGTTTTCTTTTAAAGCAAAGGGACAACTCTGTATGAAGAGACATGTAACTATTAATACAATTTACTGTTTGGAATTAGGCCCACAAGATGTTTCAGTTATGGAAACAGCTAATGCTCTACTTCTGCTACATTTTTTTTCTCCAGGAGAATCACCCCACCCAACAAAACCAAATCTTATATAAAAGTGAAAGAATGCACAATATGAACAAAGGTACAGTTTTTCAGAAAGACATTTATGTAGTTTACTCAACAGATAAAATCTGCATCCATATACATGCCAAGTAGTTTACCAGATATTCATTGGCATTAAACCAAGTATTTGATAACTTGAAGGACTCACCGTTTTGTAGTTTCAGTTTGTTCACATCTTTTCCAGAATTTGCAGTCATTGTGTCATCTGCATCATGTACAGATATACATGACAAATTACTCTGAAGATCATTAACAAACATTGCAAATGACAGTGACTGAAGAATTGATCCTTAGGCAAAGGTTCCAAGTCGTGGATGCCATAATGCCTTGGTATCTCCAGTTTACTAAATCAAATACATTAATCAGATCAGCTAGAGTGCCTTCAGTAGATGTTTTTGATTCAAAAGAAGCTTGCACGAAAGAAATAACATTTTCACATCTTTGAATATGAACCATTGGGGCCTGAAACCACACTGAGACCTAGTGAATTATAAACAGTGTGTATAAAAACAATCATCTGATTTCGCACATCAACATTTCTGAAACTAAAAATAAAATATACAATGAACTTTGTTTTTTGATGAATGGGATACTCAAAAAGTTTTTTCAACTTAAAAGGTCATATTTTTTTTATTAAAGTTGGGTATGGGAGTGAACATCTTGTAGCAATCACTTGGGAACATCCAGTATGCTAATGAGGAAGTTATTTGCTTGAGACAGCATTCATTTTAAAATCATTTTTGAATGAGTAACATCAATTTTGAAATCCTTTTTGAGCTATATTTGTGGCTCTGTAGCAAGATCTAGTACACGTATGCAAGCTGTCATGCCACCTCACATTAAATTAGAAGTAACACTGACACATCTGGCAAACTGATGTCACTGCAATATTTGTATATGTTTGTTTCGCTGGTGCAGCACTTATTTTGTAATCAGAATTTATAAAGCTGTGGAGAAAAGTAATCACTCAGTAACAGCGCCAATATGAACACTGTCACATTTGCATAGGATTTTAATGATGGACAAGAGTAGTTTTAATTCTCTAAAGTTAAAAATAAACTTCTATTTCGCCATAATACTTACACTCAATGACTAAAGCAAGACCTTATTATCACTATACTGAAATAAAAAATACCTTTACAGTATTGAGTGTTCTGCTGTAATATGAACTTCGACAAGTCCATTCTGCCAGTAACGATACTGTTTAATCATTTCGTCGCTTTGAAAGATGATATGTTACTCTGATACAAATAAATGATTATAAAGAGTTGTTGAATGTTAAAAAGATGTCCCTGTCACATAGTTTAAGAATATTTTGTCACTTTAGAAGGTATTCATTAACTTAGTTGAAGAACAAGCACATTATTTTGGTATGATACTAACTTTTCACGTAAATAAACAAACAATTCTAGATCTGTGCTGTTGAATGAATCAGAGTAGAATGAGAGCAGATCCACTAATCATAGTTGCTGAAACTTGTAGATGATGGTGGAGGAGGTAGAACGCCACTTAAATTTCAAAAGTTAGGTGTAAGTTGGTATAACAACATGCAAATTGCATGTTTCCACACGTATGTTGAATTATGGGAGTGGTAGCAGGGGATCTACTTGTAAGAAATTCATGCCAGTAGAAACCCAGCTTTAGAGCCAGGTATGGACTTCTGATTACCAAGAGCAGGGGAACTGGCCTTTGTAGCATTGTGACAACAAAATGAAAGATTAAATTTGTGTTAAGTAACATTAACATCATAGATAGCTTTTTCACACTTTCTGCTTCTACCTAATTTTATGTTAATGATAATCAAAGGAGATGGGATAGAGACCATGATGTGGAATATGAACTAGAAATAATTAAAAATACAGAAACATTATAATTAAAGTTCAACTTTCAAACCACTGTAGAAATAACACCACTGGTCAGAATAACTTCAAATTGATATGGAATATTATCGGAGAAGGGGGAAAACTTATGGCAGAAGAAAAACAAATAGTTACAAAATGTAGCAAAAGAGGGCGCTGTAAGCATCATGATTTAATAGTGGTCAACTAAAAATGAAGAATGAATCATACAACGATACCTAAGGTGTATGTTTGACTTTAAACAAACTGTACTACTCAGTGTGCATGGGTGTACAGTTGTGATACTGTTAGTTAAGTAAGCCCATCCACCATGGCAAGGTCATATCTCATAAGATGGGAAAAATCTATTTTTAATGTCCTGAGGTCAAAACCGCATAAAAAGCATCACTTACATGGGTTTTTAATTGTTCTGAGGCATAAAACCACATAAAAAGTATCAGTCACATCGGTTTTTAATTGTCCTGAAGCCAAAAACCGCATAAAAAGGATCAATCACATCGGTTTTTAATTGTCCAGAAGCAAAAAAGCACATAAAAAGCATCAATAAAAATCAAATCGTATTATTAATTTCCATGTGACTGGCGCAAAACATGTGCAGTATGCTGTCCACCGTTTTCCACAACACTATGCCTATTGACACACAGTCAACATGGGTTCAGAAAACATCGTTCCTGTGAAACACAACTAGCTCTTTATTCACCTGAGCAGCAATGTAGCAGGGCATGTATACACACCCACAGCAGCGAAAGGCAAGATGATGATAATCTGCATAACTTGTCATGAAAAAGACACTTCCACTTTCACATGGATGCTGGTTGTCATCTAACTTGGGAACACCCAGCTTATGGTGTGCATGTAGATATACTGCTGCCATGATGTAATATCATCTGCACACTCAGACAGAGAAAATACAGTAGCCTTGGTCTGTCTATTTATGTTTTAATTGTTGTTGACAATGATGATGATTTGATGAAGATGATGTATCTTCAGACTGGTTTGATGTAGCTCTCCACATGGACCACCTTGTGCAAGCCTCTTCATCTTTGCATTACCACTGCAACCTATATCCACTTTAATCTGCTTACTGTATACAAGCCTTGTTCTCCCTCTACAGTTAGTGCATTACATTTTACTGGGTGCATTCTGTTTTCAGACAACAGACAAGGGAATTGTGATAAACGGAGATCACATCTTTTCTTTCTTTCCTTTCTTTCTTTCTTTATTTTTCTTTCTTTCTTTCTTTATATTTTTCTTTTTTTTATGGTTGATGCAGCTGCTGTGGATCTCTTTTTAAAACTGTATTTTGCCTGATTGATTTCTCAGTCTTTCAAAGCTGATGCTTTAATGTTTTTCAGTGTGCTTAGCTCATCTCTGTTTTGTCTGATGTTCATTGCCACACATACAAATGTATACAGGTTGGAATTCTAAATTAGGGTGTTTTTGCTAAAAATGAGAATGTATTTGCAGGACATGCTGTAGGGATAAAAGAGTGAGACCTTGTGACTCCGAGAGATTTGTAAAGAAATAAGAACTGTTTCTTCTCATTGGCATCGGGGACTTATAACATGGTGGATGTTTATAGGGACCCATTATTGCACTCATTATTTTTGCTCACTTAAGGCTCCAATTGTTTCAAAAAATAATCCTAACTTCACAATCAGCAGCAACAAAAGTTATGAAGTATAAGAAAAAACAAATAGGCCATTGGACCTAGTAGGTAGAATATGGACACCATGATGAAGGCAATCAAGAATTTACAAGACAGAGAGAGAGAGAGTTTCATGCAATGCTAAGCTTTTTCTTTTTATCGTGATCTTTACATCCTGGCGTATTTGTTTATTTTAATCATTTTAACATCTAGCTTATCAAAATATTTTATCATTATCAGTGAAGACAATGTTGTGTGCTGTGTAAACTCGTGATTTCCTTCAACATTATGTCCATATCTTACTTACAAGGCCAGATACCTTGTTTGTTTTATGTTACACTTTGTAACTTTTGCAGCTGCTCCTAATTGTCAAGTTGGAATTTTCTTGAAACAGTGGGGAGCCTTATACATGAGCAAAAATAATAGCTGTAACAATATAAATCCCCAATGTTACAGAGAAGAAACATTTCGTATTTGTTTACATAGCTCTGTGTGTCACATGATCCTGCCCTTGTATCACTATTAGCAAGTTCTGTAAATATGGTTTTATTTTCAGCAAATGTATCCTCATTTAAAGCTCCATTCTGTTTAGGCACATCTGCTTCTCTATTATTGTACAAAATTGTGACATATTTCAGAATGAAGATAACAACAACAACAAGAACAACAGCTAAAATATCTAATTGAGAAGTCATAATTTATTCTTCAAACAGTTGGAACCTTATATAAGCAAAAATAATAGATGTTGTAATAGTTCCTTATAAATGTGCACCTCGTTATAAATCTCAGATGTTACAGAGAAGAAACAATTCTTATTTGTTTACGTCTCTCTCTAGGTCATGTGGTCTCACTGTTTTATTACCATAACATCTCCAGTACATGCTTTCATTTTAACCAAAAACATCTTTATTTATAACTCCAATCATTTTAGGCATATTTGCTTCTCATCTATTATCCAACAAGTATAACATGTTCAACAAGTAAGATGTAGTGTAAGTTCACATACTCCATATCATGTAACACAGATATGATAACAGTTTGAAATTCTGTTTACAGTACAGAGTTGGAAGGGCACGATATAATGAAATCAATTGCCTATCAATGTATGTGTCAAGGTCTCACTGCAATATTGTGAAGAAAGACAAAGGATTATACATAATAGATGGTGGGGTAAGTTATGTAATGTAGAGACTCGAAGTTAAAATAAACTGATTACTTCCTTGTAAACATTTGAGTATGAGTGTTTTATTTAATACACATTTTATTATTTAAACTGCTGCATGTAACTTTAAATGTCATATTGGCTCGAGGAATAGGCTCAAACCCTTTTTAATGTGTACTTGCTAGATCTAAACAACAGTATAATATAAGAGAAACCAGTGGAGTGAGGTGTGGCATATAGAAACATGCAGTAGAAAACAGTATTCATATTAGCTTTTGAGCTCTTACGCTTTCTCTAGAAAAAGTACACATATTTAGGCAGACAGGCACCCAACCACATTCCTGCAGTGAGACTGGCTGTTGATTATCACTTATTGAGAGCACTTGCCTGCGCAGATGGTGGTGGGGAGGGAGGAGAGAAGAATGCACTAGAACTGAGGGGTTAGTAGGATAGTGGGAAGGAGGTCTTTCGACAGATGACTCAGTGTCTGCACAACAAGACAAAAGAAATTCAGAGGGTAGAGTTTGTAAGAGATAGAGAAAGGAAGTGGGGTTGAAAGGGATGGGAGGAAGGGAGAGGAAGGTAGAGATGAAGAGGGAGACAGGAAGGAAGGAGGAAGGATGGAAAAGGGTAGAAGGGAGGGGGGGGGGAGAGAGAGAGAGAGAATGCATGCCACCTCTGGGGGTGGGGGGAGAGTGCTGGGAGAAGACAGTACATGATCTGGAGTGAAAAGGAGTGGTGAGGACAGAAGAGAGAAGGGAAAAGGTAATGAGGAACTGATTAACGGAGGTTTAGATCAGAGGAATTGCGTGAGTGCAGGATGTGTTGGAGAGGGAAGTCCCGCCTATGTAGTTCAGAGAAACTATTCTGGTAGGGGAATCCATTTGCGCAGTTACTGAAGCAGCTGTTGAAGTCATTTGTGCTGTGGTACACAGCATGTTCGGGAACTGGATGATCAAGTTTGCAGACTGCCACAGTTTGACGATGGCCACTCATGCAAGTAGACAATTGGTTACTTGTCATGCCCACATAGCATGCTGCAGAGTAATTGCAGCATAGCTGATGTAAACTTTTCGGATTTTACACATGACCTTGCCTTTTATTGGGTAGGAAATTCTCTGTCTGGATGGGCCCTGGGGGGCCCAAATGGTATCAAGTGATTGCCACAGCAGGTTATAGGCGTCACGGGATGTGGTTGTGGAGGGGCATGTGGTCAGCCCACTGCTGTTCTGGCCATTGTTAGTTTTTGTGACCGTAACTACTACTTCTCAATGAAGTAGCTCCTTACCTGGTTGTCTCAACGGCTGAGTGCATCCCGCTTACCAACATCCCAAGTGCTAGCCAAGCCTGACAGCACTTAACTTCAGTCATCTGATGGGAACCAGTATTATCAGTGTGGCAAGGCCATTGGCCATTGGAAAGGAAATGCTGTCATATATTAACAACTTATTGAATCATTCACTGTTAAGCTTGAGACTGTTGAGAGTCAGCAAGAGTGCTCCGAGGCAAGAAACCAGAGACACACTGTAGGTACAGGCGTAAATCGTAGCTTTTAGGTTACTCTAGGGAAATAGTAATGGAGGAAACTTACGAACTGCAAATGCTTGGACAGCTGTCCCAGGGTATAAGTCATGATAAAGAGAACTAATTAGTATCTCCACAACCATCTACATGTTGTTGTAAGTAGGCGATAATCATAAACAGGCATTTCTTAGCACATGCAGCAAGAATGACCATTACACCTAAGAATAGCCGCATCAGTAGTTTCACAGAAGTTAGATTGAGAGGGAAAATGAAGAAAACTGCTGAAGTAGAGGCCTCTGCTCATGAGATAGAAGCCTGCGTCTGCAGGGTGAAGCATGGCGATGTAAAACACTGTTGTTCCTTACCGTACTAAGAAGGGCAGTGATGTTTAGCTTTCAGCTGGATGCTGTTGCTACCAAATGTACAGCTTGTTAGTCTGAATGCTAGAAGCAGTCATCCAGCAGAGAAGAAGAAGGGGAAGGATGCAAAATGGAGTTGGTTGGAGGCACCATGAAGGAGAAAAGCCCCATGTTAGACTGGCAAATGACTGTGACATTCCAGTAGTGTTAGTGGGGTGGCTGCAGAAACATTGTGCTGTCAGAATACTTTCTAAAGCCTCAGGTTTTCGTATTCCAAGTATTTGTCAGTCAGAGTGTTGGGATTACGTGTTGCTCAACACCAACCTTGGGTAATGTCCAATTTAAGTCTGTTTTCTCACTTTTAATGTTGCTCTCAAATGTTTGTACTTAATGAAGCACTGGGTGATTCTTCTTCTGTTCTCTCTCATCTATGTTTATAAATGGTCTTCAGTGTAGTAGTTAAGTTGGAATAAAGTAATTGATTGTTATGAAACTCTAGAATTCCTTGAGTCTCCTATAATATTGTGAAAGGATAGTTGCTACTCACCATATAGTGGAGATGCCGAGTCAGATAGGCACAACAAAAAGACTGTCGCAAAGTTGTTTTGTTGTCCACATCTTTGACCCAGCATCATTGCTATATGGTGAGTAGCAATTATCCTT